>NC_059133.1:4946322-5568594 GCF_020740605.2 Lemur catta
TGGTTTTAAATAGGTTAAGCCTCATAAGTAAGTCAACACTAGCCTACTCCGTCTACATTTCTAAAAGCTTATATATTCAGCTTGGCCCCTCTCCCCCTCGTTTCTCCCCACTGGGACAGCCGGGAATTGTGCCTGGGGTTCACAGTGGTCTGGTATTTGAGCCCATAAGGGAGCTTGCTCAAGGTCACACAAGTTAGTGACAGAGCTGGGTTCTCGTCCAGCCTGAATCACAAACAGGGACCTACTGTTTGACTCCTTGTATAAAATGTCCCAAAACAGCAAAGCAATCTGTGGTGTTGGAAGTCAGCTGGCATTTAGCATGGAGGCAGAAGGCCCCAGAAAGCCCATGGCTGGCGTCCCTAGAACTGTGGAATCTCTTGCTGAATACACCAAAGTCTTCTCCTTTGACAGAAGAAAAACCTGAGGCCAGAGGAAAGAAGTGGCTGGACTTGACAAACAGCCCAGGCAGGGCGAGGGTGGGGTCCCTGACCTGGGGGGCTTACTGCTCGCCTGTGACAGTTGTCCCCATGTTGAGCCTAAGAAATATTGATTTATGGAAATGCCCCCTATATTTTTAAAGACAGAAATGATTTCAGGAGTTTGGCAAGGCTTTGCCCTGAAGGAAAATGTGAACGTGTTAGTTCACATATCAAAAGCTGCCTGGCTTCAGGAGGGTGCCTCAATGGTCAGTAGCAGCTGCATTCCAAGGTGACGCTGAAGTCTCAAGCCTGTGGCTCTCACCTGCTTTGAACCACAAAGCAGGTTTTGCATGGAGCCACGGATGGGAGCTGATCAATAAAGACATGCCGGCCGAGACGGGCCTGAGACGGACCCATGCTGTTAAAGCAATTAGCATAAGGGACAGCTCTTGCTTGACTTCTGAAAATTCTGTCATAGTACACTATAACCAGAGCCACGATGTCTCTGTTTTTGCTAAAGTGATAGCTTTATCTTAAAACTTAGAAGTTTGTCCTAAAAAGATTTTGTAACCATTTGTTCACATAGATAGAGTTAATTAAGGGATCTGTAGAAGCCTTTTGGGAGACTTTGAACCTAAAATGAACTACCTGTTATTATGTAAATCTGTCACCCCTGGCAACCAAACACTGTACCTATAAATACTATCGTAAAACTTCATTGCCTCACGATTGACAGGAAAATCATGTAGTCTCCCAAGTACCCTCCTTTACCTATCTTCATATATCTATTCTTCATAAACTATATTTTTGCCTCTGCATACTATTTTTATTTCTATTTCCTACTATTTTTTCAGCCTTTGCGACAACCCCTGCCTGAGGGACCCGATTTTTTGCTGGGAGCGTAGCAAACTCCCCCATCCCCACAAGACATGCCTCCTCCCTGAGCACGTTCAGATGCTTCCGCTCCTGATGTGTCCAAGCCGGGGACAAGTGATGCAGCAGAGAACTAGGTGAGCACCTGGGAGCGCTGCGGGGACACCTGCCTCCCAGCTCCAGCCCACGGCCGCCCGTAGGGACGCAGACCTTTTGGTTGTCAGATCCAATTTTTTAAGAGAAGCAAGAAATTGGGATT
Source organism: Lemur catta (assembly GCF_020740605.2). Classification (NCBI taxonomy): domain Eukaryota; kingdom Metazoa; phylum Chordata; class Mammalia; order Primates; family Lemuridae; genus Lemur; species Lemur catta. The sequence continues at coordinate 4,947,874 of NC_059133.1, forward strand.
TTTGAATACAGCCTCCTGATTTTAAACAATGTTCACCTTATTTAAAACACAGTTCCCCAATCTGGACTAAGCAATCCTGTTGTCTGCTTTGTGGTGACGTTTAACACAGTAACTGTCACGAGTTGTATCTGACTCACTTCAGTTTTGACCTGGGGCCGCATGAAGCATATATAAAATCTTACTTGTTGATGTTCTTATTGTTATAATTAATATTGACAATTTAATTCTAAAAACGTCGATTAAATGAAGTCAATAAATTTCATTTTTCTATTTATGTTTCCCTTTAAATTACACTTTAAGTTTTTATTCTATTTCGTAATAAAAAACACTGTGGTCCCCAGGAAAAGTTTCTGATATTTTGTGTGGCAGTCAATGTGTTAAACATGTGATGCATTTCAGCACCCCTAACTGTCCGAAAGGTAAGTTTATCTGGTCTTTAAAAAAAAAGAAGGAATTTGGAAATTAAAGAGAGTTCTTAGGCCGAGGAGCTGTGGGGTATGGGAGGACATCAAAGTGAAGGGCCTTTGCAGGAATCACCCTGAGGGCAAAACGCGGCCCGATGGCGCATCAGCTGCTTGTCCTGAGTCCCGGTCACTGCGGCACTTGGCAGAGCAGTGTGCTCCCTGGCCGGGTCAGACTTGCAGACAGCAGACAGTACACGTGTGCCATACGGCGCGGCTTGGCACGCACGCCACTCCTGGAACCGTTTGGAAGAGGTCGTAGTGTGTGCACAGAGAGCACCACGAATTCCCGTGACGGAGGGGTGACCTGCCATGGCAGGCTGTCCTTCAGGAAGCGTCGTGAAGGCCAGGCTCCCTGATCAGTCTCCCGGTTAGGAATGGAAGGTGCCTGGCCCGGCAGGCTCCTGGCAAGGAGGCGGCGCGTTCTCCATCAGAACGAGCAGCCAGCTGCACAGCACGTCCCTCGCACAATAGAGCAAAAGGCTAATTAAGCAGATACCAAACTCTGTTCCAGCCCAGGACATCCGGTATTTTGAGACGAAATGGAGTAACATTAAGAGGCAAAGAATCACGGCGCCAAGGTGATGCTTCACGGAGGATTTGTTATGCTTTTCATCTTTCTTTTCTGTCTGACCTCTCAAAAATAGCAGCTATGAAAAATTACTTCCCACAATGAGCTTGCCTTATTTCTGGGCTTTCACGGAAAGCACTGTGTTAAGTGCTTCTGGCTTTATCTCTAGTCTGCCCACTGAATACCACCTGAGAATGAACAGAATTCCCAATTGTACCCAATGCCTCCACTGTTTTCATTTCCCCTCACAAAGGCGCAGCCTGTGGAGTCCGCCTGTGAATTGAACATGTCGCATCCGCACTGGAGACAGCTGGACCTGGTGTGCTTTAATTAAGGAGCTGGCTCCAGACCCGGGTAACTGGCACTTGCTGGATTAAACATGCACCTTTCCAAAAATGACTTCTCTGGGCTCTCCACAGACGCAGTGGATGAATTCTCAAAGGTCATGGTGTCTGAGTTTCGTTATTCAGATTGCACTGTTCTAAATTTATAGTCTGAACATGACAATGCAGCATGGGTTTATTTTGCCACAGGCCTAAATAAGAAAATGTAAATAATAAATAATTTAGGGAAAAAAGTATATTTTCCCATGTCCCCAACTATTAAAAGGAAGGCAAAATTGTTTTTCTTCTGACATATTCTCTGCAAAATCCCTGTAGCTCATGCAGGCAATGAGGTTGAGACAGTCAGTCCTTGGGGGCCTGAGAGCTTGGATGTGGGTGCCTGGACTCAATCCCGCGGTCACTTGGCAAAGACATGAACAACAGGTTACAGGCAGGCCTGAGAGTGACGGGGGAATCCAAAGGTAAAGCGTCCCCGCGGTGGCCTCCCGGGGCACCACGGCAACACGGCAGGTGTTTACACGGCACCACGTCCCAGTGCCCCGAACTTGTGATCATGTTGCATAACGCAACAAGGAGAATGAAGGTCGCAGATAGAATTACGGTTGTCAATCAGCTGACCCTAAAATAAAATTTCCTGGTTTATCTTGGTGGGCCCCATGTCATCACAAGAGTCCTCAAGGGACAGCAGAGAGAGGCAGAAGAGGCAGAGGCAGAGAGAGATGGACGGTGCTGGCTTTGAGGATGGGGAAGGGTCCATTAGCCAAGGAATGTGGGCGGCCGCTAGAAACTGGCAAAGACAAGGAAAACTTCCTCCCTCTGAGCCCTCGAAAGGAACATAACCCTGCCGATGACACCCTGATTTTACCCTGGTGGGAACCATTTTGGACTTCTGATCTCCAGACTGCAAGATAATTAACATGTGTTGTTTTAAGCTACTAGGGTTGTGGTGATTTGTTAGAGCAGCCACAGGAAACCAACGTAGTAGTCTTATTAATACTGCTGCATGTCTACAGTTTCCCTCTTTGCCTCAGTGTCCCTAATATGGCTATGTCTCCCGTGCCACTCACACTCCAGCCCCCAGCACTGTGACTCCTGCCAGCTGCCGTGGCCTCCCCTGGCATCGCCCAGCGCGGCAGGCTGAGCGCCACCCCACCCCCCCCCGCCCCTGCTCCCCGGCTCTGCTGAATACTTGACACCTGCTACTCGGGAGCCAAACACTGAGACTCGAAGGGTCTGGGAGGTGCGTGTGAAAGGACCAGGCTGTCCTCGGGAAAGGCCAGCCTGGGACACGGTGGTCAGTAAAAGCAAATCATACCCACAACGCCCCTGAGTGTGCGTCTTTACAATTTATTGACCTGGTTGCCCACCAGGACCGCAGTCAAAGAATTGCTCAGCCGTGGCAGGGACGACACACTGCTGCCCAGGTCCCAGAGCTTCTCCCGGAGGGCATCAGCTACAGGAACCTGATCCCAGCTCCAAACTGGACGCCATCACATATCCTTAAAATAAAAAAGGGAGAAATCAGATCCCACGGCCCGCTCTGCGCGCCCTGCCATTTTCCTCGGCAGCACCCTGCCCGCCGCCCGCCGCCCGCCTTCCTGCCTGCCTCGCCCTGGCGGCCCTGCCGCCTCCTGTGCAGGTGCAGAACCAGCCTTTGGAGGCTGGCAAAGGGAAGAAATGGAGCCATAAACACTCCCCTCCTCACCTCCTTTATGTCCCCCAATCCCAACAGCGAGGACAGAGAGGCAGGGGAGTGGGAAGGACAGAGGAGGGTGGGGGAGCGGCTGGGGGCAGGTAGGTGGGCAGAACTCAAGGCCTGCCCAGACCCCAGAAGGCCCGGGGGCTTAGGAAGATGGCAGCATCGCGGCCCCACAGAGATTTGGCCTAACCACCTCTCAGACCTTCTCCTGACCCAGGACAGCTGCAAAGAGGTCACATCGGTCACAACACCTGCCATGAGCTGACACTCTGCAGGTGGGATTCCATGCGCTGGTGATAACCCGCTGACAGAACACTTTTGGATGAGCAAACAGGCTCCGGTCACACAGCTGAGAAGCGACACGGCAGGACTCTGGACCCAGGCTCAGGAGCACTCACAGGCCTTGCTCTTTCTGACACATCGCTGCCTCAGCCCTGAGGACGCACAGCTGTGGGGCAGCCTGTCGTTGGGACGGCACACATGCACCGTGGCCCTCGGGCTCACTGCCCACCTACAACCTGTGCTTGGGGGCAAGACCAATGCTGCATATTTGGGACAAACTGGGCCTAACCTAGGGACCCAAACTCACAAGGGAAAATGACATTCAGAATCCCAAACAACCGCCAGTTAGAGCATTGTAAAATGCAGCGTTTTGCAAGCTGTGGGCAATTTCTAGAAGAGACCAGCCAACAAAATAGCTCCTCACTCAGAAGAGAATGGACATTTCTACCGTTGTAACACCCGTGCCCTCACCTGACCAGAGGATTCGCAGCGTATGAAAACTGGCAGGAAGTTTTCCTTTTTCAACCTGACTCTGAGCAAGGAACCAAAATATCTGATCCACGAAGAGATTCAAGACACATCATTATTAACATTCCACTGACCTTCCAGGGATCCTGGTGTCCATCGGGCAACGGCAGCAGTGGGCGAGACCTAACCAGAAGCAATATCTGCACCCCTCTGTGATCCACAGTGACAGCATAAACCATCCCAACATCCTTAAAAGGCAAGAATCCAAACCAAAACCTGACTGCACATGTACTGCTTAGTTGTGTTCAAATCTAAACGGTTTGTTTTTATATTTTACATCATCAGCTCTGTCAAAGTGATCTATGCCTACATCCACTACTTGTCTGAAAATAAGCTATGAGCTGAAAAATAAGCTGTTGGCTTACGAAATTCAGAAAACAAGTAGGCATTCCTATTCACTCTAGCTACAAACATTAAACAACTTTACAATCACAGGTTTATGTTCAAAGACCATATAAACACGTCGCAGAAAAAAACACCCACTACAAACATTCACAGCAGCATTGCAAAGTTGCACAAGGCCAGCCTCAAGTACCCACCTTCTGTTGTGTGCCCACTGGGCTAGATCTAGGCCCACGAGGGTCCCCCATCTCTCTCCCTCCCACCCCTCACTGTGTTGGTGCAGGCCCCCCGGTGGTCCCCCACCTGCCTCTGACCCAGCACCGCCAGTGTCAGCGTGAGGGTGTTTAGGAAGGTCACACTGACGGCACCCTTGGGGCCCTGCACCCCATCTCCCGCCGTATGTCAGGGGCATCTCCCATGGGCCCCCACTTGTACCACCACGTGCTACTCTAGTCACGAGGAACTCTCCGTGGACAGGGCAGATGAAGCCCTGAACCCAAACACCTGGGCAGACACCACGGGGAAAAAGGCCACCGGGGCTGGGAGGCAGAGCGTTGGGAGACGAAGGCAAGCAGAACCCCAGGGCCTCCCCAGGCGCCGCCTCTGCTTCTGCAGAACGCTGCTCTGCCGCCCACCGACACCCACCCCCGCACAGCTCCCGCCTCCCGCGGGGGCACCGCCCTGCCCATCTTCTGCTCGCCCACGGCTGTCCTTCGGGAAGATCCCACTCAGGCATCAGCTCCTCAAGGCCCTCTCAACTCCCTCCGCAGCCGAGACGATCTGCTTTCCTGTCTTCCCTGCTACCAACCGTGAGCTGCTCTCCCAAGCGAGTCTGCTTTGACCTGTCCCTGGGCCTCCCGAGACTGCATTTGCTAAGACACCAAGTGACAGAATGCGGTTAGAGCCAGAGCAAACAGCACCATAAATCACCTCCAGTGTAAAATTTAGCCAACAGTTCAAAACTGTTACCATTTTTGTAAAGGTCTGAACTTCTAATTACAGTGCTCCGCGGTAACTATGGGGGGATATCTCGGGATGATTTCTACATACACAATCCCCACCCTGCCTGTTGCCAAATTTTAGAAACAAAGATTAATTCTGACAACAGCACTCAAACTTCACAAAATTCCAACTTTGATGATAACACTTCAAACAAAGCCACACACTGAGTGAAAGTGACTTCTGCACTCAAGGGTGCCAGGCTGCCCCTGTGACAGTGTTCACTGCCCACACTGAACATTTGCAGCAACCACGATGGCAAAACAGAGCTGCTGCCCAGCCGGGGGGCAGGGGAGCTTCCTTCTGGTCCGATCTTTAAATATCGCATGCACAGTATGCTTCCTCCTTTCACATTTTGAAATTAGTCTCTGGAACATATTTTTCAGATTTAACCAGAAGACAGAGAGGCAAAGCTAAAAGGTAAATGTAACCATTCTCTGGAACAATTCTTTGAGAAAGGGTAGCGGCTCCTAAAAGCAGGGCTGACTTTGCAGAGCACGCTGACACCCAGTGGCTGCAAACAGTACTGCGACGCCAGTGACTGCAGCAGGGGCAGCAGACAGGGACGCTGGTGCACCCCAGGGCAGTGGGGAGCGTGTCTGGCTGAAGGAGTCCCAGTCTGCCTTTGACAAGGCCCCAGGAGATCCGGAGGGCCACCACAGTCCGAGAAGTACTGGCTCAGCCAGCCTCATCACACACCCGCATTCTGACTCAGTCGGTGCTGGTGCAGAATCACCGCAGCGCCTCTGGTGCCCCTGCAAGGATTCCAGTGAGCAGCCGGTTGCCAAGCCACGGAGACTGACACCCCAGCTGTGGTGGGAATAGGGCTCCATGCAAAGAAACATGCAAAACTAGCCTCATTCGTTGAAGACCGTAAGGGCGTGGGGAATCTTGGCTAAGGGGTTATCTAATGCACAACCTTGCTCTAATAGAAAGGTGCATATTTTTTCACATTTTACTATCCCTGAAATCAAGACACATAACCCATTTGTGGCTTGTCACAAACAGCTGGCAGCAGCCACAAGGTGATGATGTGGGGGGCAATGCCTTCTACAGGAACTCGGTTCCCTTTGTAAGTAAAGAGCTGGCCACGGGGAGGGTGTAGCAGCAGCAGTGACATGAAGAACCACCATTTCCTGACAGCACGCCAGGCAGGGCTCTAAGTGCTTTGCGTGCATTTGATTCATTTAGTTTTCAAAACTGCAAAATAGTCACTATCGTTACTGTCCATTCTCGGGACACAAAAATGGAGACCCAGAGAGGTTAAGTAACTCATTCTAGGTCACACAGCCACACAGAGTGGCCAAGCTGGGAGCAAGAACAGGCAGCTGGGCTCCAGAGAGCACAAGTAGTCCATGTGACTAAACCCTTTTCAGTGTTTGCTTTGTGTGGAGGACAGGCAAGGTGTGGAGGTGAGCTGGCACCTGTGAAGGCACCTGCAGGCTCTCATCACCAGGCAGCCGCAGCAGCCTGACAGCCCCCGCCGGGCCCCCAGATGCAGAGTGGATCTGAATTAGCCTTCCAGGAAGAGTGTCGAGAACAGATTCTACTAAAGTGACAACCACAAAGGATTTGAATGGCAGATCTGGAACTGCACCCAGGTAAGCATGCTCTCTCGAAAGCCTGCCAGTGCGGTGATCCTTTAACAAGTCCCAGCACCTACGAGGCTGACGGAGAAGGCAGCGGGAGGAAAAATGGTACCGTATCTCCTTAAACGAGGACAAACTACAACAACACGTTTGAAACCACACCACCCCTTGGTGGCAACATAAGAGCAGACACAAAAATGAAGAGAAAAAATACAGCCCAGAGCACGGAATGTATAAACATAAAAATAATAAGAGGCAATATAAACACTGTTATGGACTGAATGTTTGTGTCCCCCCAAAATCCATATGTTGAAGTCCTAACCCGCAACATGATGGCATTTGGGGGCGGGATCTTTGGGAGGCAATTGGGTTTAAATGAAATCATGAGTGTGGGCCCTCATGGTGGGATTAGAGCCCTCCTAAGAAGAGACACCGGGGGGCATGCTTGTCCCCTTCCTCTACCATGTGAGGACACAGTGACAAGGCTGCAAGCCAGGTCACCAGGCACCAAATCTGCTGGCACCTTGATCTTGGACTTCCCATCCTCCAGAACTGTGAGAAAATAAATGTCTGTTGTTTAAGTCACCCAGCCCATAGTGTTTTGTTACAGCAGCCAGAGCTGACTGAGACACACTATAATGACAATAGTGTGAATTTCTGAAATAGAATTTGTTTCCATAATAGTAAATAGCCTTATACCACATTCATCCATGTTATTTGTTTTTAATTTTTATATTTTCTGTAGAGACAGGGTCTCACGATGTTATCCAGGCTGGTCTTGAGCTCCCGGACTCAAGTGATCCTCCAGCCTTGGCCTCCCAAAATGCTGGGATTACAGGCATGAGTCACTGTGCCCAGCCATCCGTGTAATATTTAGCAAATCTTTTCTCAATAAAAGAAAGTGGAGGAGGAGGCCAAGATGGTGGGTCCCTCTGCTCTCAATGTTGAGCCCTCTGCAGCCAGGCACGAAGCCTCGCCTGCCCCAATCTCCCCAGAGGCCCTGGCCTGCAAGGTGAACCACCAGAAACACTGAATGCAGGACCAACACGCCTTGTCAATTCCTCCAGCCAGACCCTCGAGGGGCACCCACTACCTTGGGCACAATAAGCGCAAAGCATCTGTGGGACGGGGATGGGGATGGGGATGGGAATATGTCACATTTGATGAAGAAAAACCTAATGGAGAAAAAAACATATATTTTCATTCTTTTTGCTAACTAACTATTCTATTTCTCTTAAAATCCTGAACCTTAAAAGCCACTGATGAAATCAACTGTGTCCAATACAAAATAAGATTACTGGAGAGTGTGATGGAATTGCGGAAGATAATCCCCAGCACGCACCTGTCGCCCCTCTGCACTCCCATGGGGACGCAGTAATTAAGTTCCAGCCGAGCGATGTTGCCAAGCCTGAGGACGATGCCGGCACCGTAGGACCAGCGGATGCACTCAGCCAGCTTGCGAATATGAGCTTTGGGGCCCTCCCCTGAAAAGAGAAAGATGTGTGAGCAGCAGCGTGTGGCTCATCCTTTCACAGTTGTCCTCAGACAGGCCCTGGCTCTCTCCCTTCCTGTGCCCAGGGGTAATTTTTAAAGCTTGGCCTAGATAGTCAAGGAGAATGCATGAAGTGACACTGGGACCCAAATCAAGAGCAGGCTTGGAACCACACTTACTCACTGCCCCAGAATAGGCCAAGCCTTCTCAATTCTTTAGGTCTGGTGTATTTTGTTCCCTTCGCTTAGAATGGTTTTTCCCCAACCCCTGACCTTCTGAGAAGTCCCACTCCAAGTTCAAGGGCCTTGTCTGGTGTGAAGCTTTGGAGGCACCTTGAGCTAGATACAGCTGCTGTGATTCTCCTCTGGACCTGAGCTCCCTGAGGAAGGCACTCAATCCTCCTCAGCTCTGTGGCCCCAACGACTGGTATATAGTAAGTGCTCGAGAAGTCGAGAAGTGTTTGTTGAATAAATACTTTGTAAGAACATTTGATGATTATTTTTCTTGCATGCTTCATTCATTCAACCAACAACTTAATTCTGGGCACTATATTAGGTGTTATGGAAATGTTTTTTAAAGTAAGGCACAGTCTCTAAAATTAAAGACTAGGTAATCTAAAAAGATAGACACCTATTTGCGCACTGGGCTGTTAAACATAAAAACTATTGTACTATAATGGTTTCTCTAATCGTGCAAGCTTTACCGTAGTTGAGGTTGCAGAGGTTTCCTGCATTGAGAAAAAAGTGTGTTCGGAAAAGTTCTCCAAAGCCACCCTGGCCTGGCCGGAAGGGTAACGGGGTGTACAGGTGCAGGCCACCGGCCCAGTATGCTTCTCCACCAAGGTAGTCTCCTAATCCAGGGAGGAAGCCAGAGCAAAAACAAGGTCAACAAATTTAAAATCACATTAACTCTCCACAACTGACAGAAGCAAGATCTACGTCCTATGCATGACACCACACAGTGCTCAATTTTGTTGCTAGTTGTTCTCTCAACGCCTCATGTTGCTGGCCTGATTTTAAATCATCATTCTTTTTCTCCTGGTTTGTTTTACAATTAGATTTACCTGAGGGGGGTGGGAAGCCAATGTCATTAAGGAAAGAATAAACTCAGTAATTTATCACAGTTGTAAAATGCTTAGAATAAAAGAAGTGAATCTCATGAAAATTGTTTTATCCACAAATGTAGATTATCAAATCACTTCCACCTGGAGGATGATACGCATTATTCTGCAAAATTTCCAAGGCCACAATATAGAGAGACAAAATGCAGAAAATGTCTCTGTAGTTTCTGGAAACAGTCACACACACCATTAATCAAAAGACACAGAGTGTCCACTACCCGCTGCACAGACAGTGTTCTAGCTCAGTGTCTTGAGAGCAGACTATTTTTTAATGGCTCATGACCGCTTGGATTTAGGTTACTTTTGCTAAAATTCAAGACTATCCACCAAGAGAATGTATTTGCATTATTTCTAAAAATGCTCCCATCCATTCCATTTTAACCATATATAGCCATTAACATCAAAGCAACAAAAAAAACCCTCCAACCCTGATGTTTATACTTTGTTGCAAAATACTATTTATAAAGTCTTAGTCCTCTCTAATACAAAATGACAGACCATGGAAAAGAAAAATATTGGATGTCTCCAAGATTAACCTCAAGGAATAAATGGTTGATTCATTTAAAGACTTCAGTAACCCGTCTACTTAACCCCTCTAATACTGAAGTTCTAAAGGGAACAAAGAATGGACAAATACTAGCAGACAGACTTTGGTTTTGTTTCCCAGAAACTGTCCCCTATCTTTTCTTAAATAACTTACTGTATTCTGATCATAAAAGTAATATGCTCACTATAGAAAATGTGATTAACATACAGAAATAGAGCAAAAAGGGAAAATATTTTAATTTCTTCCATTCAGAGATAAACAGCGAACATCCTGGTGTTCTTTTTTCCAGTGAATTATAACCTATAATGCATAATTAAGTAAGTAAATAAAATGTGGCTCATTTATATATGAATATATACAAAGGGCATTTTCAGTCTTGCCTTTTTTTCAGTTTTAATATATCATAAGCATCTTCTCCTAATGCTTTATGTTGTTTGAAAATACCATTTTTATGCCTGAATAATAACACAGATGTGCCAAAATTTAATTATCCATTTCTCCTCTATTGTCATAGTGGTCTCTAACTTCTTCATAGTGGACATTAACCCATGACGAGTATTGTTGCACATACACTTGTTTGAACTCTCACTCAAACACACATATAGAAAAGTACACACGTGCCAAGTGTACAGCTCAACAGACCTCCACACAAACGCACCTGTGTAAGGAGAACCCAGATGGAGACCAGAACACGACCCTTCTGATCACTACCTGCCACCCACACCAAGCGCGGCCACAGACTGGCTTAGCCTGTCTCCAAACTTTAGTCAAATGGCATCTTATAGCAGGTATTTCTCTGGGTCTGGCTTTCTTTTTTTTTACACGTTCCTGAGATTCATTCACGCCACCATTCAGCCACAGCTACGATCTGTTCTTCACCACAGTGGGAGACGCCACTAATTGTCGGCACCTCCTATTGTTGATGGGCATTTGGGTTTCCAGTTCCCAGCGTGGGGCTATCATTGATAGTATTAATAATAACACACACACACACACACACACACACACACACACACATATTTTACAGCTCTCGATACATCAAATTGTTTTCATAAAAAGTTACAGAAATTTGCATCCTTGCCCACAAAATCTTGCCAGTCGCCTCTTTGATAGGGAACATGTGGAATATCATTGTGTTTTACTTTTCAGGCAAGTGAAGAAAGACTTCTAAACCTTCATATAGTCAGCATATCATACTTGCTTATAATAAAAGAAAATAAAACTATCAAAAAATTGTTCCTTTTCTAAAAAAATTACACTCTAATGAAGCACTCTCAAAACAAGTGAAAAGGAATAATTAATACTTCACACAAAAATTTATGTAGAGTTCGGTCATTGTTTATAATGACATAAAAATGGAATCAACAAACATATTAAACAATTTAAGAAAATCAGGGTAGAATATTTTATAATGGAATAATATGCAGCCTTTTAACTGACGTTTTTAAAGTTTTAATAACATGTAGAGACACCTCTGACATAATGTCAAGTGTCACAGAGGGTTCCAGGAATCTCACACACTGCTGGAAGGAATACATTGAAACAACCTTTCTAGAGAGCAAGATAAAGCCTTAAAAATACTCAAAATCCTTTGATCTAGAAATTCCACATCTAGAACTTTATATTAAAGTAAAACTTACAGAAGAGCACAAAGATTCAGTTAGAAGACTAATGTGTTGTTTTATAATAATAATAAGAAGAACACAGACTAAATGTCCAAAACTTGGGATTTGGTTTAAAAAAATTATAGTATAAAAAAGTATGGTACAAAACATGTGGCTGTTACAATGAAAAGGTATTTATCTTTCTCACTCATTACAAGTGAAAATGCAAATGGTACAGCCACTTAAGAAGCCAATCCGGCAGTTTCTTACAAAGGTAAGCATGCTCTTACCATATGATCAAGGCATCTGTGCTCCTTGGTATTTACCCAACTGATCTCAAAACTTATGTCCACACAAAAACCTGCACACAAATGTTTACAGAAGCTTTATTCATAATTGCCAAACACTCAACCAAGATGTCCTTCAGGAGGCGAATGGATAAACAAACTATGGTACATCCATACAACGAAATATTATTCAGCAATAAAAAGAAATGAGCTCTCAAATCCCCCCAAAGACATGAAGGGACCTTAAATGCCATTACTATGTAAACGGAGATAATTTGAAAACACTACACACTATGTGCTTCCAACTCTATGACATTCAGGAAAAGGCAAAACTATGGAGACAATAAAAAGACCTGCGGTTGCCAGTAATTTGGTAGGAAGACAAAAGGGGGCACAGGAGGAGCACAGGGACTCTGAGGACTCCGTGTGCCACTGTAACACTGTGTGCACGACATTATGCATTTGTGAAAGCTCGGAGAACATAGAACACCAAGAGTACCCTAAGGTAAACGATGGACTCGAGTTAATAATGTATAATATTGTTTCATCAACTGTAACAAATGTACCACCCTAGTACAAGATGCTAATACTAGAGGAAGCTGGGGCAGGGAGTGGTGGTGGTGGTATATGGGAACTCTCTACTTTCTGCTCAATTTTTCTGTAAACCTAAAACTGTTCTTAAAAATAAAGTCTATTGAGTTTGAGAGCAGCCTGAGCAACAACAAGACCCCGTCTCTACTAAAAATAGAAAAAATTAGCTAGGTACTGTGGCATGAGCCTGTAGTCCCAGCTACTTGGCAGGCTGAGGTGGGAGGATTACTTGAGTCAAGAGTTTGAGGCTGCAGTGAGCTATGATCACACCACTGCATCCTAGCCAGCATGATAGAGTGAGACCCTGTCTCCAAAAAAGTCTACTAATTAAAATATAATTATAATATGTCAATAAGATAAAATATGCAGCTGTTAAAAATGATAAAGAATTAATTCCCATAAAAATCTACCGTTACATTGTTAGGAAGGGTGGTGAAAGAAATAAGTTAAAAATTAGTATGAGTAGAAAGGTAGGTACATTTAAAGCCTGAAGGAAATATACAACAAAACATTCACATGTGTTCTCTCTGGGTGGTAGGAATGCAGGTTATTTTCATATATTTTTTGCTTACATATATTTTCTCATTTTTCTATAATTCTGTCAATAAAAATTCCATCACTGCTGTCTGGTAAATGCTTTGCTAGGTGCTAATTCCACCTTTCTGAAATATGAGCATCTGTTATTGTTGCAATTTAAACAAATACATGGTTTCCCAACTTAGCCATGACCACCGTTTAGCCTTAGCACTACTACGGGAAGGACAGACCTTCGCTCTGCGGCCCGATGCTGTGCATGCTGAATCCACGGACACTTGTCGGTCCCCCAAGGTAAAACCTGAGACAAAATGGAACGTGTCAGAGGAAAGTCACTGGGTGACAAAACTACACGACACACTGAAAGCACACATTACCCACATTTGATACTGGATTATCGAAATCACCTTCAGATGACAAAACGTTTAAGAAAAGGAAGATGCACACGTACCACGAATTTCATAAAAACCTAAAAATCCAAACTGAAATCTAAACATCTAAACAGATGCTTCAGACCTTTTGAGATGCAGGCGAGACACAAAGCACAAAGACATTATGACACTATGCAGTTCCTTTTCAGACTGGGCCCCCTACAGGCTCACAGTGCAAAAAAAAATGTAGTTAAAAAAGCAGGATACAAATTATTTAATAGTATGAGCCCAATATTACAAAAGGGGGAGAGGGGAATAATACTAGAAGGAAATAGATCAAAATAGAATTATCATTATTTTAAATGCTTTTTGTATTTTCCACAATTATTTTTAATTAGAAAAAAGCAATTTTTAAAAATCAATCCCTCTTGTGTTCCTTAATGGACTGGATTATATAAAATGAAAAGCACGAATTAAAAATTACTCAGAAATTGGCCGGGCACGGTGGCTTACGCTTATAATCCTAGCACTCTGGGAGGCCGAGGCAGGTGGATCGCTCAAGGTCAGGAGTTCGAGACCAGCCTGAGCAAGAGCGAGACCCCGTCTCTACTAAAAAAATAGAAAGAAATTATCTGGCCAACTAAAATATATATAGAAAAAATTAGCCGGGCATGGTGGCGCATGCCTGTAGTCCCAGCTACTTGGGAGGCTGAGGCAGTAGGATCGCTGAAGCCCAGGAGTTTGAGGTTGCTGTGAGCTAGGCTGACGCCATGGCACTCACTCTAGCCTGGGCAACAAAGCGAGACTCTGTCTCAAAAAAAAATAAAAATGAAAATAAAAATAAAAAATAAAAATTACTCAGAAATCCCATCCACTTTCTAAAAAAAATGCACAGCACATTAGAACCTGATTTTAAATTATGATAGTTACTAAAAAATGAATCAGGATGACAAGAAAAGTTGTGTGCAATCTTTCTGGGAGTCAATGACCAGTGATGCCCTTGGGCCTCTGGACCACCCAGGATGCCATCTGACTGCTGAGAATGGGGCACAGGGCGCTGTTTTTCCTGCCAGATAAAAGCCTGTATGAGTTTATTTGTTTTAACTTTACTGTTTGGGATTTCTCAGCAAAGTTTTTCTGATTAACCCATTAAGGTTAATTACAGAAACAAACAGGCTCCATTAAAAAAAAAAAAAATGATAAATCTTTTGAAAGAATTCAAATGATCCAGGAAGCACACAAAGAATGAAAAGGCTCTTCATGCCTCAGAGCGTAGGTAAAAAAAGAAAAAAAGAAAATAAGAAAAAAAGAAAAGAATGAAAAGGTTCTTCCCAGCCCCCGCTCCGCCTGCCCTCTGGTTTGGTGGCGACTTCCCAGACCCTCGGTGCTGCACCTGCCAACACACACGTGCACACTGGAGTTTCGCTGTGCAATCGGAAGAGGATCAACTAAATGTTCATATGCAAATTTTTTTAACTTATGGACATCTATCTCATTATTTTTAATTATTACATAGTCTTCCTTAAGAATGGTTGTGTTAGAATTTATTAATAATCGTTTCCCTACTGGTATACTTACATAAGGCAGTTTTAAGTTTTTTGCTATTTATCTACAATGCTGTGATGGACATCCTTGTATATATACATCTTTGCACACTTATAAAAGTATTTTTGTAAGTTAGATTCATAGAGGTGAAACTGTTAGGCGAAGAGTTTATAAATTTAAAATTTTGGCAGTTTTATACTTCCAAATGGCTACCTAAAAAGGCTGAACCAGTTTAAGCTAAAACATTTTCACTAATGCAGGGTTGAAGAAAAAGGACAATGATTAGTATTTCAAAGCAACAAGTACAACTTCACACCCTGCTGGCAAGGGTATAAACTGCTGTAAGGTTTCCAAAAGGCAGGATCCAGCAATAGCAGAAGCCTTACTTTGAGTAAGTAATTCCACATTTAGGAATCTCTTCACAGAAAATACAATTACCAACAAATTATTTAAAAAGTTAATCAGTGTTACTTACAAAAATCACAAATTAGAAATAAGTAAAATATTCAAAAATATGAGGTAGGCTAAAAAGTTATAGTATATGCAAGCAACATTATATGTCACTAAAACATTGTTTATGAAGAAATTCTCATGACTTGGTGAATGATTACACTATAATTTCTTTAAAACTTTTTAAAAAGGAGGGAAGACCCAAAATTATATGTAAAACCTAGTATACTAACTTAATATACATATATGTAAATATATATACATATACATACACAAATATATACAAACACACAACTACTACAAATAAACTAAAAAGAATTAGGCCCAAATGTTAACTCTGTTTATCACTGAGTAGGACTGAGTTTGTTTTTACTTCCAAAAAAGTTTCTCTATTTTTATATTTCTGCAATGAGTATGAACTGTATTCCTTCATAACCAAAAGGGAACAATTTTTTAATATAATAAAGTAAGTAGCCCCCTGACAAAAAGCAAAAAAGTATTAAGTATGAGGTATATTGGATATTTTGAAATCAGCTTAAACATAAAACCTAAAGTAAAATTTGAAATATTGCTCTCCTGAATAAACTTCTATAAAATATCTTGTAAGAAACCAATGAAAAAGATCTGAAGGAAAAGATCTGCAAATTATCCATTCCTTCATTATTACTCACCTGTCAGCAATACTGGACGGCTTGTCACCAATGGGCACCAACATTCCACCCCAGAGAGATGCCGAGAAAACCTGTTCAGATATAAACAAATAGCTGTTTCCGTCCAGTGCTCCTCTTGTCCTCATGAGCATCGGCAACTGGAAAACTGGCCATGCGCCGAATGCCCGACAGAGCTGTGTGGGGTACCAGGGCCCCAGGAGGAGGACACTGGCTTGTGCAGCTGAAGGTGTCCTATGGACACTCTCCTAAAAGCAACTTCAAATTCCAGACACAGACACCGAGGGCGAGCGGGGCACGGCTTCCCTCTGACTCGGGGCAGCTCCGTCCTCTTCGACGAGGGGCAAAGCCCACAGGACAAGCCGCAGCCTGATGAACAAGGGAGCCCTGACTCTGGACAAGCGATTCTGCACCTGCCCAGGCCTCTTGGTCGTGGCCTCAAAACGTGCGGATGAAGGGCACACGGCATTTTCGGCTGAAAGAAGGTACAGGCTGCAACACCCCTGCGATTACACAATGCAGAGACGCACACTTGCGGCCCCACCCTGGGGGCAAAGCCCTCTCTCTCACAGGGCTCCATGGCCCAGTCTTCACGCCACAAAAGCTACTCAACAACATCTTCAACCACTCGAGGCTCTCCTGGCCCCCCTACACTCCACGCTCTCACTGCCCTGCTGTGGCTAAGTGGGCCTCCAGGCTCCCTCTGCCTTCCAAATCCCTACCTCTTTCAAAGCTGCTCAGATGCTTCTTTTTTAGAAGCTTCGCCAGGAAGGATTACAGATAAAAACCGAAACAGCAAGTGGGAGAGCTTGTACCCAGAGACACCCCCCACGGCGACAGGCAGGGGCTTGCTCTGAACCTGTGCCTGAACTCCTCGGCCCAGAGCTGCCCACTGGCCCCATCTGTGCAGATGGAGACCCACACTGGTCCTGCCTCCTCACCCCCAGAACCCACCTCAGCTGAGGGCCTGGCTCCCGCCTTCCCCAGCGTACAGAGGTGGCAGTGAGGCCAGCCCGCCCCCGTGTCTGCCTCCAGATGCAGCCCTGCAACTGCACGCCCCCGGGCCATTGCCTCCCCCGCAGCACACCCTGAGGCTCTGCCCACTCGCCCTAGTCCTCTGCTCCTCAGAAGCGATTCGTCATTTCTGTCTTCAACCCTCTCCTCCCATTCTCTCTTTTTAAAAATAAGCTTTTCATTTTGGAATAGCTGTAGATCCACAGAAGTACCGAAGTTGGCACAGAGGTTCCCAATGCCCTCTCCCCGGCAGCCCCTGGCGCTCACACCTTCTGGCACCGCTGCTCACTGGAGGCCCGGCCTGGCCCGCGACTGCTGAGCTCTAGACCCCATCAGGGACACCGCAGTTCTCCACTCAGGTCCTTCCCTCCTCCGGGGTCAACCAGGACCCCACGCAGCATTCAGCCATTCTCTCTTGCACCCTAATCCTCACACTGGGGTTACCTATGAAAAGCTGTCAGAATCAAACTGGAGCCGGCTGTGTTAAAAACCCGACAGACAGAGCCAGGGAAGGCCACGAAGGGAGGGTTCTCACGCACAAACGCCTGACACCAAGAACTATCCAAAAGTCTGCAAAACCCACAACCCTGCACAAAGGCCATTGCAACTTTCACAAAAACACTTCTGTGAGGACACGTGCCCAGCAACTGCCTGTCCAACCTTGCACTGGTGGTACCCTATTATTTATTTATTTTGAGACGGGGTCTTGCTCTGGTGCCCAGGCTGGAATGCAGTGGCATCATCATAGCTCCCTGCAACCTCAAACTCCAGGGCTCAATAGATCCACCTGCCTCAGCCTCCCTGAAAGGCAACCTTACTATTAAGCTATCTAACAGAGAAAAATAAACCATCAAACAGAAAGTAAGAGAAATAAATTCACAACACATAATTGCCCCTTTGAGGAGAAAACTCACAGAACAATTGCCCCCCTTTGTTTTGTTTGATTAAACACCTGTGGCCTAACTGGTTGTCTCCAAGAGTTTGTTTCACAGCCTTGAAGAGCCCTAAGCGGATGACAGGGGTGCGAACTCCCCGCTCCAGCTCTCTGGCCCCAGTTCCTCCCAAAACCAGATTCCAAGGACTTTGACAAAGTCAGCCTCACAAAGAAAAAAAATAAAAAAGCACACACAACAGTTTCACAGCTACTTCTGTTACCAGTCTGCAACAAAAAGGAAAAAAATCATTTTTACCCCTTAAAAACTCCAAACAGCTTTTCCTCAGCTGCCCAGCACTTCTACTCCTTCGTGTGCTGTGCCCACTCCCTCTTTTTCCTCTCTCTCTCTCTTTTCACGGAAAAGTAAATAAACTTTTTATCCTAATCTTGTGTGAGAAATCTCTCTGAACCTGCGCCATGAGCTCCTTGTGAGTCCACACCCTTCCATCCTGAGCAGCTGGGACTATAGGCGTCTCTCCTAGAGACTGGGTCTCCCCATGTTGCTCAGGCTGGTCTCAAACTCCTGACCTCAAGAGATCCTCCCGCCTCAGATTCCCAAAGTGCTAGGATTACAGGCATGAGCCACCACGGGCCCTTGATTCTTGTAGCCAAGAATAATTACCTTAAAATAATTCTGTAATCCTCCTCATTTTTCCTTTAAAACTGTCTTCCTTTACCTCCCTGCGTACACATGTAGTTCACTGCGGTGCCCATGTTCCCAGTGCAATTCCTGTTCTTCAGTAAACATCGTTTCTTAGCTGTTACATCCCCTCTTCCGTCACCTGGGCTGGCACTCAGCACTACAGACAGCTGGTGAGCCTCTCCTGCCCCCTGCTCAGCCTCGTCCCTCCACCCTCCCCACCTCGCCGAGTGCTCCCCCTCCGTCCCCTTGCTGTGAAGCCCCTATCTGCCGATGTCCACTGAGAGCTCAGCCCTGCGACTATGTCTCCCCTGCTGGTGTCTGGGAGGCCCTGGCCCAATGCCACCTTCGGGCTGAGACTGCGCCCATCTGGAATCCAGCCTGGCCATCCCTGAACACCAGACTCACACTTAACTGCCCATTCGACACTTCCCAATAACGCGTCCAAACCCAGCGCTCTACAGTCCCCCCACCCTGCTCCTTCTCAGGGAGCCCATCTCTGAGAACAGTGACTCCATTTTCCAGAGGATCTGGCTCCGACTTCTCAGCCCTCTCGGTGTGCTCTGTCCACTGCTAGCCCGCAGCACCCGGCTCTCCCCACCTCCCTGCTCTCCTGCTCGCACCCCTGCCCCGTAAGCTCCTCTCCCCACAGCAGCTGGTATCATCCCATCAGACCGCTTCTCACAAGGCTCCAGGCTGGGCACAAGAACCCTGGCCCCAGCCTCCCTGAAGGCCCTCCCTGTCCAGCCCTACCCCTGCCCTCTCCACCTCTGCTCCACACCCTGCTCCTGCCCCAGGGCCCTGTGGCTAGTTCCCTCACTCTGGGG
The DNA here is from genome assembly GCF_020740605.2 of Lemur catta. Taxonomy (NCBI): domain Eukaryota; kingdom Metazoa; phylum Chordata; class Mammalia; order Primates; family Lemuridae; genus Lemur; species Lemur catta. The sequence goes on from NC_059133.1 coordinate 4,967,313, forward strand.
CTCTGCTCTAATGCTGCCTTGTCAGAGCCTTCCCTGACCATCCTAAATGAAACAGCACCCTCTACTGGTCACTGTCCACCCCTTTATTCTGCTGTATTTTACTTCTTAACACCACCATCTCCTAAATTATATACAAATACATCAGCTTGTAGGTCTCCTTCTCTAGCATGTAAGTCCCTTAAGAGCAGGAAGTATGTTTTATTCACTGATGTATTCTCAATGCCCAGACAGTACCTGGCAGCCAGCACACAAGTGTTGGATGGGTGGACGGATGAATGGGTGGTGGACAGATGGAAGGGCGGATGGATGGGTGGTGGACAGACAGGTGGATGGACAGAAGGGAGGGTGGCTGAGTGGATGGGTGGGTGGACGGGTGATGAACAGGTACTACCATGAGATAAGCACAAGAGATACGAGCACAGAGGAGGAGCCCCCAGGCCTGCGTGGGAGGTCAGAGAAGGCTTCTAGGAGATTGGCATGTGCTGAAGTCTTAGAGGCAGGGAAAGGGAGGCCAAGTGAACAGGTGGGAAAAGGTAGCTATAGTCAGCAAAGACAGCCCTTCTGGGAAACATGAAGTATTTTCACAGAGCCAAAGCTTGAGGACAAAGGGACTGTATTGAAGGGTCGAAGGGCCACACGCACACCCTAAAAGAAGGAAAGCAATAAGGTCCAGGTTGCATTTCAGAAACTAACCCCTGCAGCGGAGAAAAGGAAGGGGGATGGAGTGTGGGGAGGGGAGGAACAGAGCCAACTGAGACGTGACCTCAGTGCTGCAAGGGCAGCGGGCAGTGCTGGCAGGGAGGAGACGTGGGGCCGCTGCATGGCAGGTGGCTTTGAGGGGGAGGACATAGGACAGCCGGGGGTGGGGGGAAGTTCAAGGGCAGCTGGGCAATGCCATGCCAGCTGGTGGCGTTGGGAGTCCAGGCACAGGTGCAGATTTCAGGAGGGAGGTTGCTTAGTTCTGTTTTAGACACGTTGATTTGAGGTGCCTGTACACAGAGTCAAAACACTGGGGAGTACTTGAGTGTGAGGCTTGGGAAAGAGAGCAAGGTGGGCCTCAGGAGTCACAGCACAGACGCAGCTGCGGCCACAGGGCTGGGCGCTCCTCTATGGGAACGGCAGATGCGGAGACCACAGAGAATCAGGCGCAAGCCATGCCCTCAAGGCAGAAAGGACCCAGACGGAGAAGGTGAAGAGTGTAAGGAGAATCCGGCAATGAGGGAGTCAAGGAAACCAAGAAGAAGAAAACGAGAAAAACAAGGGAGAAGGAAACAGCGTTGAGTGCCGTGGAAGGGACTGGAATGAGCTCACTGCACCAGGCAACAGGGGGCAGCAGAATGGCAGGGGAAGGGGAAGGCAGGGGCCAGGTTCAAAGTGTAATGAATCAAGGATTGAACGGGAGCAGCAATATATTATTTTTAAGTAAGCTGCCTAGACAGAGTTGCATGTCCATTTCCGTAATACTTACTCTGGGCTCCCATGTTTTAGGGCAGATAAGGGCCCAGGCAGAAGCGGGGGGACAGGAGAGCTGTCCCAGCCACCCTGGCCCTGGGAACACTTGAGAAATACTTGAGAAATAAGCCAGGTGTCCTTCTAGCCTGGGGCTCTGCTGGCTGGATCAGAATCTGGTTACCCACTCCTCATTCCTGAGTGAATCAGGAGGAACTAGCCAAACTGGACTAAAGGTTAAAAAAATATTTCTAAACGCACCCACAGCCCTGCGGCTCCAGCAAACTGAGGTGAAGGTCAGAACCTCCATGGAAGCAACGCGTCAAGGGGAGGGAGACACACCCCTCCTTGAGCCCTGTCTCCTCAGGGCCCTGAGACGGTCACCGGGAGGGGCTCGCCCACGGCCCCACACTGATGACCAGATGACTTTTTACAGAAATAATTATCATTTCTCCCCAGAGCGTCTTCAATTCTGGCTAAATTTAAAGGATTGAGCATTACTACTCGGGCTTCCACTTAAGTGCTTTAGAAACTCAGATTTTCGGATAAGATTCCAAACAACGAGAGAGGACGATGCAGGTGACATGTTTTGGCTTAGATACTCACTGAATCGAATATGAATTGTTTATTCAACTGAAGTTCAAAATCCTCTTTGAGGAAGCTCACGTCCCCTCCGGTGTAGCCTGCCAGCTCCTGTGGGAAGAGATTCCTCAGGTTAGAGGGAGCAAACAGACTTATTGCAGGGGTTACTAAATCGTGGGGGTTTTTTTGCTATCATTTACTTTTTAAAAGACAGCAGAACACACTGTCTCCTAGAAGCCATATCTAGTTGTTGCACATGCTAACGGGGACTGACAGAGACAGAGACTGTCGCTGCGGAGGAAGTCATTCCTGTCACACGAGGGAAAACACGGGCAGCCCCAGTTCCATCACACAGCTCACAATGGGCGACACAGCTTGTTAGCCTAATCAGGGTTTGGAAAAAACATTAGCCAGCCTTTCACAATTCGGGACATTTTGTATAAAAATTTGATTTCTAGTTGCTCTTCTGAAACTGAAAATCAGGCACCCCGTCTTCTGCCCTGCACCACGAAAACTAAACCACTGGCCACAGCGAGGACAGTACTCAGGGGAGGGACCTCAAGGTTCATGACAGCCCCGGCACCCCCAACTGTCTCCTGCGGTGGGGTCAGCCCCTCACTGTTGTCAATCTTACAACAGAAAACTGGGTCTCTGCACTCCCACCTGCAACAAAAGAGGGAAAGCTAAAGACTCACTAAAAGCATGAAAGACGCACTTCCAAGCCATCAGAGGAGCACCTTTCTTTAAGGCGGTGAAGACTTCCCCCAGGCCTGCCCCGCTGCTATCACCCAACTTGCCCCTGCAAGTGTCAAGTGACAATCTCGGCCTTCAGGTGTTCTCTCTCACTGGTAACCAAGGAAACCACTCACACCAAACCACAACTCTCCTCCTGGCCTATCAGGGGCTACCATCAAAGATGCCACAAGCTACCCCCACCCTGGGTTCTATGACAGCACAAGCCTGAACCCCAGGTAGCAGAGGCAATTCCAGAGCTGGGAGCCCAGACAGGAGCTGACAGTCCTCACCAGCAATTCCAGAATGATTCGCACAATGAAGGGACAAAGTTTAACATCCCAAACATGAACGCTCTGCATGACTCCCCACCTCTGTCTACTGTGGAAACTTGCCTGGCCCGCGCCCTGCAGAGGTTACAGGGGAAGAACACTACCTGGGTAACTTTCAGCAAAGCACCTCTTCTTGGCAAGATGGAAGAATTCCGAGAATCGATGACCATGGCATGCTGAAAGGAACGTAAATGGAGGGGTTTTCACTTCAAACAGTTTTATAAAATCACAATGAACACACACGGAGCACTGACTGTATGCTAGGCCTGTGCTAAGCACTCTACAACTATTAAATCATTTCACCTTCACAAAACCCCTCGGAGCAGGTAGTATGATTACTGCTGTTGTACACAGGCGGACGCTGAGGTACCAAGAGCGAGTCTGAGCATCACTTGCATAAACAATTCCAACTCGTCACCAGGGAGTTTACGACCCGTCACTGGGTTCGTTCTCTCACGGGCTCCACATCCTGGCCTGAGTCAACTCAGCCAGTTCTCTAAGTATTTTTGAAAGCTAAAATTCTACAGTCAGCTCTCACACACAGCTTTGCCCGTCACCACTGACATGACGTGCGGCAGTACACTACTGAAGCTCACCGACAGCCAGGAGCCACTGTTTCCGCCACCCACTCCCTGGGACACTTCTCAGTCAGCCCCGCTGTTGGCAGACTGTTTTCCCAATAAATAGCATGGTTCTACCAACAAAATTATTTACGCAAACAGGAAAAGTCGTTACCGACAGAGACGATTTAAGCGAATGTCCACTTTCCTTTCGAACAGCAAAGGACGCTGTCCTCGAGAGGCAGCCCAGCTCTCGCCACACGCCTTCCCACTTGACAGTGTGGCTGGTCTTCCATATGGGAAACTGCAAATGCACACGAGGAAATGAGACATCTCTCTGTACCGTACATACTCGGGGAAACTGCCGCAAATCGTTTTTTGGAATGAGGAATCACGAAATAATTAACAAAATACTTAAAATAAAAATTGTTATTTATTTACTTATTTTTAGTTATTTCTACTTCCAACGCTGGTGGAAAAAGCATTTTCATAAATGATGGGAGGGAGGGAGAAGGGAAGAAGGGAACAGGGGGAGGAAGCACAAAGGAAGACAGGGAGAAAGTTCTGAACTGAGTGAAAGGAAAGAATCTCCCAGAGGCAGGACTGTGTTCCAGGACAGTGCACAGGGCCACTGCTCTGAAAGCTGCAGGCAACTCTGCCACCAACAGGGGGTGTCGCTTGCCCCTCTCTTTGTGAAGGATAAGACACCTAGGACGGTCTGGCACGCACCGCACCGGTGCACCAACCCCTGTCTGAAGCCAGGCCTGGTGAGCCACATGACTCACTTCAGCCCGCAGAAAAGAACCAGGACATAAAGTTACGCAAGAGTTAAGAGCAGACTATCCTTCCTGCAGCCAGAGGCCTGAACCAAGTGAACTCTGGGGTCCAGGCAAGTGGGACCTGCCTCTCAGTCAGGCACACTATCCCGTCTCAGCGAGGACAGCTCGGCTTAGATGTCCATCTCAGAGAAATGCCCACGTTCTCTTTGAAAGGTGAGCAATGCTGTGCTGGGAGGTGTGACAGTGATTTAACTCTCACAAGGAAGCCAGGTCACGCCATACTCCCCAGAGGATGTCCCACACTGGGCACTCCCTTGGCGCTCAGGCCTGCAAGAGAGCTCAAGGCAACCATGAGTAGGTGGGACATGGTCACAGGACCAGAATACCCCACCTGACTTCAGGGTGAGAACCTCGGGGTACCTACCCCAGCATTATTATTTACAGAGCACCCACAAGGCACCGTGCCAGGCAATGGGGAACCAGGAGACGGTACAGCAGGGGCAGCCTTGCTCACCTGCCATGTCTGTACCTAGAGCCACCTGGGATTCAGGTACTTTCTCAAGTGCCAGGAGGCAGCTGACAGGTAGGGCAGAGGGTCTGTGTGCTCCTGGCTTCCCACATGCCGTCTTTGGGAATCAATAAAAAAGGCACTTTGTTTCCACCCAAGCCCACAAAGGGAATGAAGGAAATGCTGCTTACACTATACTCAGCCGATATTCCTCTGTCCGTCTCCCGCAGTGAGCTCCAAGGGAACTGCCCAGTAACTTTATACAAGTTTATGGAGAAACTAGAACATAAGGGATAGAGCTTTAAAAGCTAAAACAGTGATTAGAACTTACACACATTCAAATCAACAGATTTAAAACAACATTTGTGGGGTTCAGCTTCAAGAAGTGGCAGATGATTCTGTAAGTTTTTCACAAACAAGGCAACTAACAAGGCGCCTATTGTAACTTTTACATCAGGGCAGTGTACTCAGTGATCTGTTTGGCTTCCTACTTTCTTTCAAAGTTTCCAGGCTGTGGTTTGAAGAAGGACAGGCCATATGAAGTTTCTTTTGTTCCATAGGAAAACTGAAAAGTCACCTTTTCTGCACGACCTAGGAGATTGGGGAGTTTGAGGCCAAGTACCTAGGAGGGGAAAAAAAATAGCCGTGATCTAAATGGAAAGAATAACAACTTTGGATAAAGATTGTGCTAGCCAAAAGACTTTCGTAAAAACAGAACAAAAGTGTAGACCACAGATCCGATCTTTCATTTGTAATTGCTTTACTCTAAAACGTGCCTGTGCCGAGAGCACACATCCCACATACAAACCCGACTGATGTGACACACAAGCTAGACTGGCCAACCGAAAAGCTCAAGGACATGAATTCTACACATTTGAGGTTTAAAGAAATTTGAACACGAGACAATTAGTATGAACATTCCCTCAATCATTCCTAATTACCGATGTTAACATTGTTATTAAACAATTCAAAACACACGATCACCAATTTTAGGGAGATTAAAGAGAAACCACAAATAACAGATTAAGGTACATGAAAGGACAAAGTTTTGAAAATTTTGTCATAGGTTGCATAGAATGCAGTCATAGGTTAAAAGCTCATAATTCACAGTTCCGATATAAAAAAGAAAAAACCTATACCATACCATGCTGCCTTCATTGTTTCCAACCATGGTGTTATAACTGCCTGTTAATCTCCTTAATTCAGTTACTTCAAAGGTAACATCTAACCCATTTGGAAGTGCATCATCACCTAAGTAAATAAAAAATGTTAAACATTAAGACAGCTAGAATATCATTTTATTTTAAGTCCCATTGCTAATAAAGACAAAAAACAATCTATGGATAAGAAGATTCCTTTTATTTTATAATCTCCTTTGGAAAACATACTATTTTAAAGTTCAAGAACACTCCGATGACACAAAATCAAAATGTCATACACCTCTACACCAAAAATTGTGTCTCCAGTTTCTGCAGCAGAATGTATCAAAAAACAGCCAATTTTTGCCAAAAGGAGATGATGAAAATCAGCAGTATTTGTTTAAACGAGCAGTACTTGCTAAAGGAATTTGTTCTCCTGCTAGGACACTAAGTTGAGAGACTTGCCCAGTATCACACAGCAAATAAGAAAATGAGCAAAAACTAAAAGAGAAATCTGATTCCCTCCTCTTTCTAGAGCGCACATGGAGATGGGTCTGCCAAGGGCACAGCCGCTGGGCTGGGCCATGGTGAGGGATGCCCAGTGCCCACTTCCAGGATCCTTCCCTACACCTTCCCCGGTGTAGTCCAGGGCTCTGGAGGACAGCATTTCAAAGTTACCAATCCTGCGTCAGCCTGACGTGAAACTCCAGTCCCTTCCCTGAGACTGCTAAACAGAAGTCTCATCTGTTTGTTTAACCTTCAGCTGCCACCTATATCTGGCCACACAACAGCTCTTCTGTGTCCTGGAGGATGGAGGGACAGAGAATCGTAAGGATACAACACAGTAAGTACCTTGGCACGTATCAATCAAAACATCCACTTGTCTAAAGATTCCCAGACGAAGCAATTTTTCACGGGCTTCATGAGATTTCCGCATTACCTGTAAGGGGGCAAAAAGGAGAGAGTGTATTCTTCTAAGATAGAGAAAGACAAACGGTGGCTACGTGACCAGGCTAACAGTTAACCTCTGGCACCAAGTGGCTGATCACCAAGATGAGAGCACTACCAAGACCAGCTGCCTGAAAGAATGGAGACGCACTACAGGGCCGACAGAAAACCCGGCTCAGCGCAAAATCGCATGAACAAAGAAGAAAGATACACACACCCATAACACATAGCCTAGCATGTTTTTCTGGAAGGGATCACATCACCATTAGTTGTAAACACTGGTTACATTTGGTGGCAGGGAGAAGAGAAACAGAGTGTGTGGAGTGTGTGTGCACATACATGTCCCTTTTTGTACTGTTTCAATTTTCCCACCATTTCTAACCACCATTCAGCAAATTTTCTCTCCCTCTTCAACGTCAACAGCAGTCCTTTCTGATGTCAGGAGTCCATTCTTGTAGGAAGGGCAAGTAGAAGAGAGGTAAGTCAAGCAAGGTACTCAGGAAGGAGAGGAGGAAAGGACTTAGTGCGATAAGAAAAGTTCAGATGCCATCCTGCAGGTAAAAGGGAGTTACTGTAGAATTTTCAGCAGAACAGAGACAGGATCAAACTCCCTCGAGAGAAACAATTGGTCACGTGGATGAACAATTCTGCTCAGAAGGGGGTTCTGCAGACTAGGGGAATGTGAGGGCCTCTGGCAGCAGCCCCGGGAGCTGAGACGCTTGAGGGGAGGACAGACCCCGAGACGTTTCACGGGCAGGAGCCAGAGGACACTGCCGCTGATTAGACGGAACACATGAGGAGCGGAGGCTGTGAAAACCTGTAGGTCTGGGCTCAGCACCTGGCTAGAAGTTGGTGCCCTCAGAGAAATCAGGGACAGAAATGGAAAGACAGGCAGGGCAGGTGGGTGGAGTTGGAGACGCGGTGGCAATTCTGTGAGGAAATGTTTAGTAGGCAGTTGCATATTCACGGCTAATGCTCGACAGAGAGGAACTGGCTACAAACAGCTTGGGGAGCCTTCAACTCTGTAGCTGAAACCAGGGGTGTGGATGAGATCTCCCAGGGAGTGGGAGACCAGCCAGCAGACTGACCCTCGGGGAAAAGCAGCTCTTAGGATGGTCACAGGGAAAAGCAGCAGACAATGGAGCCTTAACATGACTGTGATGAGACATGAAAAGACACCCAGAGAGTGGTCACCAAAATTCAGGGAAGGTAAAACATCAAGGAAGAGGAAAGATAGAAACATATTCAGAAGGCAAATAACAAAGCAGGAAAAATATATTCAACACAAACAATAAAATGATCATTTCTTTGCAAAGAACTCTTATAAATTAACAAAAGCCTAACAGGCCAAGGGAAAACAGAGGACACCAAAAAGTAATGCACAAGAGATATGAATGACCAAAAAAACAGAAAAATGCTTCACCTCATTCATAATTAAAGAAATGCAAATTAAAACAATGACACAGTATTTTTTACCTAAGAGGATGGCAAGAATTTAAAAAGTGTGGTAACACCCAATTTGGGGAAACACACCTTTCATACACTGCTGTGAGGCTGCGGACCGGTGCAATCTCTTTGGAGAGCAATATGGCAGCATCAGTGACAATTATAAACATGTACTCTTTGACCTAGTAAGCCCACTTCTAGGAATTTGTCCTATGGGGCCAGGTGCCGTCGGGTAGTCCCAACTACGTGGGAGACTGAGGCAGGGGGATTGTTTGAGGCGAGGAGTTTGAAGCTGTAGCACACTATGACCGTGTCTGTGGATAGCCACTGCACTGCAGTCTGGGCAGCACAGCGAGATCCCCTCTCTATATTTTAAAAAAAGGAATTTACCCTACAGCGACACTGTCATACGTACACAAAGATACACTTAACATGTTCAATGCAGCTTTGTTGCTAAGAGTGAAACACTCATTAATTTATTAGGTCATGAAACATGGAACATACAATTTCAAATCAAAAGTGTAGTTTATCTCAAATAAGAAGCAGTACTATTAATCAAAGTATGCGCCTAACTTATCAACACAATTTTGCCATCTTTTTTCTTTTCCTTTTTTTTTTTTTTTGAGAAGGAAAGAAGAGTTTATTAATTTGCCAACACATGAGGAGGTTGGCAGACTCCCATTTCAAAGTACCGATGTCCTGCTTCTGAGTAGAAGTACAGAGTTTTCAAAGGTTCTGATTCATCCCATCTTCACTAAGACGATCTCCTGATCTCGGCCCCCAGGACAATGCCCTTGAGCCATCTCCTGTGGCACAAAGAACAAAGGACACTCTCCTGCCCCTCCTGACCACTGGCCTGAGGCAGGGATATGTTTTAGTTCTCAAAAAGGGTGAGGGGATTTTGAAGAGACAAAAACATGTTTACCCTTTTTCAGGCCATTTTCTGTTACATATTCCCCACTGTCAGTTTTACCCTTCCATACCTAGGGGAGGAGGGCTTCAGTCATCAAGCTACTTCCTGCTGAGTTGGGTGATATTTTAGATAGAAGGTACAGATAGACTATCAGGTAAAAATGGCACAAGCAATAACTACAACCGTTAGGATTGACAAGGTGAAATGGACTGTCTTGCACACAATGTCTGACACAGGGCTGGGTTAGCAAACAATGCTTGTGCCATCTTAACAGTAGCTTGTTTATGCCAGCAGCAAAGAAGCCGGGAGAGCGAGTGGTGATGAAATCGCAAAAGGCGTTTTCCACAGCTAGTTGAGAATTGAATATTTTTCCTGGCAAGAAGTGGTCTGGAAGAACTGCTGGTCAGTTGGTGCAAGGTCTGGTGATACAGTGGATGACAGAGAGTTTTCAAGCCCAGCCTCTGTAGTTCCACAGTTTATGCAACATGTGGTTGAGCGTTGTCTTGCAAGAGGATCGGCCTGTCTCTATTCACCAGTCTCAGCTGCTTAATCGCAAACATCCTCATCATTTCTTCCAATTAGTAACAGGAGACTTCCGCTATAATTGATTGACCAGGTTCCATGAAGTTGTAGTGGATAATACCAGCGCTGGACCACCAAACAGACACCATTAGCTTTTCTTAAAGAATATTCAGCTTGGGACTGTGCTTCCGCACTTCATCTTTACCCAGCCACTAAGAAGAACGCTTGCAATTGTCAAAAAGAATCCATTTTTCATCACAATAACCATACAGTATAGAAATGGTTCATCTTTATATCATGACAGCAAAGAAAGGCAGGCTTTGAGGCAATTTCTCTTCTGACACTCATTTAATTCATGCAGTATCCATCTATCCAGCTTCTTTACCTTGCTGATTTGTTTCAAATGGTCCAATACTGTTGGAATAGTAACATCAAACCTTGCCGCTAATTCACACGTAGGTTGAGATAGATTCGCTTCCACTACAGCTTTCAGCTCATCATTATCCACCTTGGTCTCAGGTCACCCATGTGGCTCATTTTCAAGATTAAAATCACCAGAACAGAACTTCCCACACCACTGACATACTGTGCATCCATCAGCCACACCCTTCCCAAACACTTCATTGATATTTTGAGCTGTCTGTGCTGCATTGGTTCCACGATGGAACTCACATTCGAAAATAACACAAATTTTTGACTTATCCCTGCTTTCACAAAAATTGCTCTAAAAAAAATCTGAAAGATAATCACAAGCCAAAACGTTTATTTGAAAGACTCAGGATGTACCTTCACGATAAAAATAAAACAAGAAGTGTCAAAGTGAAATGTCAGAGACATCAACTGTCAAATTTAGCACTTAAGGAAATCAGACATTTCATACTTAATAACCTAGTAAATGTCCATCAATAGAAAACTGCTTACAGTAACTAAGGGGACGTCCGTACAATGAGGCACATACAGCCAGCAGACTGGTATGTGCTCATGGGAAAAGATCCCCGTAATTTATGATGTCAACAAAAGAAAGGAGCAGAAAAAAAAAATGTGGAGAATAGGGTTATTGTTTAAAGAATGTATGTGTTTGTACATGTATACAATATATCCGGAAGCATGCAGAGGAAACTGTTAGCTGCGTTACCTCTGGCGAGTGAACAGGGGATTGGCCAGGGAGGGAAATGTGTACATTTCACCCCAATACCCTTCTGTAGCGGTTGATTTTCTATAATTTTTTTTCTGCACTTCTATATTAATATTTTGAAATATATACTTTTTTTAATAAAGTGGGAAAGTGGAAATGGCCCAGAGAGCCAAACACTGCCGAAAGGTCAAGTAAAACGAAGGATGAAAGGAGCCGCCGGACCTGGCCACAGGAAGTTGCTGGTGACCTCTGCCCAGGCTTGCTCAATGTGGTCCCAAGGGCAGAAGGACAGAAAGAACCCACGGAGGAGGAGGAGGAGGGTATAGTCCAGAAGGGAGACCGCTCCACAAACGGAGAGAGGCCCATGAGGAGACGGGGAGTGCATAACAGGTGAGTGTTACCATCTGGGCCCCACAGGACAGGACGACACACATGGGAACGCTCAGTATGGTGCCCGGGAGGGGCTGTGCAGTGACCCCACTGGCTCCCAGAATGACGCTGGGAGACTCAGGAAGAACACAGGATGCACCGGCCTTGGACAAGAGGAGAGATGCCTCTTTCTCCAGGATAAGAAAGACAGGAGGCAAATGTAAATGCAAATAATGTGTAAGTTTGTAGGAGGCACCCCAGGAATTGAGGGGGTTCAGCTTGGGGTGCCAACACCTTTAGGAGTAGGAGGCAGGTCTCCAGTGGAGAGGCTGGGGACAGGGTGCTTTGAAGTTTGAGGAGATGGGGAGATCTATGGGTTCTTTAGAAGGGATAGTAATAGAATGCCAAGTAGAGATCACACTTACCTCAATGAGGTTTTTGGCCTTAAAAACATCTCCAATTTCACAAATGATGATATCATCTTTAGTCCTCCCAAGCCCATCAAAATGAACATGTTGAACAACCACCTAAACGAGACAAGTGACATGGGGGCAGTGAGTATTACGTATGACACGAGGCAAGACATTACGCACCAAGACTAAAGACACATGTCTAACATTAATTTCAAGGGTTTTTTTCAAATTCAATAAACCTATACTTCCTACTTCTGGACTTCATTCTTAGTTTTCACACCTTTTCAAAAAACTGGTCACTTGGACTGACCCTTTGCTAGGTCCGTACTTCCTGTGAACCAGATCTGTACAGTCTCTCCAGCCAGCTGTCCCAGAAACACAGCCCTAAACCCAGGCAGGCCGCAGACGGCTCCCTGTCCTTCCCAACATGCTCCCAGAGCCCTGGCCTGTGGCTGAACGCTGACCTTGACCTCTCACTTATTAACTGTATGCATCTTGCTAAAGATCATGCATAGATTTCAACACAGCACAACAAATGCTGACTTGACAAAAAGCCCCTCTCCTCTCAGTCTCCTCACCAGAAAGTAAACTCTTCAGGAGTTAGAAATTTAAATCTCAAAGGCAAAAATGTTTAGGAAAAGTTTCATTTGAGACCCATGGTCTTTTTTCTGGGAGTAGAGAAACAAAGTATAAATTTAAGTATCATGTGAGTTTCTTTTTGAAATACTTTTTTTTAATAACATAAATACAAAAAGGTGTTTGCCTAAACCTCCCACATAAATAATCACCAAGGAAAAACCACTTCTCTAAAACCAGAAACGATTCTTTAAAAGTCACCAGTCTTTCTAGTTGTACTTGGTTATAAACTCTTCTCAGATGAAGGCACTGACACAGGTTAATTCTTTTACATCTCCCTTGTGGTTTATGAAAGGGAACGAGTCTAGTAACAATTATATCAAGACCTTCCAAAGGAAACTCACATCTTTGTTTTCAAGAATTTCTTGTTTAGCTTCAGGTTCAACTTCAACAAATTCAGCTTCTTCCCCCAATGCTCCAAAATCAGGTCCACTTGATGGAAGAGGCTCCAAACTCTGAAAAGGAGAGAGGAACCACTGATAAATGGCTTTGAAACACACACACACACAAATTAAAACTTTGAGTTTTGTCCTTAGATGGTGTTCCAGAAAATTCAGTAGTTGTTCATGCTGGTGAGTGAAGGCAGGGGACAGGAAGGGGAATAGGGAGCAAAAAGGCAGGTGTAAGCTATAGTTAACATGCAAGTTCTTGGATTGGTGGTTGACTCATCGGTACTCACTAAATAAAACAGACAAAAATTAATTAACTAAAAGGGCCACGCACAAGCCCATGATGACCGTGTCATGAACCAATGATTATGACTAATCTAATTCTATACACTTGAGGCCCATTTGAAGAAAAAAAAAATCATTAAAAAGTAAAGTGCCGGCCGGGTGCGGTGGCTCACGCCTGTAATCCTAGCACTCTGGGAGGCCGAGACGGGTGGATCGCTCAAGGTCAGGAGTTTGAGACCAGCCTGAGCAAGAGCGAGACCCTGTCTCTACTAAAAATAGAAAGCAATTAGCAGGACAACTAAAAATATATAGAAAAAGTTAGTTGGGCATGGTGGCGCATGCCTGTAGTCCCAGCTACGTGGGAGGCTGAGGCAGAAGGATTGCTTCAGCCCAGGAGTTTAAGGTTGCTGTGAGCTAGGCTGATACCATGGCACTCTAGCCCAGGCAAAAGAGTGAGACTCTGTCTCAAAAAAAAACAAAAACAAACAAACAAACAAAAAAACCACAAAAAACAGAATCATTATTATATCACTCAAAAGTATCAACAAATTAAGAATACATACACATATTCATTCCTCTTAATCTGAATGCCTAATATACTTTGTCCAAGCACAAAGGTTATATTACATCATGCTAAAAAATTCCATTTCTGTTCCCAAAATCTGAAAGCATGAAACAAGGTTCACCAAAGACCTGCCAGACCCATCTGTATTCCTTTTTTTTTTTTTTTTTTGAGACAGAGCTTTGCTTTGTCATCCTAGGTACAGTGCAGTGGTGTCATCATAGCTGACTGCAACCTCAAACTTCTGGGCTCAAGCGATCTTCCTGCCTCAGCCTCCTAAGTAGCTGGGACTACAGGTACACACCAAGATGTCTAGACAATTTTTCTATTTTTAGTAGAGATGGGGTCTCGCTCTTGCTCATGCTGGTCTCAAACTCCTGAGCTTAAGCAATCCTTCTGCCTCAGCCTCCCAGAGGGCTAGGATTATAGGTGTGAGCCACCGCACCCAGCCCCCATCAGTATTCTTTAAGCTGAAATACAGACTTCAAGTTCAAGAGATGTTGTCTTTGTGGTTGCGCAGTTACATCAAAGCTTGATGTCCCAAATTAACTGTGTTACTAAAAAAGATTTATGTATTCACCAAATACTACTAAGGTCCTGCTATGTGACAAGCACTAACAAGATCCTTGCCCTCATACAATTTACATTCCAGTGTCTAGAACAAGCATGGGATAAGTATTTGTTAACATGAATTAAAACAAGTATTTGGATCTAGCTTCTAACCATTAAGCAGATTAGTCTACCGATCTGTCAACAAGTTTTTATTGAGCACCATGTGCCAGGCACTTTGCAAGGCAGTGGGGACACGACATGAAATAAATTTAATGAACTCTGAACAGCATCTATAAAGTGATATAGACTAGAATCAAATATAAAATATAACGATACAAGACTGGGTGTGGTGGCTCACACCTGTACTCCTAGCACTTTGGGAGGCTGTGGCAGGACGATTCCTTCAGCCTAGGCTAGTTGGAGGTTGCAGTGAGCTATGGTCGTGCCATTGCACTCTAGCCAGGGCAACAGAATGAGACTCTGTCTCAAAAAAAAAAAAACAAAAAAGAAAAAAAGAAAGAAATAGAAGTCATGCATGTCCTTTCCAGGAAAAGGCTTCTACAAAGGTCAACCTTGTGAGCCCTCAGCCACTCCCCCATGGTCTCGTTTCCTAGTCATACATGTTTTAAATAGTAAAGGGAAATTTATCCTTTGGGGGAGACTGAGAGAACCATGCTTGGCTTTAAGGCTAGCATTTTAAGGCCTAAGTAAATAACAAACTTGATTGTGTAGACTTGAGAGCTGTTCAACTCTATGGGAAATTGTAGTTTGTATATTTGCATGAAGTCTGGTGAAATATTTTATAATGAGGATATATTTATTTTATATTTATTTAAATTTTAGATTCATAATACTTTTTTGAAATAATTATTTTGATTTTAAAAAGTATAACTTTTTATTTAAAAATTGCAAACCTCCAGAGAATTTCCAAGAATGAGAATAGTAAAAATAGCACCTATTTGGTACAAATAATACCCATATACTCTTTTACTCAGATTTATCTATGGTGAACATTTTACCTTATTTGCTTCTCCTGTGATCTCTCATTATCTGTGTGTGTGTGTGTATGCAAATGACATACACAATGTGTGTATATTTTTTTAAAAAAGCACTTGAAAGGAAGTTGCTTATCTCACAGTTCTTTATCCCTAAATACCTCAGTGTATATTTCCTCAGAATAGGAACTATTTTTTTACATAATCACAGCACAGTTATCAACTTCAGCAAATTAAACATTGAAATAGTACTTTATTTAATCGACAGTCTGTGCTGACCCACTTGACCTAATAGTGTCGTTCATAGAGTTTCTAATTTAAAAATGACTTTTTCAACCTTAAAACTATATGAATGTATAGAAAGTTCACATGACACTCAGTGCAAAACTGTGCTGTGGCCTCAGCTTCCAATATATATTATAAATATAATATTAATATGTATTAGAAAATATCTCTGCCGATTTTATTTTATTTTTAGATAGACTTTAGATTTAACTAGATTTATATGTAGATTATGGATAATTTTGTAGATAACTTGTTGAATTTTATTAATAATTGAGCAGACTGGCATTCTAGGATGCGATTCACACTTGGTTTGCTGAGAATGCACATCAACTCGGGCACCTAGAGTAAGCAGCTGTAAATGTTTGCTAGAATGCCCATCACATTGATAGCATTCTACATTATATCCTGGAAGCTGTGATTTAGAGACCTACTACACTGTCTATTGCTTGGATCTTAATTCTCTAATGTGTTGTCCTTCTTCTTGTTTGTACGTAGATCCCCCTCACGGGCTCTGGTTCTGTACCATACCATCAATTCCTGTCCAGGTTTGGTGGAATTGACCTAAATGTAAATGTTATAAAGAAGTAAGTGTTTTGTTTGCTCATATGAAAATGTGAAATTTTAAATGATATATAAGAACTGTGACATAAAGCCATTAGAGCTGATCATATCAACAGACATATATGGAAGAGGGGTTGGTAGAGCTTATCCATTTAGAATTTAATGGAATTAATCATCACATTTTATTTAGAGAATATTTTAGCATCTATATAGGATACACTTCAGAATAAGATAAAGATTCTGTAATAAAATGTAAAAATAGCAAATTAAAGCAAGATAAAAATGTTTTACATGCAATGTATTTAAATTTGGAAATAATAGATTTTAATCCTCAAAATATTAAGATGGCAAATTTAAAATTGGTTGGTTTTTATACATTTTTAACATTGCTCATTGGAAAGTGATCACATTGTGGTGACTAGAAATGAAAAAAAAAACAATCTTTGTATGAGCTCCTCTAGTATTTTGTAGTTTTACCATAAGTATGGGGCTTGCTTGCTTTATCTGCAACATGAGCAGGGTGGAGTATGACCTTTTATGTCTCGATCAACAGTTCTTTGATTCTAGTGTATGATTTTGGAAATATCATTTTAGTAAAAAAAATTATTTACCCATTACCTGACTCTAAATGAATAAGCCTCATTTTCTCAGGAGGATCGCTTGAGCCCAGGAGTTCAGGGCAACATAGTGAGACCTCCATCTCTACAAAAACTGAAAAAAAAAAAAGACGCTGTCTCAAAATATAACAGATATAAATGATAAATATTGTTTCACAAAATTTTGTTTCACATGTGCATGAGAGTACTACTAGCTGGCAATGTCAAATGTTTTCTTACTGTGATTCCTGATCAAAAAGTTGTAAAGACACTGGCTAGTGGGATGTGAAGGTCAAATAAAAGAACTGAAATGGAAAACCAAACACCGTATGTTCTCATTAATAACTGGGAGCTAACAGATAGGTACACACAGGCACAAAGCAATATAAAGGGCATGAGAAACCAAGAAAGGGGGAAGTTGGGAGGGTGAATGTGGGATAAAAACTTACCTATTGGGTACAATGGACACTATTCTGGTGATAGACACACCAAAAGCCCTGACTTAAGCATTATGCAAGATATCCATGTAACAAAAACACTTGTACCCCCTTAATTAATATTTTGAAATAACAAATTATTAATTAATAAGTTTTTAAAACAAGGACTGAAAACATTTGTTTGTCAATATATTAATCAAAGGAGCAGCAAGTTTAGCCTCAAAGGAGCTCCATAAACGCTGAGACTTTTTTTTGTTTTTATCTGTCCCCAGCACCTATGACAGTGCCAGGCACATGGTAGGCCATTGGCAAATATTAGTTGAATAAACGAATGAATGTTTTCTTTGTTCAAGAAAGCTACAAGGAATGCAAGACAAGTAAGTTCCTACTGTAATATCTAGAAACTTAGAATCTAATAGGATAAGATGAAAATGCAAACAGAGCTCTGTATACAAGGTAGAATATAAATGGCACCGGAGGAAAAGTGGCAAGGAAGGCGGCAGCACATCCAATGAGGGGGAATATAGAGGTCTATGTAGGTAAGTTACCTGAACTGAGTTCTGAAAGATGAGAATATTTTGATAGCTAAAGATGGGTGATGGAGTGCAATAGCACAGTCCAAAGAGTGTGTCAGAACAGCAGTAGTGTTTGATCTGAGTGAAAGATAAGTGAAGGGGAGTTAAAACCATTTCTGGATGCGAGGCTGAGATATCAGCACTAAATTCTTTTGGAAGTTAACGAGGAACTACTGAAAACTTCTGAGCAGAGCAACTGAAAGAGGAGTTTGGCAAGCAGTTAGTAAGCACCAAGCACCCAAGGAAGTAGTTCACATGCATTAAGTCTTTTAATTCTGCCAACACCCTGGTGAGGTAGATGCTATTTCTACTTCCACTTTAAAAGGAGTAACTAAGGCACTGAGAGGTTCTGTCTTTGCACGATAAACAGCAGAAAAGATGCCTTCTAGATAGGTCTAGGTTAGATTACTTCCAAGTATTCTTCATCTTCTACAACGACTCCAGCAGCCGCTGAGCAGGGAGATGCTGGAGAGGTGCCCAGTAAGGACAGAAGACACCCGAAGTGGCTGAGGGCAGAGAAGTCAAATCCCGGAAAGAAAGAATGTATCCACTGTGGTCAAGGACAGCATGTAAACTTCGTTAGTCCTTTCTGGGCCACTGACTCGCTGAGTGACCTTGAGCAAGTCTCGTCCCTCCTCTGAGGACCAGGTTCCTGCTCGGAAGGAGCAGGCCAGATTCGCTGGCCCCAGGCGACAAGTTTGTGGCCTTCTCCACCTGGCCCTGCCGCCCTCGGCACCCTCTCACCAAGGGAACTCTGGGCGCAGCCACCAGAGCACCCACGAGACTGTCCCCCCGCGGCGCCTGTCCGCCCGGCCTGCCTGCCCAGAAGTCACACAGCACGCGGCCTCTTACCCGGGCGTGCACCGTCCCCATGGGTCCCTCTCCAGCCGCCGACTCGCAGAACTGACCCGGCCCGACCCAGGCTCAGCCGATGAGGGCAGAAGGCGAGTCTGCTGTGGCGGAGCGGCGGGTTAGTGCAACTCCCACAAGTCCCCGGACGCAGAGCACTGGGGGCGGCCATGATGCCCCCTTTCTCCCCGCCCCCTGTTGTCACGGCGCCTTCACTCATTGGTCTTTATAAGCCCGTGACCCGGATGTTCAAACGAGCGCCGGGAAATCCTGAGGCCGGGAGAGTGCGCAAGGGCGGAGCGTCCACTGTCGCCAACTGCTGGCGCGAGGAGGCGGGTCTGCGAGAGTCGATTAGGAAGCAGGTGTCTGGCGTCGGCGCCTGGGAGAGACCTGTCCCGCTGATGGGTGCTCCAGGGCTGCGGTCCCTGAGCCACGCGCCGCGGGCTGGTACCGGGCTGTGGCCTGTCAGCGACCGGGCCGCGTGACCGCCTGAGCTCCGCCGTGGAAAATGTCTTCCATGAAACCGGTCCCTGGTACCAAAAAGGTTGGGAACCGCATCACACAAGTCGCCCTCTTAACGCCCCTGGCGCGGGACCCGGTGGGTGCTGTGCTTGTTCCCACGCGCCGGGGGAACCCCGAGACTCAGCCGGGAGACCCCGAGTCCCGCACTCGTCGGATCTCATAGCATCTCGAACTGCACAAACCCGGATTGTTGCCCTGACGGCTCTCCTGCTGGCTGCGTGGACCCTTCAAGTCACTGGGACCCCCAGGACCTGCGTCTCCTCACTGTGAAAAGGAAGGTGATGGTCATCTCCACGTCACAGGGTTGGATTAAAAGGATCTGCACGTGGTCTCTACCAAAAACAGAAAAATTAGCCAGGCGTGGTGGCGCGCGCCTGTAGTCCCAGCTACTCTGGAGGATCCCTTGAGCCCCCAGGAGTTCCAGACCAGCCTGAGCAAAAGCAAAACCCCGTCTCTACTCTAAATAGAAAAATTAGCTGGGTGTCTTGGCTCCAGCCTGTGGTCCCAGCTACTCGGGAGGCTGAGGCAGGAGGCTCTCTTGAGCCCACGAGTTTGAGGTTGCAGTGAGCTAGGATGACACCTGACACCACTGCACTCTATCTGGGGCAACAGAGCATGACTTTGTCTCAAAAAAAAAAAAAAAGCAAGAAAGAAAAAAGGTGTGCGCATGAGAGACGGAAAGTAAAAGCTCCTGGCATAGTGCACAGCACACAGTAGGCACTGGATATGGATAAATGACCATCCATTCAGCTACAACGGTAATGAGTGAGAGCCATCTCTGTGTTTGGATAGGGGCCAGTCACATCAGTGAACAAGACAGCCACGGGCTTACACTTGGCAAAACAACTCCCCCACCTCAAAAAAATATATATATATAATAAATAACAGGCACACATTGTGATAAATGCAATGAAAGAAACAAATGACAGAGAGTGGGAAAAGAGGAAGTCTCAGTATTCTGTGGGTCATGTTACCATTCCCTCCTGATAATATAAGCATCATTATTTCACCTCCTTTTCTTCTCCCTCTTACTCCCTCCCAGAGACCCTGACACCATTTGCATTTCAATAGCAGCACTCTAGGCCTCCCTAGGCTAAATATTCAAAGCCCACATTCCCCTTCTTGCCTGCAAAGAGGCTGCACCCAGGCCCTTGCCCTTCCCTCACTGTGCCCCTTGCAGGTTGACCTGTCCATCTGTCTTCCCAACCACACCGTGAGCCCCATGAAGGCAGGGGCCCAGGCTGTCTGATTCACTCACTGAACCCAAGTGGAGACTCGGTGAATATTTGCTAAGTTACTGCTCTCCTACTCCAGACCAGGGCAGACAGAGCCAATGCTCAGCCTCAGCCATGAGCAGACACTACCCATCCCCAAAGACAAAGCTGGGAGGGGACCCAGGAAGGAGGACAAGAGGTGTGGTGTGATCAATCCTCCCAACACCCAAATACCAGGCTCTCCAAGATGCCCACCGAACCATCCTGACATTCACTGCTATGTTCCTGACACTTAGAACAGTATGTGGCTCAGTAAATATTTGATGCCATCATCATTACACTGGAGGGAAATTGAAGATGACACATCTCCCCCAGCCCCAGCCCTTGTTCACAGTGTTCCTTCTGCTTAGGGTGCCCTTGCATGGCCAGTCTGCCTGCGAGTGCCCTTGCGGCCTTCAAGGCCCAGCCCACACTGACCCACACTGCCCAAGGGCGAGGTAGTCACATCCCCCGACCCCCAGCCCCACCGTCGCCAGTGTTCCCACTCCACGGAGCAATGTTTCTCTTAGTGTGTCTTGGAGAGTTCCTCCGAGGTGATTATTAAAAATGCATATTGCTGGGCCTTGGTCTGGACCTACTGAATCAGAATCTCTGTAAGGTAGAACCTGGAAATCTGGATTTTTAAAGAAGTGTGCCAGGCCATTCTTTGGCCCACTGTGTAAGAACTCCTCATTTAAAATACTTTGTTTCCATGTCTTCCTTCGCCACTAGTTTCCAAAAGTCTTTGAAAACATGTGTCTTATGAGTAACCAGGTCAGAAACGGGGTAGAAGAGGGGTGGAGGCACAGGCGGGAGGAGGAGGAAGGCAGGCCACCAGCAGGGCATGGGACAGGGGTCAGGGCAGGTGCATGGCAGGCAGGACAGCCCCCCACGAAAGGAGAGGTGTGGGCAGGGCCAGGCTGGCCTGCAGGAGGGAATGTGGGTGGAACTGGGCTCGAAATGAGCTGTGACGCCAGGCAGGTCACAGTCCTCTGAGTAGTGTCCATTTTCTCTACTGCAAAACAATGGGAGGGGATTGCTAAGGACGCTGCTTATTCTACAGAAGATTTTAAAACTCCGTTTAGATTTCACAGCAGGAAGTAATAGGTCCTGAGCATTTGCCCACATTGGATCTCATTTGCCGGGGTATCGCCGCCGTCAGATCAGCTCCCGTTTACCTCTGACCAGAGCAGGCTTTATGGACAGACCCACTGGCTGGCACTCAGTCCTGATTCTATTCCCAAGCTGTGTGGCCCTGGGCAAGGTACGTACAGTTCCTCTCTGGGTCAGAGTTTCCTCTTTCGTAAAGTGAGGGCAGTAACAGCATTGTCCTCAGAGTGTGGCTTTGAGGATTCAATGGATTAAAACATGTCAAGCTGTGCCTGGCCCAAGGATTACCTGTCCCTGCTACCGTGTGCCCGGCACTGTGCTAAGTGCTTTTCATAAATGGTCTTCTTTAACTGCCAGAGTAAGGTGGCTGGCCTTTAATAGAGAATGAAACTGTGGCTCCGAGAGAGTAACTAACCCTGAGTCCCCAGCTTGCAAGCCAGGCAGGACCCAGGAGTGTCTGACAGGGCCCCGTGCTCTTAGCGATCTCAATGATGCCCATAAGTCACAGGGCTTGGGGAGAGGACTAAAGTACACGATGGCTCAGAAGCCTCCCAGGCCTGGGTTCCCTTCTTTGGGCAACTTTGAAAGGAGGAGGGGAGGGAAGGGGCTCAGTCACAGGCTGCAGCCACCACGTGTCTGTGTGCAGAGAGGAGCTCGAGATGCTGCTACCCCATCACCTGGCAGGACCCGCTCCACCTCCTTTTGAAGCCAGTTTCACAAACCCAAACTTGGAAAGGCCACCCAGTGTCCTAGGCTCAGTGCCCACAGACCCAACAATCGGTTCCAACTTCACGGGAACCTGCCCCTGTCCACTGAAGTGAGGCGTTCAGGGTCTTGCTGACACTGAGCTCAGACGCAAAAGGCTATGTTAGGTCTGAACAATTTGACAGAGATTTTCAAAGATAATCTAGGAGACTGAACAAATTGTAAGCACAAGTCACACAAGCTGGGCATTTACCGAAAATCATTCTGCCAGTTCCCTGAGCCTCACTTTTCTCATCTGTAAAATCGGGATGATAGCAGTGTACGAGGAAATGTCTGAGGACTGAGTGAGACCAGGCATGGGGCCAGCACACTGTAAACATCGAATAAGCCAGATTCTCTTTCTCCAAACAATAGCCTTTTTCTGCATGTCTTTCCTTATTCTTCTTGAGTACTCCACTTCTAAAGGATAAGCCGTGGGGTTGCCCTGCAGATTGCAACAAGAGTCCAGAGCCAAGTATTTGAGAGTGTATTGTGTGCAAGGCCTTGGGGCAGGATGGCAGAAAGCCCAGGTGGAAAACAAAGTCACATGCTTTACCCTCCCCCTCAGACAAGCACTACCTCTTACAGTCAATGTATAGTAACCCATGAAAGGCTCTGAGAAGTCCTGCAATGCATATTCCTGTTTACTTCTCTGTAACCTAGTATTTCCTGAATGTATTGAGTCATAGAGACTTCTTGAGTTTGGTTTTTGAGACTTTCTGTGGCCTTCAGCAGTGCTGTACACGAGTATTTCTCCTGCTCCTCTTTTGGGCAAAAGGTAGAATTGCATTTCCCTGCCCCCATTCATGTGACTTGCTTTGGTCAACACGCTGTGAAAAAAAGCCATGTGTCACTTGCAGAGGAAAACCTTTAAGAACCGTATTTCTTTCACCTGCCACAGCAGTTGCGATCCTCCAGATGCTGGGACAGCTCCAGGCTAGGTCTCCGAGTGAGCACAACTTAAAACAGAGCCCAGCCACGTCTGCTGGGCAGGCAGCATGAAGAGAAATAAACCTTTTGGGTTGTTGTTGTTGTTGTTGTTGTTGTTGTTGTTGTTAATGCAGCATGGAAAGGGGCAGCCTTGCAAAACTAACAGGAAAACACCTAATGTCACAGTTTCCCCAGTAATGGTTAAAAAGCAATCCTATGAGTTCTCTCACTAACAGGCACTCTGCAGGAGTGTTTTGCACAACTTCTGAAAAGAGCTGCATGAACGGAAAAAGAGATGTAAATCTCTCTTTCAAAATTCTTTTTTTGAGAATCTGCTTTTTCCAGCCTAAGGAGTCCCTGAGCGAACAGCAGCCTGAGAGCTCCAAGCCTCAACCTATCTGGAGGACAGAGTCCTATCTCCAGTGAGAATCCCTCCTCCAAGGAAAGGCAGGAAACCAACTCTTGGACTTTGACATCCTGGCAGTGTTTGTTATCTACCTGCCACCAAGAAGAAAGAGCGGAGCAGACGCAGCAGTTTCTGACTGGACCTGCCATTTTTACAGCTGCCCTTGGAAAGGCGGATAGCTGGCTCTCGGGGCAGCTCATCTTTCCTCTTTCCACCTCCCTGCTGGTCCTTTCCGGACCCCCACCCCCACCCCCGGGAAAAGTAAATAAACCTTTTCTTTCTGTCCTAATCTCTGTCCAGGGAAATCTTTCTGAAAACCCACATGCACCAGCATTGCCACCCTAACAAGCATAGCCCAGCCTACCCTAGAAATTTCTACAAGGAACTCAGCATTCCAGAAAACTTGGTGTATGAAGTGTTTATGTGGTCTGCTCAGAGGTAGAAATGAAGTTTAGTGACCACACTAGTTCCCTTAACAAAATAAAACCCCAAGTCCCATTGGCCATGTGGAAGGGAGGCGTCCTCCCTATTAGTGTGGGACAGCCCAAAGCGTGGGCTACTCTGGGCCCTCGGCTTGTCTGTCCCCTTCCCCCGGGTGAGCATCCTAAGGTGAGGGGCTCGTCTCTGTCTCCTCTGTCTCCCAGCACGTGACCTCTGAGGGGTGAAGGTGTGGGTGAGAGCCGGGGGCCAGGGAGAGGGCCACAGTGGGAGGAAGAGGCTCTGAGCTGTGGGTGGGGCTGCAAAGGGCTGCAGGGGAGGCTGGGGCTCCCAGGGAAGGCTGCGGCTGGGTGCGGGGTGCTCAGCTCACCCAGCAGCAACGTGGAGGGCAGATGGGCCCGAGGCTGAGGCTGACAACAGACCTCCGGCCTCCATGGGAAGCTGTTGCAGCAGCCCAGGTGGCAAGTGCTGGACCTCACCGGGGCAGCAGAGGGCTGGGGACCAGGCCAGATTCCAGAGAGGTTAGTGGAGGCAGGACTGGGGGTAAGTGCCCAGTTCCAGGCTCGGGTGGCTCGGGAGCTGGCAGAGCAGAGGCGCTCTGTGCTGGGGGGCTGAGGGTGAGGTGCTTCGTATGGTGAGTGGAGCCAGCAGGTGGACTTGACCCCGCCACAGCCAGAGACAGGAGAGGGTCCTTGGAGTGAGCCGGGCCTCCCTGGGAGCCCCAGTGCACACTTAGCAGAACAGCCATGCTGGGGCCTTGGGGACGAGCCCAGTGCCCAGAATGGAGATGAGGCAGCATGAGAATTTGGGGGTCCCAGAGGAAGCAGAGAGATTCCAGGAGGGTTTGGTCCACAGTGTCCAGGAAAGAGCCCCTGGGCTGTGGCAGCGTGGAGGCCACCTGGTCAGGCAGGGCTGAGGAAGACTGCCCTACAGGAGCTGGGCCGTGAGGGAAGCCCAGCCACACTGCAGCTCCCTGCAGAGGTGCAGAGACAGGGAAGGCACTTGGAAAATCACATTTATTAGGAGTTATTTTCTGATGCTGAAAGTAATGCATGTTGTTCACCATAGAAATTTAGAAAACACACATAAGCACAACAAATAAAATACAATTACATCTGTGACCAGCATCAGCAAGAGCAAGACCTCATCTGTACTAAAAGTAGAAAAATTAGCCAGGCGTGGTGGCGCCAGCCTGTAGTCCCAGCTACTCGGGAGGCTGAGGCAGGAGGATCGCTTGAGCCCAGGAGTTGGAGGCTGCAGTGAGCGAGGCTGATGCCATGGCACTCTTCTTGGGGCAACCAAGTGAGACTCTGTCTCAATAAAAAAAAAAAAAAGTGCAACTGCAAATAACAGCCTAATGATAACCACTATAAATGCGTTGATATATATCCTTTCAGTCTTTTTTCTGTATGTACGCACAGATGCAAACACACACCCACACACATTTTATTTTTGTAAGAAAATTGGGCTCATACTCTGCACTAAGTTTTGCTCCCTGTTTACCACATAAAGACTCTTGCTCCCTGACATTACATATGCTACACATTGATTATTCCTGAGTGGTTTTTTCCAAAGCATAAATACACCATAAATTAAAGGGAGGGCTTGATTGGATGAGGTGGAGGAACTTCATAGGCTTCCCTGGAGGCGGTTCAGCGGGGAAGGCCTGGAGGCGGGTGCCTGCTGGCATCTTTGTGGGGGCTGGCAGGGGAGGAAGGGTGGGGTGGCATTTGAGGCCCAGGTGCGAGGGAGGCCTTGGCCATTTCTAAAAGAGCTTTATACTTCCTTACGTCCTTATCTTAGTACACACTTAATAAAAATTATAAAACAAGTGCTCGTTTTAAGCAGGTTGAGTAATTTTAAAAACCAGAAAGAAAATAAGCCCCATGGTGTCCTATCAGCCATTTAACATATTTGTTTCCCAAGAATGGTCACAAAACCCATATATGTATGTGTCTAAATGGAAATACATTGGTTAGAAAACACTGGTAAAGTTTAGTTATATCTTCTAATGACCGAAGACATGGTTCTAACAGAAAAGAGACAGAAGAAAGCCTATTGGGAGACTTGGGAAGGTATGAGGGTGTGTTGCTGAGCGTCCAGGTGGGTGTCAGGTGTGGCCTCCCCCACCCCACTGCAGCTCTGTCGGGGGCAGTGCCTTCCCCTGACACCCAAAGGGGTGGGAGGTGGAAGAGCCCACCACTCCCCAGCACTCAGCTCCCTCGGGGGCAAGCACTGCCCAAGACGAGGCTTCGGGAGCTCCCTCAGCCCCTCGACAAGCAGGGACCCAGGCTCACACTCCTGCCCTGAAGGGGTTTTCTGTGCACTCGGTGACCACTCCTCATTTCACAAGCAGCCTCTGCCTTCAAGAAGTTCACAATCTCATCAGGAGAACAGGCTCACACAGTTTGCCCCCAGAACCACACCTTCCAACTTCTCAATAAAGCGCTTTGTCTGAACTTGCCGGTTCTTCAGCTCCAGGGCACTTACACAATACAGGTGAGAGTCGTAACTTTCTTTGCCAGCCTTTAGGAGTTTGAGCATATTACTGTTTCTTTCATTTTTGTTTTTATTATATATGTGTTACACTCAAATGCATAAGTAGGAAGAAACACACAAATTTCATCTTCAGTCGTATTACATGGAGCTTGCTACGAATTAGTACACCTGGGGAAAAGGTGGCTTCTTGTCTCAAAGGCTTGTCCATCAGGGCGGGCAGAGTAGGGAGGACAGAGTGAGGGTGAGGTGGTGAGGGAAAGCGAAGAGAGAAGAAGGAATGCAGCCAGAACCATGCGGTAAAAAGAAGCCGAGTTCGCTGGGGCCTGGTGGGGACTCCAGCAGCAAGGAGGTGGAGTTTTCCACCCTGTGTGGCAGCTGCCCGGGCCGGCCGGGTGACTGCCTTGCAGGCTGGTTTCTTTTAATGCTTATTCGATTAACATCTCACTGATTCACACAATATACAATTCAACAGATAATACAATTTCCCTTACATTTTAAAAATTATTTTAGTTAGGTGAAAAAGATGTTCTAAAAGGTAAGTAAGTTATCATCTTTTAATGTCACCTGACAGGCGATGCTCTTCTTGGGAAATGACTGCACCCCCTCCCACTCCACTGACAGCTTCCCGGAGGGGAGGGGAGATCCTGCTTCTTTCCTCCTCCCAACCTCCAGACTGCACAAAGGCCAGCCCAGCCCTGACCACGGGGCCCTGCCGTTCTAGGAACCTCGCACTAGGACAGTCTGACCATTGACAGGGCTGTGAAACAGAGCTGGTGATGGACCCTCTGTGTTGGGCTTTCACTGCCATCCCCAACCGACTGAGCTAAGTGACACTCAAATACTGGATTTCCTCAAGCGCTGGACTTCCACATATGTCAAAGGTCACTTCCTAGCCTTTCATAAACCCAAACCCATTGCCTTTGGTTTCAGTAAACTAGAGATTCAGCACGGAGGCTGGGCTCCTACGCAACACAGGCACGGGGTCAGTGCACATCGGTGCACGAGGACCAGGAAGGGTGAGGACCTCTGAAAGAATTGCCCAGACTTGCCTCCTCAAATGACTCGGAAACTCCCCTCCGGTGGAAAAGCAGGGAAGGCAGAGAGCCCTCCATCCTGCAGACGCTCTGTTTCCCGAGAAGAAGGTCAGGCCGGACTAGAGGATGGACTGTGGGGCGGCCTCAGCTTCGGACCCTCCTGGACAGCCCATGGGACAGCACCCAGGTCCACAGGGAAGCAGGGCGTCCCGCAGTGCCCGTTGTGTCTGGTTTGCATGGGGAGGCCTGTGGGCCGCTTGCTGGCATTTGGGATCTGAAACAAAGGAAGACAGTTAGCTCAGCGGCCACGCCTGCTGCCCGGAGGCCTGCAGTCTCAGCGAGGGTGGACTCCCGCATGTGCTCTGGGCCCTGCAGGTGGCCCAGCCCAGGGCCACAGCTTCCCCCAGCCTTCAGAGCTGGGTAATGTCCCCATCCTGGTCTTCTAAGCCTGTGGCCCTCCCAGACACCTGGACACCTCCCACTGGACATCCACAGGTGTCACCCATCAACAAGTCCCCGATGCCCACTGGTTTCCTCCATACAAACCTGACTGCCCGCCAGGGTGCCCTCCCACCTTCTGGCACCACCGTCCCCTAGTCCCCAGGCCTGGCCCTCTACTCTCAGGGGGGAGGTGACCAACACTGAGGTGACCGACACCTTGGCAGCAGCCCTCTTGCTGGTGAGCCTGCTGCCAGCTGGGCCCGGGGACCCATCCTCCACACGGCCACTACTGTCATCTTCCCTGGGGCAAACCAGATCCCGCCACTCCCCTACCTTCAAATCCTGCCACATCTCCAGTAAAATGCCAATAGCAACAGAGCCCTGACTATCACCTGATGGCCATCATGAGCCAAACTGTGCAATGGACTCTCAGAAGCTCACGTAAACCCAGTGATGAGGACCACCCCCATAGGACAGGCAAGAAAACTGAGGCCCACGATTTTCAGGTTAGGCCCAACCCTCATAACTGGAGCAAGGCCCTTCTTGGTCTGGATCAGAGTTTTCAGAAGCCAGAAAGTAGCATCATCACTCAGGTCATTGACAATGACACAGACTGCCGCTTCCGCCCCCAGAGACTGTGACTCAGTAAGTCTGACGTCGGAGGCCAGGGACTCTGCATACCA
Source organism: Lemur catta (assembly GCF_020740605.2). NCBI lineage: Eukaryota > Metazoa > Chordata > Mammalia > Primates > Lemuridae > Lemur > Lemur catta. The sequence continues at coordinate 4,995,922 of NC_059133.1, forward strand.
GGCACCCCCACCCTCACCCGAACACTCTGAGAAGCCCCAGCTGGCCCTGCCTCCCCCTGTACGGAGGGCACCAGGGCTCCTTCCTCAGGCACCCAGTGCTGTCTGGTACCCCCGACACTCACACTGAACCCTCCGTGTGAGGCACCCTTCCCTGCTCACCAGCAAGCCCTCCCCGCCTCTGCCAGCAACACTGGGCTCAAACGGACACAGCCCGCGGGAAGGCGGGCCTGGTTACAGACTGCAGCAGCTGCGCTGGGACCCCTGGTGGACTCTGCCACCTCCAAGGCAGGGCCCAGCGCGCAGCCAAACGTCTCCAGCATGTGACTCGAGGCCTGATCAGATGAGAGAGGTGCCCGTCTGGCCCACACACCCACAGCCAAACCACCTACCTGGAAGTGGGGAGAACACATGTCATCACTCGCGCACAGATCTTCGAGGTCGCCCGCTGCAGCCACTGCACGTCCTCAGGAATATCGGAAAGCCGCGTCGCCAGTCTGCAGGGGCAAAGCCGAGTCCATCAGCACACACACGTGTGCATAGGCGTTCGCGCTTTCGCCCACGCACACACACGCTCACTGCACCAGCGTGAAGACAAGCCAAAATAAGAGCAAAGCAAAACTAAGCCAGAATCAGTCACCTGGCAACAGCAGCCTTTGTCCCAGGAAGCTGCTGCATCACCTCTAACTGTAGCCTGACAAGTTCCCAGAGGGTGGACATGCTGTGACCAAGATGAGCCCACCCACAATCTCCAAAGCACAGTGAGGCCACGCTTGGTTCCAGAAAGCTCAAGGTACTTAAGTGGAACTAAAAGGGAAAGACCTTGGTTGTCCAGGGCTCTGCTTGTCCCAGAGGGAGGTGCTGGCCAGTGCCAGCTGCTGTAAAGTACTTAGTGGTCCAGATCTGTCCCCACATTGAGGCCTGCTGTGCTCAGTCACCAGTGAGCCCAGCAGGGGCACCACGGGGAGGCCTGAGCACGGCCCTCCATGGACTCCCAATTGCCTGGGCACACCAAGGACCCACCTCCCAGGCTTTGATAAATGGCAGCAGGGATGCGGAAGCAGGGTCGGATTCCGGAGGGGGGAGGACTCTGGGAAGGCTCTCCAGGGAGAGAGCAGAGCTGGACTCTGAAGGAGGAGTTGGATTTTAAAGGACAGACTGAAGCACATGCTGGACTCACTTGCTAAAAAGAAAGTAAACATGGAAGTAAATCTGAAGAAGGAGGAAGTAAAGCCAGTGCCCCGACCCCGGCACACACAGGGGTTCGCCTCACGTTCCACCCAGGGTATCATGGACCAAGTCCCCAAGGACAAGGGCAGACCTACGAGAAGGGATAAATCTGTGAGAGAATGAGAAAGGAGGTGGGTCGGGCAGGGACTCACCAAGGAGCAAGAGATTTCAACAGAGTAATCCTGTAAACCTAGCACTCTGGGAGGCCAAGGCAGGAGGATCTCTTGAGGTCAGGAGTTTGAGACCAGCCTGAGCAAGACCCCGACTCCACTAAACATAGAATAAATTAGCCAGTCATGGTGGCGTATGCCTATAGTCCCAGCTACTCAGGAGGCTGAGGCAGGAGGATCGCTTGAGCCCAGGAGTTTGAGGTTGCTGTGAGCTAGGCTGACGCCACGGCATTCCAGCCCGGGCAACAGAGCGAGACTCTGTCTTAAAAAAAAAAAACAAAAAAAAACAACAACTGTGTAGATAAGATGGAAGATAAAATCTGAGGGACTCTGTCAGAGCAGAGGCAAAAAGACAAAGAGAGATGAAAAATATGGGAAAGAGACAGTCAGACAGAAAGACAGGGTCCAACCCAGGAGGTCAAATGCCTTAGTAATAAGAGCTGCAGAAAGAGGAAACAATGAAAATGGAAGAGACAGAATTACAGAAATAACTGCAGTCCACCCTTTCCCAGAGCCAGAGAAAAGACAGAAGGCTCTGGCTGAGAGTCCCCAGTGACTGGCCAGCTGAATAAATGGAAGAAACACTCACAGCAACACATGGCCTCATGAAATTTCAGACCGTGGAGGACAAAAAGCCAGTCCTAGGAGCATGCGCCTGCCAAGAAGTGAGACTGTGACTGGCACCGAGGCCTCGTTACCAGGTCTGGGCAGAGTGATGCCCAAGATTCGAGGGGAAATGATTTCCAACCTGCAATTCTACCTGCAGCCAACCTACCCAGCTGATGTGACAGACAATGAGCACCTGTCCCAGCAGGCATCACGTCCAGTGTTCACTTCCTTGGGAAGTGACCGGAGGCCCCTCTCTGGAGAAACAAGGGAAAAGCCAAGAAAAAGGAAGCTATGGGATCCACCAAACAGGGGTCTGGGGAGGGGACGTGGCAGGACGGAGCTGTGTGGCGGACGTCCAGGTGCCCGCCCTGGTAGAGCCAGAGACAGAGGACTCCGGGAGGTCCTAGGACAAACGGTGGGGCCGGACCCTCCGGACGACCTCACAAAGCCGTTGCTAATGACCGGCTGATGCCCTTTCAGGAGCATTTATTTCCCCAGGAATCCGAGTCCTCATGCCTCGAAGAACATGGAATCTGAGATTATTTTAATGGCTTACGTGTTAAATTGCCAAGCCCAGGGCCAAGTCCACTGGTGGCTTGTCCTCCTCTCCTTCCCTGGACTCCCTACCGGCCCCTATGCCCCATTCTCCATGTCTCTTAGCTCAATTTTTTTTTCCAGTCAGATCTGGGTACTTTTTTTTTTTTAATCAAGTGCCTCCCACTTCCCGGAAACCCACTCAGGTAGTTTTTCTTATCCAGGTATTACAGAAGAGTACACTGAGGCTCAGAGAAGTTGAGTAACCTGCCTGAGGTCACACAGCTTAGAAACTGCAGAGCCCTGGTCTATTTCTAAAGCCCATACTCTTATCTGTCATCCAATCTTTGCTCTCGTTGTTATTTTTGAAAACATAAATCAGCACCGTTGCTAACTGGGTGCTTACTGTGGCTAAGCACGTCATGCACGGCACCTCCTAGAGCCCCCTGACCGCCCTCTAGTTAGGCGATTTCTCTAACCATCCCCACTTTCTGGACGGGAAGCTGCAGCACAGAGAGATCAATTCAGTTGCCCAGGGCCACACAGCTGTGGTAAGCGGTGCAGCCAGGATTTGAACCAGGGCACTCTGACTACCAGGCCAAGCTGCTGACTCTCTGCCCCTGTTTCAGGGGGAGTCTGATCAGTAAGTTCTAGGTACATCTCCCTTTGATCTCCTAACCCACGACTCTGAATCGTATTAACAAGCTATAGCTAGAATGAAAGATGGGATTCCCTAAACTCTACTCCCTTCATGTGATTTGAAAGGGAAACATGCCTGAGGGGCAGCAAGGACCCTCCTTCTGGGCCTGGCCGGCCCACTAGCCAGCCCTGTGACCGCAGAGCTGTGACCCCAAACTCTCTGGGCCTCAGTTTACTCAGGCACCCAAGAGAGGCTGGCCCAGATGCTATATGAGTCCACTGCCTGCTCCACAAGTCCCCAGGGGGGGTTCCGAGCTTGCAGTGTGTGACAGGCGTAGGCGGCCGTGAGGACAGGCGGGCAGCTTTCAGGGACTGTGAGCTGTGTCCTCCTGTGCAGGGAGCAGGCCCCAGGCCAAGGGCTTCACATCGGTGATCTCGTCCTCACACCAACCCCGTGAGGAAGACAAAGTAACAGAAAATGCTCACCTCTGGGCAAAAATGACCGCAGACTCCACAGGCAGCGTGCAGGGCAGCATCACGTAGGACATTATCTTGATGGGTAAGAAGTTGCAAATCTTGTTCATGTATCCACCTCTTTCTTTGACTGCTTTGCTCAGTGCTGAAAAAGACAATCTGGAGCTATACCCCCCTCCAGTGTGAAAAACCAAACTGCTTTACTCTGGGGTGCTCGGAATTTCCATGAGACACTCCAGTGCTGGCAGCGGCAGGGTCAGACGCGTTCCCCAGTGAGACATGCGCTGGGGTCTGCCAGGCTGTCCCTTCCACGGCAGGGCCCATGTGAAGATCGAGTGGGGAACACGGCCCAGAGCAGCCCTCAGGCGGCTTACGGGACACACGGCTCCCAATGCAAAGCTCTCTTAAATTGACAAATACGCTTGGAAGTAGCCATTCCAAAAAGCCTGCTTGTTTTTTTCCCCTTGAAAAGACAAGGCCATTTTCAGTGTCATAGCTGAAATTAAATAGATACTGGTGTATAAGCCATGAGGCCAAGCACCATGTTGTATGAGGGAATCCGAATTCGGCCCACAGCAAATGCCGAGCACAGAAGCAGCCACGTCAACTGCAACGGCACATGTGTCCCACAATCTGCTCAAATGCCACACGCTGGGCCTGACCCCTCCGCTGGATTCCAGCACCTTCTTCCTGCAGCCCCAGCCTTAGACTTCCCCTGACGACCTTGTGACACCTCAAGTCATATTAACGTGGGCAGCTGCCGTCTCCCACCCCTTGGGTGTTTGCACCCCAAGGGCCAGGAATTGTGTCTGTGTCATCTTTGAACTTCTCCTACTGCCTGACTCAGAAGCTGGCCCGTGGTGCCATCTGTCCATCTGACTCAGTCTGCTCAGGCTGCTATGACAAGATGCCACTGGCTGGCGGCTTATATACAGCAAACATTTATTTCCCATAGTTCTGGGAAGCCCCAGAGCAAGGCGCCGGCAGATGTCCTGGTGTCTGGCGAGGGCTCCTTCTTCACAGACAGCGCCTGTGTCCTCAGGGACGAGGGGGCTCTCTGCGGCCTCCCAAAGGCCCCACCTCTAAGACCACCACGTTAGGGGATAGGATTTCAACATATGAATTTGGGGAGGGGAGACACAAACATTCAGACCAAACCACTGTCCGTTTCATATTTGATGACATTAAAAAATACAGCACCATTCAATGGAGGTTCAAAGCTGTGGGTTTGGGGGTAGTGGCAATTTACGAGAGGCCTGGAGACAGGAGGCCTTGATGTGCGTGGACAGTGGACAGTGGCGTTCTGAGTAAGAGACCGAGTCCCAGTGGCCGGATGCCCAGCCCAGGGCCCACACACTCCATCACAGAGTTTAGGAGCCGCGTCAGGGGCACAGAGTTGGCAAGGTGAGCGAGGGCCTGGCTGCTGCCGGCAGGAGCCTGAGCCCCAGTGGGCTCAGGTGGCATTTGTTTTCCTTCTGGTCATGACCCCACGAGAAGGGAGAAGCGGCAAGGCGGTGGGATGGGGGAGGCCTGTGCTGGGAGGTGGTGACCCCAAACTGGGCCTGTGGGAGTGGGCGGTGATGTTCCCCACCAGCCTCTCCTGGTCACTCTGCATCCCTTCCCACGTGTCAGCATCACCTTCCTCCGTAGCACACAGGAAAGAGGCCCTTTCTCTCTCTCTAACTTTCACTGGAAGCACACAGTGCCCATCCCCACCCGCAAGGAGCTGGTACCTATAGTGAGCGTGGGCGAGAGGGTCCCCAGAATGCTCTCATCCCATGGCAGGATGCCCTTATCCCAGGGCAGGATGCTCTTGTCCCAGAGCAGGATTCTGAAGTCCAGGTGGTCCAACAGCTCATGCTCCTCGAGCCCTGTCTCCATGGCAGCCGGCCCCAGGGAAGACTCCAGGCTCATGTTTTCCCAGCGGGGCCCAGTGACCTCGGACTCTGGGGATAACTCCAGGCACGGTTGGGGCCTGTCACAGATGCCTGCAACGGCAGGGAAAGCAAATCATCAACAGGCAGATGTTCCTGGGAAGTGAGAGGATCATTACCCCCCACCCCCCACCCCCGCACCCCCTGCAGACTATAGCGCAGGGAACAAGCCCGAGGGAAGATACTGGCCTGTCATTAGCTAAACCCAAGGGGAAGGGGGCAGGTGCTTGTCACAGAGAGAAGGAAGTGTGGGGCTTTGAAGCCAGACAGATGTTGAGTTCAGCTCCTGCTAGCTGCGTGGGCCCCATCTCCACGTCCGGATTCATGGGTGGAGACGCAGGGTTAGAACTAACATGAGCTAACGGGCCCCGGTTCAGCCTCCCTTCCAGGCCCCGAGCCAGGCGCTCAGCCGTCAGGCCTCGCAGCAGCCCTGAAGCGGATACCAGTATCATCATCATCTGTTCTGCAGCTGAGGAATCAGAAGCACAGAGACTAAAAGATTTGTCCAAGGCCACACAGCTAGTATGTGGTACAGCCAGGATTTGAAGTGGGGTCTGAGGTTGAAGGTGGCCCTCCTCACACGGCCTTGCAAGAGCATCGCGTAAGGGCGCGCCGGCACCGGCTTATGCCAGGCCCTGCCTGGGCGCTGGACTCAGCCGCCCACCCCAGTGAGGGGCCTTGCTCTCACAGATTCGCACACTGCGTCAGGGCACGGGGCCAGGCGGTTTCAGATGCCCACGGCCGCACCTGGCCCAAATCTCATTTCCAACCTCAGGATAGAGAGACCAGGGACTGTTCCTTGGTGCCCGAGCTTTGCTCCCCAGAGTAACTCACATTTGTGCCTCCCCCGGAACTTTCCAGGCTTCTATCAGACACACTCCTCACCCTCCAAGGACTCACTTTCCCTTAGGTGTGTTGCAAGGAATCTGTTCCCAGAGGGATCATGCCTCGGGGCACGCAGCACAGCGGCCAAACCAGGGAGCAGAGCCCTCCTCTGCCCCAACTCAACTGCCAGAGACAGCTGGGACTGCATGCTTGGGTCGACTTCCTCTTCTGGAATCTCCAGTCGGTTGTTTCCAAATCCTGTTCCCCTAGGCCCTTTCAAATGGGTTTCCTTCTCACCACCCTGGCTGCCCTGATCCCAGCCAAGCCTCCCACTGTCTCACTGGCCCCCTGGACACAGGTCTCTGGCTCCCTGCACCACCGCCAGGGGGCTTCCAAAGCTCCCTTCTGATCCCCCTCACTCCTGTTTCCACAGCCATCAGTGGCTCCCTACTGCTGCCGGGTGCAACCCCCAACCCCGCCACCAGGTCCAGGAGGCCAGCCTGTCCCTCCACTTTCATTTACCGCTGTCCTGTTCCTGTTCTCCATCCATCTCTTAGTACCGCACCCCAACCCTGCCACCCCAGCTGCACAGGCCTTCGTTCCACCCTCTCTATGTCCTGTAGGCCTCACATCCATGGCCCCCATTCCTACAGCTCTCCTACTCATCCCCAAGTCTCAGTGCAGGTTCAGATCCTTCTGGAAGCCCCACTGTCCTCAGGCCTTAGCGATCCCTGCTGTGTGAGCCCCCAGCACCCTGCGTCTTCCCGTCAGCACACCGCTGTGCTTCCCCTCGCTGCCCAGCTCTCTCCCCCAGGTCACCGGCAAGGCCACTTCTCCTGTTCACTGCAGTTTGCCTGGCACATAGCCGACTGCTTGCACAATGAACATTTTCTGGGAAGATCAATACACGAACGTCCACATAAACAGCCTCCCTGGTCTTGGTCAAAGACTAATTCAGAAGATCAGTACATCAACCAACTCATAGTATTAAAGAAAAGTAGCTCCGAACACACCTAATATTTGATTCTGCTCTGATACTTCCTTTTTTTTTTTTTTTTTTTTTTAACCACACATGAGACCTAAAAACTCTTATATTTCTAGAGCCCAATGGCCCCAGCCTGGAGAAGCCAGGATGATTTGAAGTCAAGATCTTGGCTTGGGAAGGAAAACAAACTAGTCTTTGGATGTGACCCACACCTGGACTCTGACTGCTTCATTTGGGGCCTTGTCCCAGAAGTCCTGTTTAACTTCAGCCCTTGTTAAACCAAAGGATCACAAGGTGGAAAGAAAGACAAGCTGCCTTCAGATATGGTGATACCGGGGAGGGACAGAGCCCTAGAGTTGCCATCTCAGTTTGGATTCCGGCTCTGCCCCTCCGGGAGGGGATGCTCCCGGGCTCTCCTCTCCAAGCCTCCATTTGTCCAAGAGTATGACGGGGCAAAGATTTCCCATGTCAGGGTTGATGAGTAGGTGGAGCATGACAGGCAAGGCGCTGGGCACCGAGTGATGGATCTAAAACAAAGCTCCCATTTACCGAGACTGCTATCAACGCCTGCTGAAGGGCACATCGGATCCTCCCGGCCCATACATACCATTCTCTTCCAAGAACCGCAATGCATCCAAATATCCTCGAAGGCATAGCTCTCCAAGCACCTGTGAGCAAATCAAGCAAGTGAACTGTGGGGGAGTCACTAAGTGCATTGATTTAAACATCACCTGAAGACTGCCGAGAAGAACTGAAGGATCCTCCAGGCTCCCAGGTGCTGTACGTGCTGAGCACGGCCACCTCGAGACTGAACAAAGCGCTTTGGACTCCCAGGAGACAGTGTCCTGTGGGACTCGGCTCGAGTGTCACCACTCCACGGAGACTTTGCTGCCACCCCAGCATGACAGGGGCTTGTTTCTCTGAGCTCCCTTGGTCCTGGGATGAGCCTCTCCCCTGGCAAATCTCAGGACCTGCCCTAACTGTCACTAGAACAATAAAGCTGCCTCCTCTGCTCACCTGCAGACAAACCACACAGGGACACCAACCCTCTTACACAGTCTGCCCTGTCCCTGGGCGCCTGCACTACTGTGTACATTGCACTGTACAGCCCACTATCCCCCCAGGAGCACCGTTATCGGTGCGCACGGCCTGCATGTTTTCTGTGTGAGGTGTGAGGCAAATTACAACAGCAGCGATCAGAAAAGGTTCAACCACTGAATGTGGCGGCTCTTGACCACGGCTGCAATGAACAATCATCTTGGTAACTAAGAAACTAAAAGCTACACCCCGCCATTGAAACCATAGACCCTGCAAGTGGGATTGGAGCTTCGGGTCTGGGCACATGTTCCCAGACGATTCCCGTCATCAAGGTGGCGCATCACTGAGCTCCTGGGGCAAAGACCTTTTCTTTGAGTTGATCACCAATATCACTAGGGACAATTCTGCTTCATTGCATAGAGAACAACTGGTATCTCCTGGCAAACGGGGCGGCAAAGAAGAGCTGCACCCCCCCTGAACACCCCCACTCACCTTGGGATCTGCAGGGCAAATCACTCTGAACAGAAGGTAGATGTTCGCTGAGCAGATGCGCATATTCATGGTGTTGAAGTACACGTGAAGAAAGTTCGTAGACCTGGTTTTAGGGCAGATGTCAAACTCCCCATAGAAGGGGGATACAGTGATGGTCGTTTTGGCATCGAATAAGGGCAGGTTGTCACTCCCTCCTCCATCTATGTATCGCTTTTAAGGAAGAGGAAAAAGGACAGATAATGTCAGAAGCTCTGGGCTAATGTTTAATGAGTTTTCAGACCATGGGCAGAGGATTCTCAGAGCCACAAACCGGCTGACATGGTAGGACGATAGTGGCTTTGGAATCACTCTTGCAACAAATCCTTAATGAGCAGTTTTGTGCCAGGCCACGCTCTACACTGGCACTCAGGGTTGCCGTATGCTGTTGTACAGTATGTCCACTGCACCAAAATGCCTGGCAAAGAGGTAGATGGACATTGCAGTCCAGCCCATGTTGTGCTGTCCAAGTCCCATGGCCAGGCAGGTACCCGTAGTTATGCCCGTGTAATGTGCATAAAGGAGCCGTATAAACGAGGGGTGCATTATGCACTGGGGACAAAGTGTGATGTAAACCCGAAGAAGACAGATGTCAATGAATTCAAACCCAGACCCCCTTGCTTGGGAAACCTGGGACAAGGAATCTAACCTGTGAGCCTGTCTCCCTCCACAGCCTGAAAGTGGGAACCAGTGACTTAAGGGGCTTTTGAGACAAATGAAACAGTGCACCTGGGACCCAGACAGCTCTCAGAAAATGTCCTGTAAGGGCTCATCACCCAGCTGTGGTTCGCCCCTTGCACATTCAATGAATGTGTCTGCCTCTTTCTGCAGTAAAAAAGAAAAGAAAATGGCCTCTTATCCCACAGTGAAGTGGCATTTTGGATAAATTCTTCTGAGGATGAGTTTTCTTTCCTTTTATATCCTTGAGCAAAGGCTCAGTAAGGACTGCAGATGTAGTACCTAGCTTGTGACAGATGTCTCCTAAGTGCGACTTCCCTCTGCCACTTGGCTTTGCCGACGCTACCTACAGGATTCCATCAAATATCCTGTTAGCGTTCTTATGCATTCAAAAATGACCCCTAAAAGGCTAGTATTTTCGAACCTAAACTTTCTCTTATGCATCACAAAGTGGCAAAACAAAATAAAGCAAAAATCTGGGTTAGGCCAGACTCACAGATTTTTTTTTTTTTTTTTTTTTGGTTTAGAAAATACATGACTGTTATATTTCCCCCTAAGAATAAAGCTCTACCTTACAGAGCAACAGATTCTCAAGTGTCTCACACTTTAACTAGGCCGTGGGGAAGTTATCTTCGGTGCTCGTGTGCAGATTCAGTGAACCAGCCGGCCCGCTGGCTCGGATAGCGAGATAATGAATTACACGTGAAGGAAGTTTTGCCTCCCAGGCGGCCTGGAAATAGGGCCAGCTGTGGATTTTCTGTCGGAAAGGCTGCGAGGCCCAAGGCTCCGCATTCGCACACAGTCAGGGGAGCCTGAGACCAGCGGTTCGTGGTGGGAGCTGTGTGACACGCAGTAAATGGGAAGCCCCTGGGCCAGCACCGGCAGCTGTGGGAAAGCAGACTTACCACGCCTCGGAAGGTGGGAGGGATGAAGCCGCTGTAGAAAGGGATGAAGGTGGAGCACAACAAGGCCTGTGGACACAAAGGGAGTGAAACCACGTGCCAAGACACACTGCCCTTTCATTTCCCTGGTCCTTTATAACAAGCCTTCAACAAATGAGCAAGGCAATGAATCTGAAAATGCTCTTTGCACAGAGCAGGGGCTGTAATACGCGGGTTGAACGAGCGATGAACCCACACGCACACTTGTCCTGCAGGCCCGTGGTCTTATTCACAGCATAAGCTCCTGAACAACACTGCCCGTGGACTTCAACTTCCTCTCCTTGCTCTCCACAAGAGCCTCACTGGGTCTTCACAGATAGGACCAAGGTTTGTTGACTCAGTGACTAGAAGGGGCTAGATTGGTGCTTCTCACATGCAGATATTCATAAGAATCATTGGAGAGCTGTGGAACCCCCAATCCTGTGCCCCACCCCCTGGGATGCTGATGCAGCAGGTCGGAGATGGGGCCTGAGAGTCAGCAGTTCTAATAAGCCCCCAGCAGATGTTGCCGCTGCTGGTCCCAGGACCACGCTCTGAGAAGCACCACGCTACAGGGCATTAAGCCGGGAACCGCACTGACTCATTGAGAGAATGGACTCACGTAGGAACAGACAGCAGCTGGCTATTTAGAGACAGCTTCTGGAAACAAGGTTAGACAGAGTAGGAAACTGGCTGCTGGACAGCTGGTTAGATGTGCCAGGCTGCTGTCTCATACAGACCTGTGTTGGGGAAAATGTAGCATTCATCCAAGAAACTCTTCTGAAAAGCATTAAGTAAACTAAGTGGTATTTTGATATTGCAAATTGTCTTCTCTGTGTTACACTCTAAGTACAGAGGCAAATAAGACATGTTCCCATGCTTGGGAGCCTTCATCATCATGGAACATGCCTGAAGAGGCTCAGCAGGACACAGGCAGCAAAGGTGCCTTGCACAGGGCGGTTGGGAGCCAAGAGTTGAAGGAGGGGGAGGGATTATTTGAAACCGAAACTGCCCTGGGACATTCAGGGTTTCTAGATGTTAGGGACCAAACCACTGGATGCAGGGTGTGTGTCACCCTGGTGGTGCAGGAGACTTACAACAGCCCTCTTTCCAAAACACAATGGCCTTTCTTACTTGACAACACCCAGATAAATAAATTGCTTACGTCCACAACTTCATCTTTGGAATGAAAATCAGACACCAACACGTTTTTCCCATCTGATACCCTGGTGAGCGAGATGCAGACTTTGCCGGAGATGAGTTTGTGGGCGTCAGCTGGGAGGTATTTGTAGAGATTGTCTCGGATATGTTTGGTTACGTTGAAGGACGGATGGAAGACACCAATGTTCTTTCTTCTGGCCATCCTGACTAAGTCCATGAGGATCTGCAGAATAAGGTCTAGGGGCAGGAGACAAATACATGAAAGAATGTGCCACACTGGAGATGGGAATACTTCTTGGCAAGACCAGAAACCAGAGAGCAAGGAAGCTGCCAACTATTTTCTAGACCTGCACTAATATAGTAGCCTCAGGTGACCACTAAGCCCTTGAAATGTGATTAGTCTGAATTGAGACATGTAAAATAAACACTGGATTTCAAAAGCTTAGTATGAACTATGTCGTTAACAACGTTTCATGTCAATAAGATATGAAAATGATATTTTGGATACATTGAGCTCAAGGAAGTGAATTTGACCTGTGTCTTTTACGTTTTTCAACATGAGTCCTAGGAAATGTACAACAGCATGCATGACTTATAGTGTATTCTACTGCACAGCACTGGTCTAGGCCTCAGCCACAGGAGGGGCCTCCCTCTTCCAGTGGCTCAGGCGAGCACTCCCCATCTTCATGGCCCACAAAGCCAAAGGCCTAGAACCCATCAGCATCAGAGCTTTGGCACAGATGGCCTTAACACTGCAGGTTGCAGAAGAAAGAATGCAAGTTTGGACTCGAGTTTGAATTCTGCTTCCACCTTTTACTATCGGAATGGCCTCAATAAGGCACTTCACAACCTAAGTCTCGGACTGCGTCTTTTTAATTATGGGACAAGATTCACCTACCTTTTGGAGACAGAATACGATAAAATACAATCTGTAAGGTGCACAACCCAGAGGAGACTTCTAATAAATAACTACTATTCTCAACCTTAAGCTTTTACCGCCAGAATTACCTGTGTAGTGAGCACAGGTTACATTCATGCTCCATCTGACCTCACTCACAGGCCTGGCCCCTCTGGCTCATCTGCACTGTCCTGGCATGTGGGACCACCCCTCTCAGCCCAACACCTGGCCAGCCATGCATTCTAGGAGGCACAAACGTGCCCCAGCTTGCCCTGATCCAACTCTGACCTCGATGTGTGGCTCTCCCTCCTTGAGCGGCCCCACTGAGCCTGGCCAGAAGTTATGGAATTGCACATGGCTGGCAGGTTCTGCCTGTCTCTCCTGCCAAGTCAGCCTTAGCCCAAATGCGCTGAGGAGCTGTGTCCAGGTCACAGCTTCTGGGAAATGCACGGCAGTCCCCAAGTGCACAGCCCCCTCTCAGACAGGGGGTTAAAGCAGGAAACTGGGGCTCCAGAACATGGGGGTAGAATCTGCCAAAACCTCCAGATCCACTTTCCAGGGACTTGGTGGTCCCTGAGCCTCCCCGTGTCCTGCTGGGCACAGCCCCAGGCTGCACCAGTCCTCTGCCCAGTCACGAACCGCCTCTATACTGGAGCATAGTTCAGGCTCCTGGGATCAGCACATTTGAATCTTGTCCCACTTAAACATTCGTCCATGTGGGTGTCCACAGGCCACCTTGGGATCCAAGAGCTGGCTTTTGTCATTGCTAAAGCCCAGGGTGTGCAGAAGGTTATGTGGCCAGGCCAGTCTAATCTCCTCAGAGGCCACATTTCCTGCCTTAAGCTCCTCTCCCCCTCACTGGGGAGGGCTGAGGGCCAGGGCTGTGCAAGCCCTAATCCCCACCTCCTTGTCAGCCCAGGGTCTGCTCACTGATCCTGCCCAATGGCAGGGCTCTGCCTTCCAGCAGGGGTTTCCCAGAGTCACTCCCTGCTCTCTCCCGCAGCAGAGCAAAGAGTAGATTGTTAGGAAAGCCCAGATAAGTGGGAGCTGACAAGGGGCATTATCTGCCTGTCTGGGGACCTCTGGGTGTCAACAGCTCCACCCTGCCAATGCCCCAGGCCCTTTGCACTGGGTCAGAACCCCCTCCATCCCTGGGAGGGATGCCACACCCGAGTAGTGCAGGCCAGTGAGACGCAAACCTCAAGTATTCCCCTACTACAGACACCCACATGGACAAATGTTTAGTTAGGACAAGATTCAAGCGTACATAATCTCACTTCCAGTGGCACTGGCTGGGAGGGCTGGCTCAGGCCAGTGGGGACCAGAGGAGAGGATGGGATGGGGGACTCCAGGCCCCCGGGCTCCCACCTTGCGCCCCATGGTCAGGACTCCAGCTACTCTGCTCTGGAGGACTCCCAAGGGTCGCTCCCTCTAAGAGGACACCCAGCCTCCATGGGGCTGGGCTGCAACCCAAAGGCGGCGGGCGCAGGGTGTCTTCCGCCCCTCTGGTCCCCGACAGGAAGGCGCCCACCCTGGGACTCGGCCAAAGCCCGCTCTTGGTTAGACCCGGGGCAAATCGGCCCTTCTGCAGCTCAGCCTGCCCAGTGTGTCTGGAGCAGACGCCCGGGACTGCCCCCCGCAGCCCCCTGTCCCCGGGTCCCGCCCCCTCCTCCCAGTCGCTCTTAGATCACTGGCTCTCAAAGCGGAGGCCAGGGGCTCCCTGCAAGCCCAAGAGCTGAGGGGGTTCCGGGCGGGGAGGCACGATAGTTCCGGCTTCGGCTTTGAAGCCTCTGCTTCCGCCCCGACCGTTTCAGGTTCCCACGTTCGGAAGAGCCGCCCCTCAGGAGCGCCCCCTTCCCGGGCCCAGCGACAGAGACCCCGGAGCAGCTGTCTGCAGGAGGAGACCCGCAGTGTCCGCGTCTGCCTGCCCGGGGACGGTCCCTGCTTCCCCGGGGCCACCCGCTGCCGGGCCTAGGGGTGTCCCTCCCCGCGCGGAGCCCAGGCAGGGAGGCGGCCCGCACGCACCCAGCGACATCCCGGAGATGTAGGAGACACAGTGCAGCGCCCCGCTCGAGGCGCCGAAGAACATGCGGGCGTCGCGCAGGAGGTGCGGGGCGCGCTCGCTCAGGCAGCGGGTCGCCCCGATGTGATAGAAGCCCAGGAATCCGCAGCCCGAGAAGGACAGGCTCCAGCCGCGCTGGGGGTCGTACATGGCGGCGGCGCGGGGTGGGTGCGGGACGGATCGGAGGTCCGGATCAGGGGTCGGTGCCGCGCGGGGCCGCAGCCGCTCCGCCCCGCTCCGCCGCCGCTCGCGCTCTGGAGCAGGCCCGCGCCAGCAGGGACATTCCTCGCCTGACGACAGCCGGCCCGCCCTCTCCGCACAGAGGGCCCCGCGGGGGCCCCCTGGGGCCAGGGGCCGCCGGCCCCTCCCCGACCGGGCCGGGACTGGGTGGGGGGCGGACAGGGGAGCCCCGACTGGGGAGAGCCTTCCCCAAACCCTGAAGACTGTGGATGTCCCGGAGAGAAAGGGCTTCCTTCTCTGTTCCTTTTCCTCCTGAAGTCGGGGAGAAAGTCGCATTTGGGTCCTTCATGTCCCTTGGACACTTTATCAGTTCCCTTTTCACACTGGAAGAGTCAGCCTAAAGCAGGCACCGCCATCTCAGTAGAATTTAATGTCTTTACTTTTTTGTTTTGTGTTTGTTTGTTTGTTTTGAGACAGAGTCTCGCTCTGTTGCCGGGCTAGAGTGAGTGCCGTGGCGTCAGCCTAGCTCACAGCAACCTCACACTCCTGGGCTTAAGCAATCCTACTGCCTCAGCCTCCCGAGTAGCTGGGACTACAGGCATGCGCCACCATGCCTGGCTAATTTTTTCTATATATATTTTTAGTTGTCCAGATAATTTTTATTTCTATTTTTAGTAGAGACGGGGTCTGGCTCAGGCTGATCTCGAACTCCTGACCTCGAGCGATCCACCCGCCTCGGCCTCCCAGAGTGCTAGGATTACAGGCGTGAGCTACCACACCCGGCCTTGTTTGTTTGTTTTTGCAGTTTTTTTGTATGTCTTCAATTCATGGCAAGTGGTAGGGATTTTTCATTGAATGACAGTGACAGGAAGTTTCCATCTCAAAGTTTCTCTTATAAGTAAAGCTTGTGGGCTGTGCAAGGTGGCTCATGCCTGTAGTCCCAGCACCTTGGGAGGCTGAGGCGGGAGGATTCTTTGAGGCCAGGAGTTTGAGGCTGCAGTGAGCTGTGATCTCACCACTGCACTCCAGCCTGGGTGACAGAGCAAGACCCAAGACTCTGACTGTAAAATTAAAAAAAACGTAAAGATTATGAATGACAGGTGCTGGGGTGAGGATGGAGGTGGGGGTGGGGGTGGGGGTGGGGGAAGGGCCAGGTAATAAGAACATGGGAGTTTGCTGCTGTAACAAAGTACTATAGTTTGGATGAATTATGAACAGCAAACATTCCTTTCTCACAGTTCTGGAGGCTGGGGAGCTTAAGTTCAAGGTGCTAACCGATTCAGTGTCTGGGGAGGGGCATTCTTCATAGAGGAGGACTTGTTGCTTCACCCTCACCTGGTGGAAGGGACAAGGCTGCTCTCTGGAGGCGCTAATCCCCACGCTTCAGAGACAAAGAGAGGAAGGAGTGGGCAAGGGTCTTCCTGTCCAGCTCTCTCAGCTCCTTGCCTGGTGTCGGGTGGGGTGGGCCATGGCATGGTGGCTCAGACTGCAGGCTTTGGCATCAGATGGCCGGGGCACAAATGCCAGCTTCTCTGATCACTAGCATTAGACCTCGTGAGCATCGTTTAACCCCTCAGAGCTTCAGTTCTCTTATTTGTATCAAGAGGGAGAAAACAGCCGTGCAAGGGTCATGGTGAGGTTAACTCGGTGTACAGAAAGCACCCAGCACAGTGCCTGGCGGCCCCACACTTCACCCTGTCCCATCTCCCTCTCTCTCTTTCCCCCACTTCTATGTCCCTGTCTCTGCCACCCACGCTCCCACACACAGCCCGTCTGCAGTCAGCATCCAGCCCTGGGTTGCAGCACACTGAGTTGCAAACCTCTCCTGTCTTGAACTCGGTGTCCAGGCTCCAGGGAAACTTCTCTATATATCTTGACCTATTTCCCCCAAAGAAAAGGTGACTGCTTTGCCCCTGGCACAAAGATGTGTGGCTGTGCCCTTCTCACATCAGGCACAGATGCTGTTTCAAAACATGGGGCGTTCAGGCAGCTGAAGCACTTAGGAAAGAGGAAAATTGTGTGATATCCTCAGATGGCCGGGAGGCAGTGGATGCTTGCATGATGAAGTGCCCTTTTCCAGGGGTGACAAGGGCCCGTTTCTTTGTGGCATTTCATATTCTAATTCATGACACTCATGATATAATGTGGGACTGATTGGCGATAGGCGTACACAGAGATGAGGATCATTTTTCAACATTAAGCAATTGATATTGCTATTAAATTTGTATATTTACATTTCCGGCCATAACATGTAAAATGTAGTATCTCTTTGTTTCCTTTGGCAGCTAGGTGGGTATGAAATAGTAGAATTCAAGATAGCTTTATTTCGAAAAAAATATTTACTATGATTTTAGTTTTCAGTGAAATTGAATAATTTAAATCAATTTAATTTGATTAATAAAATTAAATAATTTTAATTGAAAAAATTCAATATTTTTTATATGATATGTGGGGTAACCAACTTGTCCCAGTTTGTCTGGGACTTTCCTGGTTTTAACACTGAAAGTCCTGCATCTGGGGAAACCCCTCAGTCCCAGACAAGCAGGGACAATTGGTCAATCCTAACCCTTGCTCTGGGCCCTGCAAATGTCAGGGATAGATCTACCTGGCCCATAATTAGTCTTCAATAAATCCTAGCAATTGTTAATCTTACTGGACAAGAGATGGGTAAACCACTGGCCCAGAGACCTAAAAGAAGACACAGAATGAGAGACCAGCTCAGAATGGAAACACATGGTCAACCCTCATTATTCATGGATTGTGTTTTTACCATTTTGCCTGTTTGCTAAAATGTATTTAAAACTCCAAAATCAATACTCGCAGCTCTTTTGTGGACATTAGTGGATATGCACAAAGCAGCCCAAAAATGTGAGTTGCCCAATTCCCAGCGGAAGTGACACTCTGCCTTCTTGTTTGGGCTCTCCTGCTGTAAACAAGTGTTCTCTTTTCAAACTTGGGGGCTTTTTGTTGGTGATTTTGCTGTCTAAATGGTCCACATGCGCAGTGCTGAAGTGTCTGGTGTTCCTACGTGCGAGAAGGCTGCGGTGCGGCTTACAGAAAATATCGTGTGTTAGAGAAGCTTCGTTCAAGTGTGAGTTATAGAGCTGTTGGCTGTGGGTTCAAAGTCAGTGAATTAACAATATGTAGGCTGGGCGCCATGGTGACTCAGGCCTGTAATCCTAGCGCTCTGGGAGGCCTAGGCAGGAAGATTGCTTGAGGCCAGGAATTTGAGAACAGGCTGAGCAAAAGTGAGACCCCATCTCTACTAAAAATAGAAAAATTAGCCAGGTGTGGTGGCGCACACTTGTAGTCCCAGCCACTAGGGATGCTGAGACAGGAGGATCGCTTGAGTCTAGAGTTTGAGGTTGCTGTGAGCTAGGCTGACACCACGGCACTCTAGCCCAGGCAACAAAACAAGACTCTGCCTCAAAAAAAAAAAAAGAAAGAAAGAAAGAAAGAAAGAAAGAAAAGAAAAAGTGTATCAATTAAGGTGTCTTTAAATAAAAACACACATGAAACAAGGTTATGTATTGATTGATTGGCGAAAATGTGACCAGAGCCTGGGAGGCTCTAGGAGCCTGTACTTGCCCTGGGAGCAGTGATTCGGTATTAGCTGGTTCAGGGTGCAGCATGACTTTATAGAACACAACCACCATGGAAAACAAGAATCAACCGTAGGTCACCCCGACGTTCATGAAGGGGAGCAGGGTGTGTGCTGTGAGCTCTAGGGTTTGTCTCTCACATAGCAGTAGACACACAGCGGTGCCACCTCTGACCATGCTGGCTCAGCCCAGCGCACTGGGTCCAGACAGTGACATGAGGGCTCCAGGCGTCTCCTCTCCTCCTGCCTGCGCTGCTGCACAAGGGAGCTGGCACCCCTCACCCAGTTTCCAAACCCCGGCACTTTGGGGACTGACTCAGTGGGAGGTCCTAACTTCTCTGCCAGCTGCCAGATGTCTTGGCCTGTTCACAGACACACCTTGCTGTGAATGGGAGAACTGGCTGATTTCAGCTGTGGACAAAAAAGGAGTAGAAATGAGATTCAGGCAAGGTGGGACGAAGCAAACCCGAGAATAGCCCCTCGCCCACTGCTGTGCTCACCTCAGTGCCTGCGGCTTGACCAGACTTGCCACCTCCACTCACTTGGCCCAGCATGTCCCAGCCCACACGGATGGCTTTGGGCAGGGAGCCCGGGTCAGCCCAGCTGCGGCCTCTCTCAGCCTGCATCCCCATCCCTGGCCCAGCGTCCCAGCTCGGGCAGTAATTCACTGCGTTTTTCTTTTTTAAATCATGGTAAAATATACGTAGCATAAAATTTTCCATTGTAACCATTTTTAAATGTACAGTTCAGTGGTGATGCAACTTGTCCCCACCCTCCATCTCCAGAACTTTTTCATCTTCCCAAACTGAAACCATCCCCATGGAACACTAACTCCCCATCTCCCCCAACCCCTGGCACCCAGCATTCTACCTTTTGCCTTTATGAATTTGACTACCCCGGGTACCTTATATGAGTGGAATCAGATGGTATTTGTGCTTTTGTGTCTGGCTTATTTCACGTAGCATAACATCCTAAGGTTCACCCACGTTGTAGCATCTGTCAGAATTGCCTTCTTATTTAAGGCTGTATGATATTCCCGTGTGTGTGTGTGTGTGTGTGTGTGTGTGTACACACCTGTGGGCACCCCCAAGTTAACATGTCCAGAACCAAACTCAATATATGCAACCCCTCCTGACCTCTCAACTGGCCCCTGCTTTTCCCTGAAGCCCTGGAACCTCCCTACCCCAGTCCAGCAGCCTTGCCCAAAACTGGGCTGGACAGACCAGGGGAGGAAACAAGGGGGCTCTGCTTGCAGCAGCAGAGGGAAAAGCAGCGGGAGCCTGCAGTGGGGAACTGTCCTCTGGCAGGGGGACAGAGAGGGCCACGGGGATATGGTAGGGCACCAGTGGCATCTGCCAGTGGTGTTCCCTGCGTGGCAGGCACATTTACCAGACAGGGCCACCCTCAAGAAGCTCACAGCCTAGGGGAGGGGACAGGAGTCAGACTCTTAGGGAGGCTGTTCTGGGAAAAGGTCCCTGGGGCTGGAAGATGGTGAGAGAAGGGGAAGATGGAGGCAGCCTGGGGAGGAGGGCTGGGTGAAGGAGCCAGGACCTGGCAGGGAGAGGGAGGGAGTCTAGGTTTGAATCTGGTTGCAACGGGGAGCCTGGGAGGGTTTGGGCAGGGGAGCGACATGGTCTTATTTACACATAAGGAAGATGTGGAGTCCAAAACTGAGTGGATGCAATTTGTCAGGTCCGTGAACTTGGCAGGGAAAGAACTACAGGTGCATTTTCACTGCCTCTGACTGAGGTTTAGGGTTTCCTTCAGAAACCAACGCAAGCAGATGGAGACCAGTGGATCCAGTTATTTTCTCCAGCGAATTCCACCTGCTCTCGGGAAAGTACAGATACCTGGAGAGGGTTAGGATTCTCACAGGCGGCATGACTGCGGGAGAGAGGGATGGCAGAGCTGGGGACTGCAGGTTAAGTGGAGGAAGCAGGGAAGGGGGTTTTCGGGGGGCTGTGGGTAGTGGGAATCCTGTGGGGTCAGTGGTTTGGGGTCTCAGAGGGCCTGGGGCATCCGTGGTGAAAGGCTCGCAGTTCTGGCATAAAGATGATTTTAAAATGAAAACATTTGAAATCTTAAGTGAAGTCCCATACTCCATAGAACCTTCCACACTCTCCCGCTGAAGCCCCAAAGTGCCCCCCACTTGATTAAGTTGGTATATAAACCTTTACTCTAGGGATTCATTGCTGTGTGCATATGTAAATAAGCCCTATCTTTTCTCCTTTTAACTCACAGAACCTGAGTGGAGGGGCGAAAAGTTTTCCTCCCGACACTGGAGTGGAGAAGCAGCGGGCAGAGGAACCGGTGGGGGTCCTGGGATGGGAGGATTGTGACAGCATCCTGGGGGTGGTCACCAGGTGAGGGTAGGGCACTGGGGTGGGTGCGAGTCGGTGGGGTGGAGGGCAAGGCTGTCTGGGAGCTGGCAGGACTGGGAGGCTGGAATGTGGGTGCTGAAGTTCCCACGAATGGGGACAGGATAGCGGTGGAGAGAAATGCAGAGAGTCAGGGGGGGAGGTCACCAGAGGATGTCATCAACTACAGTGACAGGTGTGGGTGCCGCAGTGGCGGGAAGACCACAGCAGTGAGTTTGAAGGTGAGGAGCATGAGGACACCCGCCAAAAAAAGCCCAGCCCCCCCCTCACCTCGCCCCCCCCCGTGCTGAAGCATCTTTAGGGCAGAAAGGCAGAGTGGGGGCTGAGGAGGGGGAGGGGAACTGCTAATGATGGGGGTGGGGAGAATCAGGGCTGGAGGGGGCTTGCAGGGGCCAGGAGTGGGGACAGTTCTGAGGCTTGCCAGGAGGGAGGCAGGGACAGCTCACTGGCAGGTTTCCTGGAGGTCAAAGGCAGCAAAGCAGAGGGAGTCCCTGACTCAGGGCTTCATCTCCCTTGAGAGAGTCAAGATCACCTGTTAGGGGCTGGGCCGGGGTCAGGTGTGTCAGTGTGTTTGGCAACAACTGTGCAGAGTTCTGGAGACCTAATTCTGCTGCTTTTAACGGGAGCTGCGGTTTAGAAGGCCCAGAGCCCTGGGACCTTCCGAGGATCTTCCCTGCCTTCCTCTCTCTGTGCCTCCCTGGTCTCAGTGCAGTATGGTGAGTGTTCCGCTTTTGAAAGCGCCTTTGGGACCATGGGGCAGGTGTGGGCAGCATGGAGGCCTTGGAGGGTGGCAGGGGGAGGGCCCCCACAGGGCACCACTGATGGTCCCTGTAAGGCCACGAATTGCTCTTTTGAGGGGCTTCTTAGAAGCACCAGCCAAGCTCACACTGGCAGTGTTTTGGGTTTTGTTTTTATTTTATTTTTCCTTTTTCCTCTCAAGATTGAGGAATGGAAGCTGGCAGTGTTGATGTTTTGAGACAAGGGCCGCACAAGGAAAATCTGAGAGCATTGCGTGTTCAACCCGCAGCAGCAATGTGGAATTTGTCCTGGGAGGTGCCTCTCTGCCTGGTGGCTTCCCTCAGGGGGCCAGGAACACGTTAAGGAACAGGATGAGTCCAGCCTGACAAACAGATCCTCCTAATGTGTGGGTCCACATCTAGCTCCCACGCCAGCCCCTAGGGTCCCACCATGCACCACGCCCCGCGTGGGCCCTGTCTCTCTCCACTGCCTCTGCCTGAGATCCAGACCCACCAGGAAGAACAACCATTCTTTTCTTCCCCTCCCTGTAAGACCAGGAATGTGACTGAACAGACTCTTTAAGAAGATAATGGCCAGGCACTGTGGCTCATGCCTGTAATCCTAGCACTCTGGGAGGCCAAGGTGGGAGGATCGCTTGAGGTCAGGAGCATAGGGCTGCAGGTGAGCTGTGATGACGCCACTGCACTCTAGTCCAGGTGACAGAGCAAGACCCTGTCTCAGAAAAAGAAAAAAAAAAAAAGAAAAGAAAAGAAAATTCTGGTCTCTCAGACTCATTCAGATCCCAAAGAGAGCTGTTTGCCAGTTAATCTTCGTTTGCCATCCTCTCATCCTCCTCTTCTTCCCCCCTCCCATAACCCATTTTATCAGAAAGGCACAGAAGCTTCTGAACCCCGGTGGGGAATTAAATCTTCCTTCCGAGGGTGCCTGTGCATACATGTTAAATAAGTTTGTGTCTTTTTCCTCCTATTAATCAATCTGCCTCATGCCAGTTATTTTTCAGCAAACCTTTGGGGGGCAAGGCTTTGTTCCCTACAGAACACACCCCCCATACACACACTCAAGAAAACAGTGGAAAAGGGTGGGGCCGTGGCAGCACGCTCGGTGAAAGCGGACCGGGGAGCCCAGCCTGCTGCCTGGCCTTCCTGAGGGGCACAGCTGGCCCACTTTCTGGCAGAAAAGATGGCACCTGGAAACAAGCATACAGGCTGCCCCAGTGGCCAGGCACAGGTGTGGGCTACCAGTTCATCTCGTACACCAAAGTGGACATCATCTGAGACGCTGAGACGCTGGGACAGAATTTCTGGCTGGGCTTGTAACAGAGTGGTCGCCCCCCCTCCCACAGATATGGACGGGTAATATTGGCGGGGGATACGTAACAGAAGAAATGGCTTGGAAAAAAATGGCAAAAATGTTTTATGTCTTTTTAAAACATCCGCCACTCCTTTTGAAGAACGGGAGCGCATCCCTACCTAAGGGACCAGGAAGGGCCAGGGAATGTCTTTTGTTCTTTGTGCCATAGGAGCTGGCACAAGGGAATTGTCTGGGCACAGGTCACAGATCGCCTTAGCCAAAGACAGGATTATGGGATTAATCAGAAGGTTTAATCTGTACTTCTGAAGGTTTAACTCTGTACTTCTGCTCAGAGGCAGGTCCTTGGTACTTTGAGACAGGGGTCTACCAACCTCCTCATTTGCCGGCAAATTAATAACACCTCTTTCCTTCTCCTCAAACCACTTGTCCTCCTTCTGATGTGGCGTCGGGGACAAATGCCAATTCAGTAACAGGCTCTGCCTCTGGAAATAGCCCCAAGTGGAGCGGCATGCCCCATCACCCAGGGAGCCAGGCAGGGCAGGAGTGGCAGGGTGGCTCGCAGCCCGGGGAGCAGGGCCCAGGCTCGCTGGAGGGCACTGAGAAGTCAGAAGCCAGTGTGACCGCCACACCTCATCCGTGAGCCCTCGGAACCCAGGGGTCCCCGCATGGAAGGAGTTTATTCTCTCAGATGGGTTTTAGTTCCTAAAGCACCAGTGAGGCCGGGGATGCGGGAGGCAAACAGAGGCCATGCAAAGGGCACCTGCCTCTGCGAAGCCCTTGGAGGAAGAACGAAGACAAAGGCTGTCCCCACGGAGGCCGCGCCCCAGATAATTCACTGGGAAAGGGGGGGCTGGCAGCCAGCCGGAAGGCTGTGGCCCCAGCAGACCTGGGCGAGGGGACAGTGTCTGGGCTGGAGAAGGGAGAGCCGGTGGGGGCGGGAAAGGCATCAGGGGCCTCTCTCCAGTATCTGGCCTGCCCAGGCGACAGCACTCCTGGGCTTGGGAGTGAAAAGGCCCCGGTTCCTGTGTACACTCCTCAGCTGCCCTCTTCATGCCCTCTGGCCTCCTCTGTCTGCTCACGTGGCCACCAGGCCATGCAGTGGCCTGACTAGCACCCTGCCCAGTGCAAGGCCTGGCACCGCCCACTCTCTGGGTGCTTTGCCCCTTGGCAGCCCAGGTTCCCAGGGTGGTCTGTCCACGGAGCCCCCCAGCCTTCCCTGACCCACCATGGGCACGCAGGAGAGCCTGGAGACGAAGCTCTGGAGTGACAGAAGTCACGTGGCACTGGGCTTGGCCGCCCCGGGCCCTGAGCAGAACGCCTGCTGGGGGCTTGGCCGCCTCCTCCTCCTCCGAGTCAGGGAGCTTTTCCTCTTCCCGTGAGCAGGGCCAAGCACAGGCTTCCTGGGCATGCTCTTGCGTGAGTGCAAGTTTCATGAAGGGGCCAGCGGGCTCCAGGTCCCTGTGGGAGGAGCGTGCGGGGCAAGTGGAAAGGAAGGCAGGAGCCAGGCACGTCCTGAACCACCAGGGCAGGTGTGACGGGAAGGCCTCTGACCCCCTCCTGTTCCGACCCTGGTGCTGGCATGTCCCACCTGCTGGACCCTGGGTTGTTTACGAAAACAACCCGAGCCTCAGGAGCTCACCGTTAAGATGGGACAAAACACCTGCTACCCAGGAGGGCTCTCGGGGGTTAAGGGTCCCCCGAGGTGTCAGGTCCTCAAAAGACCCAGGAGCTGGTGGCTTGGTTATTGCTGTGGCCGGCGGTGGAAGGTAGACCAGCCTTTGGAGAGAAGCAGACAGCCACCGTCCTCACTCCCTGGACACTGGGGAGGCCGGGCAGGGGCTGTCATGTCCCGAACACCTGCCCAGTGCTGTGCCCGGCACTGTGGCGGATCCTCCTTCAGTCCTCACGATCACCCCAAGGAGAGGTGCCCTGCCCGCCTCCATTTTACAGATGGGAGATTGAGGCACTGTCTTAGGTCTGTTTTCTGCTGCTACAAAGGAATGCCTGAGACTGGGTAATTTATAAAGAAAAGAGATTTATTTGGCTCACAGTTCCGGAGGCTGGGAAGTCCAAGGTGGAGGGGCCACATCTTGTGGGGGAATTCTCGCTGGGTGGTAACGTGGCAGAAGGCATGACATGGAGAGAAAGGGGGGCGGTCTGAACTCCTGACATAACGACATTAACCATAATCACCTCCTGAGGGCAACACCTCTTAGTGCCATCACAGTATCCATTAAATTTCCACATGAACCTTGGAGGGGACATTCCAACCACCGCAGGCACTGAGAGGTGGAGTGACTTGCCCAAGGTCTCTGACCTAGTCAGTGGCAGAGCTGGGACTGGAAACACATTTGTTGGTTTGCAAATAGAGCCACCAAAGGTGGGCAAGGCAGGGGCTTCTGGGGCCAGGGAGGGGCCGGCCCATCCAGAGCTCTGTGTGATGCTTCCAGGCACGACAGGGCCCCCTGAAAAGACACATGGCAGCCCAGGCCACAGAATGGAGCCAGGCTGTCTGCTGGTTTCCGCCTGTGTGCCCTTGGGCAAGTTGCTTCACTCTCTGGGCCTCAGTGTGAAATGCAGATAATCCCAGCACCTCACTTCCAGTTATCACAAAGATTAAATCAGCTAATGTTTAGAAAAGTGACTTCACCTCACTGTGCCTCTGTTTCCCAATCTGTAAAATGGGGATGGTAACAGGGCTGATTCCATAGGTTTGCTGTGAGGATTAAAGAAATTAACCCAGGTAAAGTGCTCCAGGAGTGCCCAGGACATGACGTACGCAAGCTGCATCAGCCACCATCTCTCCAACCTGGTCCCCCCTTCAGCCCACCCACCATGGCAGCCAAGCCTCCCTAACCACACATCTTTGGATATGCTGTTTCTTCTGCCTGGGGGAGGCCATAGCCCTGGATCCCCTACCTGTCAGTCTGGCTTCAGCGTCAACCACAACTCCTCCAGGAAGCCTTCCCTGACCAGCCTGTACAGAGCAGCTCTCTGCCCACTACTCCTCTGTCACAGCTCCCTCCCCACCACTCCTCACTATCCCACCCATCTCTTGCTGACTTCATTTCTTTTCAGGTCCCAAAAGGATAGACAGGCCACCCCATGAGGGCAGTGGTGCTCCCAGGCCAGGCAAGTCCTCAGTTCCCCGAAAGTCCAGCTCCCTTCTCCACACCCCCTGCTGGGCTGACAACAGCTGCCCGGGTGCTGTGTGTAGCCACCTCCACCCTGATCCCAGGGCAAGCCCCTGACCTCAGGATACAGCTCTCCTGGCTTCACGGCCTAGCTGGCCAGTGTCCTGGCATCCAGGGCCCCACGGGCAGGAGGGGCTGTTGTCAAACTTGGCAGCTGCCTGGAGCTGGCTGCCTGCAGACCTGGGCCGGGCAGAGGTTTAAAGGTGTTAGGACATTCTGGACTTGGGTGTGGGGGAGGGGTCTGGATGCTCAGGTCTGGAGCGGGGGAGGTGGGGCTGTGACTCAGGCTGTGCCAGCTGGGCAAGCTTCTGTTATGTCACCTCCCGTGAGGGTACAGGGCACCAACCCAACCCACCCCGGCCTGCCAAGGTGAGCCAGGTAGGGCCCTGGGGCTTTCGCTGCCTCTGTGTTCAATGTCACAGAGCCCTGGTTCAGTCTGTGAGCTTGTTCCAGTCCTGGCCCAGCCACCTGGCCCTGGCCTCGGGGCTTCAAGGCAAAGCCGCAGTGGGCAGGGCCCTGGGGAGATGGGTCCTTCCATGCCTGGGGACGGAAGCAGTGAGAGAGGGAGGGAGAACGGGGAGTCTCCGCGTGACCTCGGCTGAGCAGTTCCTCTCTGTGCCTCAGTTTTCCCATCTGTTAACTGGTGGCTGATCTGGGGTCTCCTGGGGACACCTGGCCCTGTCCTTCACTCCTTATCCTTCCTTATCTTACTAAGTTGACACCCGTGCCCAGTGCCTCTGGGGCTCACCCAGCCCTGTGGCCGGGCCGCTACTGCCCCTCTGAGCCGCCCCAGCACCCAGCACCGCCTTGTCGCCTGGCCCCACGGTGCCCTCCACCCCAGCCAGAGTCCTGGGAGAAGCCGTTCCATCCGACCTTAGTCCTTCATCCTTGTGCCTTTGCTGTCCCACGAAATGGCCACGTCACACACAGTTCCAAGGGCCTCCTGGAGATGGGCATGTGCACATCGGCCATGGGCCCTCTCCCCAGGGTGGCACTGAGCACCCGCCTTCCCAGACCTGCCCTCAGGAAGCCTGGGGCCTGGAGGCTGGGCAGCGGCTGCAGCCAGGGCCAGGGCTACCCTGCTTCCCCCGGCAGGGGCCGTGGCAAACCCCTCTCGCCCTCGTTCCCTCCCCAGGGCTGCAAGTGTCCCCTGCCCTAGCTAGAGCAGAGGGCCAGGGGCTGCCCCTGAGCACTGGTCAGACCAGTTCTGGTGCCTGCCTCCCAGGGTGGATGAGGAGCTTTTCCAGAGCTCTCTCCGACTCCCAGTTTCCTAAAACTCCCCACAGTCTGGCCAGAGCAGGAGCTTAGAACCTCTACATTGTGACAGGAATTTAGAAAGATTAAATGGTAGGTACACACACCAGGAACCCTGCTAAGTGCTTTACAAACGTCATCCTGTTCAATCCCAACAATAACCCTACGAGGGATGTCCTGGCACGTCCCCGTTTACAGGTGGAGGAAACTGAGGCATTTGACGCCCAGCAGCCTGGTAAGCAACTGGTGCAGGTGGGACGTGAGGCCAGGAGGTGGAGTCCAGGAGGCAGAGGAGGGGGCTTGGAGGGGACAAGCTAGGGCCATGTGGCTCCAGGGAGAAGCTTTTTTAAAAACTTTAAAAAATTGTATGGCATTCCCACAGTCAAGTGCGCGGGTTGTGAGTGCACACACAGCGGGGGGACTTTTTTGCAGGGAAACACTCCTGTAACCAGATCAAGCTCTGGAGCATTTCCAGCACCCAGAAAGCCCCACACCCCGCGAAGCCACTTCCCCTGCAGGGGACAGTTTGAGACACAGGGAGGAGGACGTGCGTGGAGGCCTGTGGGAAGGACCCAGCGACTCTGAGCAACCCGGCCGCGCCTGCTGTCTGTTGGTGCTGTTGGCCTTTCTCCACCTGCTCTGGGGGCCTGTGGGGGTGCGGGGGGTCCAGTGCCCTTTGGAAGTGGCATTGGGA
Organism: Lemur catta; assembly: GCF_020740605.2. NCBI lineage: Eukaryota > Metazoa > Chordata > Mammalia > Primates > Lemuridae > Lemur > Lemur catta. The sequence goes on from NC_059133.1 coordinate 5,023,975, forward strand.
GTTTGAGGGGAGGCTTGTGAGCAAGGGACGAGAGCGGAGAGCTGCCTTGCAGTATGTCGGGGAGGGTGGGGCAGGGAGGTGGCTGCAGGTGGCCCCGGCAGATGGGGTGAAGGGTGATGACCAGGACCTGCCAGGTGCCAGGGGCGTAGGAAGGAGGTGGGATGATTGAGGAGGCGTAGGAGAGGACCTGGGCAGTGAGCAAAGGAGTGGGTGAGCCAGGGGGAGGACAGTGGTGTGGGGAAGGTGTTGCTATAGGCGATGGAACATTCCAGGCCAGAGCTTTTGAGGCAAAGAGATGGGGCAGATGTGTGGGGGCCCAGGGTGGGGGATGGGAGGGCAGCCTCCTCCAGGGAAAGAAGTGGAGAGAGGACTTGGGTGAGAGGGTGGGTCCAGGATGGGGACGTGCCCATCTTTGGGGGCCTCACTTTGCCTGGGTCCTGGGCTTCCCCCAGCGCCCAGACCTGCTGGCAACTTCTGGAGCTCATTTTACAGGAATTTGGTGGGCATCTGTCTGCCCAGGACTGGTCACGTGGCAGGGCACAACGATAGGGTCTCTGATTGCACTCTTGGGTGGTCCTTTCCCAGCGGTCTGTGCCACCCCTCCCCCCAAAGCCCTCTACTTTAATCCCGTGTATTCCCTCGCAGGGTCCTGGACACACCCAGTGTTTTCCCACGTCTGTGCCTTGGCTCCTGGATGCCCAATTCCCCCCTTCCTTCAAGGCCTTGCCCAAACTCCTCCTCCAGGCAGCCTTCCCTGACCTACCCCTAGTGAGGACCCCTCCTCAGAACTCCTGCAGCCTGTGTGCCCTTCCAGGAGTGAGCGCAGTGAGGGAAGGGGCTCGGCTCCCACGCGGGAGGGCATGGTGTAGGGGAAAGGGCGCTGGCTCTGGGGCCAGGCTGGGCTTTCCCAATAGGCTGTGCTTCCCTAAACCAGCGGCTCCATGCTCACAGCCCACAAGATCCTACCTGACAACCCAAACTGGTGGCTGGGGGCAAAGGTCTCAATCAATGGAGGTTTATTAAGCCACAGCTTGAGGATGCGTCTGGGAAAAACACAAACCACAGATGCATCTGTGACTGTTTCCGAAGGGGGATTTGGGGACTCGGTATAAGGAGAGAGGCACATGGAGAGAAAAGGAGGGGGTGGGCAGTGACACGAATGGTCACGTCCTTGTGAGACTCTAGCCAGCTTCTGGAATGTACGTTTCACAGAAGGCATGGTTGGTGCTGGAAGAGAAAAGGAGCGAAGGAAGCGTCGGTCGCATGGCTGTGCCTGGGTGGGGGGAGAGCGACTGATCTTGTCCTGTCTCCGTTCCGCACCTGGGAAGATAAACTTGTCATCCACATTACTGGTGTGGACTTTAGTTTTAGGGGACAGAGTTAGCCTGCAGACCCAAAGCTACAGTCTGCATGTCCTTGTTTGTGGGAGGCCAGCGAGCAATTTCCTTGTGAATGGTCCGTGGGGCAGCCCTGGTAGATGCTGGCCACCCCAGCACACGGCTCAGACACCCCTCTGCCTGCCCTTCCTGTAGATCTTTGCCTCATGTCTGATCCCTCCCCCTCAATCTCATTTTTCTACAGGACTTCCCCTTGGTCCCTACTTCTTTTCTTATTAAGAAAAAGTCAGGCCGGGCGCGGTGGCTCACGCCTGTAATCCTAGCACTCTGGGAGGCCGAGGCGGGTGGATCGCTCGCGGTCAGGAGTTTGAGACCAGCCTGAGCAAGAGTGAGACCCTGTCTCTACTAAAAATAGAAAGAAATTATCTGGCCAACTAAAATATATATAGAAAAAGAATTAGCCAGGCATGGTGGCTCATGCCTGTAGTCCCAGCTACTCGGGAGGCTGAGGCAGTAGGATCGCTTAAGCCCAGGAGTTTGAGGTTGCTGTGAGCTAGGCTGATGCCACGGCACTCACTCTAGCCAGGGCAACAAAGTGACACTATGTCTCAAAAAAAAAAAAAAAAAAAGTCATGTGAAGGATATATCTTCAAATCCTTTTTGGATCATGTTGGTCACTAGATTAATATTACTATATTAGAGACAGAAATGATCTTAGGAGTTTTGCAGGGCTTTGCCCTGAAGGATATGTGAACGTGTTAGGTCACATATCAAAAGCTGCCTGGCCCCAGGAGGGAGTCTCAAAGGTCAGTAGTAGCTGCTTTCCAAGGTGATGCTACAGTCTCAAGACTGTGGTTCTCAAAGCAGGTTTGCATGGAGCCACTGGACAGGAGCTGATCAAAGAGTGGCCCCCCCACCCCAGACAGACACCTGTGGCTAAGAGCAGTTAGCCCAAGGGACAGCTCTTGCTTGACTTCTGAAGAATCTGTCTCAATCCACAATAGCTAGATAAAGAAATATGGAGCCAATAGGTCTCAGTTTAACTTTTCTGCTAAAGTGATAGTTTTATCTTAGAACTTAGAAGTTTGTCCTAGAAAGATTTTGTAACTGTTTGTTCACATAGAGTTAATTAAGGGATCGCTAGAAGCCTTTTGGGAGACTTTGAACCTAAAACAAACTACCTGTTACTATGCAAATCTGTTATCCCTGGCAGCCATCACTGTACCTATAAATACTGATGTGAAACTTCATTCCTGGCCCCACAATTTACGAGGATTTTGTAGGGACTCCCGAGCCCCCCTCTTTTTTATAAATTTTTTCTTTCCCTCTTTTTTATGTCTATTCTTTATAAACTGTACCTTCTTCTCTGTGTATTCTTTTATTTCTATATTCTATTATTTTCTATTTTCTGTTGTTTCCTTACCCTTTGCAACGACCCCTGCCTGAGGGACCCAATTCTTTGCTAACTCTCCGCAGGATCAGGGTAGGGTGTCATAGAAAAAGGAAGGAAGGAAGGAACATTTGGCCTTGGTGTTTTGATCTATAAAATGAGTGGGTTATGGTCGTCCTGGGGCCTCGGCTGTGGTGCCTGCTGGTTCCCAAGACCCTCACCCTTTGGCACATGTTGGGTGGGGGCTGGGGTCAGGCTGTGGCTCCTCCCCCACACCTCCAGGCCTGGGCCAAGGCACACAAGGGAAGAGAGACGCTGTACCTGGGCCGCAGGGTGGGGAGCTCTGGGGTGGAGGTCACACAGTCGGAAGCACCTGCAGGGCTTCGGCACAGCCAGCCTCCTCCCTTCCCTTGCCCTCAGGGGCAGATTTGTCTCACTGCCAGGGAGAGTTCCCAGGTCCCCCAGGGGCACTTGCTAAACCGGGACTGTTCAGAGGCTCATCTGGGGCTGGACTCTTCCCTTTGGAGCTGAGTCTTGGTGATGTGTGAAGACTTGGTCCTCTCTTCCCTTGGAGGATGGAGCCTGTGTCCCGGGGACAGCACAGGCCGGCAGGTAGGCGTGCCACCTGGGTGCTCAGCCTCCCTGTTTCCCTTTGCCTTAATCTGACAACTTCCTCATTTCGCAAATACCAGCTGTGTGCCAGGCTCTGTGCTGGCACCGGCTATGCAGAAGGCTCCCTGCCCCAGTCCAGCCCTGGCCAGTTGGCAAGCTGCTAGGCTGTTGTCCCCTCACCTGGGAATGGGGACTATGATCCTGCTTCATACATGGGGAGGGCTACATGGGAAAGTCCTTTACTCAGCACTTGGCCCTTGGAGGGCACCTGAGAAGGACACACCACCTTCCATCCCCAGTTACCTCTTGGGGACCATAAGGAGGTCAGACCCAATGTTCGGAAGGAGGCCTGGGGCTGCTGTCCCGGCTCCCTCCTCCTCCCGCCTTCAGAGTGGGTCTGTCCCTGTTAGCAGCTCTCAGGTTGTCCCTCTGCCTCACTGCCCTGAATTCCCCGAGTAGTGGGCCTGTGAGCAGACCTGCTTGTCCCTCACATTTCAATGGTCCAGAGTAACTCAGACTCCAGGTGTCTCTTGGGCAAAGCCTCTGAGCTGGTGGCCTGAAGCCTTTTCATGACTACTCAGCGGGAAACTGTTCTCCTCGGCTCATTGACGTGAGACCTGGGTCTGCTCTCCGCTGCCGATGCCGCCTCCCATGGAGTGGGACCGGCAGGCAGGCGTGCCACCTGCACCCAGGCCGCCTGCCTCCCTCTGTGGTACTCTGGACAACATGCTCATTTCACAGATACCCGCTGTGCACCAGGCTGTGTGCCAGGCACCGGATATGCAGAAGGGACCTGGAATCTGTGACCACACCATACAGGTCTATGTTATAGGTCAATGGAGTGCTTTGTACACACAGGGACAAATGTTCTTCTAGTACTTATTATGGCCAATAACTTGCTCACCTTCTCCAAGGTGTTACTGAGTTCATAGCAGCTCTTGGTCATTTAGTATTTTCTCAATCAGTAGATGTTAAAATGACAGCTATTGTCATAGGGCACCCCCGCGGCATTGTGTGTGTGTGTTAAGAGAGACCCTCGTTCTTGAAAAGCCTGGGATCTGCTAATGTAGTTCAATTTCCCCAACTTACAGGAGAGGAAACAGTGGCCCAGAGACAGGCAGTGACTTACTCCAAGTCTCAGTGGCAAAGTCCAGGACCCACTTAAAACTGGTGTCCAGTTTTCAAATCCCTGGATCTTGGGTCCTGGGTGGAAACACTCTTGGGAAATCCTGGTGTGCCGGAAGCCGGGAGCGGCAGGCAGGACAGAGGCCTGCGGCCAAGGTCTGGCTACCGCCAGCCTCCCCTTCCTCCTCTTCTGCTGACGGCCTGGGCCGTGGGGCTTATTGACGTCATGTGTTTAAACCACTGCCTCCCCCCAGATACGGAGATTTCCAGATAATTGCCCCCTCCCCCACTCTGTGGTCCCAAATCCAAGAGCACGTGTTGCATTGAGTTGTCTGGTCTCTTCAGTCTCCTTTAAGCTTCCTTCTTTGTCTTTCACAATCTTAATTTTGTTTTCGAAGAGTACAGGCAAGTTATTGGGTAGAATGGTCCCGAATTTGCATTTATTGTGTGTTCCCTCATAATCGTATTAGTTTATACATTTTTGTTGAGACTGCTACAGAAGTGATGTTATTAGTTTCCTGTTGTAACAAATTCCACAGCCTTAGTGGCTTAGAATAACACAAGTTTATTACCTTACAGTTTGGGAGGTCAGAAGTCCAAGATGGGCTTCACTGGGCTACAGTGAGCAGGTGTCAGTGGACCTGCATTGCTCCTGGGGGGTCGAGGGAGAACACACCCCCTTGCCTTTCAGAGGCCGCCCACATTCCTTGGCTTGTGGTCCTCCCTCTGTCTTTAGGTCAGCGTGGTAGGCTCGTTATATCTCTCTCCAACTCCTCTGCTTTCTTCTTCCAACTTCCAAGGACCCTTGTGATTATGCTGGGCCCACCCAGATAATCCAGAATAATCTCTGTTTCAAAATCCTTAATCTAATCACATCTGCAAAGTTCCTTTTGCACATAAAATAATGTATTCAAGGGTTCTGGGAATTAGATGTGGACATCTTTGGAGGGTCATTATTCTGTCTTCAGAGGATGAAATCAGGAGGCCCATGAGGTCAGACTGTCCTGTTACTGGTGATGACAACTTTGATTACTTGGTTATGGCTGCATTTGCAGGGTTAATCCACTATAACCTATTTTTACTTTTGTAATTAGTAGTCATTTGTGGGGAGAGACTCTGAAACCATGTGAATATCCTGTTCATGCCCCCAACAGATTTATCCCCCGTTGGTGAATCTCTGAATCAATTATTACCGAGAATCTTGCAAAATGGTGATTCTCCGTTTCCACCTTACCTTCTACAATTATTCCTTAGTATTTTATGTAAGGGAGAGCTTTGCTTTCTCCTTATTTATTCATTCCTTTCTTGATGTCAGCACAGATCCATAGATTCTCATTGGATTCCATGAACATTCGGTTTTGAACCTTGTTTGCTGTGATGCTCCAACTGTCCCTGGTTTACCCAGTGACGCCCCCTTCAAGCTGGCTCCTGGGTCCTGTCAACAAGTCCCCATCATGTCTTGAGCACTTCCTTGCTTTCTGGTATAAGAAGATGTTCCAGGCTCATTTTGTGCCTTTCCTGCCCAGCCCTGCAATTGGTCACATCCCCAAAGAGCTCTTTCCTTTTTGTGTGAAATGGTATTTAGAAACCAAATCTGGAGGCTAGGCGTGCTCATTCTTTCTGGGCTATGTTTGCTTCTAGGCCGTTTCAGAAGACAGAGCTTAAAAATATAAATGTGTGCGAACAGTAGACACACATCTCTACGTCTTTTTCTCTGTGTGTCCGTGTAACCACGAGTCCACGCTGACGTGCTCAGCTGCAGCCCAGGGCTCGCTGCGGCCTTCTGTCTTCCCACGCTTGAAACTCACTTCTGCAGTGAGGACTCTGACTCCCACACCTCCAGATATTTTCTCTGGCTCATTGCGACAAATCACAGAAACAGTTTCACTATCTGGCTGGAAATGCCATCCGCATCACGTGAAAGTGGAGGTCACTCCACTCCCACCTGCCCCCCAGTGCTAAACGCTCATCTCTAGCTCCTGGCTCATCCTCTATGTCCAGCCACTCCCAACTTTTTTTCTCCAAAAAGAAAAAGGAAAAATAAAAAAAACAGACACATGAATATTTACATATTTCCCTTCCTTCTTACGCAAAGGAGCATATACTGCTTCATACTCTGCCTTTGCCACGTAGCCACACGATTTGCTGTGCTGCCTCTCCACAGCCTTCCAGAAGGGCTCTCTGAGAAGCACGGTTCTGCCCGAGTCCTGCAGAAAGGCCCCCACTCCCCAGGTAGCAAAACCCCGTGCCCTCCAGCGAGGGCCCCACCTTGGCTCCTCAGCCTGGAGCCCTGGTCCCCCCATCCTGCTCCTGCCCGCACCCCTTTCCTCTGAGGGGGACAGCAGCCTCGTGGTGCCTCCCAGTTTGGCTCCGTTTTGTCACTGGTATGTGGGGTTGGCAATTCCATCTCACTGGGCTGTTGTAAAGATTAAATGGGCTAACCGAGGAGAAGCACTTAGCTCAGAGCCAGGTAGGAAGGAAGTACTTGCAGACATGGGTTGTCAGCCTTCAGAGGCCCCCATAAGGCCTGGCCTGCCCCCCAGCCCCCACTGCCATGGGAGGAGGCCTCTGGGCGCTCTGCACCCTGGAGCAGAGTTACGTGAGCCCACGGGGTCTGCCCCACTGCTCTGTCCCCTCCTCGCTCCTGGGTGGGGGTGTGTGGCAAGAGCCTGAGCATCAGGTTCAAGTCCAGCCGACCTGGGGTCAAGTCCGGCTCTGCTGTTTCTTTCTTGCTGCATCCCCAACTCCCCTTCTTTTCAGCCCTCGGACCCTCATTTTTATCTTATTATTTTATTCATGGCCTCTTCCTCCCCGCTCTGCCCCCTGGCCTGCCATTCCTGCAGATATGGCCGCTAGGGTGTTTAGTGTGTGGCCTTCCAGGCAGTTGGCTATATTGTCTTAAAATACATAGCAATGTTTAGAGAGTGTTTTGTAAATGTTTGCATAAATGGTGGCACACAATAAACCTCATTCTGCATCTACCTACACCTCCCGGGCCTCCAATGGTCTGTGCAGGGCCCCGTGGTGTTTCACTCATCCGTCTCTCTAGCTGGGGGTCCTCTATGCCCACCGCCCCCAGCAACGCTGCTGTTGACCTCCTTTCCTGCGTCTCCCTTGTGAGCTGTTGGAGAATTCCTGCTCGTGCTCAACTTCATCATTGCCCTGGCTTGATTTCCAGAACCACCGCCCAGGTGCCAGGCTCGTGGGCAAGTTTTCCAGGCACCTCCTGGCTGTGTGAGTGCCTTGGCGTCTCCGGGGTTCAGACCACCCCCACGTGAGGGCACAGTGGGGGAGAAGGTGGCAGCTATGCAGCCCGGCTGTGCACAATCGGACGCCCCCACCCATGCCTGCCCTAGGTCCAGACCTGCTCCCCAACGGCTGGACAGCTGATGGTGGGTCTGTGTTTGGGGTGCTGTGATCGGAGCAGAAAGGGCTCCGTAGGTCCTCACACCCAAGCCCCTCATATTATGCTGACACACTGCCACCCAAACAGAGTGAGGAGTCTGGGAAGAGCCACCAGGTGGCGGGGGCTGAGTCTGGACACCAGGCCTCCGGCCCTCCACGTCCCTCCCTGGTCCCTGAACCAGCAAAACTGCAGAATTAAGTCTGGTTTTATCCCAAAGGATAGGAGTTGTGGGTCCAGCTCTGCCACTTCCTGGCTCTCACGTTCCAGGGCTGTGCCTCAGTTTCCTCATTTACAAAATGAGGACAGGAATAACACATCTGCCATGACTACCGGTGATCAGGCGAAGAGTTGGTCCCACTCTTCCGCTGTGACACCCAGAAATCTGTGACCATTTTTTTATGGCTGAGTAACACTCCAGGTACACATATACCACATTGTATTAATCCACGCACGTACTGATGGGCATCTGGGTTCTAATACCCTTTGTGACAACCCGGATGGAACTGGAGATCATTCTTCTAAGTGAAGACGGCAAGAACAGAAAACAAACAGCCCACGCACTCACTGCTAAACCGGAGCTAATCGATCAACACTCATATGCACATATGGAAGTAAAACTCAGTGGAAACCAAGCGGGTGGGGGTGGGGAGGGGACAGGTGAATTCACACCTAACGGGTACAATGCACATTATCTTGGTGATGGGCACACTTATATCTTTGATTCAAATGTCACAAAAGCAATTCATGTAACCAAAACGTTTGTGCCTGGGTAATACCCTGAAATTAAAAACAGAACAAAACAAAACAGAAATCTGTGACGTGATCTGGATCTAAGGCAGGCATGTGGGGGCGGCGCCGGAGTGCGCACAGCGTGGGGGCGCTTCTAGGGCACACCTGGAGCGGGGGTGATGGCGGCTCAGGAACCTCATTGGCTGGGGCTGCAGGTGACACAGCCCAGGGGCGGGGCGAGGGCACAAAGCCACATCTGGGCCTGGTCCATGTGCAGAGCTGCATCTGGCCCTATCCTGGCCCCATCCCTGACCGGCGACCAGCGAGTGATCCTTCACAGTCCGGGCCCGTCTGTCACCGGTTCCCCTTCCCGGCCCCACCATGGGCTGCTTGGAGGAGGAGGGCAGCTGGAGCCTGTCCTTCGCGGGCGCCGGCTACCTGGGTCTCTACCACGTGGGTGTGACCCAGTGCCTGCGCCAGCGTGCCCCGCGCCTCCTCCAGGGTGCCCACCGCATGTACGGATCCTCATCTGGGGCGCTCAACGCCATCAGCATCATCTGTGGCAAGTCGGTCGGTGCGTCCTGGACCAGGGAGAGGAGGGGTGGGGACGCTATAACTGGCAGCTAATTCTTGGCAAGAGGGGGATGGGAGCCCAGAGGAGCTGGTGCGACACTGTGCCCTGCGGACTTTATACCCAGCAGGTCCTCATTTAACTCTCATGAGAACCCTGAGGACTGGGGACCACAGTTACCCCCCTTTTGCAGAGGAAGGATCCCAGGCTCAGAGCCGGGAAGACTGTTCCCAAAGTCACTTGAGGGCAAAAGGTGGATGGAGCATTTGAACCCAGGACTGGGCCAGAAATTCTGAGCTGGAGCGGGGCAGACCCTGGCTCCCGTTGCTCCCAGGAGGGGGCCGGGAGGGGTGTGGCGAGCTGTGGGCAGGCCCAGGGTGGCTGAGGATGCCCTGCCTCACCCACGCTGCAGACTTCTGCTGCTCCCACCTGCTGGGCCTGGCCAAGCAGCTGGAACAGCTGAGCCTGGGCGTCTTCCACCCGGCCTACACGCCCCTTGAGCACATCCGGCGGCAGCTGCACGACACTCTGCCCGACAATGCTCACATCCTGGCCTCCCGGCGGCTGGGCATCTCGCTGACTCGCTGGCCCAACGGCTGCAACTTCATAGCCACCGACTTTGCCACCCGAGATGAGCTCATCCAGGTGAGCAGGTGCTGGGCCCAGGGCCTGGCGGCAGGTGGCCAGGCTCCATCTAGTAGCAGAGTGACTTCCTGGCACCTCCCAGGGGCAGACACATCTGCTGGGGGTGGGGGCAGGGGCACAGTTTATAAATAAGGAAACTGAGGCGCAGAGAGGGCCGGTGGGGAGTCTGGAGACATCCCGGCTTGCTGCGGGGGCGCCCTCAGCTGCACACGGCAGGGTCTGGCTGGGAGGGGCAGAGAGAGTCTTCTGCAGTCAGAGCCCCCACAGGGGCAACCCCCTCTGGAGGGTGCTGCCCAGCCCCCACCCCCGTGCTTTCTGACCCCGTGGGCAGGTTTCTTGGGCATTTACTGTGTGCGAGCCACTGTTCTAGGCACCTCGACTGTACCAGGAAACGAAACAGACAAAAAGCCTCGCCTCTCGGGTAATAGTCTAAGCGTGCGGGGACAGAGGATGAACAGAGTTAAGCATCAGCCCAGTGCTGGATGGCACAGGAGGACACGACAGAGACCAGGGCTGGCAGGGAAATGTCCCGTCCTCCTTACCTGCCAGCTACTGGCTGCGGGGTGGTCAGGAGGGCTGAGGAGGGGCCCAGTCCCCAGGAGACCTCGGCCAGGCAGGGACATGGGTGTCTACACTGTAAGGCCTCAGTTGGGGACCATGCCTCCCCCATCATGGCTCCGTTCACCCTTCCTATTAGGGTCTTTGCCTTCCACCTGGGCTGGGGTCCCTAATACAGAGTCTACGTCATCTTGGTGCCCTCAGTGCCCAGCATGGGGACTGTCCCGAGTCCATGCTGGCCGGATGCAGTTGTTGGATTCTTAGTGTGCAGGGAAGGCCAGTCCCTTGCTGTGGGCTAACATCCGTGGGCTCCTGAGAAAGGCAGTTGGAATCTCAAAGCGTGTTCCAGACTCCCTGCCTGTGTAGCACCTAGTACAGGGCCTGACACACAGCAGGTGCTCCATAAACGTTAGCTGCCATTACTATTATTCATCTTCGGGACTGAGACTTATCTTCATCTCCGTCTGGTCAGAGCCGGGACATGCTCTGTGGCCATGAGAAGAGATGAGTAGGAGGGATGTTTCCAAGGGTTCTGGAGACAAAGTTCTATGGTTTATATGTTTGCTAAGCTCCAGGTCAATGGTTCTCAACCAGAAGTGATTTTCTCCGCATAGGACATTTGGCAATGTTGGAGACATTTTTGGTTGTCACACTATGTGCACACATGTGTACATGTAGCAGGTACAGGCCAGGGATGTTGCTAAACATCCTACGATGCATGGCACAGCACTCCCCCCACCAAAAGATAATTTTCTAGCCCCAAATGTCACTAGTGTCAGAGTCCATGTTAAGCATCATTTTTACTGCAGGACTTGTCAGAGCCTCTGCTGGGAAGACTAGATGGTGTTTTCCAAGTGGATGGAAAAGATAGGGTTTCTTGCTGGAGGTGCATCTGGTTGAATCAGTGTCTAGAGAACACTCTAGGAGACACAGCTAGATTCTTGGTGGAGAACTGCTGCCAGACACACGAGGGAGCAGTGGGACTTGGTGCTTCTGTCTGTCTTTGAGGGGAAGAACAATCCCAGCAGCAGTCCAGGTCAGCCAGGGCTCCGTTGGCAGGAAGAGGAAGGTGGGTGTCAAGACAGGGCTGCGTTCAAATCTCTGCCTAACTCGGGGAGCTTGGCTGGGAGGGGATGCCTCCCTGGGCCTCAGCCCCTCACCTGGACACAGGACTGACAACAGCCCCTTGGCAGGCGGCTCTGCAAGAGGAGGGTCTGAACAACCGTGTTCCTGCTGACTCTTGTCTTCCAGGCCTTGGTGTGCACCCTGTACCTTCCTTTCTACTGCGGGCTGATTCCCCCAGAATTCAGAGGGGAGGTAAGTGCACGGTGGAGGCTTGATGCCCGAACCCCTGCCCCGTGCTCCGGGCCACCCAGGGTACACGCTGCTGAGAGGTGTGTGGGTGGAGGAAACCAGCACTGCTTGAGTGCCTACTGTGTACCAGCCCCTCCCCCTGCTCCTGGGGGGCGCTCAACACCCTCGGCTCAAGTGGACCTAGTGGCTCAGAGGCAGCCGGAGGGTCACCCTTCGCTGCCCATTCTGGGCCGGTGGCTGCGTGGCCGTGTGGGAGGAGGGCAGGAATCCTAAGAGAGTAGCATCACCCCGCATCCCCCTGAATTGCAGCGCTACGTCAGCGGGGCTCTGAGCAACAACTTGCCCTTTGCGGACTGCCCCTCCACCATCACTGTGTCACCCTTTCATGGGACAGTGGACATCTGCCCCCAGAGCACCTCAGCCAGCCTGCATGAGCTGAACGCCTTCAATGCCAGATTCCAAATCTCTACCAAGAACTTCTTCCTGGGGGTCATATCCCTCATGCCCCCCAACCCCGAGGTAGGTCTGGCCCCTCATGGTCAAAGGCTCCATGAGTCGGACTCTGTGCCCCAACCCTTCCCCTCCCTCTTAGCCTTAGGGCAGTTGCCACACATGTCCTGAGTGTCACGGCCAGGCACCTGAACCCAAAGCCTGGGGCTCTTCGTTCCCTCCCTGAGCCTGAGTTAGGACTGCCCTGTGTCAGGAGAACACTTTAATATCTACTGGTGTTTGAGCTGGGCATCCTCAGGCCAGGTTCTGTGAGAAGTACTGCTATCAGTTCCTATGGCTCAGAGAGGGTAAGCAACTCGTTCAAAGTCACACAGCCTGGAAGCAGCAAAGCCAAGATCCAGACCCACAGCCAGCCCAGGCCCTGTGGTCTTGACTGCTGCCTAGACTGGGCCCAAATTGGCCATCTGTTGTAGAGGCCAGGCACGAGTGCAAAGCAAGAGGGAAGCAAATTCACGTTCCCTGCTTTTTGCCCCTGGGTATTTCTGGAAAATGGATAATGGATAACAGTTTATCACCACAAAATGTTCTTCCCCCAACCACCCCTCACATGTGTCGTGTTTGTAGCGCTTTATAATTTACAAAACAAGGTCGTGTTCGTTTATTCTGGTCCTCCCCACGCCCCTGGGGTGGGCAGAAAGTCTCAACCCCATTTCATAGACAAGGAAACGGAGGCTCCCAGAGGGGTGCCCATGCTGAGGTCTCCCAGCAAGGGGGCGTGGGGGGCGCCCCGTCCCTAGCCTGCAGGCACCTCCTCCCCACCCGCGGGGCTCTGATCAGACAGGCAGGGCTGGGCTCCTGGGTGCCTCTGCCCCCTCAGGCTGGCCCTGGAAGTGAACATCGAAGGGGCAAAGGGAGCCTACAAAAAGCCAGGCGAAGTCCCAGCCATCCTGGGCCGGGCCTTGTCGCCCCATTTCCAGAGGAGGGAACCGAGGCCGGGGCGGGGAGGGGCTGGAATAGAGCGTGCAGCCAGGATGTCCCGGAGTAGAGGAGCGGAGGGGTCTGGGGAGGGAACCAGCTCTAGCGAATCCATTCTGCCTGCAGGCCTCGGGCCCTCCCTGCCCAGCGCTGGGGCCTCCTGGGGCCGCTGAGCCCTGCTGAGGGGTCACTTTGGGAGTAGAGGCTGGGCTGGGATTGTCCCTAGATGAAGATAAGTCTTCAGCCTCTGAACCGCCCGAGGGGCAGACCCAGGCCTTGCCCGTCCCACCCTTGCCCTGTGTGTTGGCAGGTGGTGGCTGACAACTGCAGACAAGGCTACCTGGATGCCCTGAGGTTCCTGGAGAGACGTGGTAGGTGGCGGCCCCATGGTGGCTGGGGAGTGCACCACACATGGTGCCAGGTGGACCTGCCTGTCAGGCGTTGGAGCCGTGAGGGGCCTGGGCTCACTCTTTGTTTCCCCAGCATGTGCTCTGTGGTCGGCTTGAGCTGGACCCAGAGAGGCATGACACAGGGGTCCCACTCTCGGGCAGGGCGGCCTGGCGCAGGGGACGGACCCAGAGTCAACCTGGGGGCTGATCGTGGTGAAGGAGGATGCTCAGGGCTGCGGGAGTCCAGAGGGGCATTTGACTCGGCTTGGTGCTGGGGAGGTGGGCAAGGGGGGCTTCCTGGGGGCGGTGGCAGACAAGCTGGGTTCTGAATAGTTATGAAGACTATGGCAAGGTGAGAAGGGAGAGGAAGAGGGCGTCCCAGGCACAGGGAAGGAGAGCAAGAGCAAAGGGACAGAGGCTGCCCCTCGAGGGCACGTCACTCAGTGTATCAGAGGTGTGTGCAGGGGGCGGTGTGGGCGAGAGAAGTCCCCTGGGCTGGAGAGCTTGGATGTCATCCCATAGGGCAGTGCTCTTCAAAGTGGCATAGTAGAGACTCGAACTCGGGACATTTGTCTCCAGAACTCACGTCCCCGACCCCAAACCCACAGGGGCAGGAAGCATTTGCTGAGCATTCAGTGTGTGCCCAGACCTGGGCTTGAGCTTCACGTGTTTATCTCATTTAATGTTCAGGACAGCCATAAAAGGAGGTCTTAATTTTCCTTTTTCTACTGAGAGGGCAACTGAGGCATGGAGGAGTTAGGTCACATAGCTTGCAGGTGGTAGAGCCAGAACTTGGACCCTGAACTGTCTTTGGGGTCTGAGCTCTGGTAAACCAGTCGAAGGTGGACTAGAAGCTGAGCAGGGCCAGGGAAGGGCAGGGAGAGGTCACGCAGGGTAAGCTGTGGGTCCACCCTGAGGCAGGCAGGTCCCAGGCCTGGGTCTGGGCACCGAGGGGTGTGGGCAGCGTGGACGGCCGGGGAGTCCTTCCCACCGGAGGCTCCAAATGCCCTGACTTGTCATATCCCTTCCCCTCCCTGACCCAGGACTCACCAAGGAACCAGTGCTGTGGACATTGGTGTCTGAGGAGCCCCCGGCCCCAGTGAGTGGGACCCAGGGTGCTGGCCGTGACCGAGGCCAGAAGGCCGGCCTGTCTCTCAACTGGGACGTGCCCAACGTGCAGGTCAAGGACGTGCCGGACTTCGAGCAGCTCTCGCCGGAGCTGGAGGCTGGTACGGCCCCTCCCCGCACCCGCTCCCTGGCAGGGCCTGCACTCAGGGGCTGGGCTCAGGGTCCGGAAGAAGACAGGACTCGTTCACTGAGCACCTACTAAGTGCCCGGTGTGGTGCCACTGGCCTTTTATGCGCTGCATCGTTCCTTCCTCACACGACCTGGGCCTGAACGTCACTCTGCCCGCTTTTCACTGACGAGGAATTGGTGCCCAGAGAGAGGAAGGGCCTCACCAGTGTCTCGGAGCCTGCGCTTGGGGTGTTGGAACCCAGGTCTGTGCCTGGGAAAGCCAGGTCTCTGCCCGCTGCCCGGGGCATAGCAGAGGCACACACTGAGGGCTCTGGACTCCCCAGACGGAGACGGACTCATTTCCGACAATCCTCTGAGGATGGTGCAGAACGGCTCCCACTGCACAGAGGAGGCAACCACAGCACAGAGAAGTTAAGTGACTTGCCTAAAGTCACACAGCTGGCAAATGGCAGAACCAGGAGTTCTGCTCTGAACCATTGGCAGCAACAGGACAGTGCAGGGTCCCCCAGGCACATGTGACGATGGTGGTGGTGATCCGAGTAGCATCTAAGTGAGGCTGGAGAGGCGACGATGGCCAGGCAAAGAGCGGGAGAAGACAAGCATCTGGGCAGAGGGCACAGCCTGTGCAAAAGTCCTGGGGTTGGGGGGGAGAGCTGGGAGGCCCGTGTGGCTGCAGCACAGTGGTTGAGGCGCAGGTGGCGGACATGAGCTTGGGAGGCTGGGAGGGTTGGGCAGGAGAGAGGTGGGGCCCGCTGGGGGCTGTAGTGTACCCAGCTGGGGGGGGGGACTGAGGGTGGGGGCTGGGAGAAGAGGTGATGGTGGTCGAGGCCAGAGCAGGGACAGCGGGGGTGGGCGAGGGGATGAGGGGACAAGGAGGGCGTGTGCCCCTTTCTGGGCCACAGACCACACAGGCGTGGGTAGAAGTGGGCCCGGGTCCACGCTTGGGATTCTGGAACCCCAGCAGTGTCCTTTCAGCCACATGGGGGCACCAGAGGGCTACCCTGGGATGGGCGGCCAGCAGGGAAGGGAATTGTTCTCTGTGCCGGCCCTTGGAGACATCCGGAATCCTCATTTTACAAAAGACGGGCCTGGGCTCAGGGAAGGGAGCGGCCTCCTCCTGGGACACGCGGCAGGTAGACATGGAATCAGGGCTTCCGACTGTGTTGTCACCGAACCCTCCAAAGCAATGTCTATGGCGGCGCCGACGAGAGCTGAGGTTGGTGGTCTGGGGGCTGACACCTGGGCTCCAGCTCGGTCCCGGCCCAGGTGCTGGTCCACTCTGGTGGGGTCGGTGAGTAGAGGGCTCAGGAAACGGATGCTGTGGTCACAGCTGCGGCTGCAGTTGTTAATAAAACTGAGGTGTTGCTGTTGTTGAAGGAGGTGCAGTGAGGGCATCTGTCCTATCCTGGGGGGCCCACGACAAACTTCCCGGAGGGGCAGGAGACGTGGAAAGAGCTCAGGAGCCTGACTGGCCTTGAGTCCATCCTGGCTGTGCCACTTCCTGGTAATGATCCTTAGGCAAGTCACTTCTCCACTCTGAACCTCAGTCTCCTCATCTATGAAAGGAACACACCCTGCACATCTCATGCACAATCTCATCCCCCTCAGGGGGATATTAAGGGGCTCACTGGAGGGCTGGGTGGGGCTTGACAGGCCGTCGATTCCAGGTGGGCAGGCCGTGCTGTGGCTTCTCTTGCAGCGCTGAAGAAAGCTTGTATGCGGGACCCCAGCCTCTGGGCCTGCTGCCGCCGCTCGGGGCCCGGACAGGTGCTGACATACCTGCTGCTGCCCTGCACGCTGCCCTTGGAGTGTATCTACTTCGGGAGCAGACGGTAAGGGTTGGCAGGGTTGGCCTGGCTTGCAGCGGGGGGTGGCGGAGCCCTGTGCCCCTGCAGGAGGGCGGCTGGCATGCTGGCGGGCACAGCGGGATGGTGCGAGCCTGGCCGGTCTCCCCATGCCGCCTGGGGCTGGCTGCGGGCCCCAGCGCCTTGGTGGTCCCCTCTGTAAAACCAGACTGACAGGGAGGCAGTGGGACTGCTGTGACAAGAAGCCGGCCCTCCCCTGTCTCTGTGACCTCTGGCTCATGGTGCCACCTGTCAGAGCCTCAGAGACAATGCACCATTCCTGAAAGTAACCCTAGGAGCTGGCCTAGCTCAGATTAGCTGTGTGGCCTGGGCCAGGTATCTTGACCTCTCTGGGCCACAGTTTCCTTTTCTATAAAATAAGGCCCTTCCGAGTGAGACTGGCTATAGTTACTGAGGGCCTCCCAGGGGCCAAGGCCTGGCTGGGGGCTATGGAGGTAGCACTGACCCAGACCCAGTTCCTATGCTCATGGAGCTCATGGCCCACAGATCGTCACACATTCACCTGTGCAATGACAGCTCCACCTAGAGATACCTGGGAAAGGTCTACACTGGCTTCGAGCTGGCATGGCTCAAACTAGAGGCTATCTAGCCAGGGAAGGCTGCCCAGAGGAGAAGACTTTGGGTTATAATCTGAAATATGGGTCTGAGTCCACTAGGCAAAGAGGGAAGGGAAAAGCGCTCCAGGCAGATGGGATAGCATGTGCAAAGGTCCTGTGGCAGAGCGAGTAGGGCCCATTTGAAGACAGGAAGGGAGGCCAGCATGGCTGGAGCCAAAAGGTGGCCTGCTGCACAAGACGCAGCTGATGGGGCTGGCAGAGGCAGGCACAGAGGGCTCTGTCGCCAGATGAGGAATGTGGTCTTTATCCTGAGAGTGGTGGCAAAGTGGTGAAGGGTTTAAGCAGGAATGTGTGATGGGGAGATCTGTAACTTAAAAAATTCTCTGCTCTGTGGAAGAAGGTCTATGACAGTGAGCCCCAGGGCTCTGTCCTGATCCTCGATGAGCTAATGACTGGGTCAGCCCTGCTGTTTAAATTGCCAGTGGTCCCAGGCTGGATGCAGTGCTGTGATCATGGCTCACTGCAGCCTCGAGCTCCTGGGCTCCAGTGATCCTCCCACTGGGACTGTAGGCACACGCCACCACACCTGGCTAATTTTTTGATTGTTTGTAGAGATGGGGTCTCGCTATGTTGCTTAGGCTGGTCTTGAACTCTTGGCCTCAAGTGATCCTCCTGTCTTGGCCTCACAAACTGCTGGCATTACAGGTGTGGGCCACAGCTCCCAGCCTGGGAGAGGGCTTTCTACTGACAGATTCTCCTCACGCTGAGCTATTTACTGAAACCACAAGTTGAAATAAAAAAGAATAAATGTAAAGTCTAGCCTTTTCAGTTAAAAAAAAAATCCATGTGTGAGCACCGATGGGGAGCCTGCCCAGACCACAGGGAAATTCACCCTTGGTATTTTCCATAAAGCACATGCTCAAAATGTAGGTTGCATTAATAGGGGCAGAAGGTCCAGAAAAAGGGAGGTGATGGTCCAGTTAATGTTTCATTTGTCACACCGCACCCTCTGGACTGTGTGCCTAGTTTGAGCCCCTGGTTTAGGGGCCCCTGCAAGGGTGACATGGCACAGGGTGAGGCACTGCAGCATCTTAGACGGTGCCTGGCCAGCGCTGTCTCAGCTGTGGCTGGATGACCTGGCCCCTTGCTGGCCCCGTGGGCGTTGGCTCTGCAGGCGGACCCTTGCTTTCCTCGACACAGCTGAGAGCACCCGAATCTGGTGCTGGCTTCGTCATGAGGGCTGGGGGAGCAACGAGAGCATTTGGAGCCAGAGAGGGCTCCGGTCAGGTGTGTGTTTTAGGAAGGTCACTGGCTTCTGAGTGGACAGTGGGTGAAGGGGGAGGGGTGAGGAGGACAGGGCTGGTGTGGGGAGAAGAGAGAGGAAGGGGTAGGAGGTTGGGAACTGCAGGCGAGGTGACTGTCCTCATTTCACGGGTGAGGAAACAGGGCCAGAGAGGCTGCAACCTGCCCAGGTCCCACGGCTCCTGAGCAGGGCAGCTGGCTGCAGCCCCAGCCAGCCTGACCCCGGACCCCCGCCCTCTCCACGCTGGGCTTCTCCACTCCCTGTGGCGTTGCCGACCCAAGGCCTGGCCGCCTCCACCAAGTTCAAAGCCCATGGTGGACCATTGAGCCACTGCAGGTGTCCCTGTGGTTCCGACCTGCTCTGCCATGGTGGCCAACACCGCTGGGCGCTTGTCATGCCAGTCTGGGCAGCTCTGAGGTACAGGGACCCCAGCTCTGCTCTGGGCCTGTGGGGAAGGTGGGCTCAGTGGGGCCACACACGGGGCCCTTCCTGGCGAAGCTGACGCTGCCTGTTCCTCCAGGCTGGTGGCGTGGCTGCCCGACGTGCCGGCAGCCCTGTGCTGGCTGCAGGGGCTGCTGAGGAGCTCGGCCCTCGAGTGCTGCTCCAGGACCAAGGCCCAGCTCCTTGGGCTGGTCAGGTGAGGGGGGCAGGGGGCCTGGGGGGGCGGGAGTGGCCGTGCTGGTGGGGGCTGGGGGAGGCACCGCTGCGTCCCTGGACCCTGGGCAGGCCATCCAGGCCATCTGCCCCCCCCCAGTGTCCCTCTGGCCACCCGCCTGTGCAGCCACTGGCACGTGTGTTTGGTCACTGCTGTGTGCAGAGCAGTGCTGGGCACTCTGTGACCTGTCACGGCGGTCAGGCTGCGTCTCCCTGCGTTGCCAGGTCCCTGCTCATCCTTCTGCCATTGTTCCAGACATCCCATGTGACCCCGTGCCAGGCCGGCCCTGTGTGTGGTCGAGATCCCTGCTGCAGGGTCCTGGGTGGTCGTCCCCCGCCACTCGACAGCCATCTGTTTAGCAGGGGAGCCAGCGCAGTCCTAGGGGTGGCTGCCCTTAGGTCCTCACGGAACCCCAGGCTCTGAGACTCACACTCACCGGCTTCTGCTCCCCCCACAGCCTGCCGGCCACCAGTGCCCCGGACACAGGCCCCCTCCAGCCTGGGGCGGCTGCTTGTAGGGACCCCAGCGTGGAGCTCAGGCCCACCCCTCAGGCCTGAGGGGGCCGAGCTGGGCCAGCCCAGGGACCGGCCTCCCTCCACTCCTGCCCTGGCCCTCGTGCCGTGCGCTCCCGTCTGCCAAGCCACCCCGCCAGCCCTCTGCAGTCCCCGCACCTTGGAGCTGCTTGTCTGGGGCCAGGTGTGTCTTTTTTGGAAGAGGCCCAGCCTGTCGGCATGTCTCTGGGTCACCGTGTACCCAGGTCGCCTGCCGTCCCCCTGCCCGGTCTCAACAGGGGGAGAACGGCTGGCAGGAGCTGAGCCGCACACCTCAGTTCCGGGATTTCCATGCGGGGACTGGGAGGGCAGCGTTGCCGAGCAGAGGGTGCCTGTCCTTGCGTGGAGCCGTTCACGGAGCACGTTCCAGAAGACGCCAGGGACACGGCCACAGTGCCCGTGTGGGAGGGCAGAGCAGCAAAGTGCAGTGACAGGCTGGGAGTCCTCCCCTGGGGTCCTCCCTCCGTCCTGCACTGGCCCTTGCGGTGACGCCTGTGATCTGCCCCACTCAGGCAACCGTGAGGGCTGACTTCCCGTCTGGCCCAGCCGGTGGGAGGCCAGGCGCAGGAGACGGGAAGGTGGGGGAGGGAGGCTTCGAGTCTGGCCAGGATCCTGTTGCCGGTGCTCCTGTTGGGCCCAGGGGCCCCTGTGCCACCACAGCCCCGTTCCCACAGGAGGTCTGCGACGCCTCAGGGCCTGCAACCCTCCCAACCCCTCCACTCTTGGGCAGTGAGGATGCTGGGGACACCGGGTCTCTGGCCTCTCTGGGAGTCACTGCTCTTCCTGTCCTCAGAGCACAACCCACACTGTGCCCCTGGCCAGGCCCTTAGGGGACGCTCAGCCCCAGTGCAGACGGGGGGTGGGGGGGTGGAGGCATGAGTGGGAGCAGGGGGTGCAGGGGAATAAATACTCGAGCTAAAGAGACAGTCATTCATTCATTCACCCGGCACATACCTAGCGAGTTACAGGCACTGGGGACACAGCTGTGAACCAAACCTACATTCTGGGGGGGGTGTGGGAGCAGGTGTTGGGCAGCAGACAGGAGAATGGAAGATCCTCCCCGGTCACCATGAAATTGGAACTAATCGATCAATACTTACGTGCACATATGGAAGTAACACTCACGGGAAATCAAGCAGGTGGGGGCGAGGGGATGGGTAAATTCACACCTAATGGTACAGTGCACACTGTGGGGGATGGGCACACTTATAACTTTGATTCAAACAGTGCAAAAGCAATTTATGGAACCAAAACATTTGTACCCTAGTAATATTCCAAAATTTAAAAAAATAAAAATGTTAAAAAAAAAGATCCTCCAGGAGTGGCGGTGCTGTGAAGGAAGCAAAGTAGGGTGAGAATGGTGGCAGGGTGGGGGCAGGGAGCGAGGTTGGTCCAGGTGGTGGCGGGGGGGGGGGTGCTCCCCAAGAAGGTGACCGCTGAGCCAAGGCCTGAGGCTGAGCGTTAAAGAGCTTTGCAGGCAGAGGGAAGAGCAGGTGGCTGCAGGGGGGCCACTGTGAGCCAGGAGGCGGGGACGGGGAGTGGGATGGGGGGGCAGGAGGGACTGTCAGCTCAAGACAAGGAATTTGGATTTGGTGGGGGAGCAAAGAGAGGAGTGAAGAGAGAGCAAGTGGAGCAGGGAAATTCCTGGGGGTGGGGGAGGGATTGGAAAAGAGGAGGGGGCAGAGGAGAACATGTTGGGGGGCCCTCCACTGCCCAGCATCTCCAGGGCCTGCTGGGTCTGAGCTGGCCTCTGTCCCTTCTTGCCATCCTGGGTGGGGGCAGGGAGAGACACAGTCCCCAGCATCAGGAAGGGGCTGTCCGTCCCACATGGAGTCAGAGGACACTGCATAGAACTGGGGTGCTCCGTGCGCTGCCCCCACTCCCGGGTGCTGGGCTTGGGATTATTCCCCCAGGGGAGAGGGAGGCCTGGCCACCTGGGTCTCTGTCTCAAGAGGCTTTTGAGAATATGCTTGCTCCTGTCCCTTGTCCCTCCTCATGGACACGTCCACGCCCACAGGCACTCAGCCTCCCTCCCTCACCCCTCCCCCGTCAGTCCTTTGCTTAGTGGGGTCTTTGACCTGTGCCGTCTTGGTCCTCCCTGCTTGGTCTTGTGTCTTCGACCCAGGAAGACGGCTGGCCACTCCCGCCCCCTCCGCGGGTCTCCTGTGCCGAGCAGCGCGCGGTGAAATGTTTCTGGCTTACTTGGTGGAATACTTCATTTGCTTACAACACTGTTCCAAAACCTTCTCTTCCATCTTTATTATTTGTGACTGTTGGGACTCATGTGTCAAGGTCATCTGCTCACAACCTGAGGATTGCAGAGACATTCACAAGCATCCCTCATACTATTCACAGTTTGTAAGCACTTTCCTGGTTACATCGCATTTAACTCTTGGGTATTTTCTCATGTGGTGTTAAAATCCGACTGCGTGCGGCTTCCCCACTGATGCCGGCTCTGCCTCTGCTCCCTCTGCCTGGGGCAGGCTGGCAAGGACAGGAAGGTGTTGATCTGGTCCCAAGGGGCCACTCTTCATGGCAAACAGCCGGTCCTTACAATCATTCCTCAGGGACACCCAGCCCAGTGATGCCAGTCAGTAACTCTGGCCCCAGAGCCCCAGCTTTCTCGTGTCCCTCTGGGAGCATGGTGTCCAGCAGTGCCCCAGATGGGCTATGACCAGCCCTGGACCTAAATTGTCTTTCACCTCCCAACTCCTGGCCACCGCCTCGGAATGAACGAGCTTGACCCAAACCAACGCTGCGGATTTTACTGAGGCACAGTACCCCGAGTACCCCGCCCTTCCTGGAGCCTAGATGTGGCCCCGCTGACAGCCCAGGAGCTGATCCAGGTCAGCGTCCCCTGACTTGTCCCCAGGACCCTCCCGACACAGAGCTGTGAGTCATTACAGAGCAGAAAAGGGATCCTGGGCTCTGGATTCAGGCTGGCCCAGGTTTGAGACCCATCTCTGCAACTCATCATTGCTGTGACCCAGGAAAATTCTGTCACCTCTCAGACCCTCAGTCTTCCCTTGTGTAAAGTGGAGATAACAACACACACCCCATGGATTATTTACTTGAGAAAATGAAATGCTCCTGACAGACTCCATCAAATGATAGAGACTGCTGCTCAGAAAGGGGCAGGGGGAGCGAAGGTGTGGGCTGGGCACCAGGCGAGGTGTGTCACCACGGGGACTTCCTTTTTGTCTCACCTCAGCAGCGGGGTGGGGAGTAGCCCAGACAAAACACAGGGGGGCCGAGATTGGAGCCCAGACCTGTGTGAGGTCACAGCCCTCTCTGGCCCCTGCTGTGCTAAAGTCATGGGTCCACCACCCTCCTCTTTCTCCCAGCATCCCAGCCAGAGCCTCTCGGGGCCCTGCAGCCCTGGAGCAGCTCTGGCTCCCGTCTGTGGGCCACGTTCCTGGACTGGCTCCGGTCTCCTAGCCCGGCTTTTTGAGTGTCCACTGCTTGCTGGGTGTTTCCTAACGCCGGAAGCAGGTCCCCTCCCCAGGGAGCTCCCATGCCTCTATTGCTGTCTCCATGGAGCAAAGAGTAGATCCAGCCCTCACAAGTGCACATCACCTTACAGTTTGCAAAGCCCGCCATCTCACTTAATCCTCACAGCAACCCTAGGGAGTGGGCATTATTCTCCTCATTTTATTGGCGAGGAAACTGAAGCTCGGAGAGGGAAGTGGCTGAGCTGGAAATGCCCAAGTCTGTGCTCCAGGCAGCAGGAAGATCCCGGGACTATCATGGCTTCATTGTGCACCTGCTATATGCTGAGCAGGTCCTTTCCTTGATCAGCTCTTTATTTCCTTGTCTTTAAAATCAAAGGTTGGACTAGCTGGTTTCAAAGGGGTCTCCAGATCTGCTCTGAGCCTGCAACAGAGGAAATTATAGACTGGTGGTCAGGGGAAGTAGAGTTGATTTCAGGAGAGGATTAGCCACAGAGGAACTTGTTTCAGAACTAATCTTTATGGATACTAGAATTTGGGTGGCCAGGAAGTCATTCTGGAGGGGAACCTGCAGGTGCAAATGTAGGATGGGGGTGGCCCATGGTAAATTAAACCAACAAGAAATCTGAGGCTTAGAGAGCAGAAGTTCTTTGTCTCAGGTCACACAGTCAGTTGATGGTGACATTAGCATTCAAGGCCAGATCAGGCTGTGGTTCCACCCTGTCTGGAAACTAGGATTCTGGGTAGAAATACTGATGCTCAGGACTCTTCTGCAAAGATCCTGATGTAATTAATCTTGACCTAGACCTGTCTCGGCAGGAGTGTGCTTCTAGCCTGTATTTCCTGGGCACTGAGGTCCTCCGTGGCCACACCGTGGATGTGACCACCTTCCTGAACCAGCACCCTGTGCCTCAGACTTGCTCAATATCAGCTGTGGCAAGAAGGCTGGTTTGTGCTAATCTGCAGATGGGGTCACATGATGCCAGTGGGGTATCTGCCTCAGCACTATGTCCTGGCCACATGAGGGATTCCCAGGCAGATGCCTCTAGCCCTCTGAGCATGGCATGCCACCCATAAATCTGATCATGTACACTAGCTGGATGTATGGTGATGTTAAGGAATAATCATTGCTTTTTAGGTGCGTTAATGTATTGGGAATATGTTTTCAAAGAATTCTTATCTCTTAGAGATCCATATTGAATTATTTAGGAATGAGATGATATAATACATGAAATTTGCTTCAAAATAATCTGGGTGTGTGGGAGCTGATGAAACGTGAGTCGGTAATATTAATAGTTGACCCTGGTAATGGGTACATAGAAGTTCGTTACACTATTCTAATTTTATGTATGTTTGACATTTTCATTCAAAAAATACTTAACACTAAAAATTTGATAGTATACACAGGTAGGAAAAATGCCTCAAGATAGAACATAATAAAGCAAAACAGGGGCCCCAGAAGTCATGGTTACTCCAAGTGCCAGGCTAGGAGGGCAAACAGTGTGTGTTCAGCACCACGGACAGCAACCCACGTTGCCTGCAGCCCGGCAAGCTTGGGAACAGATCGCAGAAGGCTGAGAATTTGGAGATCTAGGTCCACTTTATTTAAGGACAGCCTCTTCTGACACATCTCCAGGGCTCAGGTGTTCTCCACTCAACGGGCAAGCCAGGCTTTGATGGACGTTTTTGGCTCATGAGAAACTATTGTGCTTTCCTCTTTAAGGATACCTTTGTCAAAAACCAATTGACCATGTATGTTTGTGTCTGTTTCTGGGCTTTCTGTCCTGCTCCATTTATTTCTATGTGTATGCATATGCCAATCACACACTGTTTTGCTTTACAGCTTTAAGATAAGTAAGTAGCTTTACAGTAAATCTTGATATCAGGTAACGTGAGCCCTCCAACTTTGCTATTCTTTTTCAGAATTGTTTGGACTATTCTAAGTTCTTTGCTTTTCTATGTAAGTTTTAGAACCAGATTGCCAATTTCTACAAGAGTCCAGTAGGGACTCTTTCTTGGGATTGCAGTGACTCTATGGATAAATTTGAGGAGAATGGGCACATAAACAATGTTGAGTCTTTCAGTCCATGAACAGAGTGTATCTCTTCATTTCCTTATATTTTCTTTAATTTCTCTCATCAATGTTTTGTAGATTTTGGTATATAAATCTTGCACATATTTTCTTAGATCTATTCTAAGCATTTATTTTTTTTGATGCCATTGCAAATGGTATTTTAAAAATTTTAATTTCTGATTGTTCATTGCTAGTATGTATAAATAGAATTGGGTTTTGTTTGTTGGCCTTGTATCCTATGATCTTGCTAAACTCACTTATTTGTTCTAGTAGCTTTTTTTTCACATTTCTAGGGATTTTCTATGTTAATGGGTTTTTTTTTTAAGGCAGAATAATGGTCCTTCAAAGACGTCCATATCCTAATCCCCAGAGCGTGTGAATATGTTATATTATTGATATATGTTAAAGGGAAATAAAGGCTGAAGATGGAAACAAGGTTGCTGATTAACTGACCTAAAATAGGCAGATTATCTTGGATTATTGGGTGAGTCCAATGAATCACAAGCATCCTTACAAGTGGAAGAAGGAGGCAGAAGAGTCAATGTCAGAGTGATATGATGTGAGGAAGACTAGACTGGCCATTGGTGGCTTTGAAGATGGAAAGGGGCCATGAACCAAGGAATGGAGGTAGCTCTAGGAGCTAGAAAGGGCAAGGATATAGGTTCTCCCCTGGAACCTCCAGGAAGGAATTCAGCCCTGCTGATCCCTTCATTTCAATATAGTGGTACCTGCATCTGTCTTCTGACCTACAGAACTGAATTTGCGGTAATTTGTTATAGCACCTGTGGCCTTGGGGATAGATATGGCTTTCTGGATCCTTGAGTGTGGCCTTTTGACTGAATCCAAATTTTACAGAACAAAATAAAGGCATTTGTTCTGTGAAGTTTGGATTCAGTCGAGGGGCTGCACTTGGGGATTTGGGGGGCCACATGTGGCCTTTAGGCTGCAGGTTCCCAGCCCTGCATGGCTTTTGCCACATTTTCTTTCTTTCTCTCAATGTATATATACACATGAGCTGGTATTAGTGTTATAATTTGGGGGGTTTTGTAAAACCATTTGAAAGTAAGTTGGAGACGTCACGGTTCTTCACTCCCCACCCCAAATACTTCAGCAGGTACTCCCGGGCAAATGATCGCTCTTTTACACAACCACAGGAGTTTTCAAATTTAGAGAATTTAAAGTTAATACAATATTATCTAATATACAGTCAATACTCAAATGTTGCAAATTGTCCCCATAAAGTCCTTTATGGCAAAAAAAAAAAAAAAAAAAAGATCCAGCATCCAATCCAGAATCACCCATTGTATTTACTGTCAAGTTTCTTTGGCCTCCTTTATCAGGAACGGTTCTTGGAGCTTTTTCTGTCTTTCATGACATTGACATTTTTGGAGAGTACAGGTCAGTTGTTTTATAAAATGTCCCTTAACCTGGGTTTTGTAGTCATTCCTCATGATTAGACTCAGGATATGAATTTTTTGGAGGAATACCACATAAATGGTTCAGTGTCCTTTTCAGGGAATCACATGCTGTGAGTTTGCCATGTTCTTGGTGATGTTTATTTTGTCACCTGGCTAAGGTGGTGTGCAAGCCAGGGTTCTCGTGAGAAACAGACTGATAGGAGCTATGCTAGAAAGAGGTTTATTGTAAGGTATCAGCTCACACGGTTATGGAGGCTGAGAATGATCTGCCACGTGCAAGCTGCAGACCCGGGAAAGCCAGTGGTGTAGTGTGAAGGCCTGTGAGCCGGAGGACTGATGATGTAGCTCCCATCTGGGTCTAAGTGCCTGAGAACCAGGCGCATGGAGGGCAGAAGACAGATGTCCCAGCTGAAGCAGCCAGGCGAGAGCAAATTCAACCTTTCTCTGCCTTTTGTTCTATTCAGGCCCAGAATGGACTGAATGCTGCCCACTCACATGGGGAAGGCCATCTGTTCTACTGAGCTCACCAATACAAACGCCAATCTCCTCCAGAAACACCCTCCTCATACACATTTCTACACACAATGTTTAACCAGCTATCCGGGCATCTCATGGCCCAGTTGACACATAAAACCAACCATTGCAGGTGCTGTCTGCTAGATTTCTCTACTGCAAAGTTATCCTTTTTCCTTTGTAATTGATAAGCATTCTGTGGGTAGACGCACTCAGACTGGAGGGGAAGACCCTGTGTCTATTCCCAGTCAGCCCCCTCCATGCCCCAAGTTAAGACTATTCTGACCTCTATCGTGATAGTCAGTTTTGTTCGTCTTTGAACTGTATATAAATGGAATCACACCATATATCTTCTTTAGTGTTTGGCTTTTTCTGTTCATCCTTTTGACTGTGAAATTCCATCTTGTCGCACATAACAGGAATTCTTTTTCATTGCTCTGTGGTTTCTCTTGCACGAGTACATCACAGTTTCTCTATTTTACTGTTCATGGGTGTTTGTTTCCAATTTTTGTCTACTTTGCTCAAATTGTTTCTGATTTGGCATGTGGTAACCCTTTCACGGTGGGTCTTGTGTCCTTTTGGCCTATTCCCATCATTTTTTAACACTTCCTTATTTTTTGGCTCAAGAAGATGTTTTAGGCTCATGTTGTTCTTTCCTTGCCCTGGAATTAGCCTAGTCTCCAAGAAACCCTAGTTCCTTTTGGTGGGGAAGTATTTAGAAATAAACATCTGGGCAGTGGGTATGCCTAGTATCATTGAGATATTGCCTAAAGACCTTTTCAGCAAAGATCAGAAATAGGTATTTCTTTCTCTCTCTTTTTTTTTTTTAGACAGAGTCTTACTCTGTCGCCCTGGGTAGAATGCAGCAGCATCATCACAGCTCCCAGCAACCTCAAACTCCTGGGCTCAAGTGATTCTCCTGCCTCAGCTTCCCAAGTAGCTGGGACTACAGGCATGCCCCACCACGCCTGGTTAACTTTTCTATTTTTAGTAGAGATGGGGTCTTGCTCTTGCTCAGGCTGGTCTCAAACTCCTGAGCTCAAGAGATCCTCCCGCCTCGGCCTCCCAGAGCGCTGGGATTACAGGCGTGAACCACCACGCCCAGCCCCAGAAATAGGTATTTCTAAAAATTATAAATTCAGGTCAATACTTCCAATTCCAATCCAATCCCACAGGGCTGCCTCCTCCCATTGCTCACTTATATCCTCCTTCTCCCACAGTGAGAATCTGCACCTGAATTGTTCTCGATAATCTGGGTGCTTGGACCATCCTCTTTCTTTTTTGGAAAGACATCCCCAAGCCTCCTGAGTCAGGGTTCATTGCTCAGATATGGCTCTCTGTCCGCCATGCACACATGGCCTATGCCTCTCAGCCCATGTGTGAGTCTCCTGTGCCAGGCTGCAAGTGTGTCACCCTAGAGCAAGAGGGAGAGGGCAGGAATAGGTCCTGCCCATGTGCTCTGCTCCAGATTCCTGCTGGCGTAGACGCCTCCTGTCCTCCTGGCTATGGCACTTAGAGGAACGGATTATTCTTCCCCTTTCACAGCTGATGATGTGGAGCCCCAGCATTAGACCAGGGCTGTATCCTTGTCATGTGTGTGCCCCCAGTCCCAAGCCATGTCAGTAGGTGCTTAACATAGGTCTGTTGAGTGAATGCTTGGACAAGGGGCTGTACTGAAATCTTTCTAGAACTAGGTTGTTCTCAAATTGTAGTTTGCACAAGAAGTGCCTTATTCGGTGCACATTTCTAGGTCCTGCCCCAGGAAAGTCTTTCTCTTTAGGTCTGGCATTGGCCCTGGAACCTGCGATTCAACGCTCCTCCAGACCCCGCCCCTTCTGCTCCCGGGATAGCATGCAGCGTATTTTTTACAGCACCTGTCGTTCATTATCTGAAATCGCCTCGGCTATTTACTAACGTAAGCTCGGAGACGGCCAGGCTTTTGCCTGTCCTCCACCTCGGTGCGTCTGTCTCAGGTGTCTGTGGCACAGATCAGGTGCTTCCTGAATACCGGTTGGGTGGACAGTGAATTGTTAAGGTCCCTCTGGCTGGAATAGCTCGTGAGCCTGCGTTGAGCGCTTGCTGGATGCCAGAAGCGCGAGTTGAACGAGCGGACGCGGAGCCCAGGGGACTCGGACAGCACGCCGGGCTCGCGGTCCCCATGGAGGTGGGGGTGGGGCGCGGCGGGCGCGCCCGGGCGGCGCCGTGACGTCACGCCCGCGGAGGGTCGCCAGCGCCGGGCGGCGCCATGACGTCATGCCGCGGCGGAGCTCCCGCGCCGGGCGGCGCCGTGACGTCACGCCTGCGGAGCGGCCGCCGCGCGCCGGCGGGGCGCGGGCGCGTGCGGGCGGCGGCAGCGCGGCGGCATGGCGGAGAGCGAGGCCGAGACCCCCAGCACCCCGGGGGAGTTCGAGAGCAAGTACTTCGAGTTCCACGGCGTGCGGCTGCCGCCCTTCTGCCGCGGGAAGATGGAGGAGATCGCCAACTTCCCCGTGCGGCCCAGCGACGTGTGGATCGTCACCTACCCCAAGTCCGGTGAGCCCCGCGCCGGCCGCGCCCGCCCGCGCACGGCTCTGCGGCGCCCGCGTCCGCGCGGCGCCCACCGCCCGCCCCCCAGGACGGGGCGGGGAGGGCTTGGCTCGCGCTGGGGAAACCGAGGCCGGTGTCCTTCGGGGCGGCCCGGGGCCCGCGGCTGGGCAGCGTTCCGTGGAGATGGGGCCTGTTTGGCCGGCGCTGCCAAGAGGACGGGCCCAGGGCCGCCACCCACCCCTGCTGTTTCTCCGTTTAGCTGTCGGCTGTGTGACCTTGTACAGGTCACTCAACCTCTCTGTTCCCGAATCCCGTCCAGCCTTTGATGAGTGCAAAGTCCTGGTGATCACGTGGAAAGGAGGATAACACGGGTGTCAGGGCTGTCTGTGTACGTCCCTCCTTTGCAGCGTGGGCTCCGGATGGGGGATGGGACCGGCCCTGCCCGAGTGCCGAGTGCTTTGCCTGGTGGGTTCTCTGGTTTCAGGGCTGCCTCCATCACCGGGGCAGCTCCCGGGCATCCGCATTTCCCAGCATTCACTGACGGCATGTTCACAACCACCATTTAAGCTAGAGATGGACATTCCCACTTCACAGTCTGGGCACTGAGGCTCAGAGAGGAGAGGAGGCTTGTCCAAGGTCACTCAGCTGGTGAGTGGCAGACTTGGGATTTAAGGCCAGGCCAGTCCGTCTCCAGACCTGATGTGAGAGGTGGGTGTGTAGCGCACCATCTGAGGTTTGTAGGGAAAGGAGGTAGCTTTCTGGTTCTCCAAACGTGTCCTCCCTCGGGTTCCCTTGTTGCCTCTGTATTCGAGGCAGACTGTACATTGATTTAGAAGGTGCCTGGCCCTAAGGTCATGGTGGACCAGCAGTGGGGCGTGTTGCAGGAAAAGCTGTCATAGTTGTGTGGAGTCCCAGACACCCTTCTGAGACAGGCTGGGGTAGGGGCTGTCAGTGCAGGGTGTTGGGCATGGAGGTGGGCTGACTGTAGTCTAGAGGTCCTGCTGGGCTCCTTGGGAAGAGGGAGTGGAAGGGGAGGGCACAGGACTTGCTGTGGCCAGGGACCTTCCCCCAGCCCCTCACCCCCACACTGGGGCCCCACGGGTGTGGACATTCAGAAGTTTTCAGATTTTAGAGAAATTGTTGTGCACAGAACATCCACGCGATAAGATCCCCAGCTGGGTTTGGGGCTGTGCTCTGGAATGACACATTTATAATATTTTTGCTATAAAACGTGTGAATATCCCCATTAAGTGGGATCAATAAAGATTAAAAATAGTCTCATATCGGTTTAGGACAGGATTTGCCTTCAAATGAGTTGCGAAAAACTTGGTTTTCAGAGCTCTTTAGGATTTTGTAATTGCAGATGAGGATTGAGGTCCTGTATTGCTCCTCCTGTATTAGGGATGAGGTGACGGAGGTTGGGAAGTTAAGTCCCTGGAAGGGCCTGGGGGAGGCCCATTGGGTCTGAGCTTGATGTCATGCTCCACTGAGGAGGGCTGGAGAGGAGGCTTTCTTGGAAAGCTGTGTACCTGGAGGTGGTGGTGAGTGCTCTGTTGGGACCTTGCATCAGGGCTTGGTGCGGTTCTGCTGGGACCTTTCTGGTCACCTTGGTGGGGATTGGTTATGTTAGTTTTAGGGAAGTTTTCTAGATAACCCAAAATCATATCATGTGACTTGCATCTTCCAAAGACCAAGAAAAACACATCCAACCTAGACTTTCTAACAAGGAGAGTACACATAATGGCTCTTTCCCTTGGTAACAGAAAACCCAGCAATGGCCTCGAGACTCTTTGTGAGGTCCCTTCACACAAAGCCCTAGAAGGCCACCTTTGTAAAACTTAAAAAAAAAAAAATGTTTTCGACAGCCCTTGTGGCTTCTTCATACTGCCATACTTCCTCTCCGCCTGCCACCTGCCTGTGAGGGCTGGGCAGGGGACGGCCCTGCTAGAACTGTGTGGGAGCCAGGAGCAGATGACATTGATAACTGGACTGCTGACTGCCCACGTGGCCTGTGCTTTGCAGCTTACAAAGCTCTTTGCATCCGTCGTCACAGTGGATTCTGCCCAAAGCGCTGTGAGGTAGGACAGGGCTAGCTTCCCGTTTCACAGGTAGGGAAAGGGAGGCTCTAGGGGGTTAAGTGCCTTCCTTGCCCCAGCTCACGCGGCTGCTACGAGGCTGACTTGAGCTGACCGAGGGCCTTGGATGCTCCTCGAGTTAAGGAGAAGCAGAGCGCCTGGTGTGGTGCGGCCGGTGTTCCCGGTTCCTTCTCCACCAGCATCCAGGCGCTCAAGCCTGCTTTTTCCGACCTTTCTTGTCCATCTCGTGGGCAGGGTGTGGGTGAGTTTTCTCAGGAGGGATGGTCTGCTCTCGCTTTGAGGCCATGCTCGTAAAGGATCTTGCAGCCTCCCACTGTTCGTAAAGTTCGTTACATGACATGATCCAGGGGGTTGAAGAATTGGTCCTAAAAATCTGCCCTAAAGATTTCTCTCAGCTAGAAAAAAAGGGCCCTGAAGTCACCTCTGGTGGCAGCTGGTGCAGAAGGGGAGGCAGGCCGAGGGGCAAGTGCCAGGGTGGGTCTGAGCTTCAGCTGCGCAGTTGCCGAGACTGTACCCCGCCCTCAGGTCCTTGGAGGGGCTGCTGTCTCAAGCCCAGGCCTCCGTTTGCGGGGGACCTAGGATGCTTTAGGAATGGCTAAGCACGTTTGTGGCTTCTGCGGCCACTTACCGAGTCCTGTGTGCCAGGTGCTCTACCACTGTTAATCTGTGTACCTTTTTTTTCAGAGGCTCAAAGAAGGCAGAAACGTGCTTGGAGTCACTGAGGGACACAGGCCAGGTCTGGTTAGGTCTCCTGGTCCACAGCTAGCCTCTCTCCTGCCCTGAGGGTGCCCTGTTGCCTTTGGAAAGCTCAGTAGTCCAGAGGCTACTGGACTCTGGTCCCAGGGAGGAGGCAGGATCCAGCCTTCTTTCGAGTAAGGTTGATAACCCTGGACATCTCAAGCCCCTTAGGGATTTTGAGGTTCTGTCACTGCTCTGAGTCCTCTCCAGGTGTTCTTCAGGTAGCCCGGTTCACAGGTCCTTTCCCTTTTCTTCTCTCCCCCACGAGGGGGATCTGTAGGAGGCACCAGCGCTTAGAGATAAGAATCTGGCTTTGGGGTCAGAAGTCCTGGGTTTGAATGCAGCTTTGCTGCTTACTAGCTGGTGACCTTGGGCAAATGACCCTCTTTGAGATGTGGTTTCAGTGGAGGGAGGAAAGACTGCCACACCCCCCTGATGTGTGATTGTCAGGATGAGCAGAATGGCGGGTGAGAACCCCTAGCCCAGCGCCAGACGCATGGTAAACACAGGAAAGGGTTGTTGTTAATGCTGACTCTGACTCCCCGAGCGCCTGTTGCGTCCAGATGCTTTTCTGGGTGCCGGGGAGACAGAGGCGCCATGTGGCGCCTGCGCTCAGTGTGCCCGCAGTCTGCTGGGGGAGAGTGGGGGACATGGTCGGTGCTGGGGTGGGGCGAGTAGCCAGGACTGACAGCTGCCCTGGCAGGGATCCCCGGGCTGCTTGGATTTCCTGTGCCCAAGCCCAGGAGATCACAGTGAACTTGCAGGTGGTCACAGCCAGAAGGGCCTGGGGAGTCTCTCGTCGACTCCCCCGCTGATGCGTGAATGGGTTCACGTGGGCTGGGGGCGTCTGGTGGCCGAGGCAGTGATGATTAGATCCGGGCCTTCTGCCTCCTGTCTGGAGCACTGCACTGCCACCAGGATTCTTTCTGTGTTTCTGGCATTTTAGCTCAGATGACTTGTTAGGACTGTGCTGTCCAATACAGGAGCCTCTGCCCACAGGTGGCTATTTAAATTTGATGAATTAGAATGAACTAAAAGTAGAAACTCAGTTCCTCAGTAGCGTACACCGTTTTGGGTGCTCAATGCCACATGTGGCTAGTGGCTACCGTGTGGGTCAGCACAGATGTGGGATGTTCCCGCCATTGCTGAAGTTCTGCTGGATAGCACCAGTTAAAACCATGATCCAAATAGTGCGAGCCCCTCGTGTCTTCTGAGGGGGACCTTTCCGTTTTCACTGTCCTTGTTCAGAATCGTTCATTCTGGCAGCCTGTTTGGTTCCAGCATTGTTGTGGTGTTGAATCCGATTGTGTATGTGAAAGCATCTTGTCCCTGACGTGGCTTTGCCAACTGGGTATTTCTGATGGGGGCAGAGCTCCGGCATCGCAGAGCGTCAGCTTTGGAGCACACTCCGTGGCCCAGCCAGAGCGCCCACCTCCCCGAGTCTGTGTTCCGGCTGGTTCTGGGCAGTCCTGGAGAGCATGCGCCTTGTCTCGTCCCTCAGGAGGGAAGGGTGTCACTGGCGGCAGCGAGAGCCTGCCCGGCCGGGTTCCGTCCGTCGCCGTGTGGCCGTGGCTGAGCCACCTGAGCTCTCTGAACCTCAGTTTGTTCATCAAAATGAGAGGATTGGACCTGATTGATTCATTTCAGTCTTAAATTTTCAGACAACTTTGGGGAGACCCAGTGTGCAGGTTGCAGGCAGGATGGATAGCCTAGTTTTCTTGGTGTGCGTGTAACTGTGATCAGGAGAGGTGGCTTTGGGTGCATTGTCAGTGAGGTGACGTCATAGAGGAGCTTGCAGTGGCTTGGGGGAAGCCAGGATCTAGTGCCGAAAGTTAACTGACAAGCCAGGTGTTCATTCTCAGGGCCGGGTAGAGGGCCCAGAATGAGGGTTCAGCTGGGGAGGATCTGGGAAGCCTGCATGGAGGAGGAGGTAGCTTGGGTGGATTACCCGTTATAGATACCATCCCACTCTGTACTGCATTTGGTCCTCGGGACAGCCCCATGCTCTTGTGATTATTTCCGTTTCGTAGATGTGAAAATGAAGTCCCAGCGAGGGCAAGGGCTGGGTTGGTATCCGCATCTGAGTGTACAGTTTGTACATGTAGACTGTGGAGAAAAACCAGCCACTTGGAGGGAAGTAAGAGGATGGGAACCAGGATTCCCCCAGCACCTGGTCCGTGCCAGCACTTCCTGAGTGGGGGCTTCCTCACTGATCCTCCCCTCCTCTGAGTGGCACCAAACACTTCCTGCATGGTGGGTCTGTGCAGGAAAGCTTCACGTCCCTCCTCTAGCATTTGGGGATGTCTGGCAGTCAGGGCCCAGGGATGGTTTCTTGCCCCTCTCTGAAGGATAGAGCTTTGGTTTTTCCTTTCGCTCATCTCCAGCCACATGGAGCCTTTACTAGTGCCTTGGGGGGTGACAGGGTTTGCTGCCCCTTCCCCAGCGTCTTAAAGCCGTATTCCCACAGGGGAGAAGGGTGCAGGCAGGGTTTTTTGCTTTTCCTGTAGCTGTGGCACTGAGGAAGGCTTTCTCCACCTGCACCCCACTCTTCCTCCTGAGCACTTGGCGTAGGTCTGCGAAGAGCTGTGTTGGGTGTGAGCTCTGTCCTGCATCTCTGGCCCCAGAGGTTCTGTGCTCTCGTGTAGGCCACAGTCGGCCTTTAGCAATTCGTAAACATTCTATCTGAATTCTTCTTTCCCATTGCATGGTCCTGGCTCCTGTCTCTCCAAGGCCATGTCTTAGGTGAGGCAGTTCCGTGTCCTGCCTCTCTTTGGAGGGTCCATCTTTCCTGGGAGTTCAGCCCCTCGATTGAGTGGAGCCAGGATCTTGTAGTTTATCTGGCCTCTCCTGCGAGTGTGGGAGCAGCTCTTCCGGCTCTGTGCCCCCTCGGGGGAAGTGGCCCTGGTGGTCCCTCCTGGTCTCCTGACCACCAGATAAGGCAGTGGACGTGTCTGCAGCTCTGGGAGTGTGGGACGGCGTGTCGTACGATGTGGCTGTGTTGTGGACAGCAGGGAGCAGGTCCCCAGGGCGGGCTTCTGGAGTGTGTGAGTGGGAGTGAAGGGCCTGTCGGGAGGTGACGCCTCCCTGACACACGCTTTGTAGCCTTGCTGGCAGTGGCAGGGGGTGGACTGGGTGGTGGGCATTTGTCCTTCTCAAGCCTCAGAGCAGACCATGGAGGGGAGAGGGTTTCCCTTCCCTCTGCCAGGTACTTTGTATTGTCCTGTCCATCCTCACAACTTTACTGTGAAATAGGCCATTTCCGGGTAGGCAACCAAGGCCCTGAGAAGAAACTGGCCGGGCCAGCCTGACTGCAGGTGGCATCTCCCTGGTCTACTCCAGTGGGCCCAGCTTTGGGTAGTGCCAGCCCTGGGGTCATGTGTTGGGGTCAGTGTCTCCTCCGCCATCGTTGTCAGCACTATCCATGCCGCCACTGGCACCTTGAGAGCGCTACTTGAGGAACTGCGTGGCGTCCTTGTGGCCATCCTCACCGTACAGATGGGGAAACTGACACAGGGCTGAGTCTCACTCGGTGTCAGGAGGCAGCCACGCCATTTCCAAATCAGGCCTCCTGAATCCAGTGCCCACGTGGTGGTTCTGCCTCCCTAAGAGGGCTGAGAGCCCAGGCACATGAGTGGGTGCACTTGGGTCCTGGTAAGTGGCCCTCCGTTGGTGAGGTAGGCAGTGGCCTCAGAAGGCAGGGGCAGGGGAGAAGCCAGGAAAGGGGTGTCTCTGTGGCACCTGGGCACAGCCTGCTGGGCATCCCCCGAGCAGGGGGATGTGGGCATGGTTCAGGAGCCTTCCCTCATGGGGCAGGGGCCCGGCATGTATCCCATCCCTCAGCCGTGGGGGTTGTTCAGGGCTTTGGCTCCCTGCACTTCCGGGCCTGCTTCTCCATGGCCGGTCAGAAAGCAGGCACAGGCGCTTGAGGTCAGGTGCCTTGACGTGTAGGGGACACGTCCACCTGAGCTGCAGGTGACCTCCGTAGGTGGCTGGGGGGTATAGAATGGGACTGGCAGGATCAGCTAGGGGAGAGGCAGGTTGTAAAGACCTAGGTCTGAATTTTGATTTTGGGCAGGGCACTCATTCTTTCTACACCGATCTTGGCCACACTGGCCCACGTGTCTGCAGGTTGTCGTGGGCTCTGCTTCAGCTGGGCTTGGCTGGGGCAGTTCTGCTCAGCCTCCTGTTTCTTTCCCTGGGACTCGCAGGCCAGCCTGGGAATGGCTCTCTCTTGGTGGTAGTAGAGGTGCAAAAGAACAAGCAGAGGTGTGCAGAGGCCCACGTTGGCCACAGGTCACGTGGCTGTGCCCAGAATTACAGGGCAGGATCTGTATGGGGCGGTGTGAAGTCACATGGCAAAGACATGGTTGGGGCCAGGAGAGAGCTGGGGCTCCTAGTGCTGTACCACGGCCCCTCTTTCCCAGGCCTTCTTCAGCCACTGGTTCTCCCCTTGTCCTTAAGGTCCCACTTCAAATGCTGTTTTCTACAAGAGCCTTCACTGACTTTGGAAGCACTCACACAGGGCGGAGCTTCCCCCTGGGGCCAAGCCTCCCCCCACAGGGCAGAGCCACCTGCTGTGCTTGCTGTGGCCAGCCCGTGATGGTGCTGTAGCCTTTGGTAGGGGTCGTGTGCCAGAACACAGAGCTAAAGGCCCATGAGAATTTCCCTTGGAGGAAGCTGAGGCCCAGAGGAGCCCTGACTTTTTCAGGTCCCCCAGAGTCACTGACAGAGCTTGTCTGGGAATCTGGACTCCAGGTTTTTGGGGTCCAGGAGCCAGGGGCAGCGGTCAGCAGCCCAGCCAGCGGGCAGGCCTGATTTTGGGGCCACATTTGCTTGGCATCCTCCTGGGAGGGAGTCCCAGCCAGGGAACCATCTGCTTTCTCTCTGTGTCCAGCAGGGGCCTGGCTGCTGGAATGTGGGCCCAGAGTGGGGGTGGTGTATGGCTGCAGCTCATTTCCCTGGGGGCCGAGGTAGAAGCCAGCTGCCACCGTCGTGGTGGGAGTTGGTCGCAGTGACTGCTCCCTCTGTCTCACCCTTGCTGGAACCCCACCTAGGAGACAGTGGGGTTGTTAGTGGTCAGAGCTTTAGGCTGGAAGTGAGTTCATGTGCGGTGTGGCCTTGGTTTTGCTACTCACGTGCTTTGTGAGACTTCATGCTGCGCGCGCGTGTGTGGAATGTGTGCTGTGTATGTGATGTATGTATGCATGTGTGTGTCTGTGTGTGGTGTGTGTGGGGTAGGGGTGTGTGTGGTATGTGTGCCGTGTGTGCTGTGTGTATGTGTATGCGGATTTGTGTCTGTGGTGTGTGTATGTGTGCATATTTGTGTCAGTGTGTGATGTGTGTGTCTGTGTGTGCTGTGTGTGTGGTGTGTGCATGTGTATGCCTATTTGTGTCTGTGTGTGATGTGTGTGTATGTATGTGGTATGTGTGCTGCGTGTGTATGCATGTCTGTGTCTGTGTGATGTGTGGTATGTGTGCTGTGTGGTGTGTGTGCGCGTATACATATTTGTGTGTGTGTGTGATGTGTGTGCATGTGTGTGGTGTGTGTGGTGTGTGCGTGTGTATGCCTATTTGTGTCTGTGTGTGATGTGTGTGTATGTGTGTGGTATGTGTGGTGCGTGCGTATGCATGTCTGTGTGTGATGTGTGGTATGTGTGCTGTGTGTGTGATGTGTGTGTGCGTATACATATTTGTGTGTGTGTGATGTGTGTGCAAAGCACTCTAGTTCCAGAGCCAAAGTCTTGTGCTGGGCTCGTGGCCTGCTAGCTTTCGTGGCCTTGGGCGGTTCGTCGCTGAGCCTGTTTCTCCAAACACGTGGGAAGTGAGATAGTAACGGACACTGCTCGGGGTTTGTGAGAATCACAGAAACCATCGGTGAGTTCCTGTCACGCTGCCTGGGACTCAGTACGCGCCTCCTTGACTGTCACTGGGATGAGGTCTGACTCCGTGTGTGCCAGGGCTGGCCTGGGTGGGGCAGCGAGCTGGCTTCTCTACGTCGTCTTCTCCCTGACCTGTCACCGCAGGTGAGTGGGGACTTCGCTTTTCCTCTGTGCCCTCCTCTGCATCCAGGGGGTTGTTTCGAGAGCTGAGAGGCAATGTACGCTGCTTCTAGGACAGGGAGCTTAACTTGAGGCAGTCACCTTTTCCTTTCTGAGGGGAGCAGCATGTCCTGGGGGCGTTCTCAGTGTCTGTTGGGAGAACAGTTTCCACCCAGACTGTCAGTCGGGCTGGGCAGGGTCGCTGCTTCAAAATCCAGCTGTTGCAGTTTCTGAGGGACCTGGAGGATTCCGGCTGTAACCTGTAGATTTCCTGGGGCTTCAGAACCGTGTGTGCGCGTGTGCGTGGGCGTGAGATTCAGTGGGGCAGAGTGAACACCCACACTGGTGTCTGCTTCGTCTTGAAGCAGACTCCTGAAACCTCACTGAAGTGACAGTAAAGGGACAGCAGCTCTGAACCCCAGGAGCAGGCGGGGCAGACGCTGTGGGTAGAGGGTGGGGAGAGCACATGCAGGGCTGAGGCCTGCTGCCTCGGCAGGCAGGGAGCCTAAATGCCCGCGTCAGAGAGGGCGGCGGGGCAGGAACTGATTCCAGCTACAGAGCTCCAGGAATCGGGCGAGGTGGCAGCCGTGATGGTGGGGATTGAAAACAGGCTGTCACAGAGACAGGTTTCTTCTTTGGGGACATGATCAGGGAGACGTGGATGTGGGGATGCTGAGCACCGCTGAAGGCCGCACGCTCGGAAGGTGGGCTTCCCTGCCCCCGTCTCCTTGCTCCCAGGAAGCCTGCGTCCTGGCTCCTGCCCCCAGGCTGGAGGTTGGAGACAACCCCTCGGGAGAAATTGGCCTCAAAGAAGAGACCTGCAACTATTTATGGACTGACTCATCAAGTGATGGGTCCTCACCTTTGAAAGCCCCGAGGCTGGGCTACCCCAGCCCTCCAGGGCTGCTCCCAGTTCTCCTCACCTGGGAGTGAACTCAAGGCCGCCAGGTAGCGGGTCTCCGGCAGGACAGTGGAGACCTGCAAAACCAAAGCAAAACGCAGAGAAAGGAATCTGGGAAATCACAGACCATGCGGGGAGCGGAGGAAACCCCAGGTCATACCACTTCCTCTCAGAATGTCCCCAAGAGGCAAGTCACGTGTGGCTTCCACTAAAGAAGGCAACAGTAGAGAAGGGAGTCGGGAGAGATCGTGGAAGGCTCTTGGGAGTGAAAGAGGTGGCAGTTGAAACGTGAAACACTCAGCTGTAAGGTCTGGGCAGTCGAGCTCGGAAAATATCCCAGGAGGATAAAAACTTTTTCAGAGTGATGACA
This sequence comes from Lemur catta, assembly GCF_020740605.2. Lineage (NCBI taxonomy): Eukaryota > Metazoa > Chordata > Mammalia > Primates > Lemuridae > Lemur > Lemur catta. The sequence continues at coordinate 5,063,787 of NC_059133.1, forward strand.
AATAGCAAAAAGAGAAGGAACATAGATTCATCTTAGCGTTCCAGGAAGAGAACAGAGGACAGAAGAGAGAAAAGTATTGAAACCTGAATTTTCAGAAGCGAGACTCGAGCTAAACAGAAGATACTCCCGAAAGCATGTGGCGTGCTGAGCGAGTAAAGGACCCCACAGAGCGCGGTGTTTGAACTTTCACAACTGACGGGGGAAGGTCTCTAAGCTCCCAGAGAGAGACAGCCACATTGAAAGGACTGGGGACTTGAGAATCTGGGGAAGCGCCAGCGGTGAGAAGACAAGAGGCACTTTCCCATTCTGAGGAGGGCCACCTCCAGCCTGGGTTCCACACCCGGCCAAATGGCCCGTCGCACGGGGGTGGAGATGGACCTTGTGCCATGCTGGTCCCATGCGCCCAGGAAGCAGCCAGTGGCACCAGCAGTGTGGGGGATGCGGGTGAAGGACCTACTGCGTCCGAGCTGGGGGAGGTCCCGGGAAGGCCCCGTGCAGCGCTCGCCAGGGCAGCTCACCCGGTGGGGAGGAACAGCAGAGGGACAGGGAGGTGTCCCCAAGTGGTGAACACCTGCATGTCCCTGGCCATAGCAAGAGGGTTTGTTACAGAGTTGCAGAAGGGTTACTCATAGCTACATGGGAGACGAAGTAGGTAAACAAAGGCAGTCATCTCTAGGAAAAACAAAATACTGTACCAGAAAGGAAGTGTGATCACTGCATGGTGCACCCTGCATTAAACACTGAATTAAACACCGAATTAGGTTCAGAATCGTGCTGCGGCTGTATCGGGAGGAGGGCAGCTTGTGTGTGCAGGAACTTGGCTCAGTCATGTTCCTTAGTCGCAAGTCAGCAGCCCATCTACAATGTACAGGTCATGAAGTAGTGATGTCAGCACATTATTTGAAAATTTGAGGGTAAAAAGAGTCAACCAAGGGTTTGCTTTTGGGGAGTGGGATTAGGGAGGAGAGAACCATGTGACTCTTTGACCAGGCACGTGTGTGACTTTGGTGAATGCTGGGAATGAAAATCCAAGGGTTTCAGCCCCAGGATCCAGCTGGTTCCGGCCCTGTTCTGGTTGTTCTGCCCGGAGTTCTGGTGGGAATTTCGATGGGCTCCATGCCTGGCCCTGAGACAGGCCGTGCCCAGGCTCCTGGGACGTTCCACCCGGAACACCAGTGGCTTCCCTTGGTGTCAGAGTGTGCTTCCTGCCACCGGGGGGAGCACTGGCCTCTTTGCCACTCAGAAGTGATTTCAGCCTATAGGAATTATCACATCCCACCTCCTGGAACTCCAGCAGGGCTGCTAGAGAGCGCGTGCGGCTTGTCACTGGCCAGCGAGGTGGCGCCTGCCAGCTCTACTTTGAACACCTGGCCCTTCTCCCCCTTAGGCTGGATCTGCTGGGGCATCAGGCTGGCTTCCAGCTGCAGAGCCGCTTCCCTCCCATGCTCCCCTCCTCCGCAGCCACGAAGTGCTCTCACCGGCTCCTGTCCGGCCTGGTGGCAGCCACAGCGCCCCTGTCTGTCCTGCAGCAGCATGCCGGCCGCACCAGGACTCCGCCCCTCGCTCCTGCCCTTGCTCCTCCTGGGCGTGCTGGGAGGTGGGACTCCACTCCAGATGTGGCTCCCACCTGCCAGCTCTGGGCCGTCAACCCTGCGCTTTGTTTCCTTGTCAGTAACAGGACGTGCTTTAAGTCCCTCAGAGGGCCCCCCGGGGTGCCCTGTGTGTAAGCTGCCCAGGGTGTTAGCCTGGGTAACACTCTGCCTGTCACCCCATGCGTGGCTTTATCAAAGGTGTCAGGAGGGCTCCCGTCCCGTGCTGTGGATGAGGATCACCCGGTTTGCTGTGAGACTGTGGGGTGTCCCTACAGGTGAGCAGTCCCAGCTGGTGGGGCCCAGTCATGGTTTCAGGGCTCAGCGTTGACACTTGTTCTATTGAGCCTCTGGCCCTTAGCAGGTGCTACGAGGCCCTCCCACTCGTCGTGTCCTGTGACGCCCACTACCCTGGGAAGAGGGGAGGGGCATTGCCTCTGTCTTCTAGAAGGGGAGGCAGGGACCATGGCTTTTTCTGGACTCCTGGGGCCAGCCTGGGGCCAGACCTGTAATGAGCCCGTGGTACGGGCTTGCTGAACGAGTAAAGGGCGGTGGGCAGAGGGTGGGCACCCCTCTCGGTGGCAGGGCACCGGCGGGAAGGTGGAGAGGCAGCCCAGCTGGAGGAGGATGCTCCTGCGGTCTTTGGAAGGGAGCACAGCCCTTGCTGGCACCTCGAGTTTAGGACTTCTGATCTCCAGAACGGTGAGAGAATTAATTTCTGTTGGTTTAGCCGCCAAGTTTATGGTTATTTCTGGCAGTGGCTCTGGGAAACTTAGTGTAGTGACTAAGAGGCCAGTTCCCTGCCCTCACAGAGCTTGCCCCGGACAGGCACAGTGTGACAAGTGCAGTAGGACAAGTAGCCACTGGGAGGGCCCTGTGGGGCCAGGGACGCACGTGGTGGAGACTTGGGCTGTCAGGGAAGGCTTCCTGGGGTAGCGACCATAGAGCAAGGCCACATTGGCCAGGTGGAAGGGCAGCATGTCGAAGGCCATGGGCCTTGGGGGCACTGGGCTCTGGGGGAGGTGGGAGGTCTGGCCAGAGCACAGAGCTGGGTGGGGAGAGGAAACGTTAGGGCTCACACGGGTGCCCAGGGGCGCTGCCCGGCGGGAGGGAGAGACCAGTGGGAGGGAGGCTGGTGCCACAGCTTGGTGCTGGCAGAGACCTTGCAGAGCCAGGGCTGTCTGACTCTGAAGCCTGCATTTGGGCTTTGGCTTTTGATCTTCTGTTCAGGGTGCTTAGAAGTGTGTCTGGAATCAGGTAAGTGACCAGTTAGTATAATTGTCATTATCTTCTAGAGTTCATTTTTTTCTGTGATCATTTTGTCTGTCTTGCTTTGCCAGCTGGCTTTATGTCCTAGGGAGGCCAGGGCCTGTCCCCATGTTGTCCTATGTGTTCCGCCTTCCTCTCTCCCTGGTGCGGGGCAGGCAGGCCATGTGTCCTTGTTGACCTCCTGTTGAATTACACTGAACGCAGGAGAAGGTAAGGCCAGGAGCTGCTCGACCAGGAAATGGACTTGTCAGGGGCTGGAGAGGGCCACTGGGCCTGGGGGCTGAAGAGCTTCCTTTTGGCTGCTCTTCTGGTATAAATATTTAATGGAGGTGAGGATGAGACTCGTGGAATTGAAGTGGCCGATACCAGGTTTTAATGTGCAGAGAATGTCTGTCTGGGCCATTGGCCTGCATGCAGCAAGGGTGGGGGAGGGTGCATAAAAAATAGGTGACGGGGATGTCACTGGAAGAGGCTCATCTCAGAGACTCTGCCCACAGTCTGATTATTAAGGGCACAGACCCCTAGTGCAGCCGCCCTGAGCTGCAGGGTAGACGGTCCTCCCCAGGAGGAATAGGCAGGTCATCCACACCCTCCTTCTGCAACACAGAATCTTGAGCACGTTTTCGCATTAGGAGCCTCGCCTGTCAATGGGGATGGTGGTACCTGCCTCTCAGGTTGGTGGGAGGGTCCACGCCTGAGAAATTCTTTCTGTATGAATTAAAAAGAGCTGCTTTTTCACCACCAGCTCATACCACTTTTTCCTCTGGTGCCTTTGCTCTGGAGTTGCCTCCTCTAGGACGTCCTCCTTGATCGGCGCATGCCCTTCTGGTTGCTCAGCATCTGTGCAGCACCCAGGGTTGTTGGTCCGTTTGGGAAATATGAATTGAGCACAGCCACATGCTGACTCTACTGCTACAGCAAAGGACAAGACAAAACAGCCCCTGTCCTTCTGGTGGGGCTGGGGGTACATAGAGGAATGTGTGGGCTGGTGCTGCAGTTAGCACAGAGGGACGGGGACAGGGTGGGGGTCAGCAGGGCAGGAGTGTTAGTTTCGTGGCTGGTCTGGGAGCTCTTGCCGGTTGGTGGCATCTAAGCAGATGTCTGCATAAGCGGGTCAGGTGAGGGGAGGGCTCCGGGCAGGGACGGCACGTGAGACAGCGGAGTGGGAGCGACTGGGCGCTGTGGGCGTCAGTGCGGCAGCCGGCAGGAGCTCTGCGGCGGACCACACAGAGCGCAGTTGACAGGGAGGCACGAAGCCGCGTGGGACGGGAGGGGTCATCCGTGGACGGTGGTGGGATCTAACTTCCGTGTGAAAACCGTGGTCCTGGCTGCTGGGTCGAAAACAGACTAGAAGGTGGGGTGAGCTGGGCAGTGGCAGACAGGGCTGTGAGGGGTCCCTGCTGGAAGTGGTTCAGGTGAGAGAGGACGCGGTGTCGCCGAGCAGGAGGGTCAGCTTGGACACACCTGCTGGCAGGGCCGGGGGGGCCTGCTGAGCACGAGGCGTGAGCCAGTGAGCCAGGCGAGGCCACCGTCCACCCGAGCAGCTGGTGAGGGTGGGGTGGCATTTGCTGAGGTGGGCAGTGGGGGCTGTGGGGGACACTCAGCCCCGGCCCTGCCCCTGGAGCTGGCCGGGTCCTGCTGAGGCTCTGGGCAGCGGGGAGCTGCCTGGAGCTCACGGGCGCGTCGGGCGGGCCTGGGAGTGCGTGCGGCCTGGAGGAGGGTCCCAGGGCTGCGCTCTGGCTGTCGCTGCCGTCAGGGTGGGAAGATGAGGAACCAGCGGCAGGGGCTGGGGCCCCTGAAGTGAAGGACAGAAGTGTCCAGCTGTGTGTTTCTTCTGAGGTCAGATGAGGTGATGGCTGGGATGGTCCTGGTCACTGGGGACCTGGAGCTGCTTTGGGGCTCGGGGACAGAGGCTGAAGAAAGCACAGAGATCCGCCTTTCTCCCGAGAGTTACCTTTGCTTCCAGCTGACTGGTGGTTGGGATCCTGCCTGGCTCCAGGGTGCCCGGACGGCACTCGGCGCTCAGGCTAGCCCAGCTCATGGCCGGGCTTGGGCCCCTTCTTCCTGCCTCCAGCAGACGTGGGGATGTGCACCAGGCCTGCCGCCCCTGCGGCTTAGCACAGGGGTTTGTGTTGCAGGTGACCCTGGCTGTCGGAGGGCAGGCTTGAGGATGCCGTGCAGAGGCAGAGGCAGGGGGAGTGTGCAGGCAGAGGGAGGAGCACTGTGATGTGGCACCTGTGAGGTGTGGACTCGGGGTAGACAGCTGGGTGCCCAGGCCTCCATTTGTGAACAATGGGAAGCTATGGAAGGGACCATTGAGCCCGAGTCTTAAATGTGCTGTTCACCCCAGAGTGGTGGTCCGCAAATCCAAGCAAGGCACCTGTCTAGGCTGTGTTGCTGATTTGGGAGAAGGGGGGTTGGTCAGCAGGCCTGTAGGCCTGTGAGCAGCTGTGACCCCACGGGCAGGTGAGAGGGTGTCCCCAACACACATGAGCACCCTGTTCCCCTGGCAGGCCTCTCTGCCTCGAATGGTGTGGCGTGAGGCTAAGGCAGACTCCCATCGGCTGCACCTCCCTGCAGTCTCGGGGGAGCAGGTTATGCTGACCAGACCCCTGCAGACAGAGGTGTTTTTTCTCTTTTTGATTGAATTATGTTTTATATATGCGTACGAATCGGAGAAAGGAGCTCAGTTGCTTTTCCTCTGCTCTCCCTCGGCAATACTCGGCACAGAAGTCTCCTGGGACCAGCTGTGTGGGGATGCCTCCCGCCGGCAAGCAGGCCATCAGTCTGCAGCGGACACCAGCTGGGCGTGCTCCAATCCAATACCGTTCTGACGCTGTCTACCCGGAGGTCACGTCAGACCCCACAGGCGGTGGGCTCAGTCCCCAAGACCACCCCTGCCACCAGACAGTCAAAAGTCCAGGCCTCCTGAATTCTGACCAGCTGGCTTCAAGTTGGGGTTCCCACAACTCCCTCTTTGGGTTTGATTCATTTGCTAGAACTCAGGGAAATGGCTTGTGTTTACTGGTGGATGCAGATGATGAGATGCGTAGGGTGAGGTATGGGGAAGGCTTGGAACTCCCTCGCCCTCCCTGGGGGCACCACCCTCCAGGAACCTCACGTGTTTGGCTCCCCAGAAGCTCTCTGAGCCCTGTCCTCTTGGGCCCTTTACGGAGACTTTCTTGGCTAGGCATGACCGAAGCAGGGACAACCGTGTAGAAACGAGACGGGACAGAAAGGGTCTGATCTAATATAGACGGAGGGGGACCCGGCAAGGCCTGTCTGTCCAGATTCTGCTCGGCCTCTCTGGGCAGCGTTCCTTCCACTCGGTGTGGGGCAGCGCCCGTCTGAAATAGGCTCTTTTACCTACAGTCAGACAAGGTGGGTCAGAGAATTCCTTTAGGGCCAGCTCCAGGACAAAGGCGGGGCAAGATTAGAGTCTATATTCGGTTTTTATGACCTGCCCTGGGGAGAAAAAGGAGCAGGTGAAAGGAGGGCAGGAGAGAGACCCGGTTGCCTGAGGCTGCTTCTGATGCCTGAAGTGTCCCAGCGTTATAACAAAAGACTGTAACCAGGGCTAGGGGAGTCGGCAGCCAGAACTGTGGACAAAAACCAGTGTGTGTCATGATGTCACAGTGCACTTCCATGGAACTCCCCCAGGCCAAGTTAATGATTCTGCACCCCAGAATTTCCTTTGTATCTTCTCTGCGTCAGTAACCTCCCCAGATGACAACTCTTCTCACCTCCGTCACAGTAGCTTGGTTTTGCCTGTTCCTGAACCACGTGGGAATGGAAACATAGGGAATCGCTGGACAGAGAGCCTCTGGCGTCGGCTGGCTTTGCTCAGCGTTGTGTTTGCGGGATTCAGTGTGCGCGGTGGCAGTTCACTCTTTTTCACTGTGTGGTATCCCCCGTGTGATTATCAGATGGGTTCATTCTGTTGTTGATGGACACTTGTTTCTAAGTTTTGGCTGTTTCATAAATGATGTGGCCAAGATTGTTCTAGATCAGGTCTAGGTAGACAAGCACTGGTTTCCTTTGGGTGTATACTGTGGGAAGATTTCTTGGATCACGGGCCATACGTATGTTCAGCTCTAGCAGACCCTGTGCAGACATAGTTCCATTGTAAATAATTAATTGGCCGGAGAGCCATTCCCCTGCCCCCAACCACTCCTGTGTAAACTGGAAAGTTCAGCTTCTGGAGGCCTCAGGGCTAGAGCCATGGCGTAGCAGACCTGGGGTCCTGGTCACTCTAGATGCCCTCAGGAAAAGAGCCGATCTGTGCGTGGGCCCCCGCGGGGGTGCAGGCTGAGACCCTGGCCTGGTCCAGTGTTCTTGCCCCTGATGTGGGCCGCACCTGGGCCCTTCAGCCCCGTCCCGGGCGGCGGGTGTTGACCTGAGGGCAGGGCTGGACCCCGGGGCATCCTCTGAGCACCCCTCCCCACGGCATCTCCCCCAGGCACGAGCCTCCTGCAGGAGGTGGTCTACTTGGTGAGCCAGGGCGCCGACCCCGATGAGATCGGCCTGATGAACATCGATGAGCAGCTCCCGGTTCTGGAGTATCCGCAGCCAGGCCTGGACATCATCAAGGTACTCTCCGGGCCCGCAGCACCCACCCTCACCCCTTGGGTGTTTCTACAGTCACAGCCTGACCAGTGACAGCTGCTCCTGAGGGGATTCAGCACTCTGCGGGTGGGGGGAGAGCACATAGCCGGGAGAAACTGACAGGCCTGAGCCGTGACACGTCAGCATGGGGGAGGCGGCCAGTGGAAAGGAAGTAGGTGTCTGCGGGGCACGAGTGAGGGACCGCTGGTGGGCAGAGGCTCTGGGTCTCCCCTCACTTACCCTGGGACTCCCCTATCTGCTGGGGCAGCTGGGCAGGATGCGTTTGCATCAGATGCTTGGTATCAAGAAGGAAATATTACCCCCGTCTCGCCCACCCTGCCCCTGCAGTGCGGCTGCGTGCTCGCTCCACCCACGTTGACCCCGTAGTTCAGGCCTCACTCCCCGCAGGGACCATACTGCAGCCTCCACTCGCCTGTCCGCTCTCCCGCTAGCTGAGCACTCTGAGACACAGCTCTGAGTGTGCCCCCGTCCCCATTGCTACGGCAAAGGCACCTGTGTGGCTCTCCACACAGGTCCAGAGTCCATGTGAGTTGGCCCCTGCCTGTACCCCGCCTCTGGTGTCTGTGAAGCTGCCTGGCGCCCCCCGCCCATGTGAAATCCTGGGGAGTTGCTCAGTACGGCTGTGCCGAGGGCCCACCCACTGTGTGCTGGGTGCTAAAGAGAGAGGAGCAGAGGGACCCCATGGCCTGAGGGTCCTGGCTTGTCCTGGAGCAGCAGGCAAGCCTGGGGGTTGTGGGGCAGTGGGGGTGCTGGGGGTGCCAGGGCAGGCTCTGAGCAGAAAGTGTGGAGCCACCACGGTTTACAGGGGCTCCCTGGCTGCTGACCAGGAGGTGCAAGGGGCAGGTGGAAGCAGCGAGAGCTGAGTCTGCACTGCTGTGCTGACCCAGCAGTGGCCACTATGCCGCTGTGGCCCCTCATGGCTGGTCTTGGAGCCCCTCCTTGGTGGAGCCCCTCTTGGTCAGGGGCTTCTGGTCCTCTGACAGACCCCTGGGGCTGCAACAGGTAGACAACTTAGGCTGAGGACAAGGACCCTCGTCTCTACCCCTAAAGTCCAGCCTGGAGAGTGATCCTGTCTCAGACGTTCATCTTAGGTGACATGCTGGGTCCCAGCTGGGTCCAAGACCCTCTGTATGAGAGTGGGCCATGAAATGACAGCCTTTCCTTCTTTGCCTCCTACCCCACCTCCTTCCGACCCTGCCCCTGTCCCCTCTGACCCCTCCCCCTGACCCTTCCCTCCCTCGGACCCCGTCTCCCACCCCACCTAGGAACTGACATCCCCCCGCCTCATCAAGAGCCACCTGCCCTACCGCTTCCTGCCCTCTGACCTCCACAACGGGGACTCCAAGGTAAGCAGCCACCTCTCCACCTCCCTCCCGAGAAGCACCTGCGGTGCAGGTCTGCGACACTCCCCTAGCCGGGGGCTCTTCCCAGGGAACCGACACACACCAGGCTCCTTCCAGAGGCTGTCTTGGGTCACGTGTTTCCAGCATTTTACTCAAGTTTTCCACATTGGTTTTCCCTCACAGTCGAGCACAGCCGAGGCCAGCCCAAGCCTCGCGGTGCCTGCTGGGGGTGGGGGACTTCCTGCTGCTTTCTGTACCTGATTGTCTTGGCTTTCCCAGCTCCAAGTTCATGGGGACTACGGTTCCCATCCCCAGGGTCATGACTTTTTGTCTTCTACTGATTTTAAAGTAGTACTAGAAGACAAAAATATAAAAGACTCAAGCAGGCATCCTGGCAAACACTGTGGTATGGGCAAGAGCACGTCTCTGCTGGGAGAGTAACAGCGTGAAAGCACGGGCAGCCATGCACGTGGGTCCCAACTTGATGTTGGGTCATGCACAAGAAGCACGTTGCAGTTGGTTGAACTTGCACAGGGGCAGTGGCCTGTGCTGGGTCCTGCCCTGCCGGAGGGAAGGCGAGGTTGACTCACCCGTTCCTGTGTTCGCAGGTCATCTACATGGCTCGAAACCCCAAGGATCTGGTGGTGTCCTATTACCAGTTCCACCGCTCCCTGCGAACCATGAGCTACCGAGGCACTTTCCAAGAATTCTGCCGGAGGTTTATGAACGATAAGTGTGAGTGTTGCAGCGTGGGCAGTTGTTAGGATGGGAACAGTTAGTTGTGAAGGGCCCTGCAGGTGCTGGGTGCTTCCCCTACATGGCCTCCGTTCCAACAGTGACCGCACAGGTTAGGCTCATGTTTCCACTGTACAGATGGAGATGCGGAGGCCCTGGGCGTTTGTCCACAAACGTAGAGCTGTGTGTGGCAGACTGAGTCCATCTACCTCCAGAGCCCTTCTTTTTATGCAGCATGGCGGAGGTGTCTGAGATATTCCCCAGTGAAAACATCCTTTCTTCCTGCCTGGGTTTGAACATGGAGAGAATAAAAACAGTAAAAGCGGAGGCCCAGATGTCACTGTTGGATAGAGGCCATAGCCAGTGTGACAGCCTGACCTGAGCCCTTGGCTGAACTTAAGGGACAGGCAGGTGGCTGGGGTCAGGCACACTTAGGGGGGCAGTGCCCTGTCCAGGAAGCTTGCTCCCCCAGGGAGAGGGGCAGCTGGGCCAAGAGTGCTGGGTGCTCTTCTCTGGCTCCCCTTCCCAGCCCCTGGGGAGGAGTGAGCTTGGTCCCACCCTGCACTGCTCTTGGGAACGTGGGCCCTTAGGATGTGAGGAGCCGGCACCACTCCCTCCCGGCCCTTGCTCTCCCCGCTGCTGGGCTGCCTGAGGAGCAGTGGCGGTGGCTACTGAGTCCAGTGCTGTTCCCGCCTTCCCAAGGGCTTCCCACAGCCAGCCACAGCCTTGGATGTCCTGGAACGGGAAGTGGGCAGTGTCAGGTGTGCAGCCAGAAGAGCTTTGAACTGGGCCATATCTGTACTTTAGTTAAATCTGTACTGAGACTGTTACTCACCCAGATCTGAAAATACACTTTCTATTTTATTTTCCAGCTAAAGTAATGTTCAGCTACGTTGTTCAGTGTGGTTTATCAGAGGTTCTGCAGGGAGGTTATGTGACAATATTAGGATGAAACATTTAATGGAAATCCAGGAATATAATGCCCCCAAATTTAAGTAGAACTTAGGGCAGTTGAACTGGAGCTGCCTCTGTAGTCCTAGCTGAAGACAAGACCCTCGTTAGTGCACTGTAGCACGTGCAGACATAGTTGCTTGCAATTTAAAAATCCACAAGGGCCTGAAAGTCCTGGAGTGGTTCTCTGTTTCCCTCCGTTGACTCTCTGCTTTGGCAGTGCCTGCTTAGGAGTGGCCCGCCTGCAGGAGGTAGGAGGCTGTGGTGCTTGCACCTTGAGGCCGCGCAAAAGCCTTCTGTCCAGCCTCCCTTCCCCCACAGCCTGCTGCCATCTGGAACCTCCCCTTGTGGTCTGCCAGGCATTTGGGTCATGTGGTTCCAAAGGCATTTTTTTTGCTTTGAGACAGAGTCTCACTGTGTCCACCCTGGGAAGAGTGCAGTGGTGTCATTGTAGCTCACTGCAACTCAAGTGATACTCCCACCTCGGCCTCCCTGAGTGCTAGGATTACAGGCATGAGCCACTGCGCCCAGCCCCAAAGCCATTTTCTTAAGGCCCAGCATGCACTGGCGTCTTTACAGAAGCTTGGGGATGAGCCACCATAAATAGCCAGAGGCTGTCAAATTCAGTCACCATGTGGAGTAGGGCTCATGCTTCTTTCTCAGGCCAGGGCAGTTAAAACTTATCCTGCTGTAGGCCACCGAACGTGCTCAAAGCCACAGACTCTGCCCTCCACCAAGTGCAAGACTGCACACACTTGCCTTGGTCCTGTTGGCCACCCATTGATGTGTCCACTCAGCTTCCCCATGTTCCACGCATCTCCAGTCCCTCAGTGACCCCAGCCAGTGCACAAATCCTGGGCCTGCAGGAGGCTTTTCTTCTCTGCCCGAGAGTCTAAAGAAGCTGGAAACTGATACGCACAAGGCGCACCGCCAGGACACCATTCCTGTGGATTGAGGTTGCAGGTCATGGTGTAGCATGGTGGCCAGAGGTACCTGCCAGAGTACCTGCACAGAGGGATGTTGTGACCTAAGCGCTCCAGGGAGGGGGATAGCCACGGGCCACCCTGGCAGGTGACAAGGGCAGCATGTAGGGTGCTGTATAAATAGACTCCCTATGACAGCCACAGTGTGGAGGATGCCCTGTGACGGGCCCCCCGTGACATGTGCAGTGTGGAGGATGCCCCATGACGGGCCCCCCGTGACATGTGCAGTGTGGAGGACGCCCCATGACGGGCCCCCCGTGGCATGTGCAGTGCTGAGGATGCCCCATGACGGGCCCCCCGTGACATGTGCAGTGTGGAGGACGCCCCATGATGGGCCCCCCGTGACATGTGCAGTGTGGAGGACGCCCCATGATGGGCCCCCTGTGACACGTGCAGTGCTGAGGATGCCCCATGACGGGCCCCCTGTGACACGTGCAGTGCTGAGGATGCCCCATGACGGGCCCCCTGTGACATGTGCAGTGCTGAGGATGCCCCATGACGGGCCCCCTGTGACATGTGCAGTGCTGAGGATGCCCCATGACGGGCGCCCCGTGACATGTGCAGTGCTGAGGATGCCCCATGACGGGCGCCCCGTGACATGTGCAGTGTGGAAGATGCCCTGTGACGGGCCCCCTGTGGCACGTGCAGTGTGGAGGATGCCCTGTGACGGGCCCCCTGTGACATGTGCAGTGTGGAGGACCTGGTCTGTTGGCAGGGTCCTTTCTGGTACGGACAGTGATGTTCGGTTGTTCTTTCCAAGTATTCCTGTTGGAACAGTCCACTTACTTCTTCAGAGCAGAGGCAGACAGGATGGGGAGAGGCTGGAGGGACCTGGCTCCCCCCCCCATCCCCCAGGCGAGAGGCTTTCCAGAGGCAGACTCGACTCTCACCCACCCGCGCCATGTCCCGTCCACTCTGCCACACCGGGACTCGGTGCACTCGCCCTCCCTGTCAGCACGTGATCTTCCAAAGTCCTGACTCAGTTTCCCTGTGCATGCTATGTCCCTTGGGTGGACAGAGGGCTCTGTTTTAGATGTCTTCATCCATCGTCCCTTGGAAGGAAGAGGGATTTCTCTTTCCCTTCCATTTTCTTGGGGCCATTCGACTCTTCCTTCTGCCTTCCCTGTCCAGGCTCCCATGATTACCGACCTGTTGGTGACTTGGACGTGTCTCTTCCCTTCTCCGAGACTCTGCTTTTCCCTCTGTAAAGGGAGAAAGCCTGCTTAGATGTGTGTTTACAGGTTGGCCCCGTGTGTCTGCTCGTCTTCTCCCCAGCGTCCAGGAAGGAGCAGAGGGCCTTTGGGGTGTGGGGTGGCTCCTGGCAGTGGGGCTCCTGCAGGAGGCCTGGCGGTCAGGGCCCAGCCGGAGGAACCTCAGAGGACCCCACCCTCGGCCATCACCTCTTACCCAGCCAGGCCCACCTCCTGCTGCTCAGTGGGGTCAGGGGCCCACCTCTGCATGGTTGTCCTTCCCTGAGGCCTGCCTCTCTGTGTCATACCAAGTCCCCTTGGAAGAAACTCTCCCAGTGATGGGCATGTCCTTGTGAACACAGGGTGAAAATTGTTTTTTTTTTTTTTTTTTTTTTTTTTTATTTATTTTTTTTTTTTTTGAGACAGAGTCTCACTTTGTTGCCCGGGCTAGAGTGAGTGCCGTGGCATCAGCCTCGCTCACAGCAACCTCAAACTCCTGGGCTTAAGCGATCCTACTGCCTCAGCCTCCCGAGTAGCTGGGACTACAGGCATGAGCCACCATGCCCGGCTAATTTTTTTGTATATATATTTTTAGTTGGCCAGATAATTTCTTTCTATTTTTAGTAGAGACGGGGTCTCACTCTTGCTCAGGCTGGTCTCGAACTCCTGACCTCGAGCGATCCACCCGCCTCGGCCTCCCAGAGCTAGGATTACAGGCGTGAGCCACCGCGCCCGGCCAACAGGGTGAAAATTGATAGTTTTTATAAATAACATTGCAAAGCAGGCTGGATACGTGATGAGTTTGTCACTCACCTCCCTGTGTGCCCCCACCCCAGGCCGGGGCGTACGGCAGCGCTGGAGAGGCGGGGCTGTGGTGTGGGTGTCGGGACAGCGCTCCCTACCTCTCCAGCGCTCACGGTGTCATTGAGAATTCCTGGATTTCCTGAGGATGTTGCCTGGGGCCCTCTTGCCTGGCAGGGCCCCATGTTCTGGGTCTGTCTTCTGGCCCCCCACACCCACCTGACCCCCACCAGCAGCTCTTTGTCCCAGTTCCTCTGGGCATTGTCCTGTTCCTGGTGACCACTTGTTTAGCTGATAAACTAATGGCTCCTGTTGAGACCTGCCGTGGATACCACCTTCCCAGAGGCCTTCACCCCAATGGTCAGGTCTTCAGGGTATCCCCAGAAGGTGTGGAGGGGCAGAGGGCGCAGGCTGTTGGCGGGAGAGCCTTGCTCAGGACGTGAGGGGCTTGGAGTACTTTGCCAGGTTGGTCTGTGGGCATTATGGTATCCTTGTCACAGCTGCCCAGCAGCAGGAGGGGAGCCTCGTGGAGGCAGGAGGGGAGCCTCGTGGAGGCAGAGACACCCTGTGTGTGTGTGTCTCTCCTCCCCAGCTGTGTGGCTCACCATGTCTCCTGTCTCCACAGTGGGCTACGGCTCCTGGTTTGAGCACGTGCAGGAGTTCTGGGAGCACCGCATGGACTCGAATGTGCTTTTCCTCAAGTACGAAGACATGCACCGGGTGAGTGCCGTGGGAGGTGGCTTGCTGCGGGGGTGCCGTGGCCTTGGCCTGGCAGCTCCTGATGCAGGAGCCCTTCATAGAGGGCATGTAGGGGCTGCCCAGAGCCTGCTCACCCCATGGAGACTGCAGTGGGAATCAGCCCCTCCCAGGTCCCCCAGGGCAGTGGTTGGTCCTCCAGCCCATACCTGGCCCCTGCCCTGTCCTGTTCCCAGGGGCAGTCTCTGGGTTGGGTCATGTGATGTAGTGCTGCAGAAGGCCCCGTCATGTGTCTCCTGCCTTAACAGTAGAAGCAGAACAGCCGCCAGACTCACCTGCAGCCCCCAACACCCTCTCTATCGGTGACCAGTTTGGGGGCAAAGCGCTGAGATGGCACAGTCCGAATTTCTTGTCCCTTAGCCCGTTTGCCCTAGAAGGACAGCTCGTAAACTGCTGACCCGGCCAGCGGGTTGCCTGCTCACTGCCTCTCCTCTGTGTGCCTGGCTAGGCGCTGGGACAGGTGTGCCCTGGCTGAGGGGACAGAGACATGGGGCAGGCCCCCCTGGCCTGTACCCCAGCAGTTGCTGTCCAGAGGGGAGGCTGACGTGTCACCTCCACTATCCTGAGTACTTTTAAGGGGGCAATGCCCTCACCATGTGCCACGTGCTGTTGGAGGTACTTTGATATGTGTCACACATCGAGTTCTTAGAACACTGCAACTGCGGGGCGGGGTCTGTACCAGTGAGAGAGAAACACTATTTCCCGGTTCTTAACAGACGAAAAGCAGACCTTGCCCTGACCCCTCTGCCCCGGCCCGCGTCTTTCTGGCTCTGTGCCATACTCACGGCAGCCCTGAAGGCTCGTCTGCCCTTGTCTGCCTCCTCCTTGCCCCGCCCTCCCCAGGTTGCTGTGTCAGGGTCCCTGTGACCTTAGGTTGCCGAAGCCAGCAATGGGTGTCGGGTCTCCTCCCTGCTGGCCTCCTAGCAGCATTCGATGCGGCCTGGAACACCAAGGCTGTGCTGACCGCCAGGCCAGCTGTGCGCCTGCCACGCACGTGCCTCCAGGGACGTCTGATGGAGACGCAGAGCTAACTGCCCACGCCAGGCTCTGCAGTGTGTCCCGCGAGTCCTCTGCTGTTCCCCCACCTGGCTCACAGCGGCTAATTCCACCTGCTGCGTTGCTCAGGCAGAACATCTTGAATTATCCTGTCATCTCTTGTTCACACCCTGCATCTCTTTTCCAGATCCTTTTGGTTCTACCTTCAGATCATATCCCTCGCCTGACCACTTCTCCCCAGTCCCGCCCGTCCCCCTGGCCCGAGTCAGCGTCGTCTCCAGCCTAAGTTATTGCAGTGAATTCCTCAGTGGCCCCTGCTTCGTCCCTGGCCTCCCACTAAAACTTGAGTCAACTCATGTCCCTCCTCGGCCCCCGTGTGACTCTGGGTCACGTCAGGCCTGACAACGGCCCACAGACTCCCCTGTGTCTCACTGGCACTGACTTCCTTACTGTTCCTTGAACCTGCCCGGCAGCTTCCCTTAGATTTGCTTTGCCCTGTCTGGAATGTTCGTCCCTCAGACGGCCCTGTGGGCCGCTACCCTCACTTCTTTCCGAGTCCTCGTTCCTGTGCCGCCTGACCCGTGAGACCTTCCCTGACCTCCACGTACAGCTGGGCCCCTCCCTCCCCAGCTCTTACCTTTCCTGCTTCGTTTCCCAGCACTTGCATCTCTAACGCCTGCTGCTGTTGTGTCTTCACTTTGTTCCTGCCTCCCCTCCTAGAATCCGCTCTCTAGGGTTTTTGTCTGTGCTGTTCGTGCACTTACATCAGCATCTGACACGTAGTAGGCTCTCGGTAGATATTTGTTGAATGAATGAATGGCCCTTTAAGGTAGAAACTTTTACTGCTTCTACTTACTTGGACCTTGCTCTTACTTTTTACCACGAGAAACCTGAGGTGCCCAGAGTGGAGGAGCCCGTGCAGGGCCTTGCAGCTGGTGCAGCTGGAGCAGGGTCTGCCCTGCGTCTGGCCCCGGCCTGTGCCTCAGCCACTGCCTCTGGGGGCTCCCCCAGGGAGGGCCGCTGCCACCTGGGCTGGTGGGAGGAGCACAGAACCAGGCAGACTGGGGGACCTGCCTTCCTGAGCCCTGCTGTGCCTGAGCAGAGGTGTGCCTTGCAGTCGTGTTTGGGGGAGTTTAGGTGGTTAGTGATGGCAGGGACTGGGGCAGGACGAGGGGGAGGGACTTGGCTAGGGGTGACATTAGGATGGTAGGCAGGGTCTGGCGTGGAATTTGGACTTGATCCTAGAGTTGTGGCAGGAAACATGGAAGGAGGAGCAGGCTCTGTCTGGATGTTGAGTTTGAGGGGCCTATGGGACACTCAGCGGGGACCCCCATGGGCGGATGGCTGGATGACTCTCTGAGCTCAGGGAGGGGTCTGAGTGGGGCTTCAGAGGGACCTGGTGATGAGGGTGTGGTGCCTGTCACGCTGGAGCCCCCATGAGCCATGCCCCCCAGCGCCCATGCACCACACACACCCTCCCACAGTGACTGGGCGGGGCCGTGGGATGTAGGGCCAGGAGGACAGCAGGCGTGCTGCAGGCAGAGCTGGGGCGGTGCTTGTGTACTGGGGCTTTTCCTCACCGAATGCCACTGCCACTTTGTAGGACACCCAGGCTGTTCTGCTGGGGAAGCTATGGGGAGGACAGTGGCCCCACCGACAGCCCAAACTAACTTCCAGACGCATGGGTGAGGTCATCTTGGTCCTTCTGGGCCCAGGGGGTCCTGCCAGATGACTGCAGCCCCTCAAGGACCGCAGCGAGACCAGCAGAGGAACCTCCCAGCTGAGCCCAGTCCATGTTGCAGAACTGTGAGCAGACAGAGGGTAGTTTAGCCACTGAGTTTGGGACGGTTTGTTAGGCAGCAACATGGGGTGCAAGAGGCCAAGCCCTGATCCTTGGGTCCCAGTCTCTGTGGGAGGAACAAGAGCCTGAGGCGGGACAGAGACGGAGACAGGACAGTCAGTGGGCTGGAAGGAGAGTCGGAGGGAGCAGCCTGGTGAAGCCAAGGGTGGGGCGGAGGCATGAGTGCTGTGTGCTGCCAAGGGGCCCAGGAAGGCAGGTGTGGAGAGGGCACCTGGGCTGCCTTATCCGGGGGTCTTCGGGGCACTTTGCCAGTGGTGGTTGATGGGGCATTGAGGAGAGGCCAGTGTTGTCTAAGTCGCCACAAGGTAGCTTGTAGCTTGAGGGGCCCAGGCTCAAGGGAGAGTTTCTTTCCTTTGTATCCCATAGAAGAGCCTTGAGCATTTTCTAGGTGTTGGGAGAAGGCTGGAAGCAAGGAAGGGGTTGAAATAATACATGTGGATGAAGTCCTGGTCCAGGAAGAGGCAAGAAGGCTTGGGGGCTGGAGCAGGGGCAGAGGGATGTCCAGTGGCCAGGGCAGGACAGGCAGGAGACACTTTTTTCTGGACTTTGGGAGTGAGGAGGGAGGAGGTAGGTACAAGTGTGGACTGAGCTCCCACTCGGCCGTGGGCCCATCTGGGTCCCCCACCTGCTGTCTGCCTCTTGTCCACATGACTTGAGACAGAGCCTCGTTTGGGGCCCTCCTTGCGCACAAGCACAGCGTGGTGGAGAGCAGGGCATGGCCCAAGCTTAGCTGGAACCCTGGCCCTGCTGCTGGCCTCCGCGAAGCCGCTGGCCCTGGCCTCCGTGCTGCTGAGCAACAGCCTGGGTTCTGGACTTGGCTGCTCAGGCCAGAGTCTGACTGCTCCGCGCCCCCTCCCTGCGTCGCTGGCGGGATTAGGTGGGGCATCATCTGCATGCAGGCCTGGCCCAGGGCCCGCCTGGCGGTCAGCAAACACAAGAAGGGTCTGTTGCTCTTCGTGCTCGTTTGTGGAGGTCTAGCTCACCTACAGTAAAGTAGACAGCTGTTCACCTGCAACATCAGTGCAGCTGCCACCCAGATCCAGAGCATCCTGGCTTCTTCTGGTTGACGCCCCTGCTCCCTGGAGGTCACAGCCTCTCTGATCCTCCCTCCGTGGTGTGGTGTCGCCTGCTGTGAGCCTCCCGCCGAGCGTGCCAGTCTGGCGTGTGTTCTGTGTCTGGGCTCTTTTGCTCAGCATCACCCCCGTGAGGCTCGCCTGTCTGTGTGTAGCGAGGTTTGTTCTTCATTTGCTGGTGATGTGTCCTTGCGATGTGAATACAGCGTCCCCATTCGGGTCTTTCACCTCCGGAGGCAGCTGTGAGTGAAGCTGCTGGGGACGTTCCTGTGTCCTGGTGGGCGCCGGTGGTCTTGCTTACGAGGCCTGTGCCCAGGGCTGGGATTTCTGGGGCACTGGGCATGCATCTGTCCACTGGTCCTCACGCATCTGTGACGTGGCAGCAGGACATGCACGGCCCAGGCAGGTGAGGGCTCCGACGTAAGAAGGTGACAGGACAAGCTTCCAGCCCGGCCAGCTGCACACACTTGTAGGGGGGCAGGTGCCTGGTCAGCAGGTTCTTCCTGAAGCTTCAGTTTATTCAGTGATGAGGGACTGAAAGTGTCATTTTAGTATTAAAACATGAGCTCGACAGTCAACACCCACAACTTTGTTCCAACCCTTTAAAGGTAAGTTCGTTCCTCCCTGCCTTCCTGGGCGCCTCAGTGGGCGTGGTCAGAGCCTGGTAAGTCAGGGCCAGGGCCGCCAGCCCTGCCTGCGCCTGGGGAGCTGCCAGCACCCGCCGGGGCTCGCTGTTCCCCCCCAGCTGGTCTGACCAAGTGGCATTCCCAGTACAGTTCTAATGCTAAGGCAGGGGTTAGTCTCTTTTCAGAAACCTCAGTAATGGCCCGGGTGTGTTTAATGGAGGTTAAGTGACTGTAATCACATTTTTAGAAATTTATATTGTTTACATCTTATTCCAGAAAATTAACCCTGAGTGAACACCGTCAGTCTCCACGATTAGGGAATGGGTCCGGCATGTTCTCTTCTCGGTGTTTATTGGGCTCGGGTTGGCCTTGTATGTCCACGGGCTTCCCACACCCCGACCTGTCTTCTCACCGCCTCAGCCTCCCACCTGCCCCTGGCCAGCCTGCCGTGCTGCTCTACAGTTAGGGTGGGCACTGTGCCAGGTGTCCCAGAATGTCCCACTTCATCCTGCAGTCACCCTGTGGGGAGGTCTCCCTGTCACCAGGGAGGTGCTCCTGATGACTGGGTGGCCAGCTGGGACCTGACCTAGACACACCAGCTCCGTCCCACGGTGTGCAGCCTATTGCCAGAGCCCCGCGCCACCGTCCCTGGTTAACGGATGGAGAAAGCGAAGCTCAGGGAGATGAAGCGAGTCGTGTGACGGTAGCTGAGCTGGGACGCGGCCTGGTTCTGAACTTGGTCTCATAACCCGGAGCTGTCCTGGAACGTGAGCTGGATGCAGACTGCAGAAGCGCCCCTTGCTCCGCGTGGCTGTTAGACCAGCAAAGGGCTGTCCTGAACGGGATGCCGGCCCCCTCCGGCAGTCTGGGTTTAGGGTAATTGCATTCTTCCTGTGGCTCGAGGGCCAGGTTTCTTCCATCTGTCTTCTGCTCTTTTTCTCTTAAATAGAGTGCTCAGTGGCAGGGCTGGTGGAAGCGAGCTTTTTATGCCTTTGCTGATTCTCTTATACGTTTAGCACCACTGAGCCACCCGCATCAAGCCCTGCACACAGGGCTGCCTTGGAGGCGCCACGACAGTTGGCGCTGTGGGGATCAGGGAGGAGCTGACTCTTATAAACCAGCCTTCGCGGAATGGTTTTTTTAAGGTTTGGGAAATGCTGCTTAAGGAAATTATACCAGTTTCTCATTGTAGGACTTCTCAGAGGCTTTAACGTGCTCATTTGCTTTATGAACCTTCAGGAGAGGAAACAGCCTCCGGTACTTTCCCAGTGTGTGACCGGGGCACCACCAGGTGGCAGCTCAGGGTTCTGATTGGGAAGACGAGGTGCCTTGGTATCTCCTGGCGACGAGGGTGGCCGCTTTGTGTGGAGAGCAGGTGCGTGCGGCCCCTCTCAAGGCCGCGAGTCGAGTCAGTGATGTTTGGCCGAGGGAATCTTGCCTGGATCGAGCGGACTTCCTGCCGGCCTGTCCGGGGCCTGAGGGGCCTCCCTGCTCCAGGGCGGCAGGAAGCGGGAGAGAGCCAGCGAGGTCTTGCTCTTTGCTCGGTTCCAAAGTATATTTTTATGTTGTGCTGCTGTTTAAAACTTACCACAGCTCTGTCAAGACCTTGTGTCTGCTTCCCAATTCCCCGAGGGGCAGCTTTGAAGTCCAGATGTGCCACTTGAGAGCTGAGTACCCTTGGGCACTTCCTTAACCTCTCGGTTTTATTTCCAGACAAGGCTGGTATGGGCCTTGCTTGCAGCAAAGGAGGGAAGGCAGCAGGTAAAAGCCCCTGGCGCGTGCCCAGGCAGGAGTCACGTCCAGTAAAAGGCGCCACCTCTGATGGGCTGCTCTGCTCTCTGCCCTTGTCTTCCAGGACCTGGTGACGATGGTGGAGCAGCTGGCCAGATTCCTGGGGGTGTCCTGTGACAAGGCCCAGCTGGAGTCCCTGATCGAGCACTGCCACCAGCTGGTGGACCAGTGCTGCAACGCCGAGGCCCTGCCTGTGGGCCGAGGTATGTGCCCCTCCCTGCCTGCTGCCCAGGTGCTGCCTGCTCAGGGCCTGGGTCCAAGTTGTCCCCGTTTTCCAGACCGTTTCCTGCCCTTTCTCAGCAGCACTTAGTTGGGCGAGACGGTCCTCAGAAAGCTGGTGCCTGCTGATGGCCAGGTGCCCAGGGAGCGAAGTTTGCATGTCACCAAGCAGTGTTATAATTCAAAGGGGCAGGATGTTTTTAAGCAGAGCCTTCCCAGATGGCCTGAAATCAAATGCCCCCCAGAGCAGGAGGTGGCTTTGGTGCTGTGAAATTTCAGAGTGCGAGGCATGTGGATGGACTTCTTAGCCTTTAGCTGGCTCGTGGGAGAGCTAAATGCAGTGGACGGAAGACAGTTCCCATGCGAGGAGATGCCGTTTTCCTTTATGACCTAGTAGACGCTGACTGGGCACCTTCTGGGTGCAGGCAGCACAGACTAGGCATAGCACGGCCTCGGGACAGGCCAGTGTGAGTGGACAGGCCAGGCCGGGCCAGTGGCACGGAGCAAGGCTGGCGCTTGCTCTTGGTGGCAAGTGACGGTAGGTGTGAAGCAGTGGGAGATGGAGAATATTCTAGGCAGGAGTCCTCCCTGGGTCCACCTGGGCTGCTCTCCCTGTCCTTAAGGGCACAGTGGCACTTGACACTGCTTGACGGTGGAGAGCTCAGGCTTTAAACCCCCAATCCCAGGGTGGTGGCTGTAGCCTGAGAAGGCCCCTCTTGGTAAGTATGACTCGCATGGACACTTGGTATATTGGGAACTGACTTGGGTGACGGGAGTGTTGGAGGGGAGGGCTCAGAAATGCCGACGGACCTTCTGCGGCATGTGGAAGACGTAGTGGGAGACACCTGGAGTGGGTGAAAGAAGAGCTGGGCTCTAATCTCAGGCCTCGAGCCTCTCGGAATGGGGCCATCAGGGCTAACAGCTGTTCCGAAGGTCGAGCGCACGGTGCCTTCCGTACCTAGGCAGAGCGTTGACACTTTCAGGAAGACGTTAACCAAAATATCTTGTGGTTTATGTCCTGGCTGTATCTTCACAAATATTTATTATTTAAAATTTATTTGCTCTTTTTTAGTTTTGCTTTGCTGTGCTGTGTTATCCTTGGATGTGGCCTTCCCCAAAATACCCCTTTCGGTTCATTTGTGTGGTGAAGAAGTGTCGAGAACATGCTGCGCGCCCATATGCTCCTTCCCGTGTGTTTGCTTTGTCATTGTTTACCTTGGTTTTGCTTTATTTCAGTTCTTTGATTTGTTTTCTTTTAGCACATTGCCTCTTTGCTCAGAAGATCTCCTTGAGTTGGTGAGAATGCAGGGGCGCGAGTAGCCAGCTGCATTGCTTAGATTTGATTCATGTCACAGCATAAATTGTCTTGATTCCAAAACCTAAACCAGGTGGGTGACTCCTTTGATGAGTTCTCAGCTGAGAAAAATAATCATGGAAAAATACAGTTTGGTTGGTCTAGAAGCTTCTAATTTTGTCCCTTAGGTATCGTTAGAGGGTAGCAAGAACAATTTTTCTTGTTTTTTTTTTCCTCTCCATCACTGATAGATAATTTTTTCATTACCAAAAAGAAAACCCTGTCATGTTGGATGTTTTAGCTGAGCATTTGCAGGGTTGCACTTTCATACCCGAGGTCCCGGCAGCACAAGGGCGACTGTTATAACAGAGCTAATGAAGGCTGTTTGCTGGAGACCGTCAGAGCTCTGGTCTCAGAGATGCTGACGGTGGAAAGAATTTTAAACGAGTGGTCATTTAAAAGTGTGAAGCCAGTGCTCAGATCTCACATAAATGGGGAGTTCGGAACCCCCACTCTGGACACCTTCAGGGTCAACACTGCCATTGGACCAGACCAGCCTAACGGTTTGTAGTTAACAAGGAAAACGGGATCAGCAGCTTCCCTTGCCGTTTGAGTGCTCTCGTGTTTCCTGAGCCTTCATAAAGCAGTGCGGGAGCCCAGCGCTCAACACTCCGCACAGCAGCCAGGAACAGGTCTGGTTTCTACCAGGCCTGTGGCAGAGCGGCTGGGGTGGTGAGTCGGGGAGTTCCTGCTGCAGTGCACGTTTCGCATCTGGTCTGTAGCGCTAGCTTGTGCTGCAGCTATTTCACTCACTATGGTGCCCTCCCCAAGGTTTGCAAGGGCAGGCTTCTTGAAATCTTCACCCTTGACCCAGTCAAGAGGGCTTCCTACTTGCCATAAAATTTTCTGCCCTTTGGATGATTTTTGTTCCTTCTCAAATTCTCCAGAAACAAATGACGCCTTGGTGGAGCTGTTGAGCCACGAGTGAGTGATGGTATCGTGGGGAACCAGCGCTCCACAGGGTGCCTGGGCAGTGCGTTCACTCGACAGATACTGCTGGTTCTCTGGGATGTTAATTAAACACCCACTGTGTGCCAGGTGCTGTTCTGGGTGCTGGGGATTCAACAGTGAACAAGAGGTAAAGTCTCCCTGGCGGGCCTCAGGTGTGGGTTCGTGTGTGCAGGCTCACCGAATGCGTAGGTGGCACCAGGAGGTGGCTGTGGCCCACTGCACTGCCAGACTCAGGGAAGTTGGTTCCAGTTCATGTTCTGCCACATGCAGTAGTGTCAAAAAACATTATGGGACCCACCTTGTCTGTAGCTCAGATGGTTCTTCCGGCCCCCGTAGGCCAAGTTCAAAGGAGTCCAGGAATAGATCTGGAACCTTCCAGATCCATTTCCAAGGCTTGCTTTGGTTTGATATCTGGCCCGACCCCAAGTGACTACAGCCAGTTCTGTTCTTGCTTGTGTTTCAGGAAGAGTTGGGCTGTGGAAGGACATCTTCACCGTCTCTATGAATGAGAAGTTTGACTTAGTGTATAAACAGAAGATGGGAAAGTGCGACCTCACGTTTGACTTTTATTTGTAATAACAGAAACAGCAAACCTGCATGCTCACAATACCCAGGCATTCTACTAGCCCGAGTCCCATATGCATTCATTTATTACTTGCTGGACAAACTCTGGGAGCAGCGTGTGAAACAATGGGGGGAGGACGCGGTGGAGAAATTGGAGGAAGTGCGATTATTTCCGGTCCAGAGCAGCTGTCTGCCTTTACAGTTCGAAGTCTCTACATGTCTGATTACACATTATTCAAATTGCAGTTCTGACGGCCTGTATCATAAGTATAAAGTCTGTAACATATGCAACTAGAATGTCTACCTTTTTCAACCCCATATTATTTATTGTATTTTATAGAGCTTTTCACTGGAAATCTAAATAAATGTCAGTAAACCAAATAAAAGTTCATTTCCAAGGGGAATTAAGAGTGAGCCACACCCAAATGGTAGAAAGATCTCAGGGTTAACTCTTTATTTTTGTAGTTTATTATCTAAGACGCAGCCGTTCCGTTCTCACTTGGTTCTGAGCCATGGTGAGAACAAGCGTGAGCTGGGGTGTGGGGGGTGGACACCGGACACTCGTCTGTTCTGATGGGGTTCAGCTCTTTGGACCCTTCCTGAAATAAAGCAGAACATCACTAGGTCATTTTCAGAAAGGATGCCGCTCTGCACGACACTTCAGCGGGCAGCTCTGTGGGCCCCGTACAGAGGAGCCGGGTACAGAGGAACCAGGCGTTCGTGGAGGGAAACCTGCTGAGGAACCAGCAGGTGGGAGTCTGGTGCAGTCAGTGCTATTTGAATGCAGTGAGTGAGAGGCAGCCACACAAAGACTGAAATGCACTCGGAATTTAAGTTTAATTCCACGGTCTTACTTTTGTTCTCTGAAGCAGTAGGCCAGCAAGCAGATGCTTAATAGCAAATTTCTAAAAAGCCCGAGTCTTTATCATTCGGTTTGTCGTGTCTGCACCTGAGGCTCTCGGCTGGGGGAGAGCCATTCTGCAGGCTCAACGCCCATTTCCCTCCCGCCTTTGTCCATTCCAATCCGTCCGTGTATCTGAGGGAGTAAAGGTCATCGTTACTGCCTCACCACCTGCTTAATTTCCTGGCTGGAGAGGTGATGGAGAGATGGCCAGACGAGGCGAGGGGTCGCAGCCAGCAGATTGCTGCCACGTGGGGACCAGGTTGTCTCTGTTACCTGTGTGGCTGGGAAGTGCCACATGGTGGTCAGAAGGGTCACTGCTGTGGAAGGAGACCCTGTTCTACGGGGCTGTCTTCAAAGCGGGTGCAGACGGAAGCCTGTGTTTGCATCTGTAGCGGGGAGGAGCTTGGGCGGGCAGGTGGCACATGGCATCGTGCTGGGCTTGGCAGCACCATTCCCGTGTATCTGTGAGGGAGGCTGCTCTCTGTGAAATTTCGTTTCTATTTTTCTATTTTTAGTACTGTATGGATGTTGCTGAGCACTACACATGACACTTCTGTGCTTGCTTGATCTTTAATAAAGACATGTTCCCTGCAGTGTGTCGAGCATGTGTGCTGGCGGGTGGAGAAGGGGCCTCTGCGGGGTCCCCTCAGCACTTTGGGTCAACATGATGTGAGCCCCGGTGACACCCCGTTCCCCGAGCATGACTGCAGAGGGAAACAGGCCCCTGCGGGGTTTTGATCAAGCAGATGTGCAGTTTCACTCAAATTTGGACTTTCCCAGGTTGAATTCCTCCCCTCCCTGCTATTTCCCCCGCTCACCTCTGACTCTTTAGGAAAGCCTGGGGCGGTTTTGCTGCACCTGTGGGCCCAGGAGCCTCCGCCTTCACTGCCTCCCTTTTGGGGTCCCGTGTTCAGCGTGGTGCACCGTGGGGTGGGGGAGACTAGCCGGCTGGTCGCACTTCCCTGCCAGGAATCCCAGCATCTGTCTTCCCAATTCCTCGAGGAAGGAAAGTCAGGACATTGTTGAAGCTTGGGCCTTCTGGAAAACCATGTTTACTTTAAAGTGAACTACTTCCTCTAGGCCTCAGGGGAAGTCCTGGAATTTATTTTGGTATCTGGAGTTAACACAGACCCCAGATTAGTTAATTGAGTGTCCTAGGGGTTTGCCCTCCAGTGGTTTATAAACCCACGGCCAGGGCACCAGAGGCAGTGCGGTGGTCAGGTGCCGACTTATCAAGTGTCCATTCTGCCCGTTTGGCTGGTGTTTCACCTCATTTTATGGAGTCCGTCACCCAGTGGGTCCTTGCCCCCGACTGTGTGCTGGGCACTGATCTAGGCGCTCAGACGGCCGCAGAGAGGCAGGGGAAGTCGCTGCCTTGTGGAGTCCCCATTCCAGTGGGGAGACAAAACCGCCAGAGCCCGAGGTAAGCTCAGGCTCCGGAGTTCATGGGGGACGCAGAGGCCCCTGAGGAGATGGTGCCTGGGCGGTGAGGGACCCGGGTGTGGAGCCACCAGGGTGGGGAGGGGAGGGGAGTATGCTGGTGGCCCCTGAACTCCCAAAGGGTAGCATTTGGCTGCAGCCCCTCCCCGGGCTGGGCACTTCTCTGCTGTCCTGGCTCGACACTGAGTCATTCGGAACTCACTTGTGTTCCCTCGTGCACCAGGTTATTCATCTGAAAGGGACCAGCGCAGAGATTCCACGGCTCTGACTTGAAGCAGGTAAGCACCTTAATTCTTCTGATCCATATTTGCACAGTGGTGATCATCTCTGTCCTGCTTACTTCATGGGATGGTTATAACGACAACAAAAGAGGGAAGCCGCTTTGAAATCATAAATTAACAAAATTCTTCCCAAGTCTGTTCCAGCACCGCCTACTCTGCCGCTAGCCAGTGCCCCCTAGTGGCCAAGTTACAGCTGCCAGCAGGTGGTGGAGGGGTGTGGGCGCCACTGGGTGGTTGTCCTCGACGTACTGCAGGACACAGCCAGGTACAGGTGCCACATGTGCAGGCCCCGTCCTGGGAGATCCCAGGTGGCAGTCCGTTGGTACCTGCCTTCCTAGGCGGGGGACGAGGGAGTCCTCAGGTGCACGCACGGCCAGTGTCGTTCCTGCCCATCCAACATCGTCTCCCACCCTTCACTGTAGGATGCGAATTTTAACAGTGGGACGGCACCCGGGGCAGGTGATCACCCTTACCCAGCCGAGGAACCACCTCGGACACCCCGTCCCTGACAAGCACACCAGCTCCCGGGACATCCCCCTCGGCTCTGAGCTGCGGCCACTTCTGGGGTCTGCCCAGCCAGGATGGGACGATCACTTCCCTCACTTGAGATGCCAGCCCAGCCACCTCTGCCAGTGAGCACGTCCCCCACTTCCCCCCCAGTGTTCTCTGGGGACCCCTGCTTTCCTCTCAGCGCATGCCTCACCATCCTGCAGCTGTTTCCCCCCATGGACCGTGTCGCCCTGAGAGCAGGGGCTGCGCTGTCAGGCTTTTCCTGCTGCCCCGTGTTGGCCGATGACAGCTGTGTCCTCCCAGACAAGCCCCAGGCTGGGCTCCTGTCCCCTCCCCTGAGCCCCCACTTCTTGCCATCGCCTCCTTTCCAGACAGATGTTTCTTTATCATCAACAGCTCGAGCCCTGGTTATGCTCTTCCCCCTGTCTGGAACACTCTTTCTGATAAGCCACTGGCTTTCCAAGTCCAGGACTAACTGTTTCTGGTGCCCTCCCTTCCCCTGCCCTTCTGCCTCTGTCCCCAAGTGCAGGAACTTACTGCCCACAGAGCTACCAGGAGCCTTCCTTGGGCACCCCCGTCTCTCCCTCGTCCTGTGTCTTGAGGCATTTATGGGCACCTGCTCCGGGAGGCCCTGGGCTGAGTCCCGGGAACACAATCTTGGTGGTGCTCCCCTCCTGTTTAGCTCCCGAGACTCCGGTCCCTCGGGTGCTGTGCCCAGTGATCACCCACGTCCGTGTGGAAAGTGGTCTGGTGGGGAAGCAGGGGACCTGGGCAATCAAGTCCTGGTTTTGTCCTCGGCTTGCCGTGTGACCCGGGCAAGTCACCTGCCCTCAGCCTTGGTCTCTCTGTCGCATGGTCTTCTCAGTTTCTCCTGGTTGTCGGCACCCCGTTTATGGCTAAGTGAGCTTTCCTGGCATCTCTGGCTGCGTTGCCCGTTTAAACACGCACGTCCGCAACAAACGAGCAAACCAAAGGGGTGGTGCAGAGAGTGAGTGCCATGGAGATTCAAAGCAGATGACTTCAGGGACAGCAGGGAGACTGCTTCATGTGAGGAGAAGGGCGAGAGCTGTTCTGGAAACAGGGCAGGAGGCAGGGAGGGCACACACCAAGTGGGAAGAACAAAAGGAGGACAAACTACTTCCTTGCCTGGCAGTCAGGCCAGTTCCAGCTCTGCCACAGTGTGTGGGACCGTGGGGGACAGCCCCTTTCATGTCATGATGAATAGGTCACAGACCAAGTGTCGTAAAATCCCACCCAGCTGGAGGGAGCGCTCCGTGACTCTTAAGTGTGGCCAAATGGTCTGTCACTCTCCCGCAGGGAGGAGCTGACACACGGCGAGACCGTGACCTCTCAGACACGCTGGGCCGGGAGCAAAGAGAACCCGCCGCGGAAGCGCCTGTCACGCCGCGTGGGCCCACAGTCGCCGTCTCCAAGGCGAGCTGAGCTCTTGCCAAATCCGCACGTCAACCGACAACTTGATTCTCACGCTTGGATCCCTGACGCTAGCTGGCACCGAGTGTCTGGGCTGCAGCCCTTAAATCTGTCTCCTCGCCACTGAGGAAAGGAGTCTGTGCTCTATTAAAAGCATTTTTTAAAAACTAGAGAATGCTAAGTGTGTTTAAAAAATAAAAATCGACCAAAAATGTATTTTATCCTCTTTCAAGTTATCATTTTTGCATATAGCCATGGCGCTGGGCACCAGCTGGGAACGGAAGTCTGAAGCTATCCTGAGCAAGGCTGTCTCTGCAGAAGACGCCGGCAGAGCCAGCGGGAGAGTTTCTCCAGTCTATGCATCCTCAAAAACAAGTGCATGGCTGAAACCCGTTTTCCCTAGGGCTCCTGTCTCTCATTTCTCCCCTTTATGATCCATAGTACATGCAATTTCCAGAGGGGGAAAGAAAGAATCTCTCTCAAGTCCTGTTGGTAGCCCGGAGTACCAGGGTTGTTTGCACCCTCTGCGCCCCCTTCCACGGGTCCCTCTGCCTGGATTGCCATTGCCATTTGCTGACTTGGCTTACGCTGACTTAGGCTCTGAGCACGGTCCAGGCGTGGGCGGCTCCAACAGCCCTCAGCCAGGGGTGGGAGCCAGGAGCTCCACTTTTGGTGGATACTGCACCTCCCTTAACATACCCAGGACACAGCAACCATCTGCCCAGAAAGCGTCTTGAGGCCAAGGCCTCGTCTCTCTTACGCTCCGTGGTGGCAAGAAGATAGCACAGAAGCGTTGCTCTGTGAAACCTTGATGACCAGAGCATTCCCACTGTCCCAACCAGAATATTCTTTGGGATCCAGGCTTGCCTTGTCACCAGTGTTCTGCCAGGTCCATCTCAGGCTCTGCAAGCCTGTCCTATGTCACTTGCCACGAGGGCCCTCTCTGGCCCAGCCACACTGCTTGCTCCACGTCCCTGACCTACGCTTCTAACATTTGCTGTCCTCACTTTGAAGGGACATTGCCCTCTTGGAAAGCCTCCCCTGCTC
This sequence comes from Lemur catta, assembly GCF_020740605.2. NCBI lineage: Eukaryota > Metazoa > Chordata > Mammalia > Primates > Lemuridae > Lemur > Lemur catta. The sequence continues at coordinate 5,093,078 of NC_059133.1, forward strand.
TTTCTGAGTGCTGCGAACCCATGTCCCCCACCGCCCCCCCCCCCCCCCCCGTTGGCCTTGACACAATCTCCTGGAGGCCATCGGGAACGGATCCTGGCTCACCACCATCCTGGACACACCTAGGCTTCAATTTCTGCCAAAGACCTCAGAAGGGTCCCCAGATACGGCAGACAGCCCAATTTCCAATGGCTGGTGGCTCCCTCTGTCCTGGGTCCCTACCACACTTGCACTCCCCAGAGGAAGAGAAGGCTGGAACCTTCCTTAGCCCGAGGAGGGACTGGTACGTCCCCACTCCCATCATGAGACAAGATGCGGCAGCATCTTGCTCCTCAGAGTGCAGCGTGCCAGGAGTTCTGAAAGAGTGATACCTTCCTGTGATGATGGATTGGTTTACATTTGTTAACCGTTCTCAAGTTTTCTTTCCAAAGTAGATATTTTTAGCCCCAAGTAGACTCTGAGTGGAGTCTGCGTCTCATTCATCCCTCTGTCCCCGTCCTGGGCTTAGTACTCATTCCTATCAGGTAATCCGTAAATGCTTGTTACCTAACTAAAGGCAAATTAAATGCTAAACAGCACTAATTACAAGCTGTTGCAAGATCCTGGCTCTTAGCAAAGAGAATTTCTTGTGATTGTCAGGGGTTCGCCTGTTGTCCGGGTGTATGAAACACGAGACTGTTGTGTTTTAACTGCTGCTTTATTCCAGAGGGAGAGTCATTCTTCAAAGATGGCTGCAGTGTAATGGTGGGGGGGGGCAGGGTTCATTAACGTTCTAAATACCAGTATTCTACACGATGGAATCTTGTTCAGGGTAAGATAAGTGGGTTTTGATTCCCGGTTCCATGAAAGGAGACCACCAGTAGCTGTTAGAGGAAATCAAGGGCTTACTAGCATATTAGTACGTTGAAGGGGAATGGAAGTGTGAGAAGGTGCTACACGAGCCTGTGTGTACTCTCTCGATGTGGGAGCCTAAAATAGACATGAAAATGGCCCCCTGTTTACAAGGTGATAATCAATTATTTGTGGTGACAATGTTTAAAATGTGCAATTTAGTTTCTGGCTGATTGAACTAAAACGAGCAGCTGTGTCATCTGTCAAGGTAAATATTCCAGAGAGAAAGCATCTATTTTAGTAAAGAAGAAATAACCGCAGTAGCTTTTCCAAAAGAGCTACTTACATCTCATTTATTTTTATTTCATTTTTTTTCCCTCCCAAGGACAGCTGAGGAAAGTCGTCTCCATTTTATGAGGCGACCAAAAGGACAGCAGTCAGGAAAGTCTTTGCTATTAAATAGCAGATTTCTCAGAGACATTCCCAGCTTCCAGTTAGATGCATTATGCGTCCGTGCCACGTGTTTGCTCTTCCTTCTTTATTGCCAGACGTGGTAGAACACAGTACTTAACTTCTTAGGGGTTGATCAATTCCTGCTGTTTATTTCTCCACATGAAGGCATAATCTCCGTGCATAACATCATCACTGATGACTGTGAAGTAGTTACAGGCTTGATCTTACAGCCCAGTCTCTTAGGTGTAAAGAATTGTGGTGAAAAACAGCAATGAGCACTCAAAACTTGGAAGGTGGGCAGAGGATTATTGCCACACAGTTCTCCATGGTCCCAGAGTTTCCTCTTGGTTACTGAGGGCACGAGCTATCTGTTGGGTATCATAATTGTAAAAATATTTTCTCCAGCTTCTCATGGTTTGCTTTTAAGATCATCATCAGAGGCCTACAGTAACCTTCCTGGGAGGTGAATTTACTCACTTTAGTGGCTTACATGATGCTGAATGGTGTCTGGGAAAAAGCGGGAACCTCACCCCAAAAATCCAGGTTCAACTCTGTTGCAAATAGATCCACTACATTGCAGCTGAGGAAACCATCAGTGTCCTTTGCAAAGTTTTGTTCAGAGAAGACAGCAGTCTCCTCCTACAAACTGTTCCTTGGGGCCACTGTCACATTACAGAACTCTGGTCTATTTGAACAAAGATAAAAAATAATTTAATAGATTTTATGTGTTTATTTGGATAACAAGCAAATGAGGTAAACTTAGGTTCCTATAAAAAATAAATCTTCACATGGAAGTGAAAAATTCCCAGGAGTAGGGAAAACATTTTGGATTGAAGATGCTCTTAAAAAAAAAGTATCTCAGGACAAAATTTCATGACAGGCTGATCTAATTAGTCATTTCAATACCATCCTTGGGTTCAAGGAAATAAGCAAGGATTTTGATTTTCCTGGTTCTTGGCTACATTGACCCACTCACACATGGCTTAGGTATGCTTCTCTGTGGAGTTCAGGTTAGTTCAAAAGACATTTGTTAAGTCCCTACTAGACATTTTTGTTCAGGCAGGCAGATTAAATTAGTCAGGGTTTTTTTGTTTTTTAACCTAAAGTTATCCCTCAGAAAACAGTGCTACTAAAAACTAGAATCCTTACAAAGACTTTCATATAGTGGCTTGTTCTCCTGGTTACTTTATTTTTAATAACAAATTACCTTAACTATTGCTGGTTTTAAACTGAAGGGCTGACACCTGATGGAATTAAAGGATAGGAGGGAGAGAGATTGATTTAACACAGATTTAGTAAATTCCTAGTGCCATGTCATTGCATTTTTTTGGTATTAGATGTATTAGATGTTATTTTAAATAGGCCTTCTAAAGAGTACTTTAAAAACCAATACAGTGAAATAATCCTGGAGATTATAAACAAATAGCCACAGGATGTATTTTTAGAAACAATTGTCTTAATGTTATATCCTTGTGGCTTGTTATACACTTGTGGCTCATAGTCTCAGAAGGAGAGGAAAAAATGGGGCGGAAGCAATATTTGAAGAAATATTGGCCGAGAATGTTCCAAAACTGATGGAAGACATCAAGCCACATATTGAAGACGTGCTACAAAACCCAAGCAAGATAAAACCACACCCAGGCATATCTTAAAAACTTCCAAAGAAAAGAAACACACATTACCTCCAAAGGAGTAACAATTACACAGACAGAAGATTTTGCAACAGAAATGACAAAAGCCAGAATATAACTAAATGACATCTTTAAAATGCTGAATGAAAATAACTGCCAACTTAAACTCTATATTCAGCAAAAATATCCTTCAACAATGAAGGTGACAAAACACATTTTCAGATGAATAAAAACTGAATTAACTTATTGCCAGCAGACCCATAGTAAATAAAATTTATTGTATCATCTCTCTCTCAGAAACTGAAAGAAACAGCAACAACAAAAAAATTAGTAGAGATGGAATATTTCAACAACAGTCAACAAACTTGACCTAATTAAAAAAACCAGCAACTTTACCAAAAAACTGCAAAATATACATTATTTTCAAGTGCACATAGAACGTTTACCAAGATCGACCATATGGTGAGCCATAAAGTAAATCTCAACAAATTTCAGCAGATTGGAAATATTATTTATATGTCCTCTGACTACAGTGGACTTAAGATAGAAATCAACACAAAAATACAGCTTGAAAAATCCCCAAATGTTTGGAAATTAATATAGTTTTACACAATATAGTTTTATATAATTTAGCTGAAGGGGTGAAAAGACACTACAATGGAAATTAAAACAAAATTTTGCACTGAATGCTAAAAAAAGTCTGTCATATCAGAACTTAGGGAGTGAAGGTACAACTATGTTTAGAGGGGAATTTATAGTCTTAAATACATGTCTTGGAAAAGAAGAAAGGCTGAACACCAATGATTTAAATATTCATATCATGATGCTAGGAAAAGAATAGCAAACTCCCCAAAAAGAAGAAAGGAAATAAGAGCAGAAATCAATGACATGAAAATGAGTAATAGATTTCTTTGAAAGGCTAATAAAATTGATAAACTATGACAGGAAAGAAACAAGCGAAATCACTACAGCTCCAACCAGAGTGACCAACTGTCCTGATTTGCCTGGGACTGTCATGGGTTTAGCAATAGTGTCATAAATTCACTGCAAACCCAGTCAAAATCCTACCAGGCTTTGTTGTTATTGTTACTGATTTTGAACTTGGCAAGCTGATTTTAAAATATGTAGGAAAATGCAAAGGCCAAGAAGATTCAAGGCAATATTGAAGAAGGTAGTTGTAGAACTTACAGACTTCCCGTAAGATAACAGTAATTCAGACAGTATGATAGTGGCACAAGGAAAGAGAAATAGACCAACAGAACAGAATAGGGTCCAGAAACTGACAACACATATATATATGGTTCCTTGATTTTTTACAGTCCTAGCTGACGGCTTAACTGTAAGCAGATGCAGAGGCATCCAAAGTGGTTGTGACCAAGTGTGTTCCATTCTTGCTGATTCTATTTTCTCAATGAGATACAAGGCCCTGTCATTCAATCAGGGTGAGGAAGTAAAGGGTGTGGAAGGTCTGAGCAGAGAGGCCATAGGAAAGAATTCGCCTGGTGAGTAGGAAAACTAGCTAACAAGAGAAATACGGATTGCCAATCAGGGACTCTATAACATCCACCTCTGCAGAGCACAGCAGGGCACTCCACATAACCTACCTGCTGACAGAGGTGTGTGGAGAAAATCTACAGCTTCATCTCTGGTCCACTACTTCTTTCTCACAAGTGAGTAGTGTGGCAGGGTGGCCAAGAGCATGGACTATGGAGCCAGCAGCCTGGGTTCTCATTCTGGTTCTGCCCCTGACAACGGTGTGTCACGGGACAAAATACTCTCTCTGTGCCTCAGTTTCCTGTCTATAGAATCGGAGCAATCATAGCACCTACCTTTTGGGCTGTTGTGAAGGTAGATGAAAATTGAGTTACACATGATGTACATACTTAGGATAAGTGGGTGCCTCGCAAAGGTTAAGTGCTCCACAGAGTCAGCGGAAACAACTAAAACTACTGTTACTATTATTACTAACGTGATTTATTGGTCCTGTGAGTCTAATCAATAATTCGGCGAATATCGACGGAATGCCTCCTGTGGGCACCGGGCGAGGCTGAGCATATAGTGGCGGGCAAAGCTAGTCCCCGTCTTCATGGGGCTGTCTCCTAGCGCAGACAAGCAGGACGCATTTGGACACGCTACTAAGTGAAACAAACGGAAGTCACGGTCAGTCCCAACATCATGAGGGGCGCAGTACGTGGCGGGGGCTTTAGAGGCATTTCATCCAGTCCTTACAACACGCCCCGGAGTGGGTACGTTTAGATTTTTACAGACGAAGAGAAGGGTCCAGCTTCCCCCAGACCACAGCCCACCCGCGGTGGGACCAGGCCGACTCCACACCTAGCGCCAAACAGACTCCCACAGGGCCTATCGCCGGAACAGGACTTCCGGTGGAAGCTCCTTCCGGGGAGGGAGCCACCGGCCACCGCGATTGACCAATGAAAGATCCGCTTTTTGCCAGGCGCGGAGATTCATTCTCCAATCAGCGAGTGTCGTCGTCGCTCGGGCAACAGCGTCCTAGAGCCGCCGAAAGGGCTGCGCCTCTGCGGCGCTGCGGCCTGGAGTCTGCGCGCAGGTGTTTGCCCGGCGAGGCGGAGAGTCAGGGCGGGGGCCTGGGTAAGGCGGCGCGGGCCTCGGGCCCCGGTCCCCGCGTGCGTTCGGGGCGGCCAAGCGCGAGCCCGAGGGCCGAGGAAGGGGAGAGCGGGCATCTCTGAGGATCGCACAGCTCTGAGGGTCCCACAGCCGCGCTGCTGCCCACCCCCAGAGACAGAGGGGTGGTGATTCGTTTATTCACTGAGCGCGGGTTTATGGAGCGTTGAAGGCACTGGGTCAACTGTGAGGAATAGTACGGTCCCAGGGAGCATATGTGATATTTGGTAAAGTCAGACAATAGACAACGCTGAAGGTGGTGACATCTTCCTTCCTAATGTCTGTGAGGATCAGATGGGAAATGTGTGTGGAAATGCCTTAAATCTCTCCAGTTTACGAATTTCATTTGTGCCCCACAGCAATCTTTTGAATATCATTATTAACTCCATCCTGTAGATGAGGACTTGAAACCCGTGGGGTGAAGGGGTTTGTCAGAAGTCACGCAACTAGGAAGTTGCAAAACCGGAATCCAAACCCATTTCTGTCTCATGGCAAAATCTCCGTTCTTTTACACTCTTCTACCTCAGCCTGCACATAATTATTACCTCTGCCTCTCTCACAAATTCTGTTTGGAAGCACTCTGTGAAATGTACTGCGGTACAGGGCTTAAGACTGTTGTCCAAATCACCCCTTTACTCCCTTTTCCTCCTCTCCTGAAAATCTTTGCCTTCCAGGATGTCTTGCCCCCATTACGAGGAGTCCTACTTTACTTACAAGAAGAGTAATTTAATGATGTTTCTTAAATTGTATATGTGCTCCTTAATGGGTGGCCTTCACGGAAATGCTGTAAATAAAGTCTGCCTTCATACATTGCAGCTCCTTCATCTCTTTCTTTTATCCATTGCCTTCAATTCCGCAAATATTTACTTGGCTGAATTATGGGGATTTAAATGAAAGTGAATCAGGCACGGCCCCTTTATAATAAGCGAACATATTTGCCTCCACCCAAACTTATTGCAAGATTCTTTGAAGACAAGGATTTTGTTTTAGTTATCTGTGCTCTTTCCCTTTCCCCTCTGTGTTCATTTTAGTGTTTGGCTCATGGTAGGTGCTCACAGATATTTGTCAAGAAATGCTTACCCGAGACTTTAAATTTTGCCGTCCAATTTTGTTTGCATTTTTCCTGCCCTTTTCTAGATCTCTACTTCTGCCCCATGTACAAAGATCTCTACAGCATCCATGCCGTGACCCCTTCAGCTGACTGGCACCTGGAGATGGAAGCGACTCCATGAGGATGTTCAGTAGCCTGGTGCCTGTCCAGATCAGGAATCTGGTGGGAGGCTACTGGCTGTTAACAAGGCAGTTGCTTTAGTAAAGCTTCGCTACAGGTGTGTACTGAGAGTGACTGTTTAAGGTTAGTGGATGCTGAGGGTCACAGAAAGTTTTCCTGCATGCCTCCTTTCCTTATCAGCATTGAAGAATAAGCCACATAATGTAGACGAGAAATTATGAGTGAGGGAAAAAAGGTAACAATCATTTTCTTATTTTAAATACCACAAGTGACCTTAGAATATTTGTCTAAAAATACTCCAAATCTAGGCTTGCACAGTTATCTCAGTTGGATTCTTGGGATATTTAAATATTAGTTCACTTTCAATACAGTATAATGTAGGATAGTACTTTGGAAGAGAATGTGTAAAGGGAAGGGACACGTTTGAGAAAACTCTGTGAATAGAGATACCATACAAATATACACTTTCCGTACCAAAAAGCCTCATTTTCACTTCTTTTTCTTTTGGTTTTGACCTTTCACTGCTATTTTATTTTGTTTAGTTTGTTTCAGGTACCATTTGTTATTTTGACTCTCTGTTTGTCTGCAGTTCTGCTAATATTTCTACAACAGCAACTACTATTATTACTGGCTAATACTAATTGAACACTTACTATGTCCTGGACACAGTTTGGGACCTCATATACTTTTAATATTTAGTCCCCACAACCTGGCTATGAAAAAATACAGTTACTAATCCCATTTTGTAGATGAGGCAACAGGGACACAAAAAGGTTAAGGGACTTTACAAAGCTAATAACTGGTAACAAGTGTGGCTTCTCCTCCAGTACTGCCTGATAATTACCTGTGTTCTTGACAAGTACTCTGCCACTCTCAAATATTTATAAGTCCCACCAAGGCTTTTATATGACTTGGAAGAATAATTACAATATGATAAAATAGAAACATGTAAATCGGGATCATGAGAAATACAGATAGAAAAGGAAAGTAACATCAGAAGGAAAGAGAATACTCAGATTATCCATAATGGTCAATAAATTTGGGCTGAAAATTTAGCTGGGAGCTTCTTGTCAATTCAAGGAAAAATAAATAAAAAAAGGAAATCAAATTCATTTTCTCCAGGCAAATAAGACCTTTTGATTCCTCTGGAAAAAACAAAGCTTTTCTAATACCTAGGTCTAAAAGAAATTTCTCATGGGGCTGATGAGAGAGGCTTGGAAGGGCTGAATGACAGAAGTGTAGGCCCAGTGTCCTCACTGTTAGGGAAAGAATGTGGACTATTGCATTTGAATTGAATATTGGAAATTGAAGATATCTGAATAGTAACAGTTTCCAGTAACACCTTCTGAATTTTATTTTTTCCCTGGGACTCTGTAAATGGTGTTATCCTGTCCCCTTGGTTGGTTTCAGTCATTTGTTTCCTCATTTATTTAGCACTTGTTGTGTGCCAAGAGCTGCCTAGGCATCAAAGATGCCACAACAACGGTCATCTCACTGTCTTGGCACTCCTGGTGCCTCTGCCACTTCCTCCTGCTGAAGTTTTTTCTGAACTGATTTTTAGATTGTCCTCCTTTATTGTCCTCTGATACCCTGAGATGACACTCAGCACCTTACATTGTTACTGTCTGCCTGTTTTCTGCCCCATGCTTGTCTGATTTATCTTTCTGTACATTGCCAGGACGTAAAAATAACAGCTACCAAATAGTGAAGGTATACTATGTGCCAGGCACTTTATGCACATTATCTGTGATCTTTCCACAGACTTTAGAGCAGTGGCCTTAGCCATTTTTGGGTCACTTGTCCCTTGAGAAGCTCTCTAGAAAAATCATCTCACGTGCAATTTCACATTTAATCTCAGAGTCTGTAGGTCTGCAAAAGCACACACATGGACCTTGTCCCTAGATTCCTGGTTAAGAATACTTGCTTTAAAGAGAGAGATTATAATCCTGCCTTGATATCTGTGGGGGTTAGGTTCCAGTACCCCCAAATTCATAGATGCTCAAGTCCCCAATATAAAATGGTATAGTATTTGCATGTAACTTATGTATATCCTCCCATATGCTTCAAATCATCTCTAGATTACTTATAATACTTAATATAAATGCTATACAAATAGTTGTTATGCTGTATTATTTAGAGAATAGTGATAAGAAAAAAAGTCTGTTCGGTACAGACACAACCATCCATTTTTTTCCAAATATTTTTGATCCATGCTTGGTCGAATGCATGGATTCAGAACCCACAGACTGAATTTCCATTTTTCAAATGAGGAAACTGGTTCAGGAGGAGGTTAATGAACGTGCGAGTTACCATGGCAGATAGTGGAGCCGGTTTGATCCCATGTTTGGCCCCAAACCCTTTGTTTTTTCCACCGCCCCAAAGAGAAGATGTTCAGAAAATGACTGATGTGTATATGGGAGTGTATGAAAGACTATAAAGGGAACTTTATAGTGTATGTGTCCCAAAGTATAGCAGAACATCCATTTGATATCAGAATAGACAAGGAGAAGATTTTTCTCAAGTATTTGGATTTAACTGCCAAACTCTTTTGTGTTGCTTACAATTTTTTTCCAATTTAGTCAAGTGATGATTCCCCTCGAGATACGGTTCCAACAATTTTTGCTTCTGGTGCCATTTCTGTTTGGCTGTGCATATTTTTTACTCTTGTGTTGAATTATGTTTTCTCTGGATGCCAAGGCAGATGGATGGTACTTTTGTTATGATTCTGATATAAATAGCATGTGTTAAAAACTGGACATCAATACTTCTCTGGCAAATAAACAAATATATCAGTGAAATAGTCTTCTAATTGTGTTTTTGCTTGTGGTTAAGAAGTGTATTTGATGGTCTGTGACTTGGTATTTATTTGGTGTGTATTGGTTTTATAATCCTTGCTGATTTCTCTCTCACCAAGTTCTGAAGTAATCACATTCATGAACATCTCAGAATTCTCTTTCTTTTGAAAACCTAAACTGAGGATGATGTACAGGACTCCTCACGGTCCTTGGTCGTACTCAGAATGTTGTTTAGCTTTCACAATCAAGGGTAAAATGAGCCCAAGCTTCTTGCCCTTGCTGTCTTAGGTATTGGTAACTGTGGCCCATCAGGAGCAAAGCTTAATGGAGTGCTTGCTGGATGCCAGGCCATGCTGAATATGAAAAGTTGAGTGGAGCCCCTTCCACTCAGGGGACTTGCTGTCGATCAGGGGTCAGCTGAAAAGCCTGAAAGCAGAGAATCAAAGTGAAAACCAAGGTAGGACTAGAGGGATGGATGGGGAAGGATTAATAGTTTTATTTCCTTCTTTATATCACCCCCCAATCTCCACCCCCACCCCCCTCCCCATCCCCACAGCAAAGTGATGGACTTACAGGTGCCTTTTACCTTTTAGTTTTTTTCTTTATTAAATAAAACAATAGCGAAACAAATCTATAAGACTAAGTTGTCGATAAAGGCATGATTAACTTTATTTGAGGAGGATGGGAAGGCCCCACGAGGAAGGGGCTATACCTTCAAGCTTGAAAGATTAATTGAAGTGTGCCAGCTGCAAAAGAATGAAGGAAATTCTCCCATTCAAGTGCTGAGCAGGCCTGGCCCTGTTTAGCTATCAAGATCAGACAAGATCGGGCATTTTCAGGGTGATATGGCCACAGACAGAATGAAGGAAATTCTATCAAAAGTATGAACCAGTCTGGCGCCTGTAAACCTAGCACTCTGGGAGTCTGAGGTGGGAGGATCTCTTGAGCTCAGGAGTTTGAGACTGAGCCTGAGTAAGAGTGTGACCCCATCTCTCCTAAAAATAGAAAAATTAGCCGAGTGTCAGGGCATATACCTGTTGTCCCAGCTACTTGGAAGGCTGAGGCAGGAGGATTGCTTTAGCCCAGGAGTTTGAAGCTGCAGTGAGCTATGGTGATGCCACTGCACTCTACCTGGGGCAACAAAGCAAAACTCTGTCTCAAAAAGGATAAAAAAAAAAAAAAAAAAAAGTGTGAACCAAAACTCCACAAGGAAGTGATGGTATCTGGAAGAGTTGCCTGGGGTCAGGTTGTCAGTGATGTGAATGATCTTCTACCCACAGTTTACGGTTGGAATTTCAGTCTGTGTCCTGAAGAAGTATTTTTTTTAATTTTTATTTTGAAATAGTTTTAGATTCACATAAAAGTTCCAAAATTAGTGCAGAGAGTTCCTGTGTACTCCCAGATTCCCCCAGTGATAACATCTCACAGAATAACCAGAGTTACCAAAACTGGGAAATTGACACTGGTACGTCAGTTTAACTAAATTTAATATCAGCTACACTAAAAACTTTATTCAGATTTCAGCAGTTTTTACATGTGCTTATCTTTTTTCTTGGCATATATTTCTATGAAATTTTAACACATGTATGTATAATTTCACATTGTGCATTTTAAAGCAAGGAAGTAACATAAATATGTCTGTGCTTTAGAAAGATAAGTCCGCACCACAGAAGAGGACAGATCAGTGGGAGAAGCTGGAGACCTGAAAGGGATTTGAGGGGTCATTTCTGTGATCCTGATGAGTGCAGATGATGGGCTGTGACTTCAGGGATGCAGAGAGGCAGGGCATATATTTAAGAAGTGTTCTGCAAGTAACATTGACAATACTTGTTTACTGATTAGAAAGAGGGCTTGAGGCAGGAGACCACAGGCAAGTCTGCCTTCAGTTGCCAAAGTTCAGAAATTGAAGCAAATCCATTCATTCACTCATTCATTATAAACCACTCTGAATTACTAGTCACTGGCCTAGGATCTGGGAACATGGTGACAGTGTGAATTGGCTTGGCTCTAGTCTTTATGGAACTTACAGTCTAGCAGGATACAAGCGTTAACCAAAGACACACGAACAGCTGCAGTATCACAAACTGGACTAAGCTGTGAAGGATGGCAGAAGTCATAAACGTGTGTAAGGGAGACCGACCTTGTGCGGGGTGTCAAGGAAGACTCCCTGCGGAAGTGACATTTGAACTGAAATTTAGAGGGATGGTTCTCAGAGTGATGTCCGGGAACACCAGCATCTCCTGGGAACTTGTCAAGGATGCGAATTCTTAGGCCCCACCCCTGCCCTGAAGGGGAGTCAGAATCTAGAATGGGGCTGCTGTCTGTTTCCAACAAGCCCTCCAGCAAGTCCGAGAGCCACTAAGCGTTAGGATGAGGAGTTCATTAGGCAGAGAGGAAGAAGGATGAATGGCCTGGGTAGAGGGTTACAGCAGATGAAGAGGAAAAAGCCCCTATGTGGGAAAGAGCACATTCGAGGGACTGCCAAAGGCTAGGGAGGTCGAGGCAGAGGAGGGCCCATACTGCAGGCACAATGACACCGAGGCTTTGGTCCTTACTCTAAGAGCACTGGGAAGCAACTGGAGTGTTTGAAGCAAGGAAGTAACACAAGGAGATCAGCATTTCAAATGACTGTTCTGATTGTGGTGAGGGAGACAGAGGGGGGACCACAGTAGGGGTGTGTGTATGTGTGTGTATACATGTGTATACATGTATGTGTTGGGTTGAGACATAGAGAAGTGGTGCTCAATAAAACACCTCCACCTCCACACAATTTAGTGTGGGATTCATGTGATTTGCCTGAAGTTTTCTACACAATTCTCCAGTCGCTGGCAAATAATTGCATTGTTTTGCAAACCCAGAGGCTCCATTCTTGTGGCTTGATAAGCTGAATGAGAAAATCTGTCTGCCAATCTGTGCTAACCCCATTGCTCTCTTATTTTTCAGAATTCTCAAATTCAGAAACACTTTATCTCAAAGAAAATGAAACGAAATACCACCAAAACGAGCGCTACCAAAGTCAGCAGCACCCTAGCGGGCAGCACCAAAGCCAGGTGAGACGCTCCTCTACCTTGAACGTCTGTGTCCGTCTATGTGGCTCGTGTACACAAGAAGGCAGCCAGGTCACTGTACTGTGCACAGCTTGAGGTCTCAAGAGAAAGGTGCTTTAAAAGTTGATAATGTTACTACTGCCAGTTCTCTCTGATTTGTGTCAGTTGTTCAGGCAATAAGCATTTACTGAGTGCTGACGTTTGTGCCAAAATTGTCTGGGGGCTCTCATATTAATCATATCAACAAGCATTGGCTTTCACATTTTAACACTGAATGACCTTAATTTGGTGCTCAACATGACTGCAAATATTAGACAACTGCAGTGAATTCAGTAAATGATTCAGCCTACTTCACTGCAGGGCAGTAGGGCCCCCCGGGGCCAACTCGACAATCCAGACTTTTTTGGAACTAGATTCACATTTCCTGCTATAGGTGGCAGCAGCAGCAAAACTTTGTTACTGAACCCTGAAGCTAGGAAACCATTGAAACTTTGCTGGCGCCAAGGCTTGCTTGGACTTGGCTGGACTATAAATAGGATGTGTTAAACACTCCTGTCTGCTTGTGAGAGCTGGGCGAGAACGTCATTGTTTCCAGCTCTTACATTTTAAAAGGCTGCCAGCGAGACAGTTTTGAGATGGGAACAACTCTGACAGCAGGCTGTGGTCAGTTTTCCTGACAACTTGTTTTTCCCCCTTTGCCATATCTGTGTTTGTTATCACATCAGGTGTGGTGGGGAGTCTGAAAATGTTCATTAGGTAACAGTGAATTTCTGAGACAGCTCCTGAAATTAGATTTTTGTGTCCGTGATAGAGAAAGCACATTACAAACAAAATAGTGTAAGCTCTTTCTTAAGGGTCTGTATTCTCAGGCAGCAAGGCATTCATGCGGATATAACTTACTACAAAAATACAATTACTTAATTTAGTTCGACTCAACATTCATTATATTTTGGAGGGTTATGTGCCAGGCTCATAATCAGACATGACCCCTGCTCCCGTGACATTAATGGTCTAACAGGGAAGACAGTGAAGACTCATGAGGGTCATGGGTGTTAATTAAGAAAACCTTACTGATGCTGGTCACTTGGTAGACGGGGTAAGAGTGAGGAATCACGGATTGTGGGGAAACTTCTACCTTGAGTGGTGGGAAAAAGGGGGGATCTTAAAATACAGGAGTGGAAAGGCGTGTATGTGTGTGTGTGTGTGTGTGTGCTATTCTGTGTGTGTGTGGTGTGTGTGTCTGGGGGTTGAGGGTGTGTATATGGGGGGTATGTGTGTGGCAAGGGTGTGTAGTGTATGTGTGGTGTGTATGTGGTGAGGGTATGTGGTGTGTGTGTGGTGAGGGTGTGGTGTGTGTGGTGAGGGTATGTGGTGTGTGTGTGGTGAGGGTGGGGGTGTGTGTATGTGTGTGTGTGTGGTGAGGGTGGGGTGTGTGTGTATGTGGTGAGGGTGGGGTGTGTATGTGTGTGTGTGTGGTGAGGGTGGTGTGGTGTGTGTGTGGTGAGGGTGTGGTGTGTGTGGTGAGGGTATGTGGTGTGTGTGTGGTGAGGGTGGGGTGTGTGTGTATGTGGTGAGGGTGGGGTGTGTGTGTGTGTGTGTGGTGAGGGTGGGGTGTGTGTGTGTGTGTGTGTGTGGTGAGGGTGGGGTGTGTGTGTATGTGGTGAGGGTGGGGTGTGTGTGTGTGTGTGTGTGTGGTGAGGGTGGGGTGTGTGTGTATGTGGTGAGGGTGGGGTGTGTGTGTGTGTGTGTGTGTGGTGAGGGTGGGGTGTGTGTGTATGTGGTGAGGGTGGGGTGGTGTGTGTGTGTGTGTGTGCGCGCGTGCACCTGTGTCTGTTGGAGGCGAGTGCTGCGTGAATGACAGGGCTGTGGAAACCATTCAGCCGTCAGCACCTCTGGAGCTCCAGTTATGTGCTGGGTGCTCTGGGGCTGGGGCTGCAGTGGTGTAAGAGCAGTTTATTTCATGGAGCTTATAATCTGTCCGTAATTTCCCAAGTAAAGTGTAATTACACTTTGTGGGAAGTGCAGTGCAGGGAAGTGCAGGCTGTGAGGAGCTGTGAGGAGGACTTAGGGTGGTCAGGGAGACCTCTCCAGAAGGGGCTGTTCTCAGGAGATCTGAAGGCAGAGCAGTCGGCCCTGGGAGAGGGGGCAGAGGGGCCCATGGGGCCGTGGGAAGCATGAGCAGGGAGGTGTGAGCAGGTCTCGTCCTGCCTGGTAGGCCCTGGTAGGCATGTTATATGCAACATACTGTGACATGCTTATTAAAGACCATTTGAAAAAACAAATGATCAAAGTCTCCCTCATCCCAAAGTAGCTATTTTTGTCACATCTTCTAGCTCCTGACAATATTTGAAAATACATTTTTATATCATTTTATTCATAGTGTATACCTCACTGTGCTTTTTCTGTTGACATTGTCCTGAATGTGTTTTTCTGTTTCTACATGTTCTTTCTAGTGACCATTTATAAATAGTGAGATACTACCTAGTACCCACTAAAATATATCTTTGAGAAGTTTGTTGTCTTTTGAGTTTGATTTCTGGGTTTATGGTCATGGGTCTTGTAGTGTGTGTGGGTGGACTTAAAAATGCATTCTGGGAGAGAAGGTGTGCGTGAAGGTGAGATTTGGGAGACAGGTGAGAGCTGGGCAGGGCCTGGGAGGCCCTGAGTGCAGGGAGCTGCCCCTCAAACCCATGGAAATGGTACTGCCTAGCTGTGGAGGTAGGTCAGTTTGGAACCATGGATTTTTCTGCTAAATTGAATTCAAATGACTGGCTAAATTGTTTTTTACAATACCCTATCATTTGGAATATATTTGTAAATCAACTTGCATTCTTATAATTCCTATGTTTAGAATAGCAGACTAGGGGTCGCCAGTGGAGTCTGTCTAAAATATTAAGGCAGTATGAAACTGGGATGGGGGAGGCAGGGCTGGGCTTTAGATGTTGATGTCATGAATACTGGAATCCTGATATGTGATTGGAAATTTATGTAGATGACTTGCTTTTAATTTTCTACATGTTCTCTTGAGTAGGTTGCAGAATTGTTACACTGTTTTGCAAACTAAAGATAGATATCCATTCTTGTAGATCGAATCATAGATTTTCTTACTGCCATATCAAATATATGCAAACTTTATCATTCTTATCTGTTTATATAGGAATTGATACATATCACTCACATAGATGTGTAGAAATGCACATATATACACACATATGCTGGCACAATTGGGCAAAAGGCCTGGGATTACGTTCAGGACAGTTTGAGTCTTGGCCTTGCTATAACTGAGTAAATTTGGCTTTTTCTCTCTGGCGTTTAATTTCCCTACCTCTAAGAATATAGATAATGATGTCTAACTTACAAGGTTGTCACAGGGTGATGATTAAATGAGATAACACCCAGTGCCGAGCAAAATAAGTGCTCAGTTATTGCTAGTTGAATCTTGTAGAATCACTCACATGTAACATTTGACTTCATTTTGATATAAAGCAGGAATTTTACACATGAGCCTCTTTAAAAAAACAAAACTATAGACTCATATGTATCAGTCAGCCTCAGGATCTTCTAAAGCAGTGGTCTCAAGCTTGGTAAAATGTAGATGGCTGAGGCCTACCCTCAGAGAGTCAGTTTGTCTGGGTGGGGCCTGAAAATGTGCATTTCTAAAAAAGGTCCCAGCTGATGCTGATATTGCTGGCTCAGGGACCACACTTTGAGAGCCACTGTTTAAAAGCTACATGCCTGCTTTAACAGCCTTTTAAAAATTAATTTTTAAAAATGGAAAATAAATGCATTTAAAAATAATGGTATTAATAGCAATAAAACCATGTTATTTTGGCTTGAAGAATATACAAATAGAATAGCTCTTCCTCCCCTTGAGATGATCTGATGGATGGCATCTCTTGGGAAAAGTCTTTAATCTGACCCCAGAGATAGGGTGATTGAGTTCTCACTCTCATCAACCTTAGGAAGACAGGTACTTCATAGAGCAACACTGAATTTCTGCATGCTATGTCAGTGTAGTTCCCAACGTTGTGGGGATGCCTTGTTCCATACCTTTAAAACATGTTGTATTTTCTTTTAAATCCCAAGTTAAATGGTGAGCAACTGTAGTGTCGAAGTGGGTCATATTTCTCTTCTTCTTCTGAGATACTAGCCAAGGCATGGCCTGTAGTTTGCTGAAGAATGAATAATTAAGAGAATAGTAGCTTGTAAAATGCTTACACCAAGAATGTTTAGGTAGAACCCCAAATAAACTCTATTTTCAGAACTATCCAGATTTGACTCTTTGGTATATTCATATTGTAATTGAAGTCTCACTAGCATTTATGGTCCTGCAATTGGTAGAAATTAGAACTGGAGGCGACCTGACAGGTCATCTGGACCATTCTCCTGCTGGAAGAGGATTATTCCCTGCAGTGTACTCAGTGGCATTGGGAGGAATTACTTTTCACATGATTATTATTTTTTTTCATGCTGTCTTCAACTAAGTGTTTCTTGAATTGGATCGCTTTGTATTCAAGTAATAAAATGCACAACAGGCAGTACATTTCTGGGTGATTATCTTACTCCTCAGGTGGTGTAATAAGGCATGAGGCCAAAGCCCTGGCATGCCTTATTGTTATTAGGAAGTGAATTTATGGATAAAATAAAGAGAATGGTTCTGTGCATCAGCATTCACTGCAACAAGG
The DNA here is from genome assembly GCF_020740605.2 of Lemur catta. Classification (NCBI taxonomy): domain Eukaryota; kingdom Metazoa; phylum Chordata; class Mammalia; order Primates; family Lemuridae; genus Lemur; species Lemur catta. Next base: position 5,110,391 of record NC_059133.1, read on the forward strand.
GATGCACTTGCCGCAGATACTCCCTACGTGCTTGGAGAGCAGGGTGAGGCACGAGACTGAGTGTTTGTCACCATCTACACAAGTGTTGGTAGCTGGTGGCCTGCTGCTGCCCTCCAGGAATGTGTTATTAACTTTGTAAAAAGAGACGGGAAAGCCTTGGTCAATGACAGCTATGTGAACTTGATTCCTGGGAAGAGAGAGGCTCAGTCTGCAGCTCTGGGGCTCAGCAGTTGTGTAGCCCAGGGCAGACCGCTTGCCTGCTCTGAGCACCAGCTTCCTCACCTGTGCTGTGGGAAGAACAAGACTGACAGGGTGTGGGAGGGTTAAATGATAGTTTTCATAAATCTTAGGCACATTTTGGGCTCAGAATAAGTCCCCAATAACTGATAATCGGATTAGATAATTTATTTTCTTTTTCAAATTCTTCATCAGGTTTTTTGTTTCTTAATTTCTTCAATCTTGTCCTATTGTTTCAGTTATACAGATAATTCCCATCACTCTTGGTGTTCCTTCCTGTGCAAGAAGTGCACATCTCATCACTTCCCTGGCACACTCCCTTGACTTGCTGTGTCACATTTGCTTGTCAAGACCCTGACCCAAATTAAACCCCACTTTGCCTACCAGTGCACTGAGCATGGTGGGGGAAAAACATCCACAGGTCCATGAACCTCAGAGGGGCCCTTAAAACTCCCCGCAGTCACTTCACTTCTTCCATTCTCCCACTTCTCTTGTGGACACCGTTTCATTCCTCGTGCTGCCATCTCAATCCTGAGACCCTTCTCCCCAGCCTCACTCGTTGCTGTTGACTGACTTTCTATTGCAACGAGAAGATAGAATAAGAAGGGAGCTGCCGCAGGCTCCCATCACCACACCTGGTCCACACTGTCTTCTCTTTATCACCTTGAGTACACTGCTCATGATCCTAGAAAAGCCTCATCCTGCTACTTGTCCACAAGGTCTCCCCTCCACCAGCCAACCCGTGGCAACCGGTGACACTCGCCTTTCTCTCTTGCTGCATTATTCTTTGCCTTGCCACCGTCTGGGCCACTGTCATGAGTGTCCAAACATACTACTGATTCTCCTGTCTTAAAGAATGTCTCCCTCGACCAGCCATCATATCGTTTCTCTACTTTACTCTTTTTCCCCATTACAGCAGAGTTCCTTTGAAACAGTTATTTTTATTTACTGCCATGAATTCTCTGAATTGTTCAGGAATTCACTTAGACAGGCTTCCCCCACTGTTCCCCCAACACTGTGACTGTCAGTGATTTCCACAGGGCTCATTCAACCCAAAGGGCAATTCTCAGGCTTCATCACTGTAGCATTTGGCATACACCATCACCCCTCGTCCTTGAACTTCCTTCCGGTGGTTTCCAGGGCACTACAGTCTGTTCTTTCTCAGCCTCCTTTGCTGGTTCCTCCTCGGAGCCCTGAACTCTGCATGTTGGAGCGCCCCAAGGCTCAGCCTTGCGCTTGTTCTTTTTACACCTACTTTCGTAGTGGGTTCTCTGATATCAGGCCTTTATATGCATTATATCTTGACAGTTCCCAGACTTTTTATCTCAGACCCAGTCTCTCCCCTGAACTCAGACTCACACATCCAACTACCTATTCAGCGTCTCTACTTGGACATCTAATGGGCATCTCAAGCTTAACATGTCCACAGTGGAATTCTTGATCTTCTCCTCCAATCCTGTGGTCTCTCTCTTCTCAGTTAATGGCCACCCCACCCAACCTTTCTCTTGTATGCCAAATCGGATCTATCAGAGAGTACAACTGACTCTTCCTTGAGAATATGTCTGGAATGTGATCACTTCTCAACACTATTATGGAAATCACTCTGGGCCAAGCCACCATCTTCTCTTGCCTAGGTTATTGTAGTAGATTTTAATTGTCTCCCTGTTTCCTCCTCGCACCTGTAAGCCTATTCTTAACATACAGCCAGAGGCCAGATCACGTCCTCTGCACGTAACCGTCCAGTGGTTCCACATGTCACTGACATATCGCAGTAAATGTCAAAGTCCCATAGTGGCCTACAGAGTTCTCCTTCCTCTGGCCGCCTGTTGTGTCTTTGTCTTCTTGACTACATGGTTTCCTTCCTGATCTCCTTTAGATCTTTGCTCAGTGTCACCTATTCTCTTGCTCTGCTCCATTGATCTCTGTAGTGCTTACTCACTTGCATGATTTACGTATTTATTGTCTCTCTTCTGTTACTAGAATATAAGATCCACGAGGTCCAACATTTTACCTATTTTATTCCAGACTCCTAGAAGGGAGCTTCATAAATATGTGTTGACTGTGTGAACACATACCAAGCCACGTTCTTAAATGGAATTCTGGAAATTTACCTATGCCATGATTCTCTGGTTTCAATTCAGTTAAATTAACCCAGTTGAAGAAGGATGTGTGGGGCCACTGAGGCTCTAAGGCTGATGTGTAAGCCACGGTCTGGTCCTTACCGACAGCACCTGCCAACCGACAGGGCTCCAGACTACGCAACACAAGGCTCAGTGGGTGCCTCCCTGAAGAGAGGTGAAGCAAATAGTAGCCACTGTGGATTCCTTGCACATTAAAATATATTCTGATTTATTTCTTCAACCCTGTAAACTTTAAGGTTCTTCAAATTGAGGACTTTAGCATTCTTGTCTAGTCTGATTCTGTATACTCACAGTGCCATGCACATCCATCTAGTTTGGGATATTAAATAATAATTATGCACTTACATTTAATACATGAAGCCCAGTCAGGAAGCTTTTTTTTTTTTTTTCCCTGAGAAGTTTAGCTAACTTAGGAGCCTCAGGCAATTACGTTCTAAAACTTCCTTATAGGGCTGAGCTTGGCCTTCTTGATTCAATTAAGTTAAGGGAGAGTCTTGCTTCTCACTCTTGTGCTGAGAGTGGCCAGACAGGAATGAGTCAGACTAAATTTCCCTTCATTTTCTGAAACTCTAATAAGCCAAACTCCTCATTGTCACAGACTGGCGGAGTCTATGAGTTAAAAAATCACAAATGCATGTAATGGTGTGGTGACCGCCGAGCACTAGTCCTGCTGTCAGTGGGAGGCACAGCCAGGTTAGCTCTGCCAGTGGGTATGAGCCTGGGTGGGACCCCTGAGGGCAGGGGTAAGCAGGATATCCCTGTGACTCTCGCTGGGATACATCTAGTCTTGCTTTTGCCCTGCTTCCTTTAACATCTTTAATCATAATCTTAATAACTGTCAAGTAAACATATTACCTTAAAAATTATTGAAAGGCACCATCTTTGCCAAAGGTGCCTATGGGAGCAACTTTGCCCTTGGCAGTGCTAGTGCTGCTGCTGCTGCTGCTGCTGCTGCTGTTTGCCCTCCCACACCCATTCTTCCTCCCTTCCCCCCTCCCTCTCCTTCCCCTTCCTATCCTCCTCTTCCTTTTCTTCTTCTTCCTCCTCCTCTCTTCCTCCTCTTCCTTCTTTTTTCTAATTGCAATATAATTCATATACCATAAAATTTGCATCGTTTTAAAGTATACAATTCATTGGTTTTGAGTATATTCACAAAGTTATGCAACCATTACCACTACCTGATTCCAGAACATTTTTGTCACCTACAAAAGAAACCCCATACCTATTAGCAGTCCCATTCTTCCAGTTCCTGGCAACCACAGATCTATTTTCTGTCTCTATAGATTTGCCTATTTTGGACATTTTATGTAAATAGAATGATATAGTATGTAGTCTTTGGGGTTTGCCTTAGCATAATGTTTTAAAGATTTATCTGTGTTGTAGCATGAATCAGTACTTCATTCCTTTTTATGGCTGAATAATAGTCCACTGAATGGATGTACCACTTTTCCTTTATCCACTCACCAGTTCATGGAACTTTGGCTTATTTCCACTTCTCTGTTGTGAGTAATGCTGCTATGAATATTTATGTTCAACTTTTTGTGTGGATATATGTTTTCAGTTCCCTTGGGTGTATACCTGGGTGTGAAATTGCTTGGCCACATGGTAACTCTATGTTTAACTTTTTGAGAAATTGCCAAGCAGCAGTCCTAAGCATCTGCACCATTTTACCTTCCCACCAGTGATATGAAGATTCCAGTATCTCTACATTCTCACCAATACTTGTTAGTCTTTGTTTCTTTTATTATAGCCATCCTAGTGCGTGTAAAGTGATATCTTATTGTGGTTTTGATTTTCATTTCTCTAATCACTAGTGATGTTGAACATTTTTTCATATATTTACTGGTCATTTGTGTATTTCCTTTGCAGAAATGTCTGTTCAAATCCTTTGCCCATTTTTAACTTGGGTTATTTGTCTTTTATTATTGAGTTCTTAATATAGTCTACATACTAGATCCTTATCAGATATATGATTGGCAAATAATTTCTTCCACCCTATAGGTTGTCTTTTCACTTTCTAGATAATGTTCTTTGAAGCACAGAAGTTTTAAATTTTGATGAAGTCCAATTAATTTATTTCTTCTTTAGTTGCTTGTGTTTTTGGTGTAATATCTGAGATATCATTGTCTAATCCAGGGTCACAAATATTTACATCTGTATTTTCTTCTAGGAATTTTATAGTCGTAGTTCTTAAATTTAGGTCTTTTATCTATTTTGAGTTAGTTTTTGTATACAGTGTAAGGATCCAATTTCATTCTTTTACATATGTATATCTAGATTTCCCAGAATCATTTGTTGAAAAGACTGTTGTTTTTCCATTGAGTGGTCTTGGCACCCTCGTCAAAAATCAATTAATGATAAATATAAGAGTTTATTTCTGGACTGTCAATTCCATTCTATTGGTCTATATGTCTGTTTCTTTGTTGATCTGCTGTCTAGTTATTCTACCCATTATTAAAAGTGGGTATTGAAGTCTCTAACTATTATTGTTAAAGTGTCTATTTCTTCTTTCAATTTTGTTAGTTTTTGCTTCATGTATATTGGGGCTCTGTTGTTAGGTGTATCTGTTTATTTTGCCTTCATTCCTTCATTTATTCTTTTTCTAATGCTCTTCCTTTCTTTATGTAGACCTGACTTTCTGAGCTATATCATATTCCCTTCTTTCTGAAGATTTTTTTTTTAACATTTATTGCAAGCAGACCTGCTTACAACAAATTCCTTCAATTTTTTTTTTTTTGGCCTGAGAAAGTCTTTATTTCTCCTTCATTTTTGAAGGATAATATTGCTGGATTCATAATTCTAGGTTGGTGGGTTTTTTTTCTTTCAACACTTTAAATAAATATTTTACTCTACTTTATTCATGCTTGTATAGTTTCTGAAGATAAGCACTATGCACTGTACTTTCTTGTTTCTTTGTATGTCTCATACATTTTTGTTGAAAACTGGACATTTTAAAGAATGTAATGTGGCAATTATGGAAATCATATTCTCAGCCCTTTCCATGTTTTGTTGTTGCTGTTTGTTATTCATTTGTTTAGTGACTTTTCTAAACTAACTTTGTAAAGTCTGTATTCTTTGTTTTGTATGGCCATTGAAGTCTCTGATTGGTTGCCTTCCTGGTCAGTTCATGGTTGGGCAGAAATTTCCTTAAATGCCTAGAAACAATAAGTCTTCCACTTTTTGCCCAGGGTCTGTTTGTGTTGGAGCATTCCTTCAACACTCATCCAGGCAGTTAATAACTCTGTCTTAGCCTTTACTTCCTGCTTGTGCAGAGCCTCAAGGTCAGCCAGAGGTGAAAGTTTAAGGCCATCTCAGGTCTTTTTTGAACACACACAGAACCGTGGGAATTGTTACAACTCTATGCATGTGAGTGGCCTTCTAGACTCCCAGGAATATGCGGGAGCTTTACCATGCCCCTGTGGACATCTCATTCCCCAGATTTTCTCTTTAAGCTTTTTGGTTAGCCTATTATTTGCCCCATTATCCACCCATTCAGGCAGCTGTGATTTTAAACCACAATTGCCTCAATTTTTTTCTAACAAATGCCTCTTCATGATAGGCTATTCTCACTGGGCGAGCTCTAAATCAGTTCTAATGAAGACATCCTGTGAATGGGGGCTTTCAGGGAACCACCAGGTCAAATAATGATAATTTTCTGGAAGTGGGGCTTTGAAGGAGCTCCAGCTCCGTTCTGCCCGCTGCAGTGACTGTCAGGCTGTGTTTTCACTGTGATCGCAGGCTGTGGGTTTTCACGGCTGCATCAGAGATGGTGGGGGGTGAGGAGGGCGGGGAGAGGAGAGGGAGAAAGGCAGGTTAAAGTGCCACAAAGTGTGCTCTTCATATTGAGATTCAGACTTTTTTTTTTAATAAATGCTCCTCAGATTGCTGCAAGTGCTTGGTAATTTCCACAGTTCTGAAAAAGTTGATTTTGACAATTTTGTGCCAGTGTTCTCATCAACTTTATGGAGGAGAGGATTTTCAGAGGTCCTTACTCCACCATCTTTGCTGCTGTCACCCCCAGCTCTGCCTATGACTGTGTGTTGAATGTATAGCGAGGCACTTCAAGAGATCTCAGAGAATCCACACTTTCTTCCTCTAACTGCCTACCAAAGAAATGCATCAGTGGTAGTCAAGATGTAGGTGGATTTTCCTGTTCAAAAATGTCTCAATTTTGCCATTATTGAAGTTTATTGGATCTACTAAAAACAAGGAGACCAAAATCATGATTTTGTGTCCATCTTAAGAAATAGTCTTTGAAACATCAGCAAGCAGATCATGACTAGCATGATTTTTACACTCTCCAGCTGTCCTTTCAAAGAAGGATTGGGTAGGAAATTGGCCACATTTGTAATGTATGCTTTAAGAGGATGTAATCTGTTTTCTTTTATATAACAGGGATTTAAAGTGCAAAATGGCGATTATACCAGATTGGCTTACTTCGTATCCTCACACGCGAAAATTTACATGTTCAAGACCCCATTCTTCACCATGTAGATTATTATATTCAAAGAATGGTTTCCAAAATATGTTCAGACCTTCATCTTCAAGTGAGTATTCATGAGCAAATAATAACATTAACAGTAGATACCACTCATGTATGTTTAATATGTACCAGGCTTGGTTCAAAGGCTTCTTGTGACATTTAATCCTCACAATAATTCTATGAATTAGGTTTGGTTTTTATCTCTGTTTTCTATATAGGAAACCTGAGACATGGATTGATTATGCTATTTGCCGAAAAGTTATGTAGTTATATATATATATATATATATATATATATATATATATTTTTTTTTTTTTTTTTTTTTTTTTTTTTTTTTTTGAGACGGAGTCTTGCTCTGTCACCTGGGCTAGAGTGCTGTGGTGTTAGCCTAGCTCACAGCAACCTCAAATTCCTGGGCTCAAGCTTCTCCTGCCTCAAGCTCCCGAGTAGCTGGGATTACAGGTGCATGCCACCACACCTGGCTAATTTTTCTATTTTTAGTAGAGATGGGACCTCACTCTTGCTCAGGCTGGTCTCGAACTCCTGAGCTCAAGCGATCCTTGCTCCTCAGCCTCCAAGAGTCCTAAGATTACAGGTGTGAGCCACTGTGCCTGGTACCAAGTTACGTAGTTTTTAAGTGGCAGGGTCAGGATTTGAACCCAGGCAGTGCGATTCTAGAATTCATGGACTTAACTACCATGTTAGAGAGCAGCAGTCCCCAACCTTTTTGGTGCCAGGGACCAGTTTTTCCATGGACTAGGGTTGGGGGCAGAGCCGGGGTGCTGTGAGTTGGGGGGGTTGTGGAGCTCAGGCAGTGGTGAACGGCCTGTTTCCTAACATGCCACAGACTGGTACCGGGCCATGGTCCAGGGGTTAAGGACTGCAGTTATAGATTATACTGACTGACTCAGTTTTAAAAATGAAATCAGTAGACTTTATTTTTTTGAGTAGTTTCAGGTTTATAGAAACATTGAGCAGAAAGTGCAGAAAGTTTCCATATACCCCCTCCTTCCCACCACCACTTTCCCCTATTATTAACATATTAGTGTTAATTTGTTAAAATTGATAAACCAATATTGATATATTATTATTACCCAAAGTCTATAGTTTACATTAGGGTGTACTCCTGGTGCATATTCTGAGTTTAGAAAAATGTATAAAATGCATGCATCACTATTATATAGTATATACAGTAGTTTCACAGCCCTAAAAATTCACTGTGTTCTACCTACTCGTCTTTCCCTTCCTCCTACCCCTGGGAACCACTGATCTTTTTATTGTCTCTATAGATTTGTCTTTTCCAGGTGGAATCATTCAGCAGGTAGCCTTTTCAGATTGGCTTCTCTCATTTAATAACATATATTTAAGGTTCCCTCATGTTTCTTCATGGCTCAATTGTTCATTTCTTTATAGTGCTGAATACTATTCTATTGTCTGGATGTACCAGTTTATTTATTGATTCACCTGCTAGATCTTGGTTGCCTCAAGTTTTGGAAGTTTTGAATAAAGCTTCTATAAACATCTGCTTGTGGGTTTTTGTGTGGACATAAGTTTTCAACTCTTTTGGGTGAATACCAAGGAGCGCAATTGCTAGATTTTATGGTGAGAGTATGTTTAGTTTTGTAAGAAACTCAGACCTGATTGCTAAACCCAAGGTCATCTAGATTTTCTTCTAGGTTATCTTCTATGAGTTTTATGGTTTTGAGTTTTACATTTAGGTCTCTGATCCATTTGTTTTTCTTTCTGTGGTTCAGAAAGACTGTGCAACATTTTGAGCTAATTTTTTGTGAAGGGTGTAAGTTCTGTGTGTAGATTAATTTTCTTATGCATGCATGTCTAGTTGTTCTAGCACCATTTGTCGAAAGGATTATCTGTTCTTCATTGTATTGTACTCATTTATTTTTACTGCTGAATAATATTCCACTGTATGCCTTAGCACAGTTTGTTTATCCATTCACCTGTTGAAGGACATCTTAGTTGCTTCCACGTTTTGGCAGTATAAATAAAGTTGCCATAAACATTTATGTACTGGTGTTTTTGTGTGGACATAAGTTTTCTACTCATTTGTATTCCTTACTCAGTTTTAAAAGCAATAAAATTTGACATTATTATTTGCCAAAAGTATATGTCCTTTAATTTCACTCATTAGTTCCTTTATTCATTTGTTCATTTATTCACAAACATTTTCTGAGCTGTCATATGTGACAAGCACTGTAGCAGGTGCTGAGGATAAGAGTTGGATCTGATGGAAGGCTGGCCCTGAAGGAGCTCACGGTCTGAGAGGGAGAGAAGAAATTCCAGTAGAGCGAGGCAAATGCTGTAACAAGCACTTGTACGAAGCTCTGTGCGAGCACAACCTGAGCAATCAGCAGGACCCAGAGGGGCATTATGAAAGAGAAATGTGATTTTTCCTTGTAAATGGGGGAAAATCATTTCTAGTCAGAAGTCACACTGGACACTTGTGCTTACTTATAATTGGCAAGACTGGAATCACATGTCACATGCATCTACTAGGGAGCCTAGGAATATAGACTTTATTTCAGACAGCCATGTATTTACCTGAAACTCAGGGGCCTATTTCTAAGGAAAACAAGGAGAATGGATAGCAGGGGTTAATTTACTAGTTTCTGACATAAAAATATATCATCAAAAATAGATCCATTCCAGTTCAATAGCTTCATGTTAGTTTATTTAACTACTTTTGATAGTACATAGAAGACGAGAGTGAAGTGGGATTACTGGATTAAAGGGCGTTCATACTCTTAAGGCTCTTGACGAGTGCTACCAAATTATCCTTCAGGAAGCGTGTGCTGTACATTCCCACAAATAGTACTTATAAGTGCTCATTTCTAAGTATTCTAGCACTAAATATTATCTTTTAAGATCTTGCCCATTTGATATGTGAAAATAACAGTCCATTGTAAATTTAATTTGCATTTATTCAATAGTAAGGTTGGCCAGGTGCCATGGCTCACACCTGTAATCCCAGCACTTTGGGAGGCTGAGGCAGGAGGATTGCTTGAGCCCAGGAGTTTGAGACCAGCCTGAGCAACATAAGCAAGACCCTTTCTCTACAAAAAATTAAAAAATTAGCCAGGCGTGCTGACTCATGCCTATAGTCCCAGCTACACAGCAGGCTGAGAGGCAGGAGGATCACTTGAGCCCAGGAATTTGAGTTTACAGTGAGCTATGATTGTACCACGGCTCTCTAGCCTGGGCAACAGAGTGAGACCTTGTCTCACAAAAACAAACAAACAAACAAAAAAAGTAAGGTTAACTTTTATTCTTAGTTCGTCAGGTTTATGCCTTTTTTTTTTTTTTTGCTGAGTTGCCTGTTCATATCCTTTGCCCATTTACTTGATGTGGGTTGGTCTTTTTTAGTGATTAGTATGCATTCGCTTTGTATTAAAGATATTAATCCTTCATCTGCCTTATGTGCCACAGATATTTTTGTTCTTTGTCTTTTGCTTTTTATTTCTGTTGATGGTAGTTTTTCAATGCACTGAAGTATTTTTTACTTTTTAAAAATTAAATATGTATGCTTTCCTGCACCACTTTCCTCCACAGAGGGCATCGTCAACAGTTTGGGTGGTCTCTTTTTCATGAATACTCATATGTTGGTAGATATGTACTTGTATAACTCATATATTAAATAAGCAAATTAATAGTAGACATCCTGTTTCCTTTTTAAATGTTTTTATCTTTGTGTTTCAATTTGAATGATTTCTATTGACCTGACTTCATATTCACTAGTTCTTTTTCCTACCATGTACAATCTGCTACTAAGCAAAACAAATGAATTCTTCCCATCTATTTTTCCTATTTATTCTTTTTTTGTGTATATTCATGGGGTACAAGTGCAGTTTTGCTCCATTGATACATTGCATTGTGGTGACGTCAGGGCCTCCGGTGCATCCATCACTGAAGCAACGCACATTGTACCCACCAAGCAACCTCCCATCATTCAGCCCCCCTTCGCTTCTGATATTATATTTTTAATTTCTAGCTTTTTCATGTGCTCTTTAAAAATAGTTTTCATTTCCCTACTGAAATCCCTCATATGTTCAGCATGTTCGCAACTTTTCCCTTTAATCTTTAACTTATTTCTCATTCTAGTTTAAATACTTGATGATTTCTACATTTGCTCTATCTGTGGGTCTTTTTCTGATGACTGTTTTTACTCTTGATTAGGTCACCTTTTCTTCTTCACTTGTTTTGCAATTTTTAAAAGATTTACTGCTACATATTTGTGTAAAAAACAGTAGAGAAATAAGTAAACAATTTTTACCCTCAGAAAAGGAATGTCTCTTTCAGGCTTTTAGCAAGGTGGGATGACTCAGTTTAATCTTTAAGGTGAGCTGCATCTTGACTTTGTTGCAGTTTTATTTATATTTAGGTTACCCCCAGTTTCATATGCTTTCCATTAATAGGTCTTGAGATCTGAGCACTGGTGGGAATCCAGATCTCTATGTTTTACAGCCTAGCAGCCAGCTTGGCATATTATGGGGGGATCTCTCTCTGCGTTTCAGCCCACCTGCCATTTTAGGGGCTTCTTTGAGAGTTCTCTTGGTTCTCTAGCTCTTTCCTTGGCTTTGTGCAGCTCAGGAGACCTCTGTCTACCCTGTGGCCCTGCCTCCAACCTGAAGCAGCCCACTGACGTTCATATGCTTCAGAGGGTTTGCTTTAGTTCTTCTTCCCTGTACTCAGCCTTTGAAAAACAGCTGGACTTGTGTAAAACCGCACATACCTTGGGGCACATCACACAGCTCTCCTGCCGCCTCCAGTCTTTGGTGTGCTGCTTATGTGCACCTGGGGAGGCCCAAGATGAAGGGTCCAGACTTGCTCTGTGACTAAGGCTTCTGGGATTCTAATCTATCTGCCAGTCTACATATGGCTGCTAACTGTTGGGTTGTTTTCTTCTTACCCTTACCCTGATTATAATGAATTTGCATTTTCTAACTGCTCTGCGGGGATGGAAGGAGTTTATGGGTCTTTTCTCTCTGAGGAGTGGCTTGTCATTTCTAGAATTTAGTTTCTTTGCATCCTTAAATCTCTGATGGCTTTTAAAACTGTATATATATTTTAAGCTTATCCTGCATGTTCTCATTGTTAGGGTGACAGTGACAGTCTGTTGTGACTTTCTATATTCTAAACGGATGTGGAAAATTTTGTCAAATTGCCCTCCAGAAAGATTATATCCATTTGTACTCCCACCGGCAGGGTATGCGAGTTTGGTTACTGCTTTCACTTTCAATCTCAGAAGCTGCAGTAGGCACATGAAATAAAGTTTTCATTCAAATAATTTAAAATAGTTTTAAATCAATATTTTCTGATTCTTTTATATTACTACTATTGATTGCAAAGATAGGGCTTCTCGGAAAGCAACTAAAAATATATATATGAAAAGTCTGAGAAAAGATTTTAAGAGGGGGGCATACGTTAACAAGAGGGAGCCCCTGATGACATGGGGGCAGGAGGCTGGTTTTCAGGCTGGTGGGCAGAGGAAGAGAGAGTGCTCACCAGCTGATGTTGAATCATGCAGCTCCTCTGTGTGGATCAGCTGCTTCAGAGAGTCTAAGTGGCAGTCGGAAATGGAAGGGAAGCCTGGAGCGCCTCCTGCATTTCTGAGCATCCTTGTAACTCTGGTGGGAGGTTCAAGTTCCTTCTTCTCCTTTAAGGCTCTATGCTCAGTCCTCTTCTCCCTGTCTGCCCTCTCTGTAGGTGAGTCATCTGGCTCCATGTCCCAAGATACCATCTGTAACCAAAACGATAGCTCCATTCTGACTTACTCCCTAAGCTCCTGATGGTATATCCAGTTGCCTCGCTGACCTTTCTGCTTGCACCTCATCCAACGGGCGTCTCAGATGTGAACTGGCCAGGCAGACCTCTTGACTCTCCAATGTTCTCCATCTCAGTCAAAGGCACTGTCATTTATCTAGTTCCTCAAGTCCAGCACCAAGGAATTATCCTTGATTTCTCTTTTCCTTTTAACACCCGCCCCAGCCAGTCCATCAGCAAGATCCTGTCAGTCACAGAACTGACAGATCTTGTCTCCCATCTGTCTGCTTTTTCCCACATTCAGGGCTACCACCTGGCTCAAGCCACAATCATCTCTTCTTGGAATGGCCTCCTCTCTGGTCTTCCGTCTTCAATTCTTGCCCCTATAATCCACTCTCTACATGGCAGCCAGAGTGACAGGCACCGTGTTAACTAACGTCACTTGCCTGCTTAAACTCTCCTGAGCCTTCCCAGGGCGCTTTGGGGAAAAGGCCAGCACTTTCCTTGGGTGCGGGAAGCGCAGGGAAGCTGGCCCTCCCCTCCTGGGGCTGGCTCTTACTGCTCTCTATCCCGCTTGCTACATGCCACACTCTGTCACTCTGGCCTGTTTGCTTTCCTGGACATATCAAGCTCATCCTTGCTTAGGGGCTCTTTACTAGTTGCTATGGTTTCCCTGTTGAGGACATTCTTATTTCAGCATCATGACCGGCTGGCTCATTTTTATCATTCTGGTTTCAGCTTGTAAAACTACTTGGAGAGGACTGTCCTGACCACCCCTCTGAAATGGCTCCCTGGCCACGCGATACCTCATTGTTCTGTCTTTCCATCTTCGCTGCGCTTGTCACTCTGTACCATGCCTTATAATTTACTTATTATTGGTTTCTTGTCTGTCTTCTCACCTCCAGATTGTAAGTTGTACCTGTCTTATTCACTGCAGTACCCTCGGGGCTGAGAGCAGTGGTTGAAATATGATAGGTGCTCAGTCAATATTTTTTGAATGAATGAATTCCACTTCTTTAAAAGCCAGTGTTTTGCAGGCTGCCGCCTTCTCTTCCCGCTAGGCACGCTTCCCCGTGGCTCCATGCTGTTGGTTCCCACGCTGGCATCTCCATCACAGGCTCTCAGATCTCTAGACTATGTATTCGGCTTTCAAGTGGACATCCTGCTTGGACATCCCAAACTGAACTCATTAGCTTTCCCATAAGCTTTTTTCTCTTCTGCTCCAGGTATCTATTGCTGTGTACAAACAATCCCAAACATAGTGGCTCAAAATAGCAACAATCATTTATTTTCCTCATAGATATGCAATTTGGGTAGGTGTCAGGGACAGCTTTTCTTTGCTCCATGCAGTTCAGCTGGGAAGGTGCAGAGGCTGGGCTGACTTCATGACAGGGGCTGGAGTCCTCTACAGAGGACTGGATTACTCCAATGGCCAGTAGTTGATGCTGGCTGTTGGCTGGAACCTTGGTTGGGGCTGTTACCCAGAGCTCTTACATGTGGCCTCTCCATGTGGCTTCTTGGCTTCCTCACAGCCAAGTGGTGATGGGGTGTGAGAGTCTAGAGAGGACTGGGCAGAAGCTATAGCACCTTGCGTGACCTCATGTTGGAGACCACACAGTCAATTTTGGAATCACGTATGTCATGTGTCATATTGACATATGTCCAATCTGTGGTAGTCACGGGCCCACCCAGATTCAAGGGGGGGGAACATATGCCTACTTTTGGGGGCAGGAGCATTGACATGACATTGTGCTGGGAGATCTCACTGTGGCTCTCTTGGCAAATACCTTCTGCTACATCTTCTCTTTTCCCTTTCTCAGGGAAGGGTGCTGCCTCCTGCCCAGCCACCTGCCAGATATGGACACTGCATCTTCTTTCCCTCCCTCACCTGGCCTCAGAAGAGTCTGTAGACTCCACCTTCTTAACCTTTCTTTTATTCACCCCTGTTTTTCACTCTATGACCAACACATTAGCGTAGACCCCTGTGAATACTTGCCTGGGCAGCTGTAATTACCCAATGTGTCTCCATCCCATCACTCTCCTTTCCTTTCTGCTGCTCGTCCACTGATAGCACAGGGAGGGTAAGGATGAAAATTGGGTTATGTTGTTTTCTTGGTGAAAACCCCACGTGAAGTCCCACAACCAGAGCACAAAGCCCAAGGACAGGACCATTGCGACTGGGCTCCTGCTGACTTTTCCCATCACATCTCTTGGCCAGCACCTCCTGTGCTCCTCTCCTCCTCCTCTTCCCCGTGCCTGGCTGGCTGAGCTCCACAGCCCTCCCCCAAGCACCCCTCCTCCAGCTCTGCGCCTGGCCCTCAGGAACACTACGTTGCTTTCCACTGAGAAGCCTTTCCTGAGACCTTTCCTCCTGTCACCCCAAACCAACCAGCTCTTCTCTGGGTCTCCAGTAGTCTCCAGTGCTCCATGCAGACACCGAATGCCTGTCCCCACACCTCATTGCTGTGTCCCAGTTATATACTCACCTCCCTCCAGGAAGCATCCCCAGCCCCTGGCACAGGCCAGTATGTGCTCGGTCCTCAGTGGGTGTCAGGAGAGGCAAGAATTGATGACAGCCAGCACAGCCCCTGGGCGAGAGTGAAGTCCCAAGACCTGCCACTCTGCAGCTTGTGAGCTTAGGGCCTGTGGCAGGTCACCATAGCAGTGTGAGAGTGGGGGCTCTGACATGTTCTCTCTTGTGCCACCTCAAGCAGAAGGGAGCTCAGGGCATCCCATAGCTGTGAAGAAATCCCTGACTGCCCTCTGGGTGGCTTCAAGTTGGCACATTGAGGTCCTGTCCTTTGAGTCTCTCATCAGCCCAGGCCACCCCAAGACCAAGGCTATCACTGTCCTCCGGCTGGAAATGTGCGGTAGCTTGGTAAGAAATTCTCATTCGTAGGGAAGGAACTGCAGTCATCCCTGTCTAGCTACTGTTTGTAAATAATACTATAAAAGGTGAGGCAATGTTAAAACCATTTAACATCTATCCAGAATTTCCTATGTAAGAAAGAGCTACTAAGTAAACTATGGTTACCAAGCCCTTGCAATCTCATAAATAAATATGAGAGATTTATCAAACTACCATTATTCTTGGTGTCTTCTTTTCCTAGCAGGTTATGAAACATCAAAGTGATCAATCACGTCATCACGTGTATGATCCTGAGTGGTAGCATGAGTTGGTTTGTAGTTACCATATTTACTTAGGTTATTTCCTACCTATTGTCCCCACAGTGGTTTTCATCTTGGACAGAGGGGAGGGAGGCCTGTGGTGTATCACCTCTCCTTTGGTGACTCGGGGCCTGGGACCTAAAACACGAGTCAAGACATTATTCCTTTCCTCCTAGGAAATTCAAACCCCCAAAGGTTATTTAGCCCACTGTGAACATTCCTTTATTACCTTTTAGTGTCTAGACTATTCTCATTTCTTCCTCGTCTTTGAATGGGACATGATCTGGATTTAAGAATTGCATGTTTTTCCCTCAAAAATTGGCAAGGAGATGAAAATTAAATATATTTTAAGGATTTATTTGAGTGATATGAATTCTTAACTAAATTTTCTTCCATGTTTGTCACTGTGGTGACCTATGTCCTCTATAGGGAAGATTATATTTCCCTTGTTTTTCTTCCCCCTGATGTCATTACTAATATTTTATATTGACTAAATTTCAGATTTTTCATTTCAGGTTATCTAATGATTAGACATGTAAACTTAGATGTAGTAGAAGAAATACTATTTTAGAAGTTTATTTGATTCTATTAAACAGTGGAACATTTTTTGTTTAGTATCTTAGCTTTAAATGTATTTAATAAATAGCTCTATCTCTTTTATAGACACAGCTGTTGCAAATCCAATACTGTCCTTCTTAGATGTTAAACGGATTTTATTTGAAAAAATTACTGCTAAAGGGGATGAGTTGAAAAAAGCCTTTCAGCTGCTTGATCCTGGTCAGACCTTGACTGTGTCAAAAAATGAACTACGAAGAACTATCACAACCTTCCTGATGCCTCTCACGAGAGAACAGTTTCAAGACGTGTTGGCTCAGGTATGGTATGTTGTACTCAGAATAATTCAATTGGAGAAAAGCTGAAGCAGATCGGAGGAGTATGTCACCTATTCTGGCTTTATCCCTTGCTGTCACAAATGAACAGTAGAAGTTTTGCTTGTTCTTCAAAATTCACTTAATTAAGGCCAATTTAAATGATCACAATCAATGATTATTTGGTTATATTTTACACATAGTGCTGCTGCAGCCGATTTATTTTAGGTTTTTTTTGAGGTTCCACATAAATGTATTTGGTCAACTTATATTTTGGAGCTTAGTATGTTGGTATTTGTTCTTGCATTAAATGGTTATTGAGCATCTACTATATGCTGGACCCAGTGCTAGACACTAAGGGTGCCCTTGAGGAGCTCCCGGCCCAGCGAGGTATTTATGGAGTGTTGGCAAGTGCTGGGACAGGGGTCACTACAGGGTGGTTTGAGAGTTAGATGAGGGAGAGGGAGAATTTCTGAAAACCAGGGGTGGTAGTCCAGGAAGGCTTTTTGGTGTAGGGGGTATTTACATAGTTTTAACTGAGGGGTGGGTATTAACCAGATGAGAGAGGAAGGAAAGGCCATCACAGGCTGAGGGGATAGCCTCTGTGAAAGCTTGGGGGCCTGCCTCAACCTGCCATGCTCATTCAGGGGACTGGGCAGAGTCATTCATATCTGCAATGAAGGGATATGGCTGGGGGTGGGGGGCAATCGGGAAAGTACTTTGTTTGACCTTTGTCCTGGAAGCTCTAGGGAGCCAGTGAAGGGTGCGCAGCAGGGGGTGGTGCAGTTACTTTGGGAGGGATATGTAGGGCGAGGGCACTTGGGCCACCTAGTGGTGTATCATACCAGGGGGACATAAAGAGTGAAAGTTTGTGGTCCGTGCCCTCAGGGCCCTTAAAAAAGGAATACAAAATGCAGTAGGAATTAAACAGTCTCAAAATAAGTCTGTAATGATCAATATAGTAATCATAAGAGTGGAAAAGTTGTGCTGGAATATCATTAGTATTCCTTTCGACCCAATAACGGAATTTGTACACACACAAATGCACATGCACTCATGCATGCACACACACAGACAAGTCTAGGTATTTTACTCATTCATTGGTTCTTAATCAGAATCTGGCTTTGTGCTATTTAATAGAATTTGAAAGCCTTTTTAGAGTTTGGTATATACCCCAACCAACCCACTGTGCATATTTTCAACATGGGGGAATTATGTGTCATGAAAACAAGTATCTCAATGAATTTAGGCATTCCTAAATTCCAGTCTTGATCTCAGGTACTGACTCTCATTTCTTTCACTGTTTTTTTTTTTTTTTTTAACATGTGCGGTTCTATTTGGTGTTGCTTCTTGTGCATACCATGTTGCTATTTCAAGGTTTTCTCTTCCCTTTAATTTTTTCTTTCTTTGAATTTGGCAAGTTTTCAGCTTATTATTTCCTCATATATTTTTTCTGTCCCATTCTCTTCTCTGTTAGACATTTTTATATTGTCCCACTGGCCCCTGAGGCTCTGTTCATTTTTAAAAATCTTTTTTTCTATTATTCAGAGTGGATAATATTTATTGATCTACTTTAAGTTCACTGACTCTTATCTCCATTCTTCTATTAAGCCCATTCAATGAATTTTTTATTTTAGACGTTGTATATGACAGTTCTAGAATTTCCATTTGGTTCTTTTTTATAATTTCTGTTTAACCTGCTTTGATTTCCTGGTTCTTCCTTCAGTTATGAGCATATTTCTTTTAACTCATTGAACATAATTAAAATAGCTGCTTTAAAGTCCTTGTCTATTAATTCTAGCATGTTGGTCATCTCAGAGTTGGCCTGTATTGATTATCTTTTCCACTGGTCTTATTTCCCTAGTTATTCATATTCGAGTATGTTTGGATAATATCACAACCAACAGAAATATCATGTGAACCACATATGTAGCATTTTCTAGTAGCCACATTAAAAAGTAAAAAATAGGTGAACTTAATTTTAATATATTTATTTAATCCAATGTATCCAAAATATTATCTCATTGCAATATGTAATCACTATTAAAATTGTTAATAAGATATTTTACATTCTTTTCTGTGTACTAAATCTTCAAACCTGTTATATATTTCACACAGCAGACTCCAGACACTAAATTTTCATTGGAAATACTTGATTTATATTTTAATTTCATAAAATTTGTAGTTGAAATACTACATTACATTCTCATCTGTTCCAAACATACTTAAAAGTTTTCCAATAGCTGAATCAATATTATTTTTAAAATTTAAATTAATTAACATTAAATAAAGCAAAAAATTTTCAGTTAATAAGTTGTATTGGCCACATTTCAAGTGATCAATAGCCACATGAGGCTTTGGCTGTTTATTAGACAATGCAGTACTAAACATTGTGAATGGTGTATTGTGGGGACTGTGGATTCTGTTATATTCCTCTGAAGACTGTTGATGCTTTTGTTTTGACAGGCAATTTACTTGCAAACACTATCTCACCTGCAGTGTGCAGTAGCTCAGTTCTTTTGTCTTTACCTGGGCCTCTTTGAGTCTGACCTGCACATGCATATTCAGAGGTCAGCTAGAAGTCAAACAGAATTTATACCCAGGAAGTGGGTCTCCTCCTCTGTTTCTCTCCCATGAGAGAATATGTGAGATTCCCCTCACATTTTCTAGTGGCTGTAGTTGCTTTGGGTTTTGTGTGCTAGTCCTTTAGGCTAGAGAGACAGTGGGTTTTATAATGGGGCTCTGTGCTGAGCATGTGGCCTACCCTCAGGACAAAATCCATTAAGAATAGGAAACTCCTTCCGTTCCTGTCCCTTCTTCTAAGTTTTGCCCTCCTCCAAAGTGTCCCTGCTTTTATTTACTTTCCAGAGCCTTTAAATAGTTATTTCTTGTATTTTGACCAGAGTTTATGGTTGTTTTCTGAAGGAAGGGTGGCCTGTTTTGAGCTTTCTCTGCACAACTTCTCTGCTTTATCATTTTTGAAAAGAAATCACAGAGTTACAGAAAAGTTGGAAGTACAGTGCAAAGAGCAATTTTTTTCTAAAACATTTGAGAGTAAGTTGTTCCCTTACCCCTAAATATTTTAATGTATGTTTCCTTTAAACAAGGACACTGTCCTATAGTAACCATAACCCACCCATCAAAATAAAGAAGTTAACATGGACTCATTATTGCCATCTCAGCTCCAAAGTCCAGCCAGGTTTTACCAGTTGTCCCACAAATGTCTTGTAGGATCCAGGTCAGAATCATACATTGCATTTGGTTGTCATATCCCGTTAGTCTGCTTCAGTCTAGAATGGTTTGTTAGTCTGTCCTTGGCTTTCATGACCTTAACACTTTGAAGGTTGCAGACCTGTTATTTTGTGGTGTTTCCTTGAGACTAGACCCAGGCTTGCATCTTTGGCAGAAACATCACTGCAGCAATGCTGTGTTCTTCTCATTGTGTTTGATTAGACGGCACATGATTTCAGCTTATCTCGTTGCTGCTGAGGTTTCCTTTGATCACTTGATTAAGGTGAGATCCGTCAGGCTTTTCCAAGGTATCCACTTTGTAATTAATAAGTATTTTGTGAGAGAAACTTTGAAACCAGTAACTATTCTACTTATCAAACTTTCAATTTATTCATTTATTATTTATATATTAATATTTATAGGAACTCAAGATTTCCTACTAAGTGGGCTATGGGTGTGTTACGTTCATTATTTATTTTGATGTTTGAATTATTCCAGATTTGGCCAGTAGGAACTCCTTCAAGCTGGTTTCTGTATCCTTTTGACAGTCCCCGTCATTCTTTGAACATTTCTTTGCTTTACTCTCCAGAGCCTTTAAATAGAAGATATTCCAAACTTATCTGTACTTTGCTTGCTTTGGTCCTGGAATTGTCTATTTTCCAAAGAGTTCTGGTTCCTTTGAATGGAAGAAGATAACTGAGAAGCCAGGCCGTGGGCGCTAGGACTGCTGGTGTGGTTGGGAGGTCCCTGCCCCCAGGCCCTCTCAGCGAGCAGTGCTCTAGGGGGTACGTTTTTTTCATACACATGTGTATGTACATTTATGTCTACATTTATTCTGTCTCGATTTCTCTGTTCATATTAAAAACCAAGAGTTCATACCAATACCACCAATTCTAACTCAACATTCCAGAGATCATTCTGGTTTCTCCCTTTCCATGGTTGTAACTGCCTTCCCATTGAATGAGGAACTTGATTCCCATTAGGCTTAGATTTACTTATTTGCTCAATCTCCCTGTATGTGACCTAACTCATACCCAGCCTTTCTTCTCCCAGTGTGGGTGCCCTCTCCCCCATGTGGGCTCTGACCCACGATCATGCCATTTTCACCCCACATCCCCACACCAAGGCTCCCCCAACACTGCAGACACGACTTTTCTCTGCCCCATCTGATGACTTTAGGACTGAATTGTTAGGGCAGTAGGGAAGGCGGAAGGAAGGCAAAGAGCTTTTCTCTTCCTTTTAAAAAAATGTTTCTCCTTTACTCACTTCTAGAATAGGGAATAAACAGTACATACTGATATTTTCATATTACCTTTTATTGCTATCTACATTTGTAATAGCAGCTTTATTAAAATATAATTTACAAATCATAAAATTCACCCTTTTAACATGTATAAATTGATGTTTTTCGTATATTCACAGAGTTTTGCAATCATCACCACTATCTAATTCAAGACCATTTTCATCTTTCCAGAAAGTAACCTATACTCATTAGCAGTCACTCCCCATTTCTCCTGCTGGTACCTGGAAACCACAAGTCTACTTTCTGTCAGTATAGATTTGTCACTATAGATTCTGGACATTTCATATAAAATGAATCATATAATACATGATCTTTTGTGTCTGGCTTCTTTCATTTAGCATGTTTTCAAGGTTCACCCATGTTAGCATAAATGAGTACTTCATTCTTTTTTATGGTTGAATAATAGTCCATTGTATGGATAGGCCACATTTTGCTTATATTTTCATCAGTTGATGGATCTTTGAATTGTTTTCACTTTTTGACTTTTGTGACTAATGCTGCTATGAACATTCATGAACAAGTTTTTTCTGTGGACATATGTTTTTAGTTCTCTTGGGTACATACCTGGGAGTGGAATTGCTGTGTCATATGGTAATGTTCTCTTGCTGTTAAAGAACATTTGTCCTTGTAAACATTGCATCAGTTTCCTCATAAGCTCAATCTAGCTGGTGATACTTTATACCAAATGGAGAGTTAAAATATTATTTCCTGCTATGTGTGCTTATAGTCATGATCTAATGTTAATTTAAAATTTTGACAGTCTTCCCAAGCTAATCAGCTATGCAGGAAGAGGAAAAGTACAGAAAATATGAAATGTGTATCTGTTTTTAAAAGCTACATCTGTTTTTAAAAGAAATCACTGAGAACTGTAGAACTTCAAAGACTTTTTAGAAAACAGGTCTTGGTAGTCTACCCTTAAATAATCAGCATGTTTTTCTGGAACCTTGAGCTCCTGTGATGCATATGTCAATCATGAAGGCTGGAGTGTGGCGAATTTACAGGAGGCCAAGGTCATTGGGAATGAAGGGCAGGGCTTCCTTTCTCCATTCATGGATTTCACAGTGTCTGTGACTTTTCTAGATCTTAATGACTAATCTATGTGGTGATTCAACGTTTCTTTTTTAGTGGTTAATGTGAGCCTAACTGGGCACTTAATACAAACAGTAAAAGATTTCATTGGAATTTCCCCTTAAAAATTAGAAAAGAATTTTTCAGTTATAGTCTTCATTTACTTTAGCTTTAATTTTATTTGAAGAATTGTGCCAGGAAATGTTTGAATGTCAGTGTTTTAATAATTTATCAGCAAAGGAAGAATGAGGAGGCTTTGCTTATAATCTGCCCTATACTAGAGTAATGCAAATTTTGTGGTTTATTTAAAAATGTGGCCTCAATCTCTGAATTTTTTTTTAAGAGACAGAGTCTTGTTCTGTCACCCAGGCTGGAATGCAGTGGCACCACCCCAGCTCACTGTAACCTTGAACTCTTGGGCTCAAGCGATCCTCCCGCCTCAGCCTTCTGAGTAGCTGGGACCACAGGAGCGCATCGCCAAACCCAGCTAATTTTCTTAGTTTTTGTATAAATGGGGTCTTGCTATGTTGTTCAGGCTGGTCTTGAACCCCTTGCCTCAAGTGGTCCTCCTGTCCCGGCCTTCCAAAGTGCTGGGAGTACAGACCTGAGTTACTGCACCTGTCTAGTCTCTGAATGTTAATATAGACTATTTTTAAAGGAGTCAACTTGGTAAATAGATTCCAGAGAAGGAAAACAATTCTGTTCTGGTCCCAGTGGTTGTGCCAGTTTGGAGAAAAAGTCTTCTTTCAAGATACTTATTAATGTGATGGATACTGATTTAAAAAAGACCCTCTCCCAGCCCTCGTCTAAGAATTGACTTTCATCAATTTATCCATGTATGGTTTTGATTCTTACACATTTTTGCCAGAATCACAAATACTGAAAAGGCACGTACTGAGAAGAGCCTCTCATTTTAGATTAGATTCTTTAGTTGTCTAAAGGGGCTTAGCTTTGGAGACCAATCATTGAAAGAATTTCTCTACTACTTAGAACTTGTGTTCGACCATAGATAATAATATAAAATGTGATGAAAACTTGAATCATTTGATGGACTTTTTTTCTTTATAGGCAGGGTGGTTAGTGTAGTGGGATGAACTTATGCTCTGGATTCACAGAGATTTCTGGCACTTAATGGCAGTGCCATGCAGGAAGGTCAGACCTCTGCTCTGTGAAATGTAGAAAATGATACCACCCCGAAGGTGGTTCGGGGACTGCTCATGTAAAGCATGAGAGTAGTCCTGTGCCCATTTATTATGAGCTCTGTAGATGTAAGTTTCTTCCTGTCCTCATTTACTCTTACCATTACCAAAACCATGAGGGTACTACTCAATGTCCTTCTTCTGCAACATTAGAGAAACTTTGAAGTGTTTACCCAAAATTATATCTACTAAAAAAATGTACTATCAGAAGGCTGGGTGTGGTGGCTCACATCTGTAATCCTAGCACTTTGGGAGGCTGAGGCAGGAGGATTCCTTCAGCCTAGGAGTTTGACGTTGCAGTGAGCTATGGTCGTGCCATTGCACTCTAGCCAGGGCAACAGAATGAGACTCTGTCTCAAAAAAAAAAAAAGAAAGAAAGAAATAGAAGTCATGCGTATCCTTTCCAGGACAAGGCTCTACAAAGGCCTACCTTGTGAGCCCTGAGCCACTGCCCCCAGTCTCGTTTCCTAGTCATACATATTTTAAACAGTAAAGAGAAATTTATCCTTTGGGGGAGACTGAGAGAACCATGCTTGGCTTTAAGGCCAGCATTTTTAGGGCTAAGTAAATAACAGACTTGATTGTGTAGACTTGGGAGCTAGTCAACTGCATGGGAAATTGTAGTTTGTATATTTGCATGAAGTCTAATGAAATATTTTATAATGAGGATATATTTATTTTATGTTTATTTAAATTTTAGATTCATAATACTTTTTTGAAATAATTATTTTGATTTTAAAAAGTTTAACATTTTATTTAAAAATAATTGCAAACTTCCAGAAAATTTGCAAGAATAAGAATAGTAAAATAGCACCCATTTGGTACAAATAATACTGATATACTCTTGTACTCAGATTTATCTATGGTGAACATTTTATTTACCGTATTTGCTTCTCCTGTGATCTGTCATTATCTATGTGTGTGAGAGAGAGTATGTGTGTATATGTGTATGCAAACGACATACATAATGTGTATAATATTTTTTTAAAAAAGCACTTGAAGTTGCTTATATCATGGTTGTTTACCCCTAAATACCTCAGTGTATATTTCCTGAGAATAGGAACTATTCTTTTACATAATCACAGCACAGTTATCAACTTCAGTAAATTAAACATTGAAATAGTACTTTATTTAATCGACAGTCTGTGCTGACCCACTTGACCCAATAGTGTCGTTCATAGAGTTTCTAATTTAAAAATGACTTTTTCAACCTTAAAACTATATGCATGTACAGAAAGTTCACATGACACTCAGTGCAAAACTGTGCTGTGGCCTCAGCTTCCAATATATATTATACATATAATATTAATATATATTAGAAAATATTTCTGCCAATTTTATTTTATTTTTAGTTAGACTTTAGATTTAGCTACATTTATATGTAGATTATGGATAATTTTGTAGATAACTTGACTTTTATTAATAATTGAGCAGACTAGCATTCTAGGATGCGATTCACACTTGGTTTGCTGAGAATGCACATCAACTCAGGCACCTAGAGTAAGCAGCTATAAATGTTTACTAGAATGCCCATCACATCGATAGGATTCTACATTATATCCTGGAAGCTGTGATTTAGAGACCTACTACACTGTCTATTGCCTGGATCTTAATTCTCTAATGTGTTGTCCTTCTTGTTTGTACGTAGATCCCCCTCACGGGCTCTGGTTCTGTACCATACCATCAATTCCTGTCCAGGTTTGGTGGAATTGACCTAAATGTAAATGTTATAAAGAAGTAAGTGTTTTGTTTGCTCATGTGAAAATGTGAAATTTTAAATGATATATAAGAACTGTGACATAAAGCCATTACAGCTGATCATATCAACAGATATATATGGAAGATGGGTTGGTAGAGCTTATCCATTTAGAATTTAATGGAATTAATCATCACATTTTATTTAGAGAATATTTTAGCATCTATATAGGATATACTTAAGAATAAGATAAATGATTCTGTAACAAAATGTAAATATAGCAAATTAAAGCCAGATAAAAATATTTTACATGCAATATATTTAAATTTGGAAATAATGAATTTTAATCTTTAAAATATTAAGATGCCAAATTTAAAATTGGTTGGTTTTTATACATTTTTAACATTGCTCATTGGAAAGTGATCATGTTTTGGTGGCTAGAAATGAAAAAAAACGATTTTGTATGAGCTCCTCTAGTATTTTGTAGTTTTAGCATAAGCATAGGGCTTGTTTGCTTTATCTGCAACATGAGCAGGTTGGAGTATGACCTTTTATGTCTCAATCAACAGTTCTTTGATTCTAGTGTATGATTTAGGAAATATTGTTTTAGAAAAAAAATTATTTACTCATTACCTGACTCTAAAAATGAATAAGCCTCATTTTCATAGGAGTTATGTAAACAATTACATATAAGAATTAAATTTGATCCTGAAATATTAGCAAATTCTGATGTTATAGCTTTTGTGATTGAATCTATCACCGATGCAACTTAGGTATAAGAATCAGTGCAGCAGGGGGAGGGGGAGGGAGGAGTTGATGCTTTGTGGGTATAGAGTTTCAATTTTGCATGATGAAAAAGTTCTAGAGATCTTTTGCACAACAACATGAATATATTAATACGTAACACTACTGACCTATGCACCTAAAAATGGTGAATATGGTAAATTTCATGTTATGTGTTTGTTTTTTAATCACAATTAAAAAATCGCTCCCCCAAGAATGACAAAGTATTATCCCCTCTGTGATCTGGAACTTTTCTGTGTTCTGTTTAGTAAATGCTCAGTAATTGGTGGACTAAAATCATTTTTAGGCTCATTCAAAGAATGACTGTTGTTTTGTAGGCTGCATAGTCATGGCCTTGACCTAAAAGACCCTGACTCTTTTGTGGGATAAGGTTGTTGGGTGGACATTAACCTAATATGAATATTCTTTGTTGGAAAAGCTAAACAATTGGTAAAACTGACAGCAGGAGAGCCTTTTTCTCTTATTGTGAAACCTCAGTCTAATTAATTTGAGATGAAAAGATCAGCTGGGTGTGGTGGCTCACACCTGTAATCCTAGCACCTTGGGAGGACGAAGCAGGAGGATCGCATGAGGCCAAGAGTTTGAGACCAGCCTGGGTAACATAGCAAGACCCCATATTTACAAAAAAAAAAAAAAAATTAGCCAGATGTGATGGTGCACATGTAATACTAGTTTCTTGGGAGGCTGAGACAGGAGGATTGTTGGAGTTCAGGATTTTGAGGCTACAGTGAGCTCTTATTGCACCACTGCACTCCAGCCTGGGTGACAGAGTGAGACCCTGTTTCTAAAAAAAAAATAAATCCTGAGTTACTTTTTTAAACATAAAAGGATAAATATTTAAACTAAATTTGAAAGATTTCTGACTTACTCCTGAAGCTGAATTCTCTTTATCATTGGAGACATTGCATTATAGTGAACAGAGACTTCTCTTTCTAGCCATATGGTTAGGCTATATACCACGAACAACATACAACATTTCTACGGAAAACAATTAAAATGCTGGATAAAAGGTAAAATATATGCATACATTTTAATACATTACTGAGCTGGCAGGAAAGCAAGGAATCCTCAGAGGCCTAACATAAGGTGAAAATTGGAATTCAATTAAGGGAGCATTTGATAAAGTCAGGTTTTGCCCTGAGGGTATTAGCCAATCCTGGTGAGTTTGTGTGCTCACTTTTGTTGGCCATTTGGAGTAAAGGAGACAAGAGAAAAGGCCTAGGGGGCCTGCCCAAGGTGGAAGAACCTAATAGAGGACCATTGCATACCAAGTTGGGACACCTACACCCTTATGTAAGGATAAATTACAAATGTAAGCCTGCATCACAGAGGGGCACAACAAGGAAACCTACCTGTTTCAACACTAGTGTTGAGTGAATAGGGGAATAAATTCTAATTATAGGTTGATTTTCATGCAGGTCTGCACCTGAATTAATGCTACCTGTGTGGTCTGAAAAGTCTCAGGCTAGGAACTTACTTAGAAGTAATCCTGGACTGGGTGTGCCCTTCTGTGGAATACTGTATCTTCAACCTGTTCCTTAAAGAATTCCATAGATGAAGTGCTAAGTAACATCAGATCACACCAA
The DNA here is from genome assembly GCF_020740605.2 of Lemur catta. NCBI lineage: Eukaryota > Metazoa > Chordata > Mammalia > Primates > Lemuridae > Lemur > Lemur catta. The sequence goes on from NC_059133.1 coordinate 5,137,954, forward strand.
AAATTTTAAAAACATATGAAGAGGCAAAAATTGAGGACTGCAAACCAATACATATAAAACCAAGTAGAATTAGATCTCCAAACACTTGAAATATTGGAACCATCAGATATATCATATAAAACTAGTGTTTTAATATGTTTAAAGAAATGAAAGAATAGATAAGTGAAGATTTAAAGAAGTACAAAATAGAATTGCTGGTACTGAAAAATAAAATAATTAAATATATATAAAATTCAGTGGGTGGGTGAAAATAATTGGATTAAACATAGCTGAAAAGAGCATTTGTGGAGTAGAAGACAGAGCTGAAGAAATTTTCCAGAATGCAACACCGAAAGAAAAAGAGATACAAAATATGGAGGACAGATATAAGAGACATGGAAGATAGGAAGAGGAGGCCTAATATACTTCTAATTGGATTTCCAGAAAGATAGCTGTCTTAGTCCATTTTGTGTTGCTATAGCAGAATACCCGAGACTGGGTACTATAATGTATAAGAACAGAAATTTATTTCTCACAGTTCTTGAGGCTGAGAAGTCCAAGACCAAGGTGTTGGCATCTGGTAAGGACCTTTTTACTGTGTCCCCACGTGGGGGAAGGGCAAGGGAGGATGGACTCCCTCCTTCAATCCCCTTTCTAAGGGCCCCTAATGTTGTTCAAGAGGGAGGAACCCTCATGGCCCAATCACCTCTTAAAGGCCTCTTAATATTACCACATTGGCAACACTGAATTTTGGAGGGGCACATTCAAACCATAGCAATATAAGAGAAAGAATAGGGCAGAAATAATATTTGAAAAGATAATGGTTAAGAATCTGAAGCCAAATAAAAAGAAATGCCTATTTAGACATCTAACAGTGAAACTGTAGAATATCAAAATCAGAGAGAAAATATTAAAGGCAATGAGAAAAAAACTGAATTGACTTCAGAGGAGTGACAATTAGACACTAACTTCTCAACAGTGACAGTGGAAGCTATAAGATAAAGAATATCTTCAATGTGCTGAAATAAAATATTTGCCATCCCAGAACTCTATACTATATTTGTAAGAATAAGAGTAAACTTCTTCTGTGGGAGCCCCTGGGACCCTCTCCTCATCTCGCCATAGTATATGCTCATCTACTGACATCAGAGTACTTGGAAAAGGTAGAAACATCTAGCACCTTTGCCTCCTGTGTTCAAACCAGATCTGTTTCAACCAGATCTTGTATAATTTCTTCATATCAACTCATATAAAAACAAGAGGCAGCCTATGCAGTCATTGAAATATCATGTCATTAGACTGGGGCTGAATCTTGGGACACTGACAAAGGTATAGCTCAAATTCCCTAAGTATGTGAGGGTGAGACTTAATATTCTGGTCATGGAACTTCCCTTCTGAAATTATTTGGGGAGGTCACATTTTACACCAGCCAAAAACTTAATGCCATTAATAACACAGAGTGAACACACAGAAGTGGTATGCCATCTCTTCTGCCTGGCTACCTTAGCCTTGCCAGAACTGGTCTGTATAAAAATCACCATATTGAGGAGGTTCCTGACTATCCAATCGTGGTTGATTAAATTGGAAGCAACATGAAGATTAAAATTGTATGACCTAGGATGATGTTTAAAAAGTCTACGCCTCTGAGTGTGTAAGAGTTGGTGTCTTGGTCCGTTTAGATTGCTATAAAGGACATACCTGAGGCTGAGTAATTTATTTAAAAAAGAGTTTTATTTGGCTCACGGTTCTGCAGGCTGTACAAGAAGTGTGGGCCCAGCATCTGCTTCTGGTGAGGGCCCCAGGCTGCTTCTATTCATGGCAGAAGGTGATGAGGAGCTGGCGAAATCACAGGGCAGGACAGGGAGGAAGAGACAGAGGGGAAGGAGGTGCCAAGTTCTTTTCAACTATCAGTTCTAGCAGGAACTAATTCAGTGAGAACACATTCATTCCCATGAGGACCTGAGGAAGGCACCAAGCCATTCATGAGGGATTGGCCCCCATAACCCAAACACCTCCCACCAGGCCCCACCCCCAACACTGGGGATCAAATGTCAATATGAGATTTGAAGGGAACAAATATCCAAATCATGGCAGCTGGTAAGGGCAAAATGTGGGACTGTTGTTGTATCTGGCATAGAGGACCTCGTAGCATCTATGAATAATGGCAGTACCATCATCAGCCCTTCAGAAACTTCCGAGGAATGATTTTACTTGAAATGAGTGAACTGAGCCTTTGGGATTTGCTTCAGACGGACATGTAGGGCATTTCTACATGTAGACGGAAAGAGCCCTCTGCATATTAGATAATCCATGTGGCACTTGGGACAAGGCTATGAAGAGTACAGTCTTTCATGGGTAAGACAGTCAACACCGATCTTAGTAGAAGTTTTGAAAACCTTTCTGAGCACCATACAGTATTCACCACCGAGTTCTGAAGAAATTACTAAAGAACCTGAGAATGGTAGTGAAGCTAAATTCCTTAACAAAGACCATGTGTTGCAGCATTCCTTTGCCAGGGCAGGTATCCCAAATTCAGATGGATAAAGGGCAGAGAAGCCGCAGCACATCAGCTCACGGAGCAGATTCTAGGCAGGCAGAGAAGGAAGGAGAGAAGGCTTTGGGCCAAGAGAAGCAGGATTTGCAGGGGGAAAAGGCTATTTGCTACAAAGAAACAAGTGGCTAAGGAAACTACCAGCAAAGGAACCCATACAGATAAAAAAGAAAAAAAAAAAAGCCTGCTGCATACCGTCTTGAATTTGTGTGCCTCTAAAGATCAACTCAATTTGGACAGCTTATTTTGAATTTTTGAAGATTAGAGATACAATAAAAGCCAGTGAAAAATGTTTAAAAAAATAAAGACTGAGTGTTAAATAAAGTTATTTTCAGACAAAAACTGAGATAATTAATCTCCTGCAGTTCTTGACTAAAAGTTATGCTAGGAGCAAAAGGAGAGTGGTCCCAGATGGAAGGTCTGAGATTTTAGGAATTAAGAGCAAAGAAAGTGACAAAATATGGGTAAATAGAAATGGTTATTGGTTGTATAAAATGGTTACAAAAATTTCTATGAGTTAAATAAAAAGTTTAGAATTAAAATATCAGACAAGAATAAGCTGAGAGTGGATATATGGAATTAAAGTCTGTCTATTAGCTGGCAGGAGGATAAAGGTATCAATGAACTGTGTACATTGAAATGTTAAATATGCACATTGTGATTTTTAGGATAAGTGCTAAAGAATAGAAACAAAGTGTTTAACTTCCAAACATTTGGAAGGAAAAATGAAATGATTCTAAAAAATACTCAATCCGAAAGAAGGTAAGAAAGGAGAGAAAAACCTAGAACAGATAATACAAATTTTTAGACCTATCACCATATGTAGGTTACCACATTAAATGTAAAAGGATGGTGGGTACAGAGGCATTTGATTTTTATTAACTCTTAAATGTATATTATAAACTATGTTTTATATCTATTGAATATATCATTAAACAATAGTAAAATATTACATTTAGCATAGATTAAGACTTGGATTCCTGATCAGGTTCTGTCTTTAACTTGGGCACAGACAGAACTTAACCCCTCTTAGCCTCAGTTTTCTGATGTAAATGAAGTTCATTTCTGCTTAAAACACTCCAGTGGCTTCCCTTTACCCTTAGCTTGAAGTCCAGATCCAGACTCCTTACCGTGGCCCACAGCACCACGGGCCTGGCTGCTGCCTCATCTCTGAACGTAGCCCGCAGCCCTCCTGCTGCCCCTCCAGCTCCAGTCTGGCTGGCCCCCTTCCTGCTGACCCTGGGATGTGCCGAGCTCCTGCCCCCTCACGGCTTCATGCCGGCTGCGTGTTCTCTCTGCTTTGCCTGGAAGGCTTTGTGGCCCCTCAGCTTGTGGCTGTCTATTCCAATCACCATGGTCGGAGAGGCATTTTGTTGTCCACCCCACCCAAAATAGTAATCCCACCCTCCCCTATCTCCCATGTATCCCACAGCTCACCTTTTTTTCTTCATGGCCCCTGTTACTATTTCAACTTACATTACTTATTTGTTGGTTTATTTCCCATCTGTCGCTGTCACCAGTAGGGAGAATGTCTTGCTCCCCACGACAGCCCCAGGCCTGACGTGTAGGAGGCGCTGGCCAGGGCCTGTGAGGTGGAGGAACCCAGTTCTGCCTCTGTCATTCTCCACACACGACCTCAGCCCTCCCAGTCTGTCCCAAAGGAGCTCAGAAGTGAGTTACAGATACACAAATAATGCAAAATAAAAAACAGTTAATAAGAAAAAGCAGATGGATTCAAGGGGATGGTACCAACACACAGTGACCATAAAGTCCTTTACTGAGTAGCCAAAGGTGAGCCCCACAGTGGCCAGAACAAAGTGGAGCGCAGCAGAGGGTTTGGGAGCTGGGTTCGGAGCCAGATCACCTGGGTCTGACCCCAGCGCCCCCACTTCCTCACATGTCACCTTCATCCTCCTCATCTGCTTGTCTGTGAAGTGAGGATGATAAGGTACCTAACCCATAGAGCTGCTGGGAGGTTTCATGAGACCAGGCCTGTTAAGGCTTGGTGTATAGTAAGTGCTCATTAAGTATCAGCTGTAATTACTCAATCCCTACACTACCCCAGGAGGAGTAAATGATGTTATATTTCATTTTACAGATGAGGAAACTAAGACATGGAGAAACTAAGTAATTTGCCCAAGTTCACACTTCTGGCAGATGGTAGCACATATGACATACCTTGCATTTTAAAATAGATTATTCAGAAATCCTTGCAGTTTTGATCTCTGCATGTCTTATGTAAACATTTATTTGGTTAAAACATTTTAACAAAGAATTTTTTTTTTATTTTTAAGGGGTGGTGGAAATGAAATTAATTGCTGCCGGACATTAAAAGAAATTGAAACCCAAGTGGGAGAAAAGGTAATGGAGATTTTTAAAAATGATTTTCCCCCCACCCTTTGTCAACAGCCATTGTTACCAGACATAGATAATACAAAATGAGGCACCTTGTCATTTGAGTGCTCGTGTCAAAGTCGTCTGACTAAAGAGATCTTCCGATAACAAGCCGGTGTGAAAGCTCATGTTCCGGCTGCTCCGACTGCCTTGGATGGCATCTCTTTTGATAAATGACACCAGCAAAAGTCCTGGAATATTAATTACTGTTGTATTAACTTTAGATCATTATTAGTAGGGCTGCCTTTTCTGTCTTTGTCTAACACTGAGCAGGTTTTTCTTTAGAAAGAGAAAACGACTGCTTTGTAGCAGTAAATGCCAATCAAGAGCAGCGTGGTATAAAAAAAACAGTCAAACTCAAAATGATATATATTTAAGTATTGAGCAGTATAGCCACAAAAACTACCACATGTCTTCAGAAAAAGAGCATATAGCTTTGTTCCAATTTGCTGATTATGGTTGAGGATGGGAGGAGATGATAATGTCATTCAGGGGTTGGAATCGGACTACTTTTTAAAATGCATTTGAGCCTGTCAGTTACATGAGCAGTTTGAGAATCAGGGTTTAATTTATTTGATTCAATATGTTGGTTTAAAATGTGACAAATTTTCTTTCTTTTTTGAACTCTTCTGAGACTTTCATACATTTCAAAATCAAATATAGCCAGAGATCCACAAAATGTTTGTCTCAATTTCCCTGGCTGATACCATTAACACCAGAAAATTCATCTTAATATGATAATTTTTTAGCATTATGTGCTCCTAAAAACCTGTTTCACTATAGTTGATATCAGTGAGAACACTGGTATAATTATCTGCTTCTTTTGTTGTGGCCCATTTGTTATTCTGTAAGAAATACATATTAATAATATGATTGATATTATTTATGATGTTTTTTATTTATCTCTTCATAAACTTGTGTCAATCACAAAATACTCCTGGTACAACTATTATGTACCCATAATAATTAAAAACAAAATAAAATCCTCCTTCGAAAGTCCACTGTTTATGACAGTCATTGTAGCAGCATACATGTTGTTATGGATCAATACTGTGACACTACGGTCAGTGTGGAGGGTGTGGACATGGGCCAGCACCGTGACCTACCAAAAAGAGGGCTGTGATGAGCAAATCTCCAAAGGAACTGTGTCACTACCCAGCCTTTCAATGCGTCCGTTTTTATCCCAGCCTCCTCCCCACAGAAACCCTCCTAGCAGAGTGAGTTTAAACCAGTGCAGTCAGTTTTCATGCTGCTTCCCGTGAGGACACACGGAGGAAGGTAAAAGGCTGAGGTAATGCCAAATCCCAGGGAAGTGTGGGGTATCCTCTGCCAGGTGTCCTGCAGCCCAAAGTCTACCTATGACCCCGACCCTGGGCAGGCAGGTGGAGTGGGGAAGACTGACCGCAGGACCCAGTCAGACGTGGGTTTCCATCTTGGGCTGCTGCCATTTATCAGCCAGATGGCCCTAGGCAAGTCCTTGTCATCGGGTTTCTTCCTCTGTCAGTGGGGTTAACACCACCCACCTGCAGTGCTGTTCTGTGGCTTAAAAATATCCACTTTAGAAATGCCAGCTGTTATGCTGATTACTGCAGCGTCCTGTGGAGTATAGGTAGGGACACAAAGGAATCTCATCTCTTCCTCCCCCACCAAATAAACAGAACTAGCCAAATATACTCCTCTCTGTCTGCTGTGTGTAATAGCACGCTTCCAGGGAGCCTTGATCCTGTTAATGGCAACACACCAGTTGGAGACTGAGAAGAATACTTGGGAATTACCACAGGAATACACGCTCCTATGCATGTGTAGAACTCTGCATACACATGTTGTCATTGCTGGGTGACCACAGTTTGGGAATGAAAAAATGCTAACTATTTTGTTTTAAATACAAGTCCACACGGCATATTTGAGTCAAGAATGCATGCAAATGTCTCTGAATCTTTGGAGCCAGACTTTGCTGGTACACGTGTGGACTAGCCTTCCTAAACCAGCAAATAATTAGCAGTTGGAACCCCAAACTGACTAAACCTCAACGCTCACACTTTCTCACTGTTTTCTTCTGCAGTGTGCTTGGTCTGATGGCGAGTGTCTCAGCCTCTCCCTTCTTCGTGGGCACTCAGGCCCTCCAACATGTGTCCACGTTTACACTTACTATCCAATCGAACTCTTGGGCTCTCTGAGCCTCATTTTCTCCATCAGTCAAGGGACAAGGCCAGACTGGATGATCTCCAGGTCCCATCTCTGTCTTTGGTGTCATGCTCCATGGCTTCGTGGGAAGAGGTGCTGTCTGTTCCCAGGGGGCCTGGAGTTTGGGGGAGGAGGAAGCTCTGGAAGCCCAGGGGTGGTTCTCAGTGTGCCCTCTTCGGCTCCACCTGGCTGTGTGGGTCTGGCTGATGTGTGCTCATGTTCCACCCAGCAGCCCCTCTGAGGCCTGGCCACACCTCGAGTGCCCTCACTGTCTTAGCCCTTGCTTCTCATTTTGGTCATAAACATGACCGTGCGCTTTCATTGCCTCTTCTGTGCCTTTGGGCATCTCCTGGCCTGGCTCTTCCGTTCTCTGGTCTTCAGGTGCTTTGCTCCCAGAGTCTCCCAGGAGGCGGAGGAATTTGTCAAAGGCCTCTTGGAGGCCCTATTCAGGGAAGATATTGACACTTGCTTTGCATTCAGCACATGTGACAACTTGTTATGCCTGTTGGTGGACCCAGCCCATCGCAGAGAAGTCTCTGTTCACCATCCTGTGTGAGTAAACGGAGTTTTGTTCCAACCACAGCCATCTTTCCCGTCCACATGGCATCTGCTTCAAATGGGCATTTGGGAGTTTTCTCCTGTTGTCTCTTTCTGTTGTCCTGCCTCTCACACCCTCCCTCCTGCCCATCCTACAGCAGGGGCAGTGTCTGAGACCTCAGGCCAGGTGCTTCACGTTCTTCGGGTGAAGAATCTGCCAGGAATAAAGGGACTCCAGCAGGGCTCCAGTGTCTTGCTGGGCTCACAGAGGTTTGGATTTTCACTCTGTTTTGTCATTTGTCAACTCCCCACATGAGCTGAAGGCAGAAGTGGCTAATAAAGGAAGAAAATCCCATCTTGTCACTTAGGTGGGGTGACTGTAAGCCCATCCTGGAAATTACTGCGAAATAGGAAACCACTGTGACCTATGTGAGAACACAGTACGTGTTCAGAAATGTCATGACTCTTCCTCTCTCCTCCCCACACAAAAAACTGTCCTTAACTGAAGACTAGAATTTAAGAATGTATAATTTAAAGAAGTAGAAAAAGAGAAATACCATCTAAAGCCCCAGGCTGTCTGCTACCCATGTCACTACCTAAGGCAGAGAGCTCTCAGAAGAAAAAAAGCTCAAAAGCTTGGGCTCCATGATGTCACAGCATCTGGTCTACCCAGTCGGCTGTGACTAGTGTGTCTGTTGGACACCGAGTGATCCGACACAAGTTTTTATGGGATTACTCTGGTGCCTTGGAGTTGTATAGATGCAGCCGTAGTCATTTCAGCAGCAATTAGTAAATAATTATAGGTACTAAGCTGCTTGCTTGCTCTGTAATATCCTCATGAAGAAGAGGCAAAAGTGATGGGTAGACTCATTTTCTTAAATTGGTGAATTTTCTTTAAAAAGAAATTAAAAAATTTCCTGCTCAAGGAATAAAGAACCAGTTGTAAGTCTGAGTCACAACCATTTTATAAACATATCTAATTATTATAAACCACATCAGCATGGCTGAACAGACCAGAGTGCAGTGTGTTTGCCTAGTGAAAAGGCTATGTCAAACTCCAAATGAGGCCATTTACTAAGACATACAAGCTCTTGGTTAATTCCTAATATTCTCCTAATCCTACTTTCATCAGCCCTACTTTGGTGTACTCGCTATTAATTGCCTATTGTAGCAGGTATTTGAACACATCTCCTCTTTCATCTGAAGAAAATATTAGCATATCGCAGAGCTGTTGGGACAGATTGTATCTGAGGCACTTTTTCCTCCCCGCAGAAAAGCCTATCAATCATGACTGAATATAGTGATTAGTAATGTCACAGCTTTTATTCGTGTGTCTGCGTGCAGCTAAGTGAAGAGTAGCACTTACATTTTGATCTAGAGAATCTCACACCACAAAATAATCAGTTGCCATTTTATAAAAAAATTATATAGAATATACTTCTACCCTCAGGACCTATTTTTGGTTGCTCTATTATTAATTTACTAAAGCTTTCATGAGGAAAGGACAGCAGAGATTCTATCAGAATTTGTCATTATTACAGACTGTTTACCTTTTTTTAAAAAAAAATAACATCTTCCTGATGTGGCAAATTAGTAGCACAAACACAAGATTGCAGGGTAATGTTTAAAACAGCGCAGCGTGGGAGAACAGTGTGCAGCTCTCTGCCTTAGCTAGGCTGAGTGTGTGTCCGAGCACCAAGGCTTACTCTCTGAGTGACCCCAGGGGAGCTAGTCTCTCTCGAGACTTTCTGAGTCTCTGAAATGGGGAAACAATATTGCAATGTTTTCTAATGTTGTTGGGGATCGATGTGAGGATGAATGTAAAATGAACTCGCCAAAGTGTTGGGCCCGTATAAGTGACTCAGAAAAATTAGGAGTCTGCATTTGAAGGACATGAGACAAACGAGTTCTCACATGGAAGGTGAAATGATCGTGCGGGCGTCTGTGCTTTACTGCTACAGAGGGAAAGGGTGAGGCCTCTGTGCTCATCATGCCCACACTGACCTCTCCTCTAGGGCCCCCGACTCACCAGGGTCCACAGGGCAAAGCATAACTTCTGACTGTCCTCCCCCACCCCAGGAAGCCATCCTCCCTACCCCTCCCCCGGGGTTAGTGACTGTTCCCACCACGCGCCGTTCATTCAAGCAGAAACTGAGGACTGGCCTCACGCCTCTTTCCCTTACCAGCGCCGCTCCCATACCCAGCCCTGCAGCAAGTCCCCTCTGCTGGATCCTGAACTAGATCCTGAACCAGCTACTCCTGCCCGCTGCCACCGTTATAGCCTAAGCCACGGTCGTCTGTGGCCTGTGCTTGGTTGATGATCCCTTAGCTGATTTCCTGTTGCCTCTCTTGCCCCTTAAAGTCTGTATTCCACACGTAGCTAGAGTTATCTGTTCAAAACCTAAGGTAGATCTCGTCAGACTCCTCTGGTGAAGATGGCTCATGGCTTTGATTGCATGTTGAGTGAACTTCAGTTCAACATCCTGGCTTACAGAGCTCTGTGGGAGAGATCTCTCCTGAGAGATGCTTTTTGACTACCCCATCTAACATTGTATATTTTCCTTAACACTTAGAACACTCCGAAATTTTGTTTGTTTACTTGCTCATGGCTAGGATACGTGTCCTGTGTGAGCAGGCATCTTCTCTATCTTGCTCTCTGCTGTACTTCAGTGCCTTGAACAGATCCTGGCACCTGATATGTACTTAGTAAATATTTATTGTATGAATAAATAAAGTTTTGTAGAAAAGTTCATGGTACTTGGAACAATTTGATGAGAAAGGTGAGAGTGGAGCTTGGCTTTGGACCATGGACAGGGTTTCAATGTGTGCTAAGAATGGAATAGGGGAAGTGATGTGGGGACAGCTTTCAGAATTGCAACCTGGCATGAGAAAAGGACCTGGAGGTGGGGGCAGTGGAGATGTGGCCAGGGCACAGTGAGGAGACAAGTCTGGGACTGTTCTGTGGAAAGTTCTGTTTCTCAATGTAGGTTGGGACAGATCAGTTTTGAAAGGTAGGCTGGACAAAAAGATAGAAGTATTTGAAGGCTGGGTTTGGACCCCAAGGCATGGTGGGGAGGAGGATGATGGAAGGTTTCTGATAAGGAGGTTCTGATGTGAGAAGGGGGTATTTTGGAGCTGGTTGTCAGCAGCCTAATGGGTCAGTTTTCTGGGAGTGCAACTGGAGTCAGGGCTACTTATTATGAGGCTCTGATGTCCTCGGTTACCCTCTTATCCTCGTCACCAGCCTGCATCTGTTGAGCACATGCTGGTGGCAGGGAGGACACCATGTGGTTACTGGGGATACAAAGACTAGGATCTGATCTTCATCCTCAGTGGGAACACAACAAACATAAGCCGCACATTACAATGGTTTAAAAATGGATTTGTTGGTTGGCGTATCACCTTGACCAGGAGGATTTAGGGGATAAAGCAATGTGAGTTGCTCTTGCTGGAAGTCAGTTGAGTGATGTGGACAGTAAACTCCCTAAGAGTTTATAAGAGGAGGTCACCCCTACTGGCTACTGGGATGCCCATGCCCATGGAGGGTGTTCAGTTTGAGCCTGGCCTTGGAGGAAGGGTTGGACTCCAGATGGTTTACACATACCAGCGGCTCATTAAGTCTTGGCATTAATGAGTGAACAGAAGAAGGAAGCCAGGAAGGAAGAGGGTGGGTGTTTCTCCATGAACTGGGTCAATTTTTGAGGAGGAAAGATGTCTACAGGGGTGAAGGGAGAGGATGTAGGCACTTCCCACTCAGTGTACACTGAGTGGACTTAGGAGCTTCCTCCCAAACCTGTGCCAGATCCTGCATTCTTGGTCTCATCCACTCAGGTCAGCAAGCCAGAAACTGGGCACCACTTTGACTTTCCTTTCCATCATCCTCTACACCCAGTGCATCTCTAGGTCCTGCTGATTAGGGTCCTCTAGAGTTCACCCCAGCTCCTCCAGTGCTGTTCCCTGGTCCTTGAGGATTCACAGTTAGCACAGTAGAGGCTCAGAGGAGGCCACTGTACAGAAATCTATTTAATGTTGCTGAAGCCAGCCTTCCTGCGCATTTATTGGTTAGTTCTAGTTAAGATCCAGAGGAACTTGTGTTTGGAGGAACGCCGTTTTGGGAAATGCTGGGAGAAATGGCAGACAGGTCCTTTTCTACTCTGAAATGCGATTCTGGTCTAGTTCTTAATGTTAGGTGGTCTGTGGCTGGCTGGGATCTTGGCTAAGTGCTGTAGCAATGTGGCAGTACCCAGCATTGGCCCAGCCTGGGGAACTTTTCACTTAACCCGAGCAATCCTCCTCGATCTGCCTACCTTTCTCAAAGCAGGATCCTCACCTAGGATGTCCAAACAAGTAGTGCGGTGCTAGGTAGGGATGGTAGCCCCTGATCTTCTCGGCTTGCTTCTCCTGGTGTGTAGCTCTGTCCTAGGAGTGAGCTAGGGTGGAGTCCTAGGGGTTCCAGTATTCTTGGCCTGTGGTACCTGCAAGGGAGCTCCCATCCTATGAGTGTGGGCTGGGTAAGAAAGAAAGAAAAGAGAAAAAATATTTCTTATCAATCTGGCACCGTTTTTAAGACCTTCAGTGTATAGACTTGGGGCTACTTTTCATAGCTGTGTTGTAAGTTCAATGGGTAGCTAGAGTTTCCTGGTATGTCTCTATGTCTCTAAGCTATACATTGCAGGTAAGCATTTTAAAAATGGAAAGCAAATGTGGGGGAAGGTTTGCATCGCTTGTGGAGTATATAACCACTGCAAGTTTCCCTCTTCACCTTGGCTGCAAGGAGACTGAAGATCAGATTTTTGCTCCATCATAGTCACTGTGACTTTTAGGTTTCTTTAGCAATTTTTTTGGTCAGCTTTCTTTTCTCCATTCTTGTGGATCTCATTTGGATGTCTTTTTATGTGAGCTTGTTCAATTTTTGGTAAAGGCAGGGTATACATATGTTCAGTAAGTAAGTGCATAGTCCTTGGCCTGTGGAGGCAACTGCCACAGCAGTGAGAGAGTGTGTCAGCCCGGAGGCAGGGAAGGGAAGCCTTTGTTAAAGGTGAGCGATGCCAGTCCCCGCTCTGCCCACGTGTCCCAGAGTTGAAAGTTTGTGTTTATGAGGTTTGAATGCAGTCTAATTTTTTCCTATCTGGTTTGGCTCATCTCTACCAGCTGGTAAATAGGAAATGTTCACGGTGGGAAGCCAATACTCTGCAGAGTGTAAACAGATGGAATCGATATAAAGTGACAAGTTAGACTGTGCTATTGAGAATACAGAGCCAACGCTAAGAACATAACAGTCAAGCTACTGATTCCGTTCCAGTTCATTTAGTCCTGAATAGTGCTGCGTATCTGCACAGCTGTGTTGTTCTTTCTTCCTCTTGCTTTCTTCTGGGTTGATAATGACAATTTCAAAGAAAAACTTTAATTAAAGATTTTATACAAAATAGCCAAAAGTAGAATAATAAGGAAAATGAGCATTGATGTGTTTATTGTAAGAGAAATCCTTTTACATGGTTTCATTTAAAATTTTTACTTCTTAAATTTAAAATGAATTTAGCAGTGGAGACAGAGAGGTGCCAGACTGACAGCCGTGGGTGCTGACCCCCTCCGTTTGCTGCAGAGCCAAGACGGGGGGCTGCCTACAGCCCCCTCCCCTTGGGGCTCAGTCTGCAGCCGTGGGGTGGGGGCTGCGGTTCCTGGTTCCTGGCCCCTTTCCCTTAGGAAGCAGGCAGGAAAAAGAAGCAGTGGGTGATTGGGTGAGGAGCTGACCAGAAAACAGCTGGCGGGGGCAGGCAATAAGAATAAACTTGTAAAAGGTCTAAGTTTGTTTGCAGGTTACACTCGGGCATGAAGTAGCTTCCCCTGCTCCCGCATCTGAGCCAGGCCTCCAGAGGGATTATTTTGCAGGCTGAGTGGGGATTCTGGGCTTCAGAGAGGAAACATTAGGCCTTTTCTCACTTCCTTTAAAGCCTGGGTGGTCATATTTATTTGGGTTCACAGTTTTCCTTCCTGGAGCTCAAAGTGCTATAAAAAGAATTTTAAACAAAGAAGTATAGAGTAATAATAGCATCCACCGTTCGCTGTTTATTGAACCATCTGAACTCAGTGGGGTACAAATATGAAGCAGTTTGATTTTTCTCCTCTCGCTGTTCTCAGACAGGGACTGGTGAATCTTCCTTTTTCATCCCTTAAGGATATCTTAGGCAGATCTCATGGCTCTCTGGTCACACTGAGGTATAAACAAGTCCAGTGCAGGTAAGTTGGGTTTAAGTCTCAAGGTCAGAGCTGGTTCCACATGCCCTTCTTCTCCCTGCTCCTCCCAGCTCGAGGGCCCTGCGGTGGGAAGGGGCACAGCCTGCTCACTTGCTGGGCCTTCTCTTCCTCTCTCTGCTTCCTCTTTCCTGCAGATCCTGGGGTCTGTGATGAGCATGTCTCTCTCTCCTTTGGCTGGTGTCCTTTTTGGACAATATGTAAAGGCTGCTCTCTCGTGGGGCACATGGAGTAAATAGGACAGTGCTTTGGGGGGCCCTAAACTGTATGGTTTCCTGATGAGGGGGATCAGCTCTGACAACCCCCTCTGAGGAGGTCCTCAGCTCCAGCTTCTGGTGGTCCACCTCACATCCTTTGCTGCTCAGATCCCATCACCTGAGGAGCAGCCCCTTGGGAGCAGGATAGCTCAAGCTTGCTACCTTTCTTGATAGCCTCTCAACCCCGTGGAAAATTCACACATTCTATCCATGCCAACAGTAGGTGTTCTGGCTGCATTAATCTGATCCTCCTGCCATGCTCTGCTCTCTATACAATTCTCTGTTCCTCTACCCAGGAAGATGCAGAGCAGATCACTGAATCTACCAGGACATGAGATGCCTATCTGCCCTTCTTGCAGATACCTGTCCTGGCTGTACAAGGATTTCCTTGGCTTACCAAAGCTTCTTCCATGAATGCTGCAATCACCCCACCCACCTACCCATCCATCCATCCATCCGTCCACCCACTCATCTATCTACCCATCATCCATCCATTCATCACCCATCTGTCATCCATCCATCCACCCATCATCCATCCATTCTTCCATCCATCCATCCATCCACCCACTCATCTATCCATCCATCGTCCATCCATCCATCCACCCACTCATCTATCCATCCATCGTCCATCCATCCATCCCCTATCCATCCATCATCCATCATCCATCCATCTGCCTATTCAACAATTATTCATTGATTCAAGCCCTATTCTCAGACCTGGACTTGTGCCTATTCAAGACTGCCTTCCCTCTCTAGTCTTCTGTTATCTTAGGCTGGGTAGTGGGGTAGTGGGGTAGTGGAGGCAGGGAAGGAGGGACTGGGGTTGGGGAGAATAATGCCAGTTCAACCACTTAATATTCCCTGACAAGGGTGTGTGGTCATTTGGTTATCTGGAACTCTGTCCTCAGTCATTGATCCCAGTCAGCAATTCTCATCACACCACCATTTACTGAATGTGTTCCATGTGTGAGGCATCTGCACACGAGCTCATTTCATGTTAACCACACACCTGTACAGTGCCTTGTTCATTTCCATTTCACAGATGAGGAGACTGAAGTTTGGAGGAATCAGATTGCTTCACTCAGGTTACCTGGATAATAGGTGTGGAGCTGGGATTGGAGGCCTCATTTCAGAGCCAGTAACGAGTCACGGCACTATTCTGCCCTTCAGGTCCCTTGTGGAGAAGGAGGGAGAGAGGCGATTTTGGGATTGTCCAGTGGGGTAGCTCCAGCCCAGAGCAGTTTTCTGTGCTTTTCGCTGGGGCAAACCACCTCGCCTGGGAAAAGGTGTTTATTTTCTCCACTCCCTCGCTTTAATCTTCAAGGTCAGACCTACTTTGCTTCTTGTAGTAACATTTGTGATTCTGCCCTTTGTAAATTCACCCAAATCTGTTTTAGAAAAATATTTTAATTTAAATTTCACTCCTATTTTTTTAAACAAATTTATTATTTTTATTTTTAGCAATAACTTCATTCTTTTATTTTGCTTCAGTGTGAAATGTCTTCGTTTCTTTGCCTTAATTGTTAGGTAAGGGGTTTTGGTTTATGAAGCCACACTTCAGGACTTGAAGCTTTCCGCCCTGCCCTTCCCCAGCCTCGCTCCCTGGACTGGAGTGCCTGGGAGTTTTAGGCCGTCCTCATGGTTCCCTCCTTACACTGCTTGGCCCAGCCTCTACCAGACCTGGGCCCTAAGGACACCGAGAAGGTCACATACTGCCCTGCTATCAGGGTCCACAGTGCTGCAATGCGGGGCTGGGCTGGGGGTGCAGTGGAGTGGGGCGGAGTGTCATGGGGGAGGTGGAGGTGGGTAGGGCCAGGCTGGGTGCTGAGAGGACTGAGGTGCTGGGGGGGAGGCAGTGGGGGTACGGTGGGGGGCCCAGGGTGCAGGCGGTCAGTGTACAATGGGGCCAGACAGGATGGAGGGGGCCAAGGTAGGAGAGGGGAATCAGAGTGCAGTGGGGTATCTGGGTGTGATGGGGTGCTGGGGTGTAGTGGGGGCTCAGGGTGCGGTGGGGTGCTGGAGTGTGGTAGGATACTGGGGGGGGAGGTGGGGGCACACCCTAGCAGGCAGCCCAGAGCAGTGCTCAGCAAGCTGGGCTAGAAGTAGCTCAGCTGGACATGGACTACACAAGGGTGGGGAAAGCATGGCAGGGGTGGGGAAGAGGGTTGGGAGGGGAACTCTGTGGGACAGGTTTTTCAGAAAGCCGCAGGCCCAGTTCCAGGCTTCTGAGCCTTTAATTTAAAGCCAGAACTAGCTCTTGTTTTGGTTTTCTTTAAAAATCCTCAGCGCTTTTTCTTGTGTTTGTGCACAGAAAGCTCCCCTGAAACTTCTTCACCCACTTGGATGTAAGCAAGGGGAGTGTGGGAGAGTGGAACACGGCTAGGTGAACTTATTTTGTGAAGGGCTGAGAGTGAATATCTGCCCAACCATTCCACTGGGCTGTCGGGGAAAGCAGCCCTAGACAATATGTAAATGAATGAATGGGCATGAATGTGTCCCACTAAAATTTATTTATAGATACTGAAATTTGAAATTCACATAACTTTCACATGTCATGAAATATTAGTCTTCTTTTGCTTGTTTTCAACCATTTAAAAATATTAAAGCCATTCTTAGCTTGCAGGTGCACACAATCAGGTGGTGGGTGGTGGTGTGCCCGCACCTGGAATACAGGGAGTTAGGTGCTGGGGGGAGGCAGCGGGGGTGCAGTGGGGGGCCCAGGGTACAGGGGGGTTGGGGTACAATGGGTAATGAAGTCAGGCTAGGAGATCGAGTTTCTCTGGCTGATCTCTTTGGGCAATGATGAGGGCAAGAGGAATGCTCTGTTCTGAGAAGCGTGCTGGATTTGGAGGGAGGAAGAAGCAGCAGTGGCTTCTCCTTTTGTTAACTATGCTCCAGTTCTACCCTCTCTCGGCAGATTTGGCTCTCTGAGCACTCCTCCCTGACGAGGTGGGGATTTGAAGGGTGGGAAAGAAATGGCTAGACAGCAGAGACAGGCAGGGAGTGGGCAGGTGCCCCAACCCAGGGGAGGGAGCTGGTTACCAAGATCAGGCAGGAATAAGCCAAGGTGTCAAGATGGACTTGGGGATCCAGCCACTGGATGGGAGGGTCATTAGGAAAGCCAGAGGAGAAGTGCCACCTCCTGCCCCAGGGCTGAGGGCGGCAGCACTCTGCACATATTTAGGGGCAGCAAACAAGGGCAAGTCCCTGCTCCTGGAGTTTGCATTTCAATGGAGGAAGAAAGACAATAAACAGATACAGAAATAAATATGAAATGGTCCAGGTGTTGATGAATGCTGAGAAAAATGAAGCAAGTGGCCGGAAAGGGATGAGGGAGGGAGTCATGAAGTGTGAGCAGGCCCTGCAGCTGGGGCAGAGTCTCCCCAGGTGGTAAGGTAGAGGTCAGGCCATGGCCTTGCAGGCTTTTCAGCATGTGAGAAGAGCCCCTCATGTGCTTGCGAATTCTAAATAGTTGTGTGTGGCTGGGGCCCAGAGGCCATGGCAGGGCAGGGAAACGGGGTGGGATGGGGCCTGGTCACTATTGTTGGGGGCCTTAAGCCATTTTATTCCTTCGTACTTTTTCCTTCTTTCCTACCATGTGCTGGACAAGTCTTGCACACCACACCCTAACTTTGTTGCCTTTGATAAGCCTCACCATCTGCAGCTCAATTCTTCAGACCTTGCCAAACTTCAGTCTGACAAATGATAAGAAACTTGGAGACGTACCTCTGGTGGGTGTGAGTTCTGTGCCAGGCTCGCTGCTTCCTGGCTTTCCACGCTGGAGATCCATATGGGTTGCTCTGGGTTTTTAAAAAAGCGCATCGCCTCATGTCCTCCTTTTTACCAAAAGAGGTGAATCGAGATTTGACAGCAGATGAGGTGCTGAGATTTTTATTTGGCCACGGGACCGAGTGCTCATAGAGGCGAGGGCTCCCTCTTTTAGACAAAGCGATGGCGCTGCGGACGGAGGCACGGACACCGGCTCTGCTCCAGCTGGCACCGGGCCCTCTTGTCTTCTCTCGATTCTCCCAGTTTCAGATACTGAGGTCAGGTTAGCCAGCGTTCTCTAGTTGTTAGTTGTTCTCTAGTTGGGAGGTTTGTAGAGAATTTAACACAGGGCTTTGCACCCAACATTCATTCATTCAGTTAATGTTTGTGCAAAGATCATATTGCTGTAATCATTATTACACTGATACTGGATATCGCCATTATGATGAATATATTCAGGGTGGCCTGAGAGTGTGGACCACTGATCTGAGGAGGTGTTTGCAGACATACCACTAGCCTTCCTTAGAGTGTGGCTTTTTTCCAAGCAGGTGAGAAGACAAATTCATTCATCCATTCAAATAAATATTCACTGAACGTCCACACTGTGCCAGATGCTGTCCTAGACCCTGGGACCAAGAGTGAATGAACCTGCTCTTAGGGAGCCAGCATTGTGGGGGAGGGGAGGGTAGACAGTAAAGACAAACAGGGATGACATTGTTGGTGAGGAGGACTGGGAAGAAGATAAGAGTATTGGGGTAGGGAGCCCTAATTTATATAGGTGGTCAAGGAAGGCCTTTCTGACACAATGGCAGTTGGCCAAGACCTGAGTGAAGTGACAGTGAGCCAGTGGACATCTGGGGAAGAATGTTCCAGGCAGAAGGAAAGCAAGTGCCAGCACCTTGAGGCAGGGAAAGCCACACACTCAAGAGGAGCAGCAGCATCGGGTGTGGCCAGAAACGCTGAGTGGGGATGGGTGGTGGGAGACAAGGCCAGAGGGTCACCAGGAGCCAGTCAGGGGTGGGGTGGGGGCCTGGTGGTCTCGCTGAGACGTTACCTTTTACTCTGGGCAGCACGGGAGCCACTGGCGGGCTGTGCACAGGGGAGGGTGTGCTCAGATGTGCATTTAAACAAGAATGCCTTGGCTGCTATGTGGAGTACGCTGGGGAAACTGGAGGACCGAGAGGGAGGCTGTTGCACTGGCCTGTGGGGTGTGGGACGGAGGGGTGAGACACAGTTGGATTCTGGAGGCGTGCTAAAGGGAGGTGCTGCTAGGCTGTCCTGCTAGACTGGGTATGGGATGTGAGAAACTAGGAATCTGGTAGATGGATTTGCCATTTATTAGGGTGGCAGACTGTGGGTGGAGCAGCTTGGGCATGGTAAATCTGAGATGTCTGTTAGGGCCTCGAGGAGGGTGTCAAGTGGGCAGTTGGATATACTAACCTGAGCTTAGAGAAGAGCACAGGGCTTGAGCAGACATTTGGCAGTCTTCAGTTGGTCACTGAAGCCACGGGACTGACCTGTGGAGGAGTAAGTGTGGCCAGAGGACAGACAGAGCCAAGGACTGAGTCCTGAAGGCTTCAGGATTCAAGGGGGGAGACAAGAGGAGCCAGGGAGGGAGATGGAGAAGAAGATGCTGGAGAGGCTGGAGGAGAAGCAGAGAGAGAGATCTGGAAGCCAAGGAGGAAAGGTACCTGAAGGAAGAAGGGCCCAGCAGCTGTGTCAAATGCTGCTGCTGGGACAGCGAGATGAGGACTGGGAAGCGGCCATTGGGTCTGCTGAAGTAGAAGTCTTTGGTCACCCTGATAAGGACAGTGTTTGCGCAGTGGTGGGGACAAAGTGATGGGGGTGATTTTAAGAGGGAGAGTAGGGAGATGCATTGGTGACAATCTGGAGAGGGGATTTCTGTGCAAGAGAACAGGTGACGGGAGAAAGAGGAGAGGCAAGGAGGGGTTCTGTTCAGAGATGGTATGTCAGAACAGGGTGGCCTCGGAGTGAGCAGGATGGACGGTGCGGGAGCATTTTCTTGCGTGGCCATAGGAACAGGCTCCCGTGGTCGCGCAGCCCACCTGGCTGCCTGGTGGGATCACAGAGGTTCATCTCTTGGAACAGGACAAGAGACACCTCATCTGAGCATGGAGCTGGGCAGACGGTAGTGTGGGCGCATGGGAGCATTGTCTCACAGTGGCTTCTGTTTTCTCTGTAAAATAAGAAGCAGGGTTGTCAGTGGAGAGGAAGGAGGTGGGATGAGAAACTGGAGGTTAGGAGGGTGGAGAAGGCGGGAATGGCTGTTGGGATGGGGTGTATGTGAGTGTGTGTGTGTGAGTGTGTAAGTGAGCATGCGTGAGGGTGATGGCGTGTAGCAGTTGACGTGGCCATAATGGGAGTACCACGCAGTACCACAGCCTGGCTGGAAGCCTGGGAGGTGCCTGTGGTACGTTTCCCCCCTTCCCCATCAGGCTGTTTGGATGGGTTTGGAAGGGGCAGTGAGTTGAATTCACCTCCGGTTGGGGTCTTGCCAAGAGAGAGGAGGCAGAGGATGGGAACGGGGAGCTGAGTATGTATGGGGGAGCCTGGGTGGCGGGGTGCAGGGGTGCAGGTAGGCGGCTTAGGAAGGAAGTGGTGATGAGAGGAGTGGAGTGTGGAAGGAGGCAGTGGTCCTGGCAAGGTCAAGGCTTTGGGCCCCCAAGGGAGTGAGCTGGAAAGAGTTTAGGGGGGCGGCTGTGATGTGGGGTATGATTGTGCTATCAGAGGTCATTGTAGAGTGTAAGCGGGGAGTGATCAGTTTCCTTGTCTAAAATTGGGGAAATGGTGCTTCCTCCAGGTGAGTTGGGAGGACTCAGTTACCTAGCTCTGGGCTTGGCTCCTGGGAGCCCCTCGGTGTTCTCTGCATCTGCTCAGGGCCCGTCCTAACGCCTTACAAGTCTGTGTGCCCGATAAATAGCGTTTGCCGAGTTTGGAGAAAATCTCTATAAAACTTTTCTGTAATATCCTTAAAAAATTCAGAGGGGTTGAAATATAGTCATATTTTCCAGCTCCTAGTAAAAATAGTTTGCATATGGCTGTGAAAAATAAAAATTGTGCAAGTCCAGCTATGCCAAAACTGTAGTTTTAAAGTATCAATTAACAAAAAAGATTTTTCATACAGCCCTAAAAGGGAATGAATTGTGTATGAGACTTATTGCTTTACATCAGAAAGAGTTTTTTTTTTTTAAATTGCTAAGACCATTTACAGAGAAAATTGCCTTGAAAACATTCAATAAATGCAAAGTGTTCTTTTTTTCCATAAACATGTCATTTTGCAATGCCTACCACTGTGAGTCTTTGAAAACATTTTATTTTACAAGAAGTATTAAGAAACTTTCACATTTTTATTACCATTTGGTTTTTAACACTAGATCTTTTGACTTTTCCTGAATCATTTTTTATACATAGGTTTTCAAAAACATTAAAACAGTTACCAAAGCCTTTAAGCTCATTGATGTTAACAAGACTGGACTGGTTCAACCACATGAGCTAAGAAGAGTTCTGGAGACCTTCTGTTTGAAGTTAAAGGATGAAGAATACAGCAAGTAAGTACACGCAGGCGTGGTGAGGGGCCACGCAGCAACACTCTAACCCATTTCTGAATGAGACCTATTGGGTTCATTGGATCCATCCGTCCTCCTCCTTCCTGCCTTCTTTTTCAAAGAGCCACTTACTGGGCTTTCTCTCGTGTTCCTGAAGCTCTCCATGAATTCTCAAAAATGAGAGCTAATGGTTCTCATTCCCTAAGCACCATCCTGGCAGGCCCTCAGGCCTTCAGGTTTGAGTGCATCTAGATTACGTGAGTCATCCATCACCAATTGTCTTTTGGGCACCCAACCTCCATCCCACGCATTTTCAGTTCACAGTTGATTTTTACTCAAAGCCTGGGGTTAGGAGAGGAACCACAAATTTCAGGATTTATTCGTTTGTTGATGGGCTCCCTGTTGGCTCTCCATCCTGATATAATAACAGAAACTTAATTTTCCGTTGAGGACTGTGTTGCTGAGGTTGGGGGGCTGCGCAGCAGGGAGGTGATGAACAACAGAACATTTAGCTGCTTCATGGCGTTTGAAAGCCGCCACCACCTGCTCCTGACTTCAAGGGCAGCGCACGCAAGCCTACGTGGGCATTGTTTTTTGAGCCTCCAGTAAACTCCAGATTATTTAGAAGAAGCCAAATGCCTGGCTTCTGTGGCTACTCGAGTTGTAAGTGAAAGCTGCTAGAAGAATGGTCCAAGTTCAGCTTAATTTATGTAGTACCCAGCCAAAAGGTCCATTCCCTCTTCTGCCTTTTCCCAAACACTTTTCTTAATACCCTCCAGGCCATTAACCAAAGCGCTGAGCTTCATTATTTCACCCTGAGCGTGGCACTGGAGTTCTAAGTTGCTATTAAAATGGGTCCCCTTACGCCTTACTCATCCCCTGAAGACAGTGTGGCCGTTGCTAGGGGTGGAGCTGAGGAGTTTGCCCCCGAGGTGGGGAAGTCTAGAGGGCAGAGGCTGCAGGGGCTGCAAATCAGGCAGACTTCAGAAAATGGATATTTCCTACTCTTTTGAATACTTTCTTCTTCTTTTTTCTCTTTATAACCCACCTCAGAATATAAAAGACATAATAGATGTTTTAATTTTTACATCTTTTCCGGCTGGGAAAATGTCCAGAATAAGATCCAAACAAAACAAATTAAATAATTTTGTGCACGCAATTATAGAACAGAGGCAGCGCTCTTCTAAAACAGGCAATCAAAAAACAAAACAGTGTTTTATTTGACAATAAACCTTGTGTTTGGCACTGCAGTCTCCAACCTAGTAAATCTATAAAAAATGTTACTGTCTGTTTCCCCATCTCTTAAGTATTGAGTAATAAAGAACTCCACAAATTTTTATTTGAGATTTTTTTTAAGCCTCAAAAACAATGCCGTTTTCATGATAAGGCTTGAGAAACTTAACATAATAGAATTGCTTTCCTTTAGACTAGGAAACACAGAAGATCAAAAGGAGACCATTTCTTCAATTGCTTTAATGCTTTTCCCATTGAAGCTCAAGAATATATTCTTTCCTTAAGAAGCTGCTTCAGTATTAACTTTACCTTTTTAGTTTTTGAGCAGGAAACACAATGCATTTTTGAATCCTTTCTTTTATCTAACAGCTTTCTATTTAAAATCAACATTTGGCTCTTGGTGTGGTAGAAATGGCCTGTGCATTGAAGTCAGACATGCTAGAGGTGAAGTCTGTGCTCTGCCCTCCCTGGTTCTGGCCTTGGGGAAGTGCCTGGGCCTCTCTGAAACTCAGTTTCCTCTTAAAGAAGTGGGAACTGAGCAGCCCTCCTTGCAGGGCCGGGATGAGAGTTCAAGGTAATGTACGTAACATGCCTGTGATGCACCTGCACATAGTAGGTGCTCATCTCATGGTGACTACCTCATAATCACAAAGATTCCATGAATGCCCTGTACTCTTTCATAAATAATTCCTTTTAGGCTGCAAATACTGTCCAGGCTATGTAAAACAAGAGGCCAGAGATAAAATTTACCAAGTTTTATACTTAATCAGGGCTCCCTTGAAACCTATCAGGTTTTGTTTTTCCTTTCCTATCTCACTCCACCCTACCTTCCTTGCTCTGCAGGTCAGAGCATTTGATCTAGGCAAAATAATTTATTAGCAGCCTTGTCAAACGGGCAAACAAACAAACAAACAAAGCACTAAAGGTCAGCCTGTTGCCTGAGTGGATGAGTGAAGCACAGTTCCAGCTGGTGATGCAGGAGAGGTTTATGGGACGATTGGGGTCATTCCCTTCTCCATAAGTTTGGCCCTTCTGTGTGACCAACTTGTCTGCGGGTCTTTGCAGGCTTGTACATCCTCCTGTCCAGAGTTCAGGTCCCTGTGACACTGGCCCTGATTGTTGTGTCTTAGGAGTGGTTCTGTCTCCCATCCTTTCTTTTTATAAAAAGCCTTTTGAGTTGCTGCATTCTTGGGCAGTACTGAAGCTTCAGTTCTGAAATTTTATCTGTAGAAAACATTACCATGGGATTCTTTCTGTCCTCGATGAAGGTGCAGCAGGTACTGTGAATGCAGATGGCCGGGGAATTAAGACAGGGCAGGATTCTCCTATGAGAAAATACCAGTTTCAAGGATTGCTACATTTTCGTCGGAAACCGGAAGGCGGCCATGAGCCTCTCATCAGTATGCTGGCATTTTCCTGGTGCTGCAGACTAGCTAACACTTTCTATATGACAGGAACTCAAAAAGGAGGACGTTAGGTACCACCTTCTGGGTTCTCAAGCTTACCACCTCATTTTCACAAGACAGACTGTGGCTGAAACTTGGAACTGTGTAGGGAGAGTCAGTGTTAACATCTGGCAGCTATCATATCTAAAGATGATTTTTCTTATTAGAACAATAGGCAAGATTCATCAAAGTGGAAAAAAAGGTATGCATTAAAATGAACAAATGACATTACTCTTTGTTAAATTTAGAAAACAGAAAAATAACAAATACTTTAAGTGATAATTATAACAATTTTTAGAAAACAGTACAAAATTAGATAATTATAGAAATCAACACATATGGAGAGACTATAACCAAACATTTAAAAACTGTCAATTTTTAGAAATATAATAACACAGAAATTATCTAGAAAACCATTTATCAAGTGGCAGATTTTAATAATACAAAATTCATTTAAAAAAATCCAAACATTCTACTTATCTTAACTTTAAAAAAGAGTATCTCAACATATTTTAGGGATACACAGTGGTTAAGTGTTTTAAATATTCCTTATTATAAATAAAAATCATAGACTGCTACAAGAAAAGCCTTGTCCCCTCCACCATCCACTGTTTTGAAACCACATGCCATTTGGGGCCTCAGTTTCTCTCCAGAGAAGCATGCGGAGTCAAGACCATCATCTATGCTTGCCCTTCCACCCAGTTCTAGATTTCCCTGGTGAAGGAAATTTTATGCTAACGGACTCATTTCCCTCCAATTATTAAAGGCAAGTGGGATCTGCATTGCCATCTGAGAAGTGGCTGCCTTGCAGTAAATCCCCGGCTTCCCTGCCCTCTCTTGAGAGAAGGGAGAAGCTCCGCGGGGGTTTGGGTAGCAGGGGCAATCCTTAGCAGGTCCAGCGATGTTTCTTCCTCATTCGAACCTCTGTGCACCCATCTGTTGGGCTGAAAAAGTGGAGTAGCTGAATTCAAAAAATCTTACAGTAACATTTTATAGGGTTTATTTTTAAATTCCAGCTGTAGCTAGAAACAGACATTAAAATGAATGTCAACCCCAGTGCAAAGGATACCTTAGTAACAAACTTGCTTTCTTGTAGATTCACTGTGTCATAATTTCTGATTTCTAAAGAACATTTATATTTTAGGTTTTCAAAACACTACAATATCGATAAAGATACCGCAGTGGATTACAATGTCTTTTTGAAGAACCTCAGCACAAATAATGATTTGAACCTTAGATATCTTATGGGAAACCAAGGTAAGTATTTTTAAAGTATGAAGCTAAAGATTTCAATATCTTTTGGCATGGTAATTCCTCTTCTATGAATCTTTCCTGAAGAAATACTTTCAAATACAGAAAATACATTATCTGCAAAGATAGCCATGGTATCATTATTTATAAGAATAATGTAAATGCCTAACAATAGAAAAAGGGTTGAGTCACAGCATATGCACACAGTAAAATGCACACCAGGAACAATGATTTCCACAAAGAATTAGTGATAACATAGAAAATGTATGTGGAATATCTGTGACTGATTAGAAAACATTCCAAAATACTCACAGATCGTCTTTCAGTGATATGTCTCTGGGTGTTACTTTGTTTTCTTTATGCTGCTTCTGTAGTTTCAAAGATTTTTTTTATAATAAACATATATTCCTTTAATGATGAGAAAAATCTTAATGTAAAAGGGCAAAAAGTTGAGTAATTTACAGTTTTTTAGACGTGCAAAGCCAGGCTTATGTAGGCATACAACCGTGAGAAGGAAAATTGTTCCTCGTGGTAATCGTCCCTGTCCCAGCCTCATCAGTGTAACACTCAGAGTTGCCAACCTGTTGGATAGTTTTGGAGAGAGCAGGGGCCCAGTTCTTTGAGGATGAATGTATGAATAATTCAATTGGACACTCTCCCCTCCTGGTTGTTGGTCATTTTCCTTGCCTTAGACAGGATTTCTCCTTAGCGGTTTCTTGCTTCAGGGGTTTACCACCACTGTGACTGGCTCATTCAGAAGGGCTCGTCACTGTGTGCTTTCAACTCGCTTCAGTGCGGCAAGTATTCACTGAGCACCTTCTGTGACTCTCAGATCCATCTCACTAGCAAGCTGAAAAATGACAGATTCTCAGGTTTCAGCCTGGTTTCGCTAGTCAAGATCGCTTATGGCAGACTCCAGTATTCTACTTTTTAAAGCTTCCCATGCCAGGCATGGGATAAGCATGTTTCTGCATCATCTTTTCATATTCCCCCCAGCCCTGTGAGGCGGATAGACGAGTTAAAGGTTGAAGTAAACAATCAAATCCAGATAGGCTGTTTCCCCAGCCAGCACTCTCCACCTTTCAAAGGTTCTGAATGTTACTGACTCAGGAACTCCTGCTGAGAAATGCTTCCCGTGGCACTCCAGCCTTGAAGACAGATAAGTCAAGTGTCTATGGCCTCTAATTCTTCTAGAGTAACATTTTAACCTACCAGTGTTTTAATAATACAGTTGATTCTTGAACAACATGAGGGTTAGGGATACTGACCCCTTCTGTGCAGGTGAAAATCTGTGTATAATTTTTGATGCCCCCCAGAATTATTACTACTAATAGCCTACTGTTGACCAGAAGCCTTCTCAATAACATAAACAGTTAACACACATTTTGTCTATGTTTTATATACCGTGTTCTTATAATAAAGTAAGCTAGAGAAAAGAAAATGTTATTAAGAAAACCATAAGAAAGAGAAGGTACATTTACTATTCATTAAGTGGAAGGATCATCATGAAGGTCTTCATCCTCATCATCTTCATGTGGAGTAGGCCGAGGAAGAGGAAGAACAGGAGGGGTTGGTGTTGCTGTCTCAGGGGTGGCAGAGGCAGAAGACATGGAGGAGCTGGAAGGGGAGGCAGGAGAGGCAGGCACGCTCGGTGTAACTTTACGGAAATGCATCTTAATTTCTATCTGACTTTTTTCCTTTTTCATTTCTCTAAAACTCTTTCTATACCACACCAATCCTTCTTCCACCATTTTCTTTAGTTTCAGTGCCTATATCATAGAGGGATCCATGTCATAAAAGAAGTCAAAAGCAGTCTTGAATAATTGGAACTCTCCCGCCGGATTGCCTAATGTCAATTGTTTTCCGGCACTGCTGCTCCTCCATCATCTTCTCCATCCTCCTGCACTGGTTCAGAAGCTCATCTCCATCAAGTCATCTATTAGCTCCTGAATTTCTCCAAGTTCCATATCTTGAAACCCTCACCTTCCACCTTTTTGGCCATATCCACAATCTCTTTTGTGATATCCTTGATTGGTTCTGTCATAAATCCTGTGAAGTTGTGCACAACATCTGGACACAGTTTTCTCCAGCAGGAATTTATTATTTCAGGCTTGATGGCTTTCACAGCTTTTTCTGTAACAATGATGGCATCTTCAATGATGTAATCCTTCCAGACATTGATGATGTTTTCTCTATTGGGGTTCTCTCCACTGGGTTTCTGTCTCGTGGCATCGGCAGTACTTCATAGAGTACTATGTAAAATAAGCCTTAAAGGACTTTATGATGCCCTGGTCTAGGGGTTGAATTAGATGTTATGTTTGGAAGCAAGTAGACTACTTTGATGCCTTCAGTGTTAACTCATGAGGATGGCCAGGGACATTGTCCAATATCAAAAGAACTTTAAAAGACCTTACCAGCAAGGCATTTCCTGACTTTAGGGACAAAGCATTCATTGAACCAATCCAAACAAAGTGTTCTCATTGTCCAGGCTTTCTTGTTGTACAACCAAAAGGCTGGTAGCTGGTGTTTATCTTTTCCCTGCAAGGCTTAGAGGTTAGCAGCTTTATAGACAAGGGCAGCTCTGGTCATAAATCTGGCTGCATTGGCACAAAACAGTAGAGTTAGCCTATCCCTTCTTGCCTTAAGTACTGGTGCTTGCTTCTCTTCCTTACTGGTAAATGTCCTTTGTGATATTTTTGTTTTCCAAAATAGGGCCCTTTTGTCTGCATTAAAAACCTGTTAGGCAAGTATCCCTTCTCCTCAATGATTTTCTTAATGGTGCCTGAGAACTCGTTTGCTGCCTCTTGGTTGGCAGAGGCTGCTTCTCCTGTTACCTTCAAATTTTTAAAGCCAAACCTCTTTGTAAAATCATCAAACCATCCTTTGCTGGCATTAAATTCTCTAACTTTAGATCTTTCACCTTCCTTTTGCTTTAAGTTGTCATATAATGACTTCACTTTTTATTGAATTATATTAGAGTCTGTAGGTATGCCTTTCTGATTACAATCCTGCACCTACATAAAAGCTGCATTTTCAATATAAGATAAAAAAGAGGTATTTCACAAAAAGTGCAAAGTTTTTGTGCCTGCTGGAGTAGCTACAGTGACAGCCTCATGAATTTCTTTTTCTTTTTTTCCAACAGTCCTTATGCTGGATTCATTTATCTGGAAATGGTGGGCAACTGCAGCTGCAGACCTCAGTGCATAGTGTAGATCAAGCCATTCAACTTTTTCTTGTAATGTCATGACTTTCCTCTGCTTCTTGGAAGCATTTCCAGCATCACTGGTGGCATTCTGTATGGGTTTCCTGGTATTATTCAGGGATTATGGTATTGCACTAAACACAATGAAAAGTACTCGAGAACCGCAATAGATCACTTTTTACTGCAATGTGCAATTTACTGGAGAGAAGAACTGCTCACACAGAGATAATTAGCATCACATGGCATTTTAAGCAGATACTTGCAGCACTTGAGCTCACAGCATAGCAACAGGAGGTAGCTATGAACTTATTACAGTAATGCAGGATGTACTACAGTTCCTTTTATACAGTTATGATTTAATACATTAACTACCATGTGAGTTGTATTTAACTCACGCTAGTTTTGAGTCCGAGGCCTCATGAAGCATAGGTAGCTCACACGTCTCTTCACCTTGGAAGCTGTGAGATCCGTTTTTCAATTTGCAAAAACTCACACACATAAAACAATAAAAAATAACAAATTTTTCATTAAGTTAGAAGGGATCATTTTTTTTCGATTTCTATTTTCATAATAAAACACTGTGGCCCCAAGGAAAAGTTTTTTTTTCTAGTGTGGCAATGTGTTAACATTGACTCTTTACATTGGTTTACATTTCTCTCAACTGTGAATGGAGCCATAAAAGGTCTGTAGGTGTTTGTGTGCATAAGTTTTAATAAATTTTAACTTCTTATAATAAATTTGTATATATTTTATGGTAGTAAATGATAAAATTGACTGGTATCTATGTAAATTTTATGTATTAATGTCATACCTAACTTAAGTTTTTCAATATTTCTAGGCTACATGGTTCATTTGTGAATTTTTTTCAAATTGTTCCAAATCTCTGAAAAATTTTCCAATATATTTATTGAAAAAATGCTGTTTTTAAGTGGACCCACACAGTTCAAACATGTGTTGTTCAAGGGTCAACTGTATTTGTTTTGTATACGATGGTTTTAGCATTTTGGGGAGATATTATAAGAGAGTAATAATTTAAAAATATATTTCACCTATTTGCATTTGCCAAAAATTTCACATCCATAATTAATCACAATTCTAAAGAATTCTTTATATCCATTTCTAGCTTTAATATGAACTACTTTTCTACTCTCTGTGAATTATGAATGATAAGGATAAAACTTGCTACTGTATGTTCATATCTAGTTCTTATGTTGTATAAGAACTAATTACCAAGAGCTGTTTATGGGTTTGTTGCTTTCTTCTGTAGGAGACTCTCTATTTCATATATTTGCAGCAACCCATTATCTTTGATTTTTCTAAATGTAGAACAATATATTCTATTAAGTTTGCATTCTTCTGTTTTGGCTGCATTGGGTTCTTAATAAGCCATCACCATCTTGCTTATCAAAAGCACCATCTATTTGGGTGCATGAAGAAATGATATTGGGGAGCTAGTTTTCTTTTGCTGCACTCATGATGTATATAACCCACTTTAAGCTTTGGATTTCTTCTCTACCTGTTTCAAATCAGCAAGGATTCTTCAGAGGAAACTTTGGGAAAATCAGAAGGTGGCAGGAATTACTAAGCTGCACTAAAGAATGAAACCTGGTGTAACTGTGGTGAGAGAGGAGTCATTGGATGTGCCATCCCTGGGTTCTGTCAGCCGGGAAAGCAACTACAGCACATGTGCACGAGGTCTTGGACTCCGAGCTCCCAAGGGCAGGCCTCACACCTTCACCCCTCTCCACCCTCCCAGGCAGGGCATGTTGTTTAAACAGAGCACAAGTGGGCTCATACGTGTGCTGTGGGTGTGTTCCCATGAGTCACTGTTAGAGTACCAGTGTCACAGGGTGGAGTGAGGACAGGATGAAATATCAGAGACGGGTCCAGAGACCTCTGTGCCGGACCAAGTCAGATCCTGGTTGTGTGACCTGGCTTCCTTATCTTTCAGTGAGGCCTCTTGCACCTTGTGTGTTCTGAGAGCCCATGTTTCATTCTCAGCCAACTGAGGCCACAGAATTCCAGACCATGTTCTGAAAGACCAACTTTGTGTTTTATTATGTAGCCCAGAGGGAGCCACCGAGGGAGACTTTTTGTTTTTTTGGAGATAGGAAATGGAATTCCAGATGACTGGCAGTTTGTTAATGCAGCTAAGCGGGCTTAATTTGACTGAAGCTTATTTGCAGACATTTTAGGAAATAAATCTGGGAAACCATTTGTGATTCTTTGCAGTCGACTTTGAAAAAGAAAGTGGCTATATTTTAGATTTATTTTATTCTCTTTTATTATAAAAGTAATACCTGCTTGTTTCAAAGAAGCCAGAAAACATAAAGGTACAAAATAACAGTTACCTGTAATCCTACCACCTGAATCCTACTACTGTGTTCTTTTTGGTGTATTATTTCCCAGATTTGTTTCTGATGCATACATGGATAGATGAATGGATAGATAGGAAGATAAAACAAGTGTTAAAATGAAAATTAAATTAGGCTAATTGTCCTTTTTAAAATCACGAGACAATATATAGCAAGAAAAAATTTCCACATCCATTAATTTAGACGTGCATCTTTGTTTTTAATGTCTGGGTAGTATTTCATAGGTTTGATGAGCCATTAATCTGTAAAACTTATCTTCTATTAATGGGCATTTAGATTGTTGCAATTTTTTTTTCTCTTACAAATGGTACAGAAAATATCCTTATCCATATACGTGTTCAATGGTCCTATTATTCCATGAGTATAAAGTTCTGGAAGGGGATTTAAGTATATTCAAGTACCAGCTTTTTATACACAAGCCAGAACTGGTTCTTACCATTCCCTTTAATCCTTGCCCATTTGAGGGGTAGAAAAAAAATGTTAACTTTTAAAGTTATCAATGAGCTTGAACAGTTTTTCATACATTTATTGGATTTTTTTTAGTTCTTTTTATGTGAATTACCTGTATATAACCTCTGTCTACTGTTCTATTGGATATTTATGTTTATTTTATTGATTTGTAAGAGCTATTCATATATTGTGAAAATTGACCTGTATTTCTCATGTATGTTAACAATAGTTTTCCTTACTCATTTTTTCACTGTTATTTGTGTGGGTTTTTTTAACCGAAAATATTAAGTATTTATATTGTCAGTCCTATCCATTATTTAAATTATTTCTGGCATTAGTGGTTTCTTCACAGCAAGAAAGGCCATCTCACACAAAGATTATATATTAGGTAATAGTCATCTTAATTTTCTACTACACTTTTATGATTTTTAAATTCTATTTAATGTACATTTCTCTCTATCTAGGGTTTATCCTAGAGTAACACAGCAAGTGGGAGACTTATTTTTTCCAGAATGTTCATCCAATCATTTCAATACAATTTATTAGATGGTTCATCATTTTCTTGGTTTATTCAAGTCTTAACTTTTGCCAGACAGGTGATGATTAAAAGGAAACACTATTTAAATTTACCTTTGACAATGTTAATAAACTAAAGCTATTTTGTTTTAATAGATGTCTCATTAGAGTATCAACAAGGCAAAAATTCCAAAAAGGAGCGTCTAATAAATTCTGTGTCATCTGAAGATACCTGGAAAAACTACTCCTTAGATGAAATTGAGAGGACCTTTTGCCAAGAGGTAAGAATGTTTTCCTAAAGCCACAGTTATCTAAAGTATAAACAGCAAAGTAGACAACTGTGAAAAACTAAGGACTAGACATCATTTCTAACATTTGTTTTGATCCTGCCTACATGTCCTCAAGCCCTGAAACCTATTCCATCTCCTAAAAGCAGCGATAGTAACAGTAATACTACCGCTAATGGTGACGGCAATGAGAAACTAATTTTTAAGTACATCCTTTGTGCTACTCATGTACTAACTCTAATAAGAAACATGTAAGACTTACATAAAGAAATGATATAACTTTATTGAGTGGCATAAAGGAAAACTTGAATAAATAAAGAGGTCTTTTCTAATTCTTGGATCGGAAGATTTAGTATTAATGCCTGCTCTCACTGTATCTGGATATATATATTTTTTCTTTCAAAAAATTGTAATAGAGGACTTATTCTATCACATATAAAATATTTTATAAAGGTTTAAAAATTAAGACAATACAGCACTGGCCCAGCAATGGACATTCAAATTGATTTAAAAGGATAGTTGGATAATGAACCCATCTTTAACATGTGAATTTAACCTATGATATGAGGCATTTCAATAAAGTATAATGGGAACAGGGAATGGATTATTCAGTAATTATTGAAATAATTTTGGGAAAAGTAAGCTTGTAACCTTCTACTCTTCACCAAAAATAATTTCTATATGCATTAGCTATTTAAGTTTAAAAATAAACAGTATGAATGAAAAAATTTTAACCTTGAAATTTAGAATCTCTTTTAAGCATGAAGTAAAGCCCAAAAGCCATAAAGAAAAAGACTGGTAAATTTGACTACATGAAAATGAAAAAGGTTTTGTACAGCAAAACTTTGTATAAACATGATAAACTTGGCAAAATATGTGCAGCATAAATGACAGTTAAATAATAACTCTTCCTAACATACATAGAACATTTACAAATTATTAATATAAAATTTTCAATAGAAAAATGTCAATGAGGAAAAACTAGCAAGGCCAGTATTGGTAAAGGTATTAGAGAAGTGAGCACTTTGTTGGTAAATTGGTAACAATTTTTTTCTCTAGTTGTTGTCGATGACTTTATTGTTTTCATAAAAACATGACCATTATAAAATCCATGAACATATAAAAAAATGTAAGCAATTCTGAAAAGTACAAAGAAGAAAGTAATAAATTATTCACAGTCCACCACCCAGAAATAATCAAAGGCAACATTTGGTGAACATAATTCTAGACCTGTCTTCATCCATATATAGAAGGATGGCTGCACAGTGAGTGGGTGGGTAGGTGGGTGGATACATAGATAGAAATAATTTTATGTGGATACATAGATAGAAATAATTTTATAAGAAGAGGATCATGTTCCTTTTAAAAAATAAAACATATTTAGTGCCTGTAGTCCCAGCTACTTTGGAGGCTGAGGTAGGAGGATTACTTGAGTCCAGGAGTTTGAGGCTACAGGGAGCTATGATTGCACCACTGCAGTCCAGCCTGGGAAACAGAGTGAGACTCATCTCTTAAAAACAAACAAACAAACAAAATATATTTAATTTAAATTTCCTCAGATTTACCAGATGAAAGGTAATGTCATGATCACCATCATATGATCACCATTATAATTAACCCTTTTATGGGGGCTTCCTGGGTGCCAGGCAGCGTTCTAAGTGTTCTTTAGGTGTTCTATCTAGTCCTAACAGCAACTCCAGGAGTTAGGCTCTACTGTTATCCCAGTTTTAAGTTGAGGAAACTGAGGCATGGAGGGTTAAATGACTTGCCAGTAAGTACTGGAGCCAAGTTTAAACAAGCTCAAGCAGGGTCGCTTTATTGTCCTTGCTCTTAACCCCACAGTGCGGGCCTCAAGTGAAACCGGAGACATTGTTGAACTTTGGATGAAACATTTCTTTCCTACAAGACGCGTTAGGTAACCATGGGGACTCTAGATAAGGAAAGAGATTCAAAAAGCCATTAAGAGCTGTTTTTGAAGGATGTTTCAGTTTTCAATTACAGACAGTATGGGCTGGCTTTCTGCTAGGAACTCAAAGTAATGGGCACTTGTGTGTTTCTCCCTACCCCTCCCTCCCACCTCACAATTTGTGTTGTTTATAGTTTGTCCTTAGTCAAGTTTATAATATTTATATTTTGTTCAGTCACCATAATTCCCCATGTTGTTTTGACTTTGTTTGATGTTTACACAAATTTAATGTGCATCACTATAGCTCAACACTTACCCCAGTTTATCCCTCTCCGAGTTCTTTATTTTGATGTATTTTTTGGTTGGCTGGATTTCACTGTCAAGAAATTTCCTTAAGAAAGGCTCATGGGTGCTTTTCCCTTTGTTTTTTTCATATTTGAGACTATGTGCCTTTTGATTCTATGCTTGCACAAAAGCTTGGCTGGGTATGATTCTTCCATCGTACTTTCTTTTCCTCATAATGCACTAAATATTTTTCCATTGTCTTCCGGCACCACATGATGCTGTGGAGAAACCTGGATCAACCAGATCGTTTTCCCCTTGTAGGTGATTTCCTTTTCCTACTTGGATGCCTAAAGTATTTTTTTCTTGATCCTTGAAATTAAAAAAGAAAAACGAAGCTATGTCTTGGCATGGAACATTTTGACAAAGTTTCCTGGAACACAGTGACATACAGATTCATTCTTCCTTCGTTTCAGGAAAATTTCCTTCGTATTACTAAAATCATCTCCCCTGTCCCTCTTTCTTCCTCCCTCAATCCTTCCTTCAGTGATATTCCCAGTTATCCTTATATTGGATCATTTCTGCTTATCCTTCATAGCTGTCATCTTCTCTCAAGTTGCTTTAGTCCTTTTCTTCTTTCCTCTGCCTTCATTCTTTCAAGCCACTCCTTTAATATTAATTTAAATTTCATTTTTGTCTCTTATTTTTGCTGTTTCTAATTTATTAGTTCCTATAATTATGTTATTTTTGCTTTCTATTTTCTTAGCTTTGAAACATCCCTTCTTGTCTCTTTCATTGTTTAATCATCTTCAAGATTTTCTTTTAATTAATTAATTTTCTTATTTAGTTCCTTTTTGTGGCATGAAATTCTTGCAGGAGATGTATTTATTTATTTTTTATGTTACATTTTCTTACAGACTGGGTTCTTTGTCTTTTGCCTAACGTTGCTTTCTTTCTGTGTTTGCATAGCTGCAAAGCCATCTATTTCTAGCTTCTTCGTGCTCAGGATGAGAGTCACACACACATATTGTGGATGTAGCTGTATTATCATTTTCACTGCTGGGCAGTGTTCTGTTATCTAAATAGTACACAAGTTATACTTTCTCCTATGGATGGACATTTGGACTGCATCCTGTTTGTGCTAATCCAAACAATGCCACCATAAATGGCTGCAGACATAGCTTCGGTGCACAGGTGCCAGGGTTTGTAGCTAGGAGTGAGAAATACACCCAGGAGTGGAATTGCTTGCTAGATTGTTGAAAATATGCCCCTCAGATTTAACTGGCAGCCTCAGATTGTTTTCCACGATATCAGTTTACGCTCCCACCAGAAGCATATGAGAATTCCTGTTGTTCCACATGCTCACCAACACTTGATATTGTCAGGCTTTTGCATACTTGCCAGTCAGATGCAGATGAAATGGTATCTCAGCTATGATTTTAATGTTCCTTTCCCTGATTACTAATGTGTTGAACAGCTTTTTATATCTTGCAATTTTGTTTAGAAGATTTTTGGTATAAATATATCCACTTTTAACAAATATTTATTGGCCTACTGCATGCCAATATTGTGGCTTTATTGTAGATATTATAATTATTAGTGAACAAAACAGACACAATGTTTGTTGTCATAGAGAGCACATGACTTTACATCAAGGCGAGAAATGTTAAATGAATAATCACATTCATAAATAATAATATTTTAGTCATATGACAGAAAAGGCCAGAATGTTAGGTGAGAGAATAACAACAGGCATTTTATTTAGATTTGGGATCAGGGAAACGTTTACAAAAACTCAATGCATAAAGAGGATAAGGATGGAAAACGGGTGTACCCTTTGCTAGTCCTTCAATAATGTAATGGCGTACTATATATCATGTAAAAGAATCATATAGATACATGCTAGTTCTTACGGAAAAAATTTCATAACATATGGTTAAATGAAGAAAGTACTTGTCAAACCTGAAAGTGTACTATGATTCCATTTTTGCAAAATTATAATATATGTTTATATGATCATGTTGAGGGTTTTGGAACACTATATACAAAATTGTGGATGGTAAGACTTCCAGGTATCTTTATTTCCTTTTTTATACTTTGCTGAATTGCTTGCATTTTTTTAAACAATGGCTGGTACTTTCTTTATAAACAGTAACAATGAAAATTTCTAAAAAGATACCTGTCACAAAGACAGTGTCTCTGTTTCATTCCTTGCTCTTTTTCTAAAAGCTCTTGATCATGTCAGAAACGCTCTCCTGAAAAAAAATGCTGGAGACCAAATGTCATTAAGATATTAAAAATGGGCTTCATTAGTCCAATAAATACACTGAGACCCTCCTCCACACCAGGATCTTGCTTCAGTTTTCCCCCAGGCAGTGTGTCAAATGCAACTCACCTCCTAGAAAGAGGAATGGGCAAATTTAGCCACATTTTGGGTTAATTTTATGTAACTTCCTAGGAAGCTTAGGTCCTTTTTAAGAAATGTAGGTCTCATAATATTTTTAAAGATTTTCCTTTTGGAGTTCCAATATTCCTGTGCATGCTAAGAAAGATTTAATGAATCTGCTTCTTACTCCTTTAGTGGATCGAGACTCTTGTACATATAGTTCCATGTTCTAGAAGCTTTTTAAGAAAGTCACCTTTTATACCAAGTTGGTGGTTCTTTTGCTTATCTTCTTATCCCAGTTAGCAGGAAAAATTGAATTTAGACAAGTAAGAGGGTTGAAAATATTGGAGAATATTGTTATTACTCAATAATAAACAGCAGGAAAACCTCTGGAAATAAAAACAATCTTCACAGTATTTTTATAAGTCATATAAAAATCAGTGGTTAACCTACATTGTTGCATTTTAGAAGTCCCATAAGCAAAGCTCATTCATCCAGGTTCTTTGTAATTTGCCATTTAAAAAGCAATGATTAAAGAAATGTCCAGTATATACTATGTTTATGCAATCCTTATATTAATTATTTTCCTTACTGTAAAAACTACTACGATTTTTAAAAAATGTTACCAGTTTTTTGTTTGATTGGCCTGACTTAATCAGGAGAATCGTAGCGTGGGCTCACAGTAGGGAATGGTTGAAAGTTTATTAAGAAAGATGCATCAAACTGGCAGATCCAGCAAGTATTTTTAGCTCTAAAATTTGAGGTGGAGCTATTATATGTGCTGTTTTTCCCTGAGAAACTTGTCTGCCTTGTCAATTCAGTAGCTGTGACTGGGAATACTGTTTTGTAGTGAACTCATCAATTAAACATTTGAAGTTCAGTACATGCCATGGTAACCTTTTTGATCAGTTTTTGGAGAGAAAATATGAAGAAGTTTTGGTAAAAATAAAATGGTTGAATAGTTCCATGAAGTTGATTTTCATGAATGCCACACTCTAATTTTAATTTATTGCAGTTTTGGAAGTCCTATGAAAAGATCGAAAAGGCTCTCAGTGCAGGGGACCCATCTAAAAGTGGTTATGTGTCTTTTAATTACCTAAAGATTGTCTTTGACACCTTTGTATACCAATTACCAAGAAGAATTTTTATCCAGTTAATGAAAAGGTAAGAGTCCCATTGTTTCCTTGACATTTTTTTCCCTAAACGTCAACTGTGAGAATAAGGAACAGCTTCATTTATTTTTTATTAATGTTTTAGACTTTTTATTATTGAAAATTTCAAACATATACAAACATAAAGAGAATAATATAATGAATCCGCTAACATAGCTACTATCCTGCTTCAACAATGTTCAAGTCCTGGCTAGTCAATTTCATCTGTTTCCCTGGTTATTTTCCTTAATCCTGGATATTTTTTAAACAAATACAAGACATCATATTTCCCCATATCTCTCTAAAAGATAAGAACTCTTTTTAAAAACAAGATGAAAATACTTTTTTCACATCTAATAGAATTATCAATAATATTAATAAATATCCAGTCAAGGTTCAAATTTAACTGCTTGTCTCATGTTTTCTTTTATAATTTATTTAAATCAGAATCCAAATTAAGTCAGTACATTGCAACTGGTTAATCTGCCACAAGTTTTTTTAAATCTATAGGCTTCATTTCTTAATTTTAGAAGTAATCTAGATTGTTATGTGGGCTTTCTTACAATCTAGAGTTGACTGATTGCAACCTGCAGTGACATTTAACATGTTTCCCTGTTTCCCTCCCCCAACTCCCTGCCCTACATTGATAGTTAGATATATAGACCTCTGTTCACAGTTTTTTTGGCAAGAACACTTCATAGGTGGTGGCAACTATATACTGACAGGTTGTCTCTCTTTTATGATCTTAGCATCCTCTGTTGATCATACCTAGATTCATTAATTCACTAGAGATTGTAAAGTGGTGATACTCTATCATTTCTTCTTTTTATTAGTTGGAGTACTTCTGTAATAAAAACAGCCGCCTCCTACTATTTGGTACCAGTGAGGCACCATTAGTGTAAGAAAGACAGGATATCCTTGATTCTTTCCCTTCATTTTCTACTAGTTCTCTAGCATCCTCCAAAAGTGATCAATGACTGTTTTTTCTTAATTATTTTTCTTAATAATTATTATGAACTCATGAATTTAAACATATTTTATGTGCCTCAATTCATTACAGTTATTATTCTTATTGATGATCAGTTTGTTCCATCTGGGGCAGTAGAAGCCTTTTCATGTTGGCTCCTGAGTCCTGTTGACATGACCCTAATAGTCTTGGATAGCTTTCTTGCTTTCTGTTGGGACAAAACGCTTCAGGCTCATCTTGTACATCTCCTGCCCGGACCTGGCATCAGCCATTTCTCCAAGGATCACTGGTTCCTTTCAGTTGGAAATGGTATATATAGACCAAAATCTGGGTAAGGAATACCCTCTTTAATTTACCTGGTTTTCTATCCAGGCGAGACAGAGAGCCTTTTCTCAGGGGAACTAGGGTGGAAGCTAACGGAAATATTGTCCTGTAAAACCCTGGGTAGTGGGTGGATGCCTTGGGGGTTCCTAGAAAGGAGAGGCTGTGACCTTACTAAATTCACTGATTAATTAGTTCTAGAAATTTTATTATAGATTCCCCAGTGTTTTCTAAATATACAGTCATGTTGCCTGCAAATAAAGGGAAGCTTAATCTTCTTTTCCAGTTTGTGTGTCTTTTATTTCTTTCTCTTGCCTTATTTTCCTGGCTAGGACAGTTTTATTGTCTAGGCAGTTTACTGGCTAGAACTCGCGAGAACCTTCAGCACAGTGCAGAACAGAAATGGTCGTATGAGACGTCCCTGCCTACTCCTCATCTGAGATAGGAAGCACTCCATCGTACACCATCGGTTATGATGTTAGCCATGAGTTCTTTGTAGCTGTCCTCTATTAGTTTAAAGAATTTCCTTTTTATTCCTTGTTTGCCAAAAGTTTTTATCATGTATGTTGAGTTTTGTCAAATGTTTTTTCTGCATCTTGTCTCATGATCATGTAGTTTTTCTCCACTATTCTATTAGTATGGAGAATTACATTGATTTTCAAATGTTAAGCCAACCTGGTATCCTGGGATTAAATTTCACTTAGTGATAACATATTACCCTTTTTATGTATTGTTTGATTTTGTCTGCTAAATTTTGTTAAGCATTGTTTTTCACAAGTGTTGTTTTTCTCACGTTGCCTTTCCTCATACAGTGTTTGTCTGGGTTTGAGATCAGAGTAATGCTGACCTTGGAAAATGTGTTGGGAAATGTTTCCTTCCTGAACTCTGCTTTCTGAGAGGCATTATTTATATTCCGTAAATGTTTGATAGAATTCACTGATGAAGCCATTTAGGCCTGGAGTTTTCTTTTTGGGAATGTTTTAATCACAAATTCAATTTTGAAAAAGTTAATATAGAACTATTCAAGTTTTCTCTTCCTTCTTGGGTCATTTTGGTAATTTGTGTTTTTCAACAAATTCCGTTTCATCTTAATTGTCAAATGTATTGGTATAACACTATTCATAATATTCCTGCATTATCCTTTTTAAATATAACCTTCTTATTTTAGAACAGTTTCACACTTACAGATTAGTGTGAAGATAGAGTTTCAGTGTACTACACACTCAGGTTCCCCTACTATTATCTTTCATGAGTATGGTACATTTTTCACAAATGATGAACTAATATTGATACATCATTATTACCTAATGTCCAAAATTTATTTGTATTTCCTCAGTTTTTCCCTGACATCCTTTTTCTGTTCCAGGATATCATCTAGGGTACCCCATTACACTTAGTAGTCATGTGTTCTTAGTCTCCTCTTGATTATGAGTTACTCAGGATTCCCTTGTATTTGATGACCTTGCAAGTTTTTGAGGATTGCAGATATTTTAAAGATAGTACTGAACCTATTTGCTGTCAATTGGAACAGGTATTTCTGTTCATGTCTTTCTCCCACTAATTTAATACCTTTTTCATCTTAACTAAGTGCTTATCATGCACTGTGGCCATAACTTTTGCAGTTGGAGGTACAACAGCTAAACTAACATGAATTTCTTTTTCCATCTTCACAATATGATGGATAGAAGATTTGTTCTTCCCATAGATCTTAGCAACCTCAGTATATGATTTTTTTCTTTCCTTATTAAGTCAAGAACTTTCACTTTTTTATGTAAAAGCTTGTGTTTGGCATATCTGAATTACCAGCATCACTACTCTGGTGCTTTGGGGCCATTATTAAGTGAAATAAGAGTTACTTGAACACAAGCACTGTGGTAGCATGACGGTAGATCTGATAACCAAGACAGCTGCTAGATGACTAAAGGCGGGTAGCGTACACAGTGCCACTACGCTGGGCAAAGGGATGATTCACATCCCAGACAGAATGGAGCAGGACAGTGTGGGGTCAAACTTATGATTGTTTACTTCTGGAATTTTCCATTTAATATTTTCAGACTGTGGTTGACTATGAGTAACTGAAACCATGGAAAGTAAAACTGTGGATAAAAGGGGGGACTACTATGGACATTATGTGTATTATATCTACCTATGTTATAAACCCCACAAGACAGTGTTACTGTCTTTTGCTTTAAGCAGAAAGAGATTAAGAAGAAAGCTTTTGGTATTCTTTTCAGATATTTACCATGTCTGACACTGTTTTGGTTTCTTTCTGGCGGGTCAAGGTCTTCATCTGCTATCATTTCCCTTCAGCCCGAAGAACTTCCTTTATTGATTTATAAATGTGCTAATGATGGATTCCCTTAGTTTCATTTTATTTAGAAATGTCTTTATTTTGCCTTCATTTTTGAAGGATATTTTCTTAGATGGAAAATTTTTCAGTAACTTTTTCCCTTGTTCTTGGCACTTTATGATGTTGTCCACAGCTTTTGGCTTCCATTGTTTTGAGTGAAAAGTCATCTGTTACATTGTTGTCCTCTTGTACTTAATGGGTCATTTTTCTTTTGTTGCATTCAAGATTTACCCTTTGAATTTGACTTTCAACTCTGTAATTATAGTATGCCTTGGCATGGCCTTTTTCACATGTGTCATGCTGGGTGTT
The DNA here is from genome assembly GCF_020740605.2 of Lemur catta. Taxonomy (NCBI): domain Eukaryota; kingdom Metazoa; phylum Chordata; class Mammalia; order Primates; family Lemuridae; genus Lemur; species Lemur catta. The sequence continues at coordinate 5,179,873 of NC_059133.1, forward strand.
TGTTGTATATCTTAAACCTGTAAATGTAGATCATTAATCAAATTTGGGTAAATTCTGGCCTTTGAAGTTTTTCTGTCTCATTCTTTTTCTCCTCTCCTTCTGTGACTTCAATTACATGTATGTCAGACTATCTGGTATTATATATTAATAGCACATTTTTGAGTCTCTGTTCATTTTATAAATATGTGTATATTCTGTATTCTTCATGTTGGATGGTTTCTGGTGATCTATATTTAAGTTCATTCACTCTTTTCTCCATCCTCTCCATTCTTTTGTTAAGTCCATTGAATGAATTTTTATTTTATATAGTATATTTTTACGTTCTAGAATTTTTGTTTAGTTCTTTTTATGATGCCCATTTCTCTGCTGAGATTTCCTATCTTTTGATTTATTGTGGGCATATTTTCATTTATTTCACTGAGGATAGTTATAATCATTGCTTTTAAAATCCTGTGTGTTAATGCCACTATTTGGGTTATCTCAGTTGATTGTCATTTTTCCTTAGCACATGTTCCATTTTCTTATTGTTCTCATGTCATATAACTTTGGAATGTATCGTGGCTATTGGAAATGTTTAATTGTAGAGACGCTAAATTTGGTTATTTTTTTCCTGATGAATGTTGCTTCTTTTATTTTAGTAGGCAATTATCTTGGTTGGACTCAAACTGCACACTCTGTTTCTTGGGTGGCTGCTCTGATCTTAGTTCAGATCTTTTGTGTTCAGCTAAGCTGTTCTGAGTATGTTCCAAACATCTGAGGTTCAGGAGCCAGTCAGAAATGTGGCGATATAGAATTTGGGAATCCTTCCCTGACTGTTTTCCTCCCAGGATTTCTTGTTTCTCTCTAGTGGCCATGGTTTACCTGGGATTGGTTTTCTAGTTTTCCAAGACATAAAGTCTTCTTTTTTTTTCTTAAACTGGTGCCCCTGCCACCCTTCATGCTGCAGTACCTCCCTAGCCCTTGGCTAAAAGCACTGAAAATACTCCCTACAATTCCACTCCTCTTAGCATGGATTTCACGTCAGAGTTTGTCTGCTGTTCAGCTTTCAGGTAACTGCTTTTGGTATTATGCCCAGAGTTTATTGTGATTGTTTGCAGGAGGGTTGGTCCAATAGGATCTTACTCTATCCCTATTGGAAGAAGTCAAGTTTTAGTATTGTCATATTAATTTATATAAGCACTTTATGTTTTAAGAGTATTAAAAATTTATTGTACATATTTGTGATAGCTAACTTTGTTGATATGTTGTTTGGCTTTTAAATTTTGTTTAGTACTTATGGTATACAGACATTTTGTATTTTGATGTAATTAAATAGGTAAGATTGAGATTTCCTCTCAAGTTTTGCTTAAAAATTCATTCTTATTCAAGGAGCAGATAAGTATATACCTGAATTTTCTTCTAGTTTTTTTAGTAGTCATAGTTTTTACATTTAACTTTTTAATCTCTTTTGAACTTATTTTAGTATATGGTACTAAGTGAAGATCTCATTTGATATTTTTACCAAAGAGCAAGGCAATTTCTTAAATATAATATATTGAAGCCGATTGTATTTTTAATGGTGGCCATGTGTTTCCATTATAGAAAAAAATTAATTTTTAAGTTACTGAAATTTAAGATGAAAAGATATAATATTGACAAGCTATATCAGAGTAGTGGGCAAAGTTTGAGGAACAAAGACTTAATAAGAAAGATGAAAAATTTTTTGTATGTGAATAGTATTTCATCAAACCAAGTCACAATCTCCTTTTTTAAATGTGGCCATGTAGGCCTAAAAAAATCAATGAGCTAATCTCTGTCTCTCTTTCTAATGGCCACACACACAGTGCTAGCAGCAGAAGCAGAAGTAATAACCATTTATCAAATATTAGCTGCTATAATTATAATCATAATAAAAGTACTATAGAAGTGTTAGATGCTATAATAATAACACTAAATAATGATAAATGCTATAAAGAAAGGATATGTATACCATGAGAGTCCAATAGAGGAACTAGCACTGGCTTGGAAATCAGGGAAGGCTTCCTTGAGGAAGCAGTGATTAAGACTTGATGGAGGAGTAGAATTAACCAGTAAGTGTAGGAAGTAGGTAGTGATTGGGGGATGTGTCAGTTGGCAAAGGAAGCAACACACCTAAGGGACCTAGGGCAGGGAAGAGCACAGCCCTTTTGAAGAACTGAAAGACCAACACAGCTGGAGCTAAGAGAGCCAGAGGACCGTGCATGTCATGGATGAGGCTAGAGAGGTGAGCAGAGCCAAACCATGCAGGCTTGCAAGTTTCAGAAGGATTTTAATTTTTATCCTAAGAGCAATGGGGAGATATGGAGAGATATTCAGCAAGAGAGCAATCTGATCAGATTTGCATTTCAAGAAGACAAAGCTGGCAGATGTATGGAAACATATTGGAGGAAGGCAATAGTAGGTACAAGGAGACCAAATAGGAGATTACTGCAATAATCCAAGTGAAAGAAGATGGTAGCTTGGTACTATATGTGGATGTATGAATGGGTGGATAGCTGGCTGCCTGGCTGGATATGTAACCTAAGTTGTGCTGGCAAGACTAATGGACTATAATCTTAAAGCAACTTAAGTTTATTTCTCATTGCTCCTTGAAATCTGCTCAATTGGATTAGTTCTTTTGCCCCTAGACAAAAACATGAGCTGACCTTGATTTTTCAGGTTTGTCAGTTTAGTAATGCAACAGCCAGTCTCATGTACAGTCAGAGCCATAGACTTGATTTAATTGTGAATTGTGCCCCCTCCCCCAGTTAGGGCTCTTGCCAGGCAGGAAGGAAGGGGGCCCGATGGCTGCTTCTCCCTTTCCCCACTTTGCATATCTCTTCCTCCCTCATCTTGTAAGCTCTGTTTCTGACTCCTCCAGGAACTGAAATACACGGAGAAAGCGGAGAAAGAAAGGGCAGCATGAAAGTTCTGACTTGACCGGCATTGCTTGTGAGCTGGAAGCTGTGTTCTCGGGGCCTGGCAAGCGTTTGTAGGTTTTTCCTTTCACGAGCACCGTTGTTGGTTTTTTTGGATTTCACATTTGATGAAGGCAGATACATCTCTAACCCAGCTGATTGCTTATTCCTTTCTCGGCCCCTGGGAATTTGGGAATAGAGAAGGAAAAACTTCGCTTTCAAGGTGTGTTCATTCCTCCAGAATGAACACATTGTCCTCCAGAATGGTGTGTGTGCACGCGTGCGCATACTCTCTTTCTCACATGACCCACATCTGATCCACGTGAAATTATTTTCGTGATAACTCTGATAGAGCAAATCAACCAACAGCCCCCGTAACAGTCCCCCCAGTCAACCAACCCCGCCTTCTTTTCCCCGGTGGCTAGCCAGCTCATCTCTCACCCGCAAGATGCCTGTGTGGGAGTCAGGCACCAACGCAGCTTCCCCCCATTGCAGGGGACAGGTGCCAAGCTCCCCAAGTGGAGCCAGTTCTTGTCACAAAGCTTCAGGTGATGAATAGATATCCTTCTCCCTATCCTTTGTGCTGGGGTTGGGACTCAGGCATACCAAAAGATTTTCTCCAAAAATCCTCTCTCTTATCCTCTATTTTCTGGACTTTTTAGTATCCTAGGTGTACGTAAAGAGTTTAAGTTTATCTAACCAGTTCTCTCTCAGCTACAATCAAACCAGGGCAGTCTGTCTGATGCCCGCTTCGGTGTCTCATATCTGTTATCCAAGGACCTCAGGCAAAACTACTTTTTGCCATCCTGTTACGGAAGGGTGGATGCTGCTTAACCTGTAACATTCACAGCAGGTCAGGGTGTCCCGCCTGCAGTAGAGGCTTTCGATCTATCAGCCCTAATCCTTATGGTAACACCCTCAGAAGAGATCATTGTTCTCATGATGAGAAGGACAGAGAATCAGAGTAGTGAGCAGCTTCTCTGAGGCCGCGTCAGTAGTGCAGGAGCAGGGATTCGCACTCTGCTCTTTCTGAGCAGCACCTGTATCCACATCGGGTCGCTCCTGCTGGCACCTTGTAGCTCAGACATTATTGGACTCTGAGGCATGGGACCATATTAACTTTGGAAGTTTGCTTTTGAATAATTTTCCAATTACTTATTCTTGCTAAGACTTTAAATCTATACTAGTTTTCTATTGCTGCTATAACAAAGTACACAGGCCTAGTAATTTAACACAGATTTATTCTTAATGTTTGGTAGGTTAGAAGCCCAACATGGGTCTCACTGGGCTAAAATCCAGGTTTCAGCAAGGCTTTGTTCCTTATGAGGGGTCTGGGGCAATTACATTTCTTGCTTTTTGCAGTTTCTAGAAGCTGCCTACATTCATTTATTTACAGCCCCTTCCTCCATCTTCAGAGCCAGCCATGTCACATCTCTGGCCCTCCTGTCATCACAGCTTTTTATGGCTGCAGCTGGGAAAAGTTCTCCCATTTTAAGAGCTTATGTGATTAAATTGGGCCCACCTGGATAACCCAGGTGACTCCATCTCAAGATCCACCCTTAATCACATCTGCAAAGTCCCTTAGTACAGGGAACGTATTCTCAGATTCCCAGGATGAGGATGTGGACACTGTGGGGGCCGTTGTCCTGCCTACCACAATAATTGAGCTCTTCAAATAATTAATTTGAAAAAATTGTTGTATGGACATTAGAATTTTAATCAAATTCATTTGTTTCTTCATTCAGCGTATGCTACCACTAACAGAATAGAGAGACATGGAGATGTGTAATCAGTTTGATTTTTTCTTGCTTTTTAAAAATCAATTTATAGTACTATTTTACTAAATGATTTTGTTTACCTTAGATTTGAAACTTCATATAAATTCATTGCTGTCATTTTCAATTCAGTATTAAGCATCTAATCCATGCAGTGTTATAGAAAAATGTTTAAAATAATATTTTTGTTTTTTAAAATCCAGACTTGGACTTAAAACCACCACAAAAATCAATTGGAAGCAATTTCTAGCATCATTTTATGAGCCTCAGGGGTTGGATATTAGCAATATTGTTCCCCCAAGAAAAAGAAATAGGTATGTAAAAAAAAAAACAAAACAAATTTTAGTTACACATATCATAATATGTAAAAGGTTAGAGAATATCCGAGTTACTTTTTCATCATTTGTTGAATGACCAATTAGTCTCCACTGAATAATTGCCAACTTTTACATAGTGATTTTACAGTTTATAAATTATTTTTCATACATTTTTCTTATTTAAGATTGACTTAAACTGTAAGGTTGGTGTGATTACTATTTCAATTTCTAGATGAGAAAAATAAGACTACAAGATCTTCACTTAGTCACCAGCTCAGTGTGCGGTGAAGCCCAAGGCTCTGGGTACGCACACAGCTGCTGCTGCTGAGCTCCAGGTTCTTGCAAAATTGTGTATAAACATGTGCTTGTTAAGTGTGGTATGGAAAAGAACAATATTGTTCATTCGTTTCCAGCCACTCTCTGCGTGGTGCACATATCATGGGTCATGGGGATTATTTGCCTTGGACGTCATCCTGTCTCATTCTCATATCTATTATAACTTCATATTTACAATATCATGTAAATTGTGGTGGGGGCCCCAAAATGCAAAAAAAGTACCTAATAATATGACATTTAGAATTTAGACTTTGCTCTAAGAAGTATTTTGTTTATGTTGAGGTGCATCCCGGACTGATTGCCCTCTATGAGTCTTAAGGGAAAAACCAGGCTTTATAATCTTGGCACATTCATTGAAAGCATTATGCTCCATTGTAAAGTAAAATATACCACATTTCATGGTTCCCATCCCTGTCTCAGGGATTTATGAATATTTAATGAACTGCTCTCGTTACCAGCCTTTCAGGTATTCAGAGCCTTCAGAGCTCTCTGCTCCCGAGATGCAACTCTGTGAATTCATTTTTTCTTTTTCAGACAGAGTCTCGCTCTGTCACCCCAGGTAGAGTGCAGTGGCGTCAGCCTAGCTCACTGCAACCTCAAACTCCTGGGCTCAAGTGATCCTCCTGCCTCAGCCTCCCGTGTAGCTAGGACTATAGGCATGCACCACCATGCCCAGCTAATTTTTCTATTTTTAGTAGAAATAGGTTCTTGCTCTTGCTCAGGCTGGTCTCAAACTCCTGAGCTGAAGCAATCCTCCCGTCCCAGCCTCCCAGAGTGCTAGGATTACAGGCATGAGCCACCATCCCCAGCCGAGTTACTCTCTTAAGTGAAGTTACTTCTGTTTCTTTATAATTTTCTCGTCTAATAGTATCTTATCTAGAGCTGTCAGAATTTTAAAGTTTTATTTACTTTAAAACTGTGGTTCTCAACTGCGGGCAATCTTGCCTCCCAGGAGACATTTGGCAACATCACGAGATGTTTTTGGTAGTTACACTAAGGTTGGGGATGCTACTGATGGGAGCTGATCATAATCCCGAAAGACAACAATCCTGAACGACATAATCCTAAAAGATCAAAACCCCTAAAAGTCTAAAATCTCTACAATCACAATCCTGAAAGATCAAAATCCTGAATATATAATTCTGGAAAAACTAATTTAAAAATTCTTCAGAAGATATTTATTTACATTTTTAAAAGTGCATTTATTTGAGAGACATATAAATACACAACAGAACACTTCATAGGAAACTTTACACAATAAAATAGGCAATAATACCTTACATATTTTTGCAGGTATAAACACTCAAGTATACTAACGTTAGGTGCATGGGTATGATAGTTATGAGCAGACAAATTGAATTCATTAAAAATAGGTCAAAATGGAAATGTATAAGCATATTACTACGGTTAGTAATTGTGTGCATCCAGCTTAATAACTGTGGTCATCTGAAATACTGTGATGGACAACCTAAGTCTTTTGATAAGATGCATCAAAATCTGAGATGGTGTTTCGTGAAAATCCCAGGACAGTATAGAAAAACTGTCCGCCAAACTGATAGGGAATCAAGAGACCAAAGAGTGACTCCGACAAGTCATTGGCAGGTTAGATGAGTTTGACAGAGGTTACTTATTAGGGCACTTGCTTCTGGGTGGCACAGGAATTTCTTCCACAGGAGCTTTCTTGCTTGCAAAATCCACATCTGCCCACCCTGTGGTGTTGCCTTAACTCTCTTCCCCATGAGTAATGCAAAGTTTTTACATTGTGCTTTTGCTTGGTCACAGTGAAACATATCACACCAGTGCAGTACCATTGTTACCCAAAGTTCAGTACTTGTCCCCAAGGCTGAACGAATGAGGCCAAGTGGTTTCAGGAAAAGGAAAGAGAAGTTTATTAATTTGCTGGCAAATGAGGAGGATGGCAGACTCTCATATTAAAGAACCACCATCCCTCTTTTAAACAGAAAAACAGGGTTTTTAAAGGGGGTTTTCAGCTTTGGGCTATTTCTGTTTGACTATAGCATCTCTGATGAAGATTATCTCGTGACATCTGCCTGGATAATTCTGTTGAACTATCCCCTGTGGTTTAAGATACTGTGAAACAGAGAACACCTCTCTGCCCCTCTGATTACTGGCCTCCAGCAGGAATGTAGGTTTTAATTCCTCAAAAAGGGTGAGGGGTTTTAAAAAGACAACTCATAAACATTTTGCCCTTTTTTGGACCCTTACTTCAGTTACACCATCATCATAATGCTGCCATGCAACCCATGTTATGTTAATGATATTACAGGTTTCCCCTACGTGGGGAATTTAGCATTACAGTTAGCTAAAGGGCACTATAGGACAATCAAAGAGCTATAAAGCAGTCAGGCCCTGTTAGAACCCACTATTTCAAGACAAGAAAGTGTTGGGTACTTTTCCCAGGCCCAGTAGTTATCTTGGTACCTGCTTAATCTATTTTGTAACAGTTTTGTTGAGCACTCCAGGCCAGCACGATGTTTCTGTTATGTGGTGGGGAACTTGCATTTTTCCCTCAGGTTCGTTACCACCACATACTGCAATTGCCCAAAGAGCTGAGATCTTGAGAAACTTTCTCTTTCACAAATGCAGAGGTATAAAAAGGAAGTTTGAACATTTTTATGTACATGCACAATGCTTACACACAAAGTCAATGATGTGATAATGCACTTTGGTGGAGTCAAATTTCTGATGTCCAAGACAGCAGAAGAAAAGTCTGTCCCGGATCTCAGAGAGAGACCAGTTTGCCTTCTGTGTTCCCTCTGGGACCCCAGCCGATTGGATGGTGCCTGTCAGCACTGAGGGCAGATCTTCCCCACCTAGTGCACTCAGGAAACATCCTCATAGACACACCCAAAATAACGTGCTACCAGGTTCCTAGGCATTCCTTAAGCCAGTCAAGTTGGCACCTAAAATTAAGTCCACAGATCTACTCCTTATCAACTTGGCACCCACACGCATCTCCTTAAACCATACTTAATTTCCAAATAAAGACAAGGTAATACTTCCACCTAATATGATACAACTATCATGCGTACAAGTGAAAAGACACTAAGCCCTTCCCCAGAATTCAGCTTTTAGGATTTCAACATTCAGGATTTTAATCTTTCAGGATGGTGATTTTTGAAATTTTAGACATTAGGGTTTTAGATGTTAGGGATTTTAGACTTTAGGGATATTGATCTTTTGGGATTTCAACATTTGGGATTATGGCATTTGAGATTGTGTCTTTCTGGATTATGATCCAAATCTGCTACTGTTATCTAGGGATAGAGGCCAGGGACACTGCTCAGCATCCTATAGTGAGTACCCCATAACAGAGAGCTCTCTGCCCCCAATTTCAGTAATACTCGGTAAATAAAAACTGCTGTAAAAAGTATCCGTTTATGCCAGTGCTAGCAGTCTTTAGAAAAACTAGGTTCCAATGAGTCACTGAGGAGGAACTCAGACTCAGTAAACCAGAGTATGTTTCTGAAAAGTAGTGGGGTATATGTTTGTTTTTACACAACTGGAAAAAAGCTAAGATGGCCATATAGATGCAGCAACAAAAATCCCCAAATGTGAGAATGGTTCCACAGGTAAACTGATTCACTATCATTAGTTAGTGGAAAATGTTTGGCTGTGTAATTGAACATTGAGAAAGGGAAGCAGCAAACAGTATTTTGTTATGAGATTCTGGCAGTCTCCCTTTCTGAGCAGAGTCTACACTGCAGTTGATTTTGATCTCCAGAGGGGACAATCATGGCCTTCAAGAGCACACAGGTAGACCGGTGGGGATGAAAGAAAGAGGCAACAGAGGAAGAAGGCCAGGCAACATAGGTGGTCATAGCCCTTCCACTGGCGATGGAAAGGGAGAGCTCGTGAAGACTGCTGTCCTCACAGCTTTGAGACTGGAATTTGTGCCCTCAGTCATCGCTGGATGAGTGTGCTACAGTCCGCTGCCCATAAAGGAGGAGATGGTTCCCAGCTTCTCACTGTGGCTGAGGTCTCAGACCATAGATCCATGGTCTATTTACCAATCTTTTTGGAGACCAAAAGCACTGATTTGCACGATGGCTGACCAGAGTTGGTTTAAGGGAAGGGGGCGGGGTGCAGCAGAGCTACCTGATGCCAGTGGCAAGTGCACCCCTGGCATCTCCCTTATTAGATCTCATGCTAGCAGAGTGATGGAGAAGCCATACAAGCACATTACACTTTCAGGAACAAGAGCCATCCCCAAAGAAAGTGTTATTATAGCTGTTGTGAGGGTGCTTGTTTTTTACATTAAGAAAGAGCAAAGTTCAAGGAGATAATCTTATTTCTGTTTTTCTCCTAATCCTCTTGTAGCTTCAACTCTAGAAATCAATCTCGCAAGAAAGATATCATCACAAAGTTATTTAGACATTCTGAAGACTGCTTTACATCATTGAAGAAAGCATTACTGATGATCAATACTGTAAGATTTTGAAACCCTTCTCTTGGGGAAACACTGTTTCTAAGAATGCTAACACTCAGAACGATACCAATAAAAACTCAATATTCGTTCATTTATCCATCCAACAAACACTTTTTGAGCTCCTGTTATATTGTTCTGTGTGCTCAGGGATATGAACCCTGACCTCAAGAGTTGAGTCTAGTTGGGAGGAACAGAGGATGTAAAATTAATTGCAATGTAGGAAGATAAATGCCGATAGCAATGTGTGGTGAGATTGTTAGGAATGGAGTGACTAGTCCTTGTTAACTATGTAATTAACAAGTGGTCCAGACTTGCTGAACCTTTCCCACCATAACCTAGAGTTTATCAGTTCATAAGCAACTTGCTGCCCATAACAGAAGCATTTTCTTAGTTCCAAAATAGCCTATTTACTTTTTTAATTGTACTACAGAGGCTAATTCATGACTTTGCGACTTGCTTTTTCTTGCTTTAAACATTAGCTCCTGTCTCACTTGAATGTTTATTTTAGAAAGCAGCATTTGGATACTTTGATACATAACAACATTTCCCAAGTTTGTATTTACTAATCACATTCAGTAATTGAATCTCTAGTAAATAATGAGGAGCAGGGTGAATTACTTTTCTTTAGACTCAAATAGGACTGTGTACAAATGACTTCATATGCCAGAGGAGTTCCTTAGCCTCAGCATCAGCCTCACACAGACAGCCGACAAAGGACAGACGTGTGCGAGCACGAGGGCAGCACTCTGGGGAGCAGCCCACATTGCCTGGAGATGGCCTCCAGGTTTGGGGTTTGCTGTCTGTGCTGGAGGCTCCAGCTCCCGCGTCTGTCAGCCTAGAATGCCATTGCTTGGGGTTTCCAAGCACAGTGTGGATTCAGAAATGTGGGGTTCTGTGTTCCTGGGGAGATATACCTATTTTAATGAATATTTAGGCCTATATGACTTGGTCTCTCTGAATGAACAATAATACCTAATGCTTACTATGTGCCAGGCACGATCTTAGCAATTCGGTTATGTACACACACTTAATCCTCTCAACACCTCTATGAGGTAGACATTACTGTTATCTCCATTTGACAGTTGCAGAAAGGGAACCTCAGGGCCAGTAACGAGCCAGAGGCTCCCCAGCTGGAGGTGGGGGAGCGCCTGGCTCCAGAGCGGGTGCCCTCCAGCCCCGGGCAGGGCTGCCAGGGAGTGTGCTCACAGAACCACCTAGGGAAAGAGGAATGAAGGCTTTTGTGGGGTTCTATTACTATATTGAAGAAGTAATTTAATTAAAAATAGTGAAATCTTTGTTTCCTTCAATGGAAGACTGTAATAATGCTAACCACTCCAAATATTAGACCATTTAAAAGTCAATGCTGTACTGCCCAACTGGAGATCAATATGCAGATAGTGTAGGTTAAAAATTGAGTACCTAGGCTGTGCTGGGCCCTTGTGTTGCGTTGAGCACTTAGGCTAAACACACAGAGAAGTAACCCAAAGCCCCTGCTGCTGCTGAGCTCTCACTCTGGAGCACCACATAACAGTAGTGACCACCAGGTGCCTTAGAGATGTGTAGTGCACGGTTTCAGAGTGGGACCTCCTGTCCCCTCCCCCCGCCATCACCAAGTGCCTTGCCATGGAAAGGACTGGATGAAGAATGCAGGGGAGGGAGCCAGGAGCAGGCAGGGCTGGGTGTGTTGCCTGCTGCATAGGGCAGCCGTGGGAAATAGGTCTCTCTCCTGCGGCAGAGGGGATGTGCGATGTTTAGAAGAAAGACTGCTTTAGATCTGCTCCAAGTCATGCATCCATTTGCTGTATGTGCTGCCTCCAGACGCTGCCACCAGCTCTGCCAGTGGACCCAGCTGTTGTGATCACTTATATTTAAATGAGGTGGCTCACTTCCTATCACCCAGAAACAATTTGCACACTGACTTTTGACTTACTCTTATTCTTGGTGTTATTATTTGCAGCTGATGTGATTGTGTTATTAGAAACTCCAAAAGACTCTTCTCATAAAACATTAGAACTAGTAGAATTTAGGTCATTGGATACAAGGTCATCATCCAAAGACCAATAATATTTCTATAAAGTGCAATAAACAATTAGAGAAGAATTTTAAAAGTGTCATTTTTAATAACATTTAAAAAATCAAATACCTAGGAATATATTAACAAAAATGTACAAATTCTCTTCATTGAAGGCTACAAAGATTATTCACAAAAATATTATCAATTCTTTATAAACTTTCAGAAAGTATAGGAGGAAGGAACACTAACTCAATCTCTGAGGCCAATATTACCCTGATACCAAAGCCAGGCAAAAGGATCACAAGAAAAGAAAACTGCAGCCCAATATCCTTTGTGACTATAGTTACAAAAATTCTCAACAAAATGTTAGTGAGTCCACTCCAGCAATATACAGCAAGGATGCAATGCTATGGCCATATGAGATTTATCCCAGGATTGCAAAGTTGGTTTAACTTCAAAAAAACCCAATTAATGTAATATGCAATATTAATAGAATTAAAGACAAAACTGCATGATTATCTCATAGATGCAGAAAAAAAGTACGTGAAAAATCCAACATCTGTTCATGATAAGAACTTTCAACAAATTAGGAATAGAAGGGAAATGCCTTAACCTCATAAAGGACATTTACGATAAATCCATAGCCAACAGCATAGTTAATGGTGAAAGACTGAATGCCTTTCCCCTAAGATCAGGAATGACATGGAATGTGAGCTCTTGCTACTTCTGTTCAACACTGTGCTTGAGTTCTATGCAGTCCAGTCAGGAAAGGAGAAGTAAAAGGCATCCAGACTGGACCGACAAGACGAGATCAGCGCTTTCAGGGTGGTGTGGCCATAGACAGGCATCCAGATTGGAAAGGAAGGAGAAAGACTGTCTTCATTCACAGACATGATCTTGAGTGTAGAAAATTCTAAGGATTGTGTGAATGTGTGTGCACACACACACTGCTAGAACTAATAAGTGAATTCATCAAGGTTGCAGGGTATAAGATTAATGTATAAAAATCAGTTACATTTCTATAAACTAGCAATGAACAATCTGAAAATGAACTTCAGAAAGCAATTTCATTCGTAATAGCATCAAAAGAATAAAATACCTCAGAACAGATTTAACAAAAGAAGTGCCAGACATATATACACTGAAAATTACAAAACATTTTTAAAAGAAATTAAAGAATATATAAATAAATGAAGAGACATTCCATATTTATAGATTAGAAAACAATATTATTAGGATGACAGTTCTCTCCACATTGATTTATAGATTTAGTGCAAACCCTATCAACATCCCAGCTAGATTTTTTTTTTTTTTGCAGTTAAAAAACTATCTTAAAATTCATGTGGAAATACAAAGGTTGAGAAATAGCCAAAACAATCTTGGAAAAGAAGAATGAAGTTAGAGTACTTAAACTTCCAGATTTTGAATCTTAGTAAAAGACTATGTGATACTGACATGAGGGTAGACATATAGATCAATAGAACAGAATTGAGCATCCATAAATAAATCCTTAAATTTGTGGTCAATTCTCTTTTGAGAAATTCAGTGGAGGAAAGGGTAATATTTTCAAAAGTGGTCCTGGGACAATTGGATATCCATATGCAAAAAAATGAATTTAGAACCTTACCTTATACTATATGCACATAGACTTAAATGTAAAAGCTAAAATAATAAAATTATTATAAGAAAAACATATGTATATTTTAGGCAAACATTTCTTAGATGTGACACCAAAAGCATGATCCATAAATGAATAAAATAAATACATTGGACTTCATCAAAATTAATTTTTGTGCTTCAAAAGATGCCATTAAGAAAGTAGAAACATAAGCCACAGACTGGGAAAAAATATACACAAATCATATATTTGGTAAAAGACTTGTATCTAGAATATACAAGAACTTTTAGAACTCAGTAGGCAGATAACCCAGTTTTTTAAATGAGCAAAAGATACATTGCACCAAAGAAGATACATGAATGGCCAACAAGCACATTAAAAGATACTTGACATTATTAGTCATTAGAGAAACACAAATCAAAACCATGAGATACTACTTCTCACCCACTAGGATGGCTATAATCAAAAAGACAGGTAATCATAAGTATTGACAAGGATGTGGAGATACTGGAACTCCCACACACTGCTAGTGGAAATGTAAAATGGTACAGCCACTGTGGAAAACAGTGTGGCAGTTTCTTAAAAAATTAATTGTAATTTGTCGTATGACCCATCAGTTCCACTCCTAGGTATTTGCCCAAGAGAAATAAAAACACATATCCACACAGACTTGTGTGCAAATGTTCAGAAAACATTATTCATAATTTCCAAACTGGAAACAATCAAAGAGTTCATTAACTTGTGACAAAATGAACAAAATCTGGCATATCCATACAATGTAATACTAATTAGGAATAAAGAGAGAAAAAATACTGATACATGCCCCAACATGGATGAACCTCAGAAACACTAGCCTAAGTGAAAGAAGCAAGATATGGGAAACCATATATTTATTATATTATTCTATTTACATAAACTATCCAGGCAAATATATAGAGACAGAAAATGGAGTAGTTGCCTTAGGTTAGGGCTGGAAATGGGGAGTGACTGCAAATGTGCATGAGATTTCTTTTGGGGGTGCTGAAAATGTTCTAGAATTAGAAAGTGGTGATGGTTACTCAATGGTATAAATTTATTTAAAATTATTTTAAAAATCAATTGTCAGTGATTCCGGTTTAGACATTAAAAAATTGATTATCACTCCCAAACCTAAAAGTAAGCATGAATATATCCCCTAAAGTACTGAATTTACCCTCAAGATAACCTTATATCCTTTCAGATTTTGGACCCCAAAATAGTAGTTGACATTTGTATGCTGCCTTATCACTTACTTAATAAATCCTTTTGTCACATTAATATTCACAATGTCTGTCTATGAGATAGGGTTTCTTTATTTCCCCTGTCTTTCCAGTAAACAGTATCTCTTGATTTTGATACTCAATTTACTTATTGATAATTTTTTATTCTGGGGGAAGAAATTTGCCTTACAGTATTTTGCTCATAATATGTTTTCTTTATGCAGCATGGCTGAAATTTTTCTCACTAAGTAATTGTCCATTTATGTAATTGATGAGGTTGGTGGTAGTGAAAACAAGCATAATTTATTCTTAGTAAGTTGGCAAGTTGTAATTGAGCTGCTGGGAAGTTTTGTGCCCCATGTGGCTGAACCACCCAGCACTCAGGTGGGGCTAGGGAGGGAGGGACTGTCCAAGCCATCCAAGCCCCTGGGGCAGGGGATCAGGCTGTGCCTGAGAAATGGGCCCCATTCGTCATTCGGGGGCCATCTCCTGCCGATGCCCTGGCCCTGGTAGAGAACATTGTCGGTACTGCACTTGGAAAGTTCTAGCAATCCCTCCCACCCTCTCACCCCTGCTCTTGGCACATGTATTATACATAATGATCAATTGAAGTATTCATGTTTTAAATCATAATTCTGTTTTGCCAAAGCTCACTTTTTATTAAATGATGCTAAATATACATAATGCTTTCCCTCCCTTTTTCTTTTTTTAAATTCCCTTATATATACACTCTCATGCTCAGGAACCTGATGGACAGATAGCAGGGGAAGAATTGCGACATGTTCTAAATTGCAGGGTCATAAAATTAAGTGATTCAGAATTCAAAGAACTAATGCAAACGCTCGACCCTGGGGGCACTGGAATGGTCAAGGTCTCCACGTTTACTGACCTGCTTGATGAGAACCCAAAGGTGAGTTTTGAACAACTTCATGTTTGGTTTTCTCTTTATGGCAGGAACTTGATTATTTTCAGCAAAATAAGAGATGCAGGTGAAATATGCTTTAAATAAATTAATGACCATGTTTTTCAACTGAATTAATTTTCATTGTAAGTAAGCGTTAAGTATTTAAGAGTTGGTTGATTTTAACTTTTAGTTTCTAAATCTTATCAAAGGATGGTATTTGACATTTCTGAAAAACTGTTCTGAATGAGAGCCCTTTTATGGACAGGATGTAACTTCTTTACACAGCACTTTGACAGCATTTCTTTTACAACGGTGTCTTAAAAGGAATGTTTGTAAATGATTACTCTGGTTCTCATTCATATTTTTAGAATTTTGTACCCTATGTTGGTTATTCTTTTTAAAAAATAAATGTTCATTGATTGCCTCCAGTGACTAATACTTGCCTTTAATATTTGTTTCTTTTGACTGAAAAGTTGATAATTTTATTATTAGAAATGCTTCTGTAACTTTAATAGCTATTAGCATCAAAACATTTTAAGAACTTTAAAAAATCAGATTAATTTCAGATAACACATGCAATAGGCTTTAACAGGACTCTTGGTGAAATGTCTGTTAAAGACATCTTTTAACAGATACAAATTAGCTTTTAATTTTTAGATTTATGAAGCTGACATACCTATAAATCAAAATCAAACTAGTAATGTTAAGAGGTGCACTATTCCCCAAAGATAGTGTTTCTATTTAATAGATCTGAACGGGGGTGCCTTGCTTTGGGGATCGCTTTAAGATAGTTTAACTGAACCCAACTGCATTCTATTCCCCTGGCTCCTGTGTAAAAGGCAATTGATTCATCTTCAGTGAATCCTTTCCACCTGTTGTGGTTTTGCTGCATGGTCTTGTGGAGAGTTGGGGCATACTTCTTGGTTTAAAATGGAGCAATTTATTGGAATGAAAATGTTATATTTAAATTACCTTCTTTTGGTACATCTAGAAATTTTCTACCAACATTTTGGTGATAATTTTAATAGACCATATTACATAATTCATTCAAATGTTTTATGATTATACAAGTAATAAACATCCATTGTATTTAGAAACTGTCCAAAACTACAAATGTGAAAATAATGATAAAAAGCCCAAATCCAAACACCCAGAGACACCCACTGTTAAAATTTTGACAAATTTCCTTCTACTCTTTGTGTGTGTTATGTATGCACATATTTTTTAACATGGTTGAACTCATTATTTGTAAGATTTTGTATTCCATTTTTTCCAACTTCACATTGTATGATCAACATTTCCCCCACATCCCCATACCATTAAAAACTCATCATAGACGTAATTTTCAGTGGTCTCTAGGAGTGCTCTGTGCATGTACTTGTCATTGGAGCATTTAGCCGCTCTGTTTACTTTCACTATGGGGGGTAGTGCTGTGGTGGACATCTTTGTGCAGAGATCTTCATTCACATGCGAATATTTCCTTAGAACAGATTCATAGAAGTGGAAATACTGGGCCAAACGGTATGAGCATTTTTATGGTTCTGGGCATATATATAATTTCTTTTAAATAGGAAAGGCCTGATGATCCATTTTGCTAGAAAATGGGTGGGAATAGGCTGACAAGTAAAATGTTGGTTGTACCACATACCTGTCCCATACGGGTGGATGGGTATGTGAACCTGTGCACCCAGCCAGTGTTTGTGACATATGGAAGCCTGGACGTGTGCCTGACTCAATTTACTGCTAGGGCTTCAGAGTGAGATCAAGCCCAGTGCCGGGCATGAAGGCTGTCAGCTGGGCTGGGAGCTTGAGTACCTGCCTTCAACTCCCTGCCTCCATCTCACATTGGTTACTGGGGCAATTAATTTATCTCTTTAAGACTCTTTTCTTCATCTGTAAAACAAGGTTGATAATGGTATCACCTTGTAGGGTTGTTAGGGAAATTTAAAAGGATAATGCACATAAAATGTTTAGAATCTTTTTTCTTTAAAAACAAAATATAGACACATAAGCAGTCTGTTCTCCGCATGGCAAGCGGTGTGACGCTTTGCTTACTATAAATCAGATCATGTCTGCCTTCATGCTTAAACCACCCCAGTGGCTTTTGAGGACTTGTGGGATAGAACAGAACTTCCTGACGTGGTTGATCAGGTGCCCACGTGTCCAGCCCTGCCACCTAATGGGAGGTGCATCTTCCAGTTCCTCGGCTCCCAGGCCCAGCCTACCCTGCAGCCACTGCCTCGGTTTCTTTCTTGCTTCTCTCACCTATGGTGCCATCTCCAGAGCGCGGTGCCCCCAGCGCCCAAGCAGGGACCCTCCCCGAGGTCTCTGGGGAAGCCGTACCTTCTAGTTACTGACCTCACTAGCGCCCCAAGCACCTGTTGCAACCGGAGCCACGTTTGCGGCCTGCGGGAGTCCTGTCCTCACAAAGGCAGAGGCCTTGTGTTGTCACTGCCCAGTGCACCAGAGGGGAGGCCAGGGCCAGGCACGCTCTCACACGAATGAATCATGAATGAATGAATTGGAAAAATTAGAAAACACAGACATGCAAATAGAAGAAAATAAAAATCACTAAACCACTAATTCTAATACCAAGGAGTTGTTATTGTTACACTTTGTTGTATATTCTTATACAAACTTATAAAAATATACACACACAGTTTTTAAAAAGCAGTTTTATTGAGGTATAACTGATATATAAAACCTGTACATATTTAATTCATATACTTTGATGAGTTTGGATACATACTTTTGTATAGTGTATCTATTTAAAAGAGAGATTACATAATATAATTAATGGCTTGTTAGTTTATGTTATCATTTATTAACATGTTATTAACATTTAATGCCAATAAAAGTTCTGCTATATAATTTTAAAAGATACCACGTAGCTGTTCTCTTGTTATAATCTAGATGTTCATTTTTTTGTTTGCCTGTTTTTAAAAATTTGCTACAGTGAATATTTTGGTATCTGCTTTTTTGCATCACTCTTTGATTATTTCTTTAGTATAAATTTCTAGAAATGGAATTATTGGGTCAAAGAATGTATGTTTTATTTTATTAATTATTTTTAAAGAGGAATATGTATATAAAGTAAAAAATGCAAAAGATGCAAAAGGCAATAAAGGGAATACAATGAAAGGAAGTTTCCTTTTGCCCTGCTCCCGAGCCACTCAGTTCTGCCCAGCGGCCATCGTCACCCTAGAGTCTGTAAATCATCAAATTCTCTAATATTATCCAAGTGAGACAAATACCTTCCAGAAATCTAGATCAATTTACACCCCCACCATTTCTGAAACCCCTGCCAGTGCGGGCAGTTTGCTTCTTTTTCTTTTTTGCCATTCTGTTAGACAAAAATGCCATCTGGTTATTCTTTTATTTACATTCATTTAATTTCTAGGTGATGGATCTTTTCATGTTTATTGTACTTTTTCTTTTTAAACAAGTGCAGGTTAAGTGTTATTATCCCCATTTTCAGATGGGTGTTGGAAGGTAGACTCACTCATTCAAGGTCTCAAAGCTATTGGCTAATCATGGGCAGTGCTGGGATTCAAGTCCAGGTCCATGTGCCTCCAAAGCTCCTGTTGCCTTTCGTGATTTTTATTTATATACTTTCTCTTTCCCAATTAGATGAGGAAGGTATCCCCCGGCACAGACACTAAGACACCTCTCCACCTGGCTTGGGATTCAGTAAGTAACACTTGCTGTCTCTTTGCGGATGCCTTCCTTTCTGGTCCGAGGGTGAGATCACACCAGATTACAAACGTATGGCTTAGTAAATATGGTTTTTTTTTTTTTATGTTAGGTAGAAGAAGTTGTTCATGATGCAATTACTAGGAGTCTACAAGCTTTTTATAACATGCTGCAATCATATGACCTTGGAGACACAGGGCTCATTGGTCGAATTAATTTCAAGAGACTCATGAACATATTCTGCCCACTTTTAACGAATGAACATTTAGTAAAGTAAGTTTTTGATAACAAAATTAATTTATGTCATATTTATCATCAAGTCTGTTTTGTAATTCTAAACCTTTTTCTATGTATTTTTGCAACATCAGTAGATAATATTGATAATAGCAGCTGTTTACTGAATCCTTACTAAGTGCTGGACATATGAGGTAGCTACTATTATTCCTTTCTATGGACAAAGAAACCGAGGCCTGGAGAGGTCGAGTACCCACTCCAAGTCACACAGTGGGGAGGGGGCTTGGGTTCCAGGACTCTGTGCTCTTTTCTGTTTTCTTATTTTGCAAGCAAATATCTTTCTTTTTAAGTAATATCCTGTAAAGTATTGTTCAAAATGCAAAGATTTCATCTCAACTCTTGTTGAATTTAGAAAGCTCTTTTGTTTTAGTTGCTACAGTTAAATATGTTGGGTTCTGATGGTCAGAGCATTATTATCAAGAGTTTCTTGTGGTTTAACACATAAAATGTTGATAATTGAACAATTTAATTATATACAATCAACTAACTACTGTTGATTTTACATAATGAAACTATTATATAGGGGTAGACCAGTCATGGTTAAGACAGAGCATAGTTCTAGACATTTCATTTCTGGGCCAAGAAATTCGACAGTTGGGCCACAGCTGATTGGTGCTACCTGCTCACCTCTCCCACCGCCACCCCCACAGTGGGGTCAGAGGGAGGAGCCTGTGCTCTCAGTCCTTACGCCGCGTTACCTCCCCAGCTGGGGTTGGTCATCCCACAGCAGTGGCTTCATTTCTATTTTCCTGTCACCTTAGTTTCAAGCTTCATTGGGGTGGATGAGCCGAAGCCAGAAGGGGACAGGCGTTAGACGACTGAATAGGGAAGGGAAGAGAAAGAAGAGATCAGGTCCCTCTGGCTCTCCTCCCTGGGGACTGTTTCACCACCCACAAGTCTCCCCTCGGGGCACAGAGCCTGGTCCTTCTCTGCAGATGACCTTGAGGACCTACCACTCAGAAGCCCACAGGTCTGCAGAGGACGTGCCTTCCTTGTCACCACCTCAGTGTCACTCAGACTTGCTCTCGCAGAACTGAGACCTGGACAGCCTTAGAGTTTGTCTGGTTCAGTGTTTCCCAAAGTGGAATTTGGGCAGTTTTCTTTGGGGGGATCAAATGGAATCACAGAGAAGAATGTTATTCTAATTCTCTTCTGGTTCTTCTGATTGAAATGTGAAAAATCTTACTTGTTGATTTTGTTTACATTACATTGATTTTAGGTGAGTGAAACACAAGTTGATCTACTGGTAGTTATAGGCCATTTGTGTCTCCTTTCTGTGAACATTCATGCTCCCAACTCTTTTTTTAAATGGCTAGTTTTTGTAGGAGGAGAAGGATTTATCAGCAGAGGAGGGCGAGGCAAAGGCTTCACTGGTCAGGAGTGGCTTGGTGTGTCTGGCTTGGACGTTTGTATTTTATCCAATTCTTATTGAATGTTTGTAGAAAGATGAGTTTGCTAGCGTGTGAAAGAAACACTGAAATGGGGAAAAACAGGTGACTGCAAGTCAAGAGAGAGGGTTCTAGAGAGAGTGTAGGTAAGAGACGGTACGGACCTGTGCTGAGGCAGTGGCCAGATGGGGAAAGGAACAAGGCCACGTGGCACATCCCTGTCTGTGCGGCTTCCAACGCTCTTGGCCTTCGTGTGTGCTCATGAGGAAGAGAGGGGCCTGTGGTCGGTTGGGCAAGTTGCTTATTCCATCACTTAGCCTGTCGTTCAGGGAATGTTAGGGGTGCGTACAGACACGGGCTGTCCCACTGCAATAGGCTCATGCAAGCCCTTTATTTACAGGGAGGTCTAGTATGGGGGGAGGAGATGCAGACAAACGCAGCAAGGCATTTAAGTGCCACAGCAGCTGCGTGCTCGGTGCCTCAACAGGATGTCCTGGGGCGGTGACACAGAATGCAGGGAAGCTTCCTGGGGACGTGATGCCGGAGTCTGGAGAAGAGGAGGAAGGGCATTTCAGGATATGGGGTCCAGGGGAAAGGCCCAGAGGGCTGGGGGAACATGACACATCAGGGACTGGCAAGTCATATGGGACAGCTGGAGGAGGAGGTTTTGCAGGGACAGGCAGGGCCTGGCAGGGATGCCTGTGGCACTGGTTCTCTACCAGCGGCTCTCAACACTGTTGGTGCTGGGACACGTCTCTGCTCCTAAAACTTTCAGAGGACCTTGATGAGAGTTTTTGTCACGTGGAATATGTCATTATTTACCATATTAGAAATTAAAACTGAGACATTTAAAAAGTGTTAATGCAGAATACAAGTGTACTTACTTGTGCTTCCAGTTAGGCTCAGAGAAAACTCTGGCATTTCAAAATAATGTTTTGTTGGATGATGAGATTACAGAAACTATAGCAGGTATAAATGAAGGTCACCAGTAAAGAGCACAGTAGAAATGCTGTGAAGAAACTGAGTTAATCTCTGAAAACCTATTTCTGTAAACACAGACTACACAAGGGTATGTTCCATTAGTGGTCAGAGCAAGGATGTGATCACACACATGTTGCCTCTGAAAACTCCTCTGTACGTGTGTGGGAGAATCAGTGTGAAAAAGGCAAATAACACTGTAGTGTTAATACGCAAATAGTTTTGGCCTTGCTGCTGCCCAGGCAGTGTCCTTAGACCAACTTCGTGGGCCCCTGACTTCAGCCAGGCAGTTCTTCAGTCGCAGAGCTCACGTTCAACCCCGGGAGGCCAGTTTCAGGGCCATGCCCATAACTGCTATCTCTGTTGCCCTGCAGATTTCAATGAATACGTAAAATTTTGTTAGATACTCAGACTTTACCAAATTTGCAAGAAAAAACATGTGCAACTTTTATAATTAGAAAAATATTAACAGACAAAATGTTGAAAAGAAATTATTGTGGCCGGGCGCGGTGGCTCACACCTGTAATCCTAGCACTCTGGGAGGCCAAGGCGGGTGGATCTCCTGAACTCAGGAGTTCGAGACCAGCCTGAGCAAGAGCAAGACCCCGTCTCTACTAAAAAATAGAAAGAAATTATCTGGCCAACTAAAATATATATAGAAAAAAAAATTAGCCGGGCATGGTGGTGCATGCCTGTAGTCCCTCGGGACTACTCGGGAGGCTGAGGCAGTGGGATTACTTAAGCCCAGGAGTTTGAGGTTGCTGTGAGCTAGGCTGATGCCACCGCACTCACTCTAGCCCAGGCAACAAAGCGAGACTCTGTCTCAAAAAAAAAAAAAAAAAAAAGAAATTATTGTGACATATTAGTGGTTACCTACATTTTGCTAAAGTATTTGCAGATGCTAAAATTCCAATATAAATCTTATACAATTCCACACCAACATTTCTAATTTTAAAAATTCTCTTGTTTTACATTTATTGTATCTTTTTTGTGGTATACTTTATATATAATAAGCTGTATATATTTAAATGATACAATGTGATAAGATTCATCATGTGTCTATAGGACCATCACAAGCAGATATCAAACATTTTCATCACCCCTAAAAGCTTCCTTGTATCCTTTTGCAACTCATAGCTCCCTCCTCTCACCCCCATGTAACCACTGACCTGCTCTCTTTTGCTGTAGATTACATTGCATTTTCTAGGACTTTATATAAATGGAAGCACACAATAGGTTCTCTTTTTTGTCTGGCTTTATTCACTAAGCATAATGATTTTGAGATTCATTCATATTGTTATATATATCAACAGTTCGTTCCTTTTCATGGCTGTGTACTATTCCATTGTATAGTTTTACCATAGTTTGTGTATCCATTCATCTGTTGGTATTAATAGATGTATGGTTTGTTTCCAGTTTTTGGCTACTACAAATAAATCTGTCTATATTGTAACTCTCGGTGTAGACATACATTTTTATTTTTCTCAGGTAAATGTCTGGGAGCAGAACAGCTGGCTCCTGTGGTAATTGTAATTCAGTTGTCAAACTGTCTTCCAGAGTGGTTGCTCCATCTTCCATCCCCACCAGCAGTGGATGAGAGCTGTAGTTACCTTCATGCATCTTCACCAACACTTGATAGTGTCAGTTTTTTTTAATTTTAGTCATTCTAATGAGTGTGTTTTAATTATTTTTAAAACTCAGACTCTACAGTAAGTTTCAGGATGTTGGTTCAGGAAGAATCCTTTACAAGAAACTTTTGGCAAGCATAGGAATTAATGGCCCACCTGTCATCTCTCCAGTTCTTGCTCCAAAGGATCAGCTAAGTGAACGTTTTCAAAAAGCAAAACAGCAGCAGCCAGATCTTTCTGAGAGGTAAAATAATGCAAAATGAAAGCACATACCACACTGTCTATCATGGAATAGATTGACTAAATGAATATTTTAATATTTGTTGACTAAATGAGTATTTTAATATCTTATTATTTAAATAAGAAAGATGGCACACCATATATGCAGTGATCAGAGTCAGAGAATTTTAGAGCAAACAGAGATCTTAGGAATAAATCTACTTGTTAATTTTAGAAATGAAAGCACTGATGTCTGAGAGGTTTGAGGACTTGTATCGCAAACTTAGTGGCTGGCCTGGGTTGAGAATCCAGGACTCTCAACTCTCAGAGACACTGGTCTGCAACTCGACTCTTATATACCTGCATTCACATTTATTCTTTTCCAGAAACTTACATTCCTTACCACAATTTAATATTTATTGCAACACTCACCCATTAAACCAGTTAATGTTTTCTAATATGAATGATAGAATTATTAAAATGATTGCCAAATTGAATTGTAACAATAAAATATACTTAGTAAATCTATAAAAAATTGGACTGATGAATATTCTAGCTCTTCTTCACCTAAAAATATAGCTTTAGTCTAATGAAAAGATATTATTTTAATTTGCTTGCTCATAGCTGATAATAAATCCATAATGAAAGGTAAAATGTAGGACTATTCAGCAGACTTCACTTTGTCATAGCCCTTTTAAAAAGTTCTCAAGTATAGAGAGCAATGGGAATATTTTAATGATATGCTAATGAAATTTGAATATCTGTGCTTTTCAGTAGTAGCCGATTTATAAACGGGCAGAAAGAGGGTATTTTAAGAGAAAGGTTAAATATTCTGTGATAAGATATGTCTGCTTCCTAAAACTGGTGAAAGAGGCAACAGTGATTAAGCATTTCATAAAATGTAGGCTTTCCTGGAGAGCTCTTAAAAATTGAGAGAAGCAGCAGGGAAGGAATAGATGTCCGTTCTCCACGACTATTTGATGGCTGTTCCTCCTCACCCCCAAAAGGGACCCAAGAGACTTCTACAGAGCTGAGGAAATAATTATCCCCAAACACCCGCACACACCCGTACAACCATACTCACATTTATAGCACATATAATTTATATTTCATAAATCAAGTGGATTTCATAAATCACCTTAGAATAACTGTGGACTTCTCTTCCTTCCATAAATGTTTGATGACTCCCTTGATCTAGTTACCACAAAATGGCCTATTTCTTTAATTTAAAGCTTTCTAATGGGCTCTGACTTTAAATTTTCCCACTTCACAAAGATATCCTTTTTCAATCACGTGTGCCCAGTCTCCCACCACCTTCAGCCAGCTCAGAGCACAGTGAAAATCTCAGCACAAGGACGATAGTATCCTCTCAAGCTCCCCACCTCAGCCTGCCACCGTAGTAGAGGTGCCATAGGAAGAGTTTCGCTGGGACACAGTGCTGCTGGCCTGCAGTGCTGGCCCTGGTCCTACAAGCCAGAGGAGTGTAAGAAGTCTCCGAGTCACTCCACGTTTCCGAGCACCTGTTTCTTCCCTTGTGAAACAGGGAATGTGAACCTTATTGTCATGGGTTACATCGAAATTGGGTGCTCTGCATGTCTCAGTTGATGCTGGGTCTAAGTGCCTGCTTGTGATTTTAGAACCAAGCCCACTGAGGATAAAACCTCCCTGACCAAGAATATGACCAAAGAAGAAGTTATCAAAAAACTCAAAAACTATATACAGCAGCAGGACCCAGCATTCAGAAAACGATTTCTTGACTTTGGCAAAGAACCTAATGGAAAAATCAACGTGCACGAATTTAAGAAGGTAGGAGAATGGGTTTCTGTGTGTTTGTTTCTTTTCCAAAGAAGTTCAGTTTTATTACACTAACATACTTTAAAGGGTAATGGTTTATCCCAGGGCAAAGCAGATCCATTTCTAGGCATCTTTGAACAATTTAAAAGAATTCTTTTGGCCAAAAATTCTTTGGCAGATTTCTTCAGAGAATAATTTCAAAAAGGATGTGACCAGTTTTTGATATTTAAACTGTTAAAACAAAGCGTTCATTGATGCACTGTTTGGCAATCTCCTAATCCTGGTGCTGTGGAGGTGGGAATACGAAGCTGCCCAGGACCCCTGCCTGCCGACGGAGAGTTCTTGTGATGCTGTGATAACAGAGCTGTGGTTTGTTCCTCTAGAAAGTATATTAAAAAAAAAAAATAAGAAAGAAAGAAATCTGGCAGTGAAATATGGGAAACTCAGTGTTGATTTGCATGTGCTTATGGGAACTAGTGAGTTTCTGCCAGAAAGGGCTCAGCTTGAAGGGTTCTGCATAGACTTCTCAGGAATTAATTTAAATGATTGCTTAAAATTCCTATTATGATCCCTCTAGCTAATCATCTTCAGCTATTTTTAAGGAAAGCATTTCAGTTAATATGTAACAGTGTCCATGTGGACAAATTTAGAAGCAATGAAATATATTTCCAAGAAGAGAGTAATTACATTAGTAGCCACTATTGATCTAGTACAGGCCCCTACGCCAGGTGCTGTAACGGGCTCGCTATGCTCTCATTCCTAAGCCTCGGGACTGCAGCATCGTGGAGGAGGGAGGGTTGGGTAGCTATTCAAATGGTCCAGACCCACTCCCCTCCCCAAACAGGACAAAACAGAAAGATCTTAAGGATCTGGTGTTCTGTGAGCATAAGGGGATGAAGGAGAATGGGTTCAAGAAAGACTAAGAAATAAGAGGTCGGGGATAGGAAATGAGGATGGGGGATAAGAAATAGAGGAGTAAGGCAGAGGACAGATTCCCAGATTTCTGGTTTGGGGGACCAGGTGGTTGATAATCAGTCATTGATGACTTGGACGAGACTTCAGTGGAGTGAGTGGTGGTGTGGGAGCCGGGGCTGGAAGGTGAATAACCACCATCTATTCCCTCCACCCTCCTGCCCCAGCCCTGCAGGGCCCTCTGTCCTAGGTTTTATTTCACCCCAAGTTACCTGGCACCAGTGTCCTTGCCCCTGATGCCTAATAGTTTTGAACTAGCCCAGTGCTCAGCATTGATTCTTAGAGGCACAGGAGATTAAGAATCCCTAGTCTGCCTCTGGTTTTTCAGAGTGGAAAGTGACTATCTTAGAGAAGACGCAGGAGAGGGTGGCAAAACTGGGACAAACACCCACGGCTACTGACTTTGAGGGCAGCTTCTTACCTGGCCTGTCTTCTTCTCACCTGAGAACACCTTTGGGTCATCAGCTCAGCTGCAGGTTCTCCCGTCTCACAGCCTTGCTGTTGAGAAGCCAGTGACTCCGGAGTTCATGTCCCATACCGCCCTCCTGAGCCTCAGTCTCACGGGTCCTGCCTCCTCTCTTCCACGTGGCCACACCTGGAGAGACGCCCGTGTTCTCTCCAAGGCTGCTCTGCCAGCGTTCTTTCCATTCTCAGTCAGAGGCAACAACTTGTGTTCCAGTTGCTCAGGGCCTCCTCTTACCCCTACATCCAATTCGTCAACAAAGGCCTGTTGGCTCCCTTCCAGATTGTTCCAGAATGCATGACCCCTCCCCTGCTTCCCCCATGTCTCCCACTTGATTATCACAGCAGCCTTTTCACTGCCTCCCTGCCCCACCCTTGCCGTGCTACAGTTAATTCTCAACAGAGCAGCCAGGGCAGCTCCTTAACAGGATCCCTCCTGCTGGGAACCCGCCGGTGGCTCTGCATCTCACTCATGGGCTTGCGCTGTGGGCAGGAAGGATTTAGGTCAGACGTAACACAGGGCAGCCAGAGATAAGGGTTGGGAATGTTGGACTCTGGCAAGGAAATCTTTGGAATGGACTTCTCTAGAGATCTTTGAGTACAATTGGCAATAGTATTATAATTCTGTAATAGCAGTAAGAGCAATGATGATGATGATAACGGTTACCATCACAAAATAATGACGGTGGTAGTGACCATAATGATACAGCTACCATGAATTGAGCTCTGCCGATATCCAGGCACTGCAGACGCTGCTTTGCATGTGCCATTTCTAATCCTCACAGGAACCCCATGAGGTGTAGATTACGTTATACCCCTTTCACAGATGGGGAGACCAAAGCTTAGTAGTTAAGACAGTGGCTCAGTGTTGTTCAGCTGTTAAGCCATTCAGGAACTTGGATGTGTTTTTTTGTTTTGTTTTGTTTTGAGAGAGTCTTGTCCTGTTGCCCAGGATAGAGTGTAGTGGCGTCATCATTGTTCACTGCGACATCAAACTCTGGGCTCAAGTGATCCACCTGCCTCAGGCTCCCAAGTAGCTGGGACTACAGGTGTGTGCGACCATGCCTGGCCAATTTTTGTATATTTTTAGAGACGGGGTCTCACTGTGTTGCTCAGACCGGTCTCAAATTCCTGGCCTCAAGTGACCCTCCCACATCAGCCTCCCAAAGTGCTAGCATTATAGGTGTGAGCCACCAGGCTGGGCCTGGAACTTGGATTGGAATTCATACCTGTCTGTAGCATCCTCAGACCTTTGCTGGGTGTAATTTGGGCTTGTTAGGTGTGATACAGGCTTGCTGGGTATAATACAGGCTAGTGGGGGTAGTGCAGCCTTGCTGGGTGTACTGCAGGCTTTTGGGTGTAATATGGGCTAACTGGGTATAATACAGGCTTGCTGAGTGTAATGTGGGCTTGCTGAGTATGATATGGCCCTTGTTGGTGCAGGCTTGTTGGGTGTAATATAGGCTTGCCAGGTGTACTGCAGCCTTGCTCGGTGTAATATGGTCTTGCTGGGTGTACCACCGCCTAGCTGAGTGTAATTCAGGCTTGTTGGTTATACTGCAGACTTGCTGGGTAATTGATGACATCACATTTTGAGGTTTTGTCTGGCCTCAGAGTTTTGTGAGAAGGACATAATGTTAATAACAATGCCACTTAACTTCTTCCTATTATTTTGGTCATGGCTATACAATGTTCTTGCCCTATACAGCATGTTAATGTACGGAATTGTTAGCACAGTGTATTTGTGTATCTAAACATATATAAACAGAAAAGGAGCACTATAAATAGTATATGACAATCTTTTGGGACCACAATGGTATATGCAGTCCATCATTGATTGAAATGTTGTCATGTGGTACATGACTATGCACCAGCTTAATAACTGTGTTATCAGAACTTCTACATCCTTACCAATCTTTTTGCCTGTTCTTTCTGCTAGCTGTTGAGACTCCCACCTGATTGTGGGTTTATCTAGTGACATCCTTTTTATTCTGCTGATTGTTGCATTATTTAGTTTGAAGCTAAATCATTTGGTACAAATAGATTTGGAATTGTTGAAACTTCCTGTGAATTGTCTCCTTTATCATTATGACATAACTCTCTTGATGCAGAGTAATGCCACTTGCCCTCAAGCCTGTTTTGTCTGATAATAATAATAATAATACAGTTACTTCAGCTTTCTTTTGATTAATGTTAGTGTGGTATATTCTTTTATATCCTTTTACTGTTGAAATATCTGGCTACTTGTTTAAAACAAGTTTCTTGTGGGCAGCAGATAGCTGATTGTTTAAAAGATACAGTCTGACAATCTTGGTCTCCTACTTAAAGTATTTAGCCCATTCTGTATTTATTTAATTACTGAGATAGTTGGCTGTGTATCTATCATCTTAATGTTTTTTCTATTTGACCCAACTGTCTCATGTTTCTTTTTCTGTTTTTTCTTGCCTGATTTTAGACTATTCAACTACTTCTATTATTTCGTTTTCCCCTCTATTAGCTTATGAGGTATATTCTTATATCAGTCTTATAGAGGCTACACTAGAGATTGCAACATGCATTCTTTATTATTGTAGTCAAATATAAATTATGTTTACCATTCTCTAATGATGCTAGATTTTTTAATAGTTTAATTTAATCTGTCCCCTCTTCACTTTTGTGTTGTTGTCATGCATTTTAACTTTACATACATTTTAAATCCCACAGGCATTATTGTTATTTTGTATAGTAAATTATCTGTCATAACATTTTGTGTTTACAGCTGGACTTGTTTTATACTTTGACCAAAAGACCTCCCTTTTGTACTTCTTTTAAGGCAAATATACTGGTGACTCATTCTCCAAGTTGCCATAGTTTATTCAGATTTCCTTAGTTTTTTACCTACTTCCTTTTTCTGTCCAGGACTGCATCCAGGAATCCACATTATTTTAGTCACCACATCTCCTTTGGCTTCTCTTGGCTGTGACAGTTTCTCAGACTTTCTTTGTTTTTGGTGACCTTGATGGTTTTGAGGATGACTGGCCAGATATTTTATAGAATGTCCCTCGATTGGGATTTGTCTGATGTTTTTCTCATGAACACTGGGTAGTGTGTTTTTGGAAGGAAGACTGCAGAGGTAAAGCACCCTTTGTATCAAGGGTACCTACTATTAATATGACTTGTCACTACTGATGTTGAGCCTGGTCACCTGGCTGAGGTGTAATTTGTCAGGCTTCTCCACTGTTAAGTTACTCTTTTTTTTCCTTTCTCTTTCCATACTGCACTCTTTGGAAGAAAATCACTATGTACAGCCCACTTGTAGGGAATGGGGAGTTATAATGCTCCACCTCTTTAAAAGCAGAGCAACTCCATACATCATTTGGAATTCTTCATGGAAGATTGTCTCTTCTCTGTTTATTAATGTATTCAGCCAATTATTGATACTGGTATGCGCTCATGCCTCATTATCCTTTAAATATCTGATCCTTAATGATTTTTCCTTTTTCACTCCCGATGTTGGTATTTTTTTTATCTTTTCCATTTGTTTCTTGAATAATCTAGCTAGAGATTCGTCACTTTCATTGATCTTTATATAAAACAAGCTGTAGTTTTATTGATTTCCTCTATTGTTTGTCCATATTCTATTTCACTGATTTCTGCTTTTTTTTTTATTTCTTTACTTCTATCTACTTACTTGTACTTACATTCGGTTTAATTTACCTGACACACAAGAGGATTTTTCTCGGATACTTGGATACTTTCTTGGATACCTTGAGAACCTGGTGGGACTCCTGGTGTTAAAAGCCATGTAAATATGCCCTCCCGCACCAGAGACAGGGCCTCCAGGACCCTCACACTCTCAAGCTAATCCACACTCAGCCTCCAGCAATTTGTCAGAATTACCACTTACTGTCCCTACCAGTTTATGGCTGCAGTGGCTTCTGCACCAGGTAAGCTGATCCTGGCTATGATTCTCTGTGTTCAGTGGTCTCTCCAGAACTTCTATTTCTCTGATGGCTCTAAGAAAAGTCATTGATTTTCAGTTTATTTGGCTTTTTTCTTGTTGTAAGGATGGTAGCGGTGACTTCCAGGCTCTTTACATGTCAGACCTGAAAGCAAAAGTGCACCCTTACTTTTAAAAAATATGTTAGCTGGAAAAACATTCTAGGTTGGCAATGATTTTCTTCTGTCATTTTAAAGACATTCCATTGTCTTATGGCTTCCATCAGCTTTTTTTGATAAATCGGCTATCAGTCTTATCATTGCCCTTTTGAGTGTAATGTATCCTTTTTCTCTAGCAGCTTTTAAGATTTTTATCTTTGTGGATTTCAGCAGTTTTACTACGATTTGTCTCATACGGCTTTCTTTGTATGAATCCTACTGGAGTTTGCAGTTTTTTTTGAATCTGTAGGCTGATGAGTTTAATAAGTTGTGAAAAATTCTCAGCCATCATCTCCTGTCCTTGTACTTATGCCCCATTCTCTCTACCCTTCTGGGACTCCAGCTGTGTATGTGAGCCCTTTGCACAGTGTCCCACATGTCTCTCTCACTCTTGTGTGCATTCCTCATCCTGTTTCTCTCAGTGCTTCAGTCCCAGTTCTTTCCACTGATCTATCTTCCACTTCGTTAATCCTGTGTTCTGCTTTTTCAATCTGTGGTTCATTTTATTAATATAGTTCTTAATTTTAGTATTGTATTTTTCAGTTGTGGGATCATTTTTACATATTCCATGTCTGTTTTTTCTTTTGTTTCAATATATTTGTACATTTTCTTAAGCATATTTATAGCTATTTAAAAATCTTTTTCTGTTACTTCCAGTATCTGGTTCACCTGTGGATCTGTTTTTATTTTCTGTTTTTGGTTTTTTTCTTGATTTTGGGTCACATAGTCCTGTCTCTTGGCATGCCAGGTAGATGTTTATTGAATGTTGGATATTGTTTATTAAGAAAACTGAGAGGCTCTAGATAATGGGTCACCCTTTGCTTTGCTAGGCAAACAGAGTAGGAACTGATAACCTTAGTCCACTTAGGAACTGAGTGGATTTGAGGCTGGATTACAGTTTTCGCAAGGCTCTATTTGATTTCTTTTCTTTTTTCTTTTTCTTTCTTTCTTTTTTTTTTTTTTTTTGCTATTCCTGTTCCTAGGGCAAAGCCCTCCAAAGTTTCTAACTCAGAGCTTGTGTTGTTCCTGAGCCCCTGTCCCCTGAGAGATCCTGAATTCTAATTCTTGTTACCTCAGGACCACAAGATGACCAAAAAATCTTTTCAACTTTTCAGAGCTTTTTTTTTTTTTTATCTTGATTCTTAGTCTTATGCCCCACATAGCTTATGAATTCAGCAAATATCTTGAGGGGAAAACTGGTCAAGTATTGGGCCCACTTTCACTTCTCACTTCTCACCAAGAACCCAGCCATTCAGGTGTCTTACTCTTTCTCTTACGTTTCCTTTAGAAACAGGGTCTTGCTCTGTTGCCCAGGCTGGAGTTCAGTGGCATGATCATAGCTCACTGTAAGCTTGAACTCCTGGCTCAAGTAATTCTCCCACCTCAGCCTCCTAAGTAGCTGGGAAAATAGATGCATACCACCATGCCCAGCTAATTTTTAAACTTTTTGTAGAGATAAGATCTGGCTATGTTGCTCAGGCTGGTCTCGAACTCCTAGCCCCAAGTGATCCTCCTGCCTTGGCCTCCCAAAGTGCTGGGATTACAAGTGTGAGCCACTGTGCCTGGCCCAGGTCTCTCATTTTGGTCTCTCTAGTCTCATAAGCTCATCACAAGCTTTACTTGTCCCTCTGTCTGCTGGTAGTGGCCTTCTGCCTGGGCCATCTGCCCTAATCCTAAGTCCCTTGCCCTGGTCCCAGAATGGGCGAATGGCTCACTTTCCTCAAGCTTCCGCCTTCTCTCAGAATTTTGTCCCTTTGGGTCCTGGTTGCCTCAACAGCTCTCTAATAGATGTTTTGATGTATAGAATCTATAGAATCAGCAAAAAAAAAAAAAAATCAAACAACCCCATTAAAAAGTGGGCAAAAGATATGAACAGAAACTCTTCAAAAGAAGATAGACAATGGCCCACAACCATATGAAAAAATGCTCAACATCTCTAATCATCAGGGAAATGAAAATCAAAACCACAGTGAGATATCAGTTGACTCCAGCAAGAATGGCTTTTATCAAAAAGTCCCAAAACAACAAATGTTGGTGTGGATGTGGAGAGATAGGAACACTCGTACACTGCTGGTGGGACTGCAAACTAATACAACCTCTATGGAGATACCTCAAAGAACTAAAAGTAGAACTACCATTTAATCTAGCAATCCCACTACTGGGTATCTACCCAAAGGGAAAAAAGACATTCAATAAAAAAGACACCTGCACTCGAATGTTTATAGCAGCATAATTTACAATTGCAGAGATGTGGAAATAACCCAAGTGTCCATCAATACATGAGTGAATTAATAAAATGTGGTATATGTATACCATGGAGTACTACTAAGTCATTAAAAAATGTTGAACTAAAATCTCTTATATTAACCTGGATGGAACTGGAGACTATTCTTCTAAGTGAAGTATCACAAGAATGGAAAAACAAACACCACATGTATCACCATTAATTTGGAACTAATTGATCAACATTTATGTGCACATATGGAAATAACATCCATTGGAAATCAAGCAGGTTGGAGGGGGAGGCGGGGATGGGTAAATTCACACCTAACGGGTACAATGCACACTATCGGGGGGATGGGCACACTTATAACTTTCACTCAAATGTTACAAAAGCAATTTATGTAACCAAATGTTTGTATGCCCATAATATTCTGAAATAAACAATAAATAAATTTTTAAAAATTGAGTCTGAAGCCAAGCTGCTAGGGTTCAAATCCCATCTCTGCTTCTTTTTTTTTTTTTTTTTGAGACAGAGTCTTGCTCTGTTGCCCGGGCTAGAGTGAGTGCCGTGGCGTCAGCCTAGGTCACAGCAACCTCAAACTCCTGGGCTTAAGCGATCCTACTGCCTCAGCCTCCCGAGTAGCTGGGACTACAGGCATGCGCCACCATGCCCGGCTAATTTTTTCTATATATATTTTTAGGTGGCCAGATAATTTCTTTGTATTTTTAGTAGAGACAGGGTCTTGCTCTTGCTCAGGCTGGTCTTGAACTCCTGAGCTCCAGCAATCTGCCCACCTCGACCTCCCAGTGCTAGGATTACAAGCGTGAGCCACCTCCCCGGCCCTCTGCTTCTTAATAACTATGTGCCCTTGGGAAAACCTCTCTGTGTTGAGGCTTCCTTATCCATACATTGGAGAGCATAGTCATAGCTACATCATTGGATTGTTATAAGGATTCAATGAGGTGATATGCATGTATTAGTTTCCTAGGACTATTGTAACAAATTACCACAATCTGGGGAAGCTATCCTGTTGTTTTAAGCAAAACAACAGAATATATTCTGTCATAGTTCTAGAAGCCAGGAGTTTGAAATGAAAGTGTCAGCAGATCCATGCTCCTCTGATGGCCCTAGGGGAGGATGCTTCCTTGCCTCTGCCAGCGTCTAGTGGCTGCTGGCATTCTTGGACATCTTTGATTTGTAGCTGTGTCACTCTAATCTTTGCCTCTGTCTTCACATGGCCTCTTCTATGTCTGTGTCTTCACATCATGTTCCCCTCTCTGTGTATTTCTGTCCAAATTTCCTTCTTGTTATAAGGATACCAGTCATTGGATTAGAGACCCACCTAATCCTGTATGACCTCGTCTTAACTCGCTTACATCTGAAAAGACTCTATTTCCATTAAAGGTTCCGTTCATAGGAACTGGGATTAAGACTACAAGATATCCTTTAGAGGACATAATGCAACCCTCAATAATGTCTAAACCCTTAACATAGTGCCTAGCCCGTGAGGGCAGGGACTTTGCTATTTTGTTCACTATTGTATTCCCACTATCTGTCATATAGGTGCTCAGAAAAATCTGTAGAATATTAATAATTAATAATTTATCAACTTTATTTTCTGCAATACAAATATATTTTCTAAATCTATCATTTGTCTTTTTGTTTTATTATACTTCTATTTTTTGCCATTAAAATATTTTATTTTTATGCAACCAAATACATCTACTTTCCTTCCTTTTGTAAAAAAAATAAATTCTGAGTTTGTAGCATTGGTTAATAAGGTGTCATTCCTCCACCTCCCAGTCTCCTAGACTTTCTTGCAAGGATTTTGTTTGTTTTAATAGACTTTATTTTTTAGAGCAGTTTTAGGTTTACAGCAAAATTTAGTGGAAACTGCAGAGAATTCCCATGTAACCCCTGTCCCCACATGCACAGCCTCCCCCACTATCAACACCCCTCACCAGAGGGTACGTTTGTTACAATCTCTGAACCTACACTGAAATTATTTAATATTATAATTTCTTGTGTATAGAAGAAGTGAAATTTCTGGGTCAAAGAATATTCACATTTAAATGTTTAATGCATATTGCCATATTGCATTTCCAAAGATCCTATCAAATTCATTCCTACCAGCAGTGTTTGGGAGTTCCTAATTTCCAAATGTTTACCAACTTTGGGTATAATAAAGTTTAATATATGCTAATATGCTAGCCAAAATTATATTCATTGTTTTAATTTGCATTTCTTTGATTTTAGTGAGCCTGAACCTATCTTTCCTATTGGTTTCTTGAAAGAATTTTTATTGTTTCTTTTAAAGGGTAGATGCTTAATCCATATGGAATTAATTTTTATTTGTGATGTAAGATGGGGCTCCTCTTCTATATTTTCCCTCTGAATTGAACTATTACCTTTGTCATTTATGAAATTCTCATTACACTAAGGTCTACATCTGAAAATTTCCATTCCACTGATTTATATGTCTATTTCTATATTAATGCAATATGGATTTTTATTTAATATAAATAAAAATTGAGGTCTTTCCTCAATTTTCTTCCTTTTTTGTATGTTCTTGGCTATTCTCAGACCAGGTTTACCATATAAACTTTAAAATCTTTTTATCCATTTACCCTTCAGATGCATTATGGGGATCATAATTGGATGCATATTAAATTTATATATTAAAAATATGTCTGCTTTTAAAGTCAAGAAGAAAGAACGTACAGGAATGCAGAGAAAGAGTGACAGAGAGTTCTGTAATTCCTGGGGAGAATGTGGCAGTGTAGCCTCAGCATTTCCTGTTGCACTTGAGTTTGTCCTGAGCTTTGGGCCTCCAAGTTTGTTTCCACTTGCCCTTTGAACAACAGATCTGATCTCCAGGACTCGAGAACAGCCTCTCTGAAGTAGGCATGGTTTGTCTGCTTTTATCCTCAGTGTTCAAAATATGTTATTGAAATACTGAATTCATTTGCCCATGGAACACGCTAAGATTTTACACATATGTGCAAAAATAAGCTGGGTTCTGGACATGTGCTTCTAAAATTAGACATTCTGGTCGATATACAAGTTATGCCTGGAATTTCCCTTGACATTGAAAGGCTGTCAGATCACCTCATCTTTTATTCTCAGGCTGAGGCTGTCTCATCTCCCAGTTTTTGAAGGTTGCAGTTAGGTTAAG
Source organism: Lemur catta (assembly GCF_020740605.2). Lineage (NCBI taxonomy): Eukaryota > Metazoa > Chordata > Mammalia > Primates > Lemuridae > Lemur > Lemur catta. The sequence continues at coordinate 5,216,404 of NC_059133.1, forward strand.
CATTTTGTCATTCTGTGCCATCTAAACACAATTTTAGTCTTGTTAGTTTCTATGGGGATAATATATTTTTACAAAATAAAAACAAACTAAACCAAATCATCGTCATCATCGTCATCATCATGCCTGCAGCAAAAAAGTAAAGAAAAAGTATGTTTTACAGCTGTGTGATTGCTGTCAGCAAACCATCAGTCTGTCTTGAAGGTCCAGAGTTGGGCAGAAGGTTGGAAGAAGGATTGTTTTTGGAAGTGTGATGCAGTTCCATCCACTATGGATTGGATGAAATTATTAATAATTTGAGGACCAGATAGATCTAGCCTATGGATTAGAAATTTCTAGATTTGGGGCAATGCTTGAATTGTGATCATGGCATGTTTCTAGTGGTCATAGCATTGCTCCCAAATTAACAGAATCCCACAGCTTCAGAGCTGGAAAGGACCACCGAGCTCATGTTCCGGCTATTATCCTCTCCCTCCTCGCTCCTGCCTGTCATTCGCTACTCAGTGGATGGCATGCGCTTGCCTGGCCACTCAAGTGAGACTTTCTTTGGTAAGGAGTGTGCTGGGCCTGTGCTCCCACTGTCTGAAATCTGCTATTCAAAGAGCTTGCCCAGGGAAGTGACTGTCCCTTCAGTTTGTCCCCAGAATAAATCTTTGTGGAACAGGCCTAAACCCAACTGCAGCCTGGAGCCAAGCCCAGTCAACCTGTAGCCTGAATCAAACACCCAGCCAAGCCCATCTCACATCAGCCAAACTGCACTTGACCTGCTGGCCTGTTAGTACAAGAATAAATGGTTGTTTTGTTGTAAGCCACAGAATTTCGGGTGGCTCATCATGCAGTTGCTGACTCATAGAGTCCCTATCCCTGTTGTAGAGCTATTCCAAACATGGCAGACGGTCCGCAGGCTGGGTCATTTGGATGGGGAGCAACACGGCTCCCAGTGTGTGGATCCTGTGCAGCAGGAACCACCACTGCCCACTGCCAGAGCCTCGGCTGTGTGTCTTGATTCTGTCGCCAGTGCTGGGTTGTTGTCAGTGGCTCCCAAGCTTCCCTGGGCTGTAACACGCACACCAGAGTTGTTTGAGTGGCTCCTTACTACTCGCATGTGACTTTGAGGCAGGTTCGTGCATCTCCGGGCATCAGGTTCCTCATCTGTAAGTGACGAGGTTGAAGCTGACAGTCTCTGGTCTCTCCCAGTGCTGAGTCTACGAGACAGGGTTGTCCCGTGGGGCCTGCCTGACGCGTGTTCAAGTCTTAACTTTACCTCTTACCAGCTATGTCTTTCTAGAAAACAGGTGGATTACTTAGCCTTCTTAAACTATAGCCTCCTCATTTGTAAAATGGGGTTGGCCATACATTTGTTGAGGCATTGTTGTGAGGTTTAAATAATATACTGTTTGGAGGCGACTTAGTCCCATGTGGCCCCTAGTATATCCTCGGTCAAATGCTCTTTCTCAGTGACCCTTGGGGAGCTTCCATTCATTCTGGGAACCAGGAAGGAGTGTTTACAGCTCAGAAGCTGGCTCTGGCCCCTGGTATCATGCCACTCGTGGTGGGGCTGTGCGCAAGATGTTCACCCTCAGCCGACCTCACCACCAGCAATGTTCTCCCACAAGGGCTATTCATGTGGGATGTTCTGTGTCCTTTGAACATCCATTTCATTCTTTACAGCGTTCCTGTCAGTTAAGATACAAAGAGGAAACCCCAGTCCTTTATCTGCACCATGACTGGCAATAGCATTTTGAGCCAGGAATACTTGTGGCCTATGTATGTGACCATGTCATGTTCGTCTCTCACCTGGGGTTGTTTGGCTTTGCAGGTTCCGTCTTGTTGGGGGCCACGTGGACAGGCAGATGTGTGTGTCTGAAGATTCTAGGAAGCGTTTGCCAAAAGAATTTGAATTTTCTATTCAAGTACAAATTAGATCTATTTTGAAAGTTTCATATTCTTTTCCAGCCATGGTCGTCTTGTCCCTAGTACCTGACTTGCATGTGATCCAATAATCATGATGACTGGAATTCTCAGCTCTTGCCTGCATCCTGGGTGACACGGTTCCATGGTGGCAGGTGGTTCACAGGTGGGGAGACACCTGAGTTTGGTGCCTGTTTCATTTTGTCTGTGAATGTGTGTGTAAAGAAATAGAAATACTATTACTCTATAAAAATAAAACCCATAACTCTCTTTAGTTTTATCACAAAAGAACTTAGACCACATGATTTCCAGGCAGGGAGAATGGCTAAAGAAAAGTCTCCAGATTTTGTGCCCCAGAATCCCACATTCTCCTCAGGGTGTGTCCTTTAAATCTCTCACTTAAGTACAAACATGAATCTTTTCCTTGGTTCCCCTTAACTAACATTTGCCAAAGAGAACATTACTGGTAGGAAGGGAAGAACAATAAAGGAATTGTGGCTGATACAGCACAAACGCAGTGAGATACCCAAGCCAGAAGTCTCTGCGCTGCAGATCGAAGAGCTGGCACAACTTCACAATCCCTATCCTTTGTCCCTTTCCTCCTGGTTCATTGTGTATGTCTCATAGGAAAGTGCCTTTCTGTCCTGCATCACAATTTTCTTGATGTTCTAACTCCTTCCTAGCCAAGGCTGAACGCCTCTTTGCACTCCGTGTGCGTGGACATGGACTTTCTTCATCAGACTCAAGGTTCCTCCAGACAAGACAGTAAGAATCCGGTGCCTGCTGTTCCTTATGTCGATGTCCCTCTTCTTCTCTTTGTTCAGCACTTACTGAGCATCTGCCATGTGCTCTTGGGATATGGAAGTGAACAAGAAGTGCTGGTCGTACCTCTATCCACCAGCAATTTCTTGGGTGCCTGCCATGTGCTGGGCTCTGTACGAGAGACTGTCTATGCTAGAAGTAAACAGACAATTTTTTTGGTCACCCAGGCTAGGGACAACTGGAAAGGCTTTCCCTGAGTTAGTGACACCTGTATCTGAAGGATGTGCTCGTTATAGCAAGTATTACTGGGAGTTCTGCTTCCAATATGGCTAAGTAGGCTTCTACTGGACCCGCCTTCCCACAGGTATCAAGTATAAACACTGGGCAACGTTAAGTAAGTATGTAAATACATAAATAAATAACCAAGTACCCGAAGGCTCTGGAAAATGAAATGAAACAAGGAGATTCCGAAGGGCATCAAATCTTGAAGATGGAAATAGCATGGGTGCGTTCCCATTTTTTACAGCTTTTCACCTGAGTGAAGGTTGAAGTTGGTACCACATAAACAGATAAAACACTGGTAGGAAACTTACAGCCTTTCTGGCCTGAAGAACCAGAAGGAAGAGGCCTGGGCAACTAATGCCACTGGAACGTAAAGAAGGGGGTGGGAGAGGTGGAGGGAGTAGTTTGTCTCTCTGAGCAAGTTTGTTAGGGAAATGCCTTTTAGAAAAGACCAAAGGAAATGACTTGAATGGTTAAACGTTTTTTAAGTCTGTAATTGTTGCAGTCTAGCCTTCTGTTGTATTGTAAATTGCCTCTGAGGGCTGTGATCAATCCAGTTGGTTTGCTGCTGTGTTCATCTTAGAAATGAGAGTGGTGCAAGGGGAGCCTGGAAAGAGGCCTCAGAGACATTGGTATTTGTAGAATGCTCGGTGCCTCTTCTGGGAACTGCACTTGCTGGGTTTTGTGTCCTTTGTGGTGCTCGGCGCCCCTTGGGGACGGCAGGCCTGCAACCGCTGGGCAGGCTGCTTGCGGCATAGCCACGCTCCTGGTGCTTCAGGACCCTCCAGGCTGGGAAACATTTGCCTACAGACATTTTCTTACTATCCATCACATATGTTTTCATGAAAGGACTGAGAAGGAGGAATTTGCGATGAATAATTCATGTGCCATTGTTTTCAAAATATAAAGTTATTTTTCAAAGCAAGCAGCCAATCAGAGGCCCACCATGGCCTCAGTGGTTCTGTGTGGGCCACAGCTTTCTACCTGAACACTAGCACTGTCCCATGCTGGGACAGGTTCTGCAGCAGAGTTGGACTGGGCGCACTGCACCCAGAGTTGGACTGGGTGCAGATGGTGCAGAGCCGTCAGAATTTCTGGTCACGGTCACACACTTTCCGCCCAAGTCCCCAGGCAGACCCTTGGGAAAGCCTTGAAATCCAGCGCTGCCCACCTGCCCCAGCCTCCCTGGGCAACATTGCAATGCCTGCATTCGTCTCCACTGGGCTCCAGCCCTGCACCAAGCCCTGGCAGCTTGCTTACTCTCATGCTCCACGGAGGCAAGCTGGGGCCTGGCCGGACTGACTGGACCAGTAAAAGGTACAACGGGCTACTTTCATGGACAGCAAAGGGAAGAGTAAGCCACAAATGAGCTCCCTGGTCCTCTTCCTATACACCAAAAAGGACGGAAGCCGAACAAAAGGAGCTGGTGACTGCACCAGGAGCTGTGGCATACGCTGTTGCCAAGCACCAAATCCAGACTGCAGCTGACGGGGTGTATCTTCTGCAGCTCTAGTCTGAGGGGACCAGGGCCAAAAGCTCCACACCTTAGCAGAACACGGGCCAGGAGAAACCATCCCGACAGCCTCCCGGGGGAGATAGGAGGCAAGTGGGAGAGGCCTCCTGGCATCTCCTTAGAGGCCCCATCCATCTGTGTTCCACTGAGACCCAACGAGCCTTTGCCTGTTTGGCCCCTTTGGATACGTGGGAGGGCGCCGGGGCTCCATGGCTGCTCTTCCGCTGCTTCTGCTGTGTCATTCCCTACCTGTTTCCACAGCGCTGTGCTTTGTCAGGCCCTGATGACCTTATTCCAACAGCAGAGTTCATCATAGTGGTTAATAATGAGAACTGGGTTTGAACCCCAGGTCTGCCACTTCCTAGGCCTATGACTGAGACAAGTCCCCTAAACTCCCTAAGCCTCAGTTTCCACATCTTTAAAATGGGGTTAGTAAAAGTACCTTTCTCAAGGCTTCTGATAAGGATTAATCGATATCTCAGTAGTGCCTGTAAAGAACTCAGCACAATGCCTGGCACGTAGTAGGCAGTAAATGTTACTACACAGTAACAGTGGTGAAGATGGCAACGTAATACGTCTCACCCTGCCCTCCTGCTCCCTCGCCCATTCCGTCTCTTCACTGTGCAGTGAGCGCAGCTTCGTCCCGCTGTTCCTGCCCTCTGTGACTTACTCTGGCTTCCTACGGGGTCAGTTAGAACCTCCCGACTTATGTTAATGCCAGTCCCGGTGTTCCTCACCCCACGTGCAAATCCAGCTCTCCCAGAAAACCTGTCCTCTGTTCCAGGTGGGGTCAGTCATCCTAGATGTCTTTGGCCCCTAGACTGACACATTTTGAACTGTGGTTGTGTCCTTTTCCGGAAGAAAAGCCATGTTTTCTCATTTGAATTATGAATACCTGGAGAGCAGCAGGGGTGGTGCCTCTGCCTGCCTGCCGCGGCGGCTCACCTCTGAGCAGGTGGCTGTGTCTGGGTCGTTGGCCGAAGCGCACAGTCTGCTCCGTGAACAGTCCAGCCGACCAGCGTCCTCACTTTCTCCTGGGAAGGCGTCACCCCGATGGTTCCCCTTCGATATCTGCGGCGCAGGGAAGCATGTTTTCTCAGGCGCCCCGCCCCCAACACACACAAGTGGAAACGGTAGGGCATGTGTTGGAGGGAAGGGATCGAGAATAACGTCCAGTGGGGGGACTAGCATAGGGAGAGGCAAAAAGGTGTCCACGGATGCCTCCCACCTTTAAAAAAGCACAATAGCTTTCAATTTAAACTGTGGGTCGTAATGAAACTTTAATGACAATGTTAGTTTTTCCTCCCAAACTACCTTGCTTGATTGTGTTTGGGTTTCCTTGAATACATGAGAATATAACTCGTGACACTGAAAGCTACTCTGGTGACAAGTGTGAATTTGGATGTCTTGGCTGCCTGCAAGCTGAGCGCCGTGCTGACCCGGGGCTGGTCCTTTGTGCACTCACTGCTCAGCAAGCACAAGGCGGCCCTGGGGCCCAGGGAACAGCAGGCCCGGCCCCGGCCTCTGGCAGCCGCAGGTAACAATCGTGGACTGGAGCCTAGAGCCCTGATGGGAGCCGGAGCAGGGCAGGAAGGTTTGGCCCGGCGGAGACCTGTAGGACAGCCTAATGCCTCTCTACCGTCACCTCTCTTTTCTGCCAGGTACTGGAAGATACTGGAATGCCCATGGATGATGACCAGTATGCTCTGCTGACGACAAAAATAGGCTTTAAGAAAGAAGGGATGAGTTATCTTGATTTTGCAACAGGATTCGAAGGTGGCAAATGGCCAGGTGTGCATGCCGGGACGCGTCCTGGGTGGTAGCGCGAGTCTTGGTAGCAGTGCCACTAGGCTCTCGGGTGGAAGAAGCATAAGCTAAGATGCTGAGACATGTGTGTTCTGGGACTACAAACAGACATTTTTTGTTTAATTTTATCTGAATGTGTTTCGGCATTTTCTTTTCACTAAGTTAAACAGAACTGTGAGTGCAGAAATTTGCCAGAAAGAGTCTTCTACAAACTCAGAGCACAAATGGTTCATGAACTTTACTCCACAGCCTGTTTCTTCAATCACACCTCATGTCCTTTAAGATTTTCCTCCTAACACAGATGCTGGTTGTCTGTAATTATGTAATACCATGCACCAGCGGGGCAAGTATTGTTCCTTCCTGCTGGCAGATAAGTACGCAGAGATTCTGAAAGACTCAGATCACCCACCAGTGCTCGTTAGGAAACCCATCTCTGTGCTGTGGGGGGCGGCCCTTCACTCTGCTTTCTCACACTCGAAAGACATTTAGACGGACAAACAAGCCCTCAAGAAAAGCTGCAGAAATCACACAAATATGTCTGTAGAATTTCTCTTCTCTTTTGCTGCAAACACCACGCAGGCTGGCCGGGCAGAACTCTGCACTTTGCCATTCTCCCGGCCTGGGTCTGGGAGGTAGCAGGTTCCCGGAAAACTTGGCCGGCTTATCGCCAAGGTCCCCTCAGCCAGACTTTCATTTGCCGACTCCATAGAGAGAGAGGCCTCACACCCCTGAAAAAAGGCAACGCGAGAAGCCGTAGCATTGTGGAACTTTCACACTTTCTCTGGGTATCTGTTTTGACATTTTTGAAGGAAAATAAAGAGAAGGAAAATGAACTCACATGCATTTTAGTGAGGCTTCCAGTGTGCCAGCTGCATCCATTTCTCAGGTGAGGAAATGTTTGCCGAGGTCCCGGGCTGGTGAGTCTGTCGCAGCAGGAGCTCCATTCGGTATCTGGGTATCTGCCAGCGGCTCTCGCCTTCCTGGCTGCCCAGCCCGGTCAACCTCCCCTTGTGACTCTCCCTCTCCCTGCCTGCCTCCTCCCTGCCCCTCTGAGCAGCCTGCTGGTCTCCATCAGTCCCCCAGCAAGGGAGACCAAGGCTCCAGTGGCCCCGTGCCAGAGGTCAGTGGGGGCATGGCAGAGGGGTCAGGCAGTGGGTGGTGATGAGCTCAGGGAGGCTGCTGCAGCCGCCTCTGTGAGGTGGAGTGAGGTCAAAGCCAGGCTCGAGACGGGACCAGAGGATGCCGTGCTGGCGACCATCTGCAGACAAGCCAGTGGGAAAAGCAAGGCTGCCCTTTTATTTTTCTTTTCTTTCAGGGCTAAAGTTAAAATTTTATTTATGACCAGAGTGGCATAAAAATTTGTTTTCCATGCTTCAAAAAGGAAGAATAATGTGTGCAGAGCCACTCTGAAACCAAGTCCCCAATGTGTGGCCTGGCTTTGACACAAGGCCACCCTCGATGATCCCAGGTTTCTAAGTAGAGGCTACGCTTCCTTCCCCAGTTTAGGGGAGGGAGAGAGCATGGGGCTACAGTGAGCCAGCCAGCTCTGGGGTCTGCTGTGCTCTTGGGGGAAGCTGGGGGACATGATGACATGTTAACCTGTGTGTCAACAGAGAATGAGATCCTACTTCTTAGGGTTGTGGGAAAGACCAAGAAATATCTGCAGGCCCCTGTCATGTTGTCTAACACATATGTGGTCAGGAAATACTTGTTGAATTAATGAATATTGAATGAATTACACATTCTGGCCTTTAGGACATGATTCCAAGAAACAAAAAAGAGGCAAGAATTTTTATTCTCTGCCTCTAGGAACTTGGAGATGAACCACAGGAATGACAGAGACACAGGACAAGTAAATGCACCAGGCCGCCAAGTGCAACGCGTGCCGGTAAAGGCTGGCCCCGCAGTCTAGAGAACAGTTCCTCTCGTAATAACAGGAGCATGTCTGAGAAGCTGAAGGGAAAGAAACCGGATCATAACAGAGTTAATGCCATGTTCGATTCTCAGGGTGGTGTGAGACTGTGTAGGATTTCACAGCATTGAGGCAGGAAGAGGTAAAGTGTGGAAGTTCTGTGCTAATGAGAGTCATCTGACTGATGTCATTGTTTCAGATACTCAAAGGAATAGGCCAGAAGCAACCCCACCTCACACTCCAATTTCTTCAAAAAGTCACCTGGACAGCCACTTTATAACTGCTGAAGAATGTCTGAAACTTTTCCCCAAGAGACTGAAGGAGTCATTCCGGGTAAGTTGTGACTGTCTACGGCTTCACTCCTCCAGCCCCACTTGCTCCTGGCCTCGCAGCCCCCCAAGGGTGGAGTCCTGGCGCCCAGTCATTCCCAGTCACCACGGGACACGGAGTGTTTCCTCTGCAGACTCAGTGTTGGTCAGAGAGAGCCGCATGGGGCGGGGGGTGCTTTTTAACTCTGAGACCCCGGATCCCTGAGGGCCTCTCCAAGGCCACTTTGTTGGGAGGTGAAGTAAGGAGACCCTCCTCACTTCTTGGGAGGGTGGGGCCTGGGGAGCAGTGTGACAGCTGAGATACCGTGACCCTAGGATCCATTCATCCACTGCACTCCACTCATTCCTCACCAGACAAGTATCGCCCACTTGCCATATGCTGGACTCTGTGCTAAATGCGGGGGGATGGAAGACACCAGCCCTGCCAGGGGGCCCAGTCTAATCCAAGACACAGATGGTAAGCAGACAATTCAGGTACATCGTGATTGGCTGTTGTAGAAGGAACTGAAGTGTGCTATGGGGGCACAGGAAAAAGACCCCCTTAAGGAGGACTTCCTGGAGGAGGGGGCCCTGCACTGGCCTTGCAGGATGGTCTCATCAATATGCAGCTTCGATCAGAGCACGCCATTGCTCTTAGGATAAGCCCTGCTCCCAGGGCCCCGGGGCTCTGCTCAGCCCAGGCCTCCTCCAGCTGCAGCTTGACCCCTCCTCCTGCCACATTGCAGGCAACGCTCTTTACTGCCTCCATGCTTTTGCACATTCTGTTCCTTTGCCTGGATTGCTGCTCCCCTTCGACCAGCGAACTCCCGCCCAAGCTTCTGTTCTTCTTGAGCCCTTCAGATCAGCCAGGGGAGGTCCACGCTGGTACATTCCCTGGCACCTGCGTGTCCCTCACTGCACCCAGCCGGCGTGCCATTGTGATTAAACAGTGAGCCCGAGTCATTTCTGCACCATTTGCTGCAATACTCCACGTGGCTGCCACAGTGCCTACCACACCGCAGGTGATCGATATGTGTTTGCTGAGTGAATAGGATGCCACGCTACTTGCCAGGCACTGCACTGGAAGGCTTATGCACCTGGCCTCATTTATTTTGACACCAACAACTACCCTGTCAAGTGGGTTTAGTGTTCCCATTCTATAGCTGGAAAAACTGAGGGTCAAGGATGGGAGAAACCTTCCCCAAGCCACACATCTCATGAATGTCAGAGTCAGGGACTGAAATAACATCTGCTTGATCCCAAAGCCTGTGAACTACCTAATAAAATTAGGATTCTTCATCCAGAGACATTAAGGACTGAGATTTGGGCAATGATTAAAGTTTATAAACTTGTGAGGATTATAAATATGGGGTCCCACGACATTGGGATTGTCCCTCTGGTCCTGTAGTTAGGGCTGCTCTCACGCCTGTGTTCCTGCATTTATTGCACTGAATTGCTACTATTTGCTTCTTGTCTTTCCTTTCCCAATAGACTGTGAGAACCTTGTTGTTGGGGACCATGTTTGAGTTATCGCAATATCCCTGTGTCCAGCAGAGTGCCTGGTGCCTAGGAAATGCTTGTTGCCCCCTTCATACCCAGCACCGTCATCCCACAGATGTTTACCGAGCACGGCTCTTGGGGCCGGGCTATAGCAAGGAGCAGAGCAGAGCCAGGGCTCACGCTCACGTTCTGGAGGAGGAGTGCGCCGTGGACACTCAAGTCGAATCTCTGATGTGTCTGGTGGTGCCACGTGCTGAAAAGAAAAATAAAGCAGCGTGGGAAGCCAGGGACCCATCAGGGCTGGTCCTGTTATACAGGGGTCAGGAAACGCCTCTCTGGAGAGGTGACATTCAGGCAGAGGTGTGAAGAGTGAGCCCTGCAGGCACTGGGGGAGAGCTCCCCGAGATGCCCTGAGGCCCGGCATGTTGAAAGAATGGCTGGGGAGGGGGCAAGTGGGATGGGGACAGACAGGCTTTTGGCCACGCAGGACTTGGGCTTGGACTCGGAGAGAGACGGAGAGCCCGGGGTGGGGCAGAGGAGCAGCATGAGCGACTCGCTGTCGGGAACTGCACTGGGCCAACTGTGTTGAGAATGGATGATGGAGACAAGGGTGGCCACTGGAAGCCTGTTAGGAGGTTCCTGCAGGAATTCAGAGGCCTTGGGTCAGGTAGAGTCCGAGGGACTGGGAGAAGTCCGATTCTGACATGCTCCAAATGGAGAACCAAGGGGCATGTGGGCAGGCGGATGCGGGGCGGGAGGAAGGGAGGATTCCGGAGGCTCTAAGGATTGTGGTCTGAGCAACTGGGAAGAAAGCTGCCACATACTGGGACAGGAAGACCCAAGAGGAGCAAATTGGGGCAGGGGTTGGGGTCAGCAGTGTGATTTTGGCCATGTTCCGTTTGACGTCTAAGTGGAAATGCCCCCGACTGCTGGAGGTGAGTCTGGGCAGGCATGAGGGCCTGGAGCTGGCGGGGTAGCAGGAGTCACTGGCGAGCACATGGGCCTGCAGCCCCGGAAGGCCCCTAAGGCGGGTCCTGACAAGAAGAGGCCACCAGCGGGTCAGAGTCTGCCCAGGCAGCATCTGTTACATTGATTTCCATGGCATTTAGCACGGTGATTGCATATATTAGGTGCTGAATAATATGGGGTGAATTAATCAATGAGTGAATACAGACAGATCTTTCCACAAAATGCCCAAACATTTTAATTAGACACTTGAGTCATAGCAGGTCTTCCTTTATATTGTAAATAACCCCTTTTGGAGGAAGCTGCCACATGAAGGTACAAGTATGATGCCTCCAAAATAGACAGGTAAGCTCGTTGGGAAGGGCTGCATCAGGTGCTGACGGGCAAGAGAGTTGGGGCCAAATTGGCAGAAGCACATGCCGAAAACACAGGCCTGGGCCCAGACAGAGCCTTGCACATGCGGTGTGACCGTAGGCAATAGCAATAGTGACAAACAGCATTTTGGAGCTCTCACATGGCAAGTGCTTTGCATACATTAGCATATTCACTCCTCACAACTACCCAAGGAAGTAGGGACTGTTATAATCCCCATTTCACAGATAAGAAAACAGAAGCATGGCAAGGTTAATATCTCACTCAAGGTCACACCAGTAAGTGGCAGAGCTGAGGTCTGCAACTAAGCAACCTGCCTCAAGTGTACTAGTGCACATGCAGCAGGGCCTCTAAATCACATGATCCCCAGGAACCCAGAACCTGTGTTTCCTCCTCTGCAAAATGGCAATCACTGTATTCTCCAGACAGTGCAGTGGGCTGAGCAGAGTGCTTCAAACATGGCTGATCTCAGGTCCTAGATATGGCTGGTCTCTATCACAGTTATCACAGACAGGGCTGGTCTTCAGGTGGCTCCTCGGCATGAAATTCAGTACCGTATTTGTTTTCCAATAGACAGAAATGGCCAAACATTATGAAAGTTACGCAAAAATATTGCAAGCAAGATTTTCATATGATCCAGAAATCTCCAGCACTTTCTTTTTCTTCCTTCCAGTACTAAGGTTTCCCAGAAACTGAGAGTGTGGAAGGGAAGGAAACGCCTGTTTTCTTCCTTTCCCTTAACTCTTTGCATTAAAAGAAGGAGTCGGAGAGCGTAGTTTATAATTTCTTGGGAGAAGCAAAACATGGCAGGGGTGTTCTGTGCAGGTCTCCCCAAGTAGCAGCCGAGACACAGCCAGGCCGCCCCCTCCTCACCGTGGAGATGAGTCCGCACATGTAGCGTTACCCGTGTGGCATCATCCCGGGATGAGAAGGGAGTGCTTTGACACGTGCATTTTGTTTTCAGGACTGCTACTCAGCCTTCTTTAAAACAGACACTGACAGGGATGGCATAATCAACATGCAGGACCTTCAGAGACTGCTGCTGCTCTTGTTGCTCAACCTCAGAGATGAAGAATTTGAGCGTTTCCTTGGGCTTCTCGGTTTGAGACTTAGTGTCACTTTAAATTTTCGGGAATTTCGGAATTTGTGTGAAAAGAGACCAATCAGTACAGATGATGCACCTCAAAGACTCATTAGGTAAGAATGCAGCTCGGTGTCTTTCATAAACATTGGCCTTTGCCACCATAAAGCTCACCATTTCTATTGTGTCCGCAAAGGATACAAAGAGTGGAGTGATTATTCTTTCCTTTTCTTAGTTCAAGGAAAGTCATACCAGGAATGTGCATTCAGTGTAGAGCAATCAGAAAATACAACCCTTGTCTCACACCTGTGAGCATTATTTTTTTATATTTCACTGGGTTCCAGTCTCTTTTCTATGCACATAAATACATACATGTACTTATTTTTTCTGTTTATTAATCTGGGGCCAAATGCATATGCCTTTTGCTCAGCCTTTCCAAAGCCAAGCTTGAGAGACCTTTGAGCACACTCTGCTCTGCCAAGGCTCGGCCCTGGCACAGGGCCCACTGCAGGGCCAGGCAGAGGGCTGTGCATGCACTTGGTCAGGCAAGTCCTTGCCAAGTGGACACATGAACTTTCTTCAGGAACTGCTGCTTCCTACCTCCTTGTCACTTCCAAGTGTTCATCTAGGTGAGAGGTGTGAATTTGGGGAACCGCAGACCATCTTTATGGTAATTGACAGGAACTGAGAAGTTGTCTGTGCCAGCTGCCTCAGGAGACTCAGGGACCCCCTTCCAGTCCCTCCCTGGGCCGTGCTGCCCCGGCCCCTGCCCAGCCCCACTCACAGTGAGGAGGAGGATCTCAGCTTCCAGTCAGAAAGAGTGGACACTCCTTGGAGGCATAATAGGGTCCACCGTCCAGGGAGCCTGTGGCCTTGGGGCCACTTGTGGCCCTTTGCCTGAATCCAAATTTTACAGAAGAAATCCTTTTAATGAAAGGAGTCACTCCAATGCGTCCCAGTTGGCTCCCTGCTGAGATCTGTTGAGTGGCGACATGCATGAATGAAGTAGCCAGTCGGCCCCTCCTCGGCAGTTCTTGTAATGTTAGTATTTCTGAACTGTTGTCATCTGTTGTGCTAATCCAGGGTGTGTTTTCTGATATGATGGTACCGCATGGTAGTAATATTCGCTGTGATGTTTTGTCCTTGAGGCATGCATGGCCCCTAGAGGCTCCAGACAAGTGTCCCTTTCTACCAGGGCAGCTCCCCTGGAGAGTAAAGCCCCCAGAATCCACGGCCACTGTGCCAGACTGTTGTGACACTTGGCTAGGCTGCAGAAGGCCCTCTGAAGTTGCACTTTAATTTTTTTCCCTTATAGTCATAGGTTTTATTTTGCCTATCCAAAAAAAAAAAAAGGCAAAAAAAAGCAAGCAAGAAAATGACTATAGACTCTTCCTAAGCAAAATGATCATATAACATTTGAACACCTGCTTCCAATCACTCAGGTTCTGAGGAGCTTTCATATGAGACTTGATGGCTTAACATTAAAACAAAACAAAATCCCGCCCAAAGAATTTTCTGGAGAATGTATGCAGAATGAACGTGGACAATTTCAACCACAAACTTCAATGTTCTCAACCTAATCATATTTATTTATGGATTCGTCATGTATTTACTAAGGTCTGCTGTGTGCTGGGTGCCGTCCCAGGACTAGGCGGTGCAAAGATGAGTAAGACTTAGATGCTCCCTTTAAGGAGCTCATGGTCGAACGTGAGGAACAAAAGTAAAGAGCTACACTGAAAGAGAAGATGATGGAAGTGCCACACGGACACAGAGAGGGCAGAGCTGAAGCCTGTTGAGGTGCTCAGGAAAACTGAGGATATTTGAGCTGAATCTTGGAGTTTGAGTAGGAGTTTGCCAGGTGCAGCCTAGAGGAAAGGTCACTCAAGGCCAGGGAACAGCATTTGCAAAATCACAGAGGTGGGAGTGTTGAGCACATTTGGGAAATGGGGAGAGGGTGTGTGGAGGGGCGGCCTGCATGGGGGGCAGGGTGTGGCAGGGGAGAAGGCCAGGAGGGCAGGAGGGCAAGCTGTGAAGGAGCCCCCGTGCCAGGATGAGGAGTCATCCTTTGTTGGTGGGCAGGGAAGGCTTGTAAGCTGTGGAGTGAAGGACTCACACTGAGTTTTAGGAAGATCCTCCAGCAGCCCCAAAAGGGAGGGTGGACATGAAGGAGGATCAGCTGCACCCTGGGGCCTGGCTTGGCCTCCCGGGGCCTGGTGGAGAGACAGCTCTGAGACCCAAACCAAGGCACTGCTTCTGAAAACTGAGTCCTCCATGGCCAGGCCCCACGCTGTGCTTCCTAAAGACGTGTCCTTTAACACCCCAACAACCCTGCAAGAAAGCATTCCTACCTAGCTTCACAGATGAAACAACTGGGGCTCAGGGAAAAGTTAGTGACACATCCATAGGACATAGGTGATGGGGGCAGGGCAGGGATTTGAGCCCTAGGAGCAGGTCTGCTGGAGACAGATTGTCTTAGTCTTCTTTCCTTGAGAATATCTTTATTTTTCCTTCATTCCTAAAAAGATAATTTTGCTGGATATAGAATTTAGGTTTGACAATTCTTTTGTTCCAGCACTTCAAAAATATTGTTCCACTGTCTTCTGGCCTCCATGGTTTATGGTAAGAAGTATGGAAGTACTCAAATATTGTTTCCCTATTTGTAATGTGTCATTTTTCTCAGGCTGCTTTCAAGATTTTTTCTTTATCTTTGGTTTTCAGCACATTAGGTACGATGTGTCTGAGCATGTGGTTTTTGTTTTGTTTTGCTTTGTGTTTTTAGTTTATCCCTTTTGGAGTTTACTGAGCTTCTTGAATCTGTATATTTATGTTCACCAAATGTGGGGAGTTTTCAGCTATTATTTCTTAGGGTATTTTTTTCTATACCAATCTTTTGCTTCTTTTGGTACCTCAATGACATGAAGCTTAGATCTTCTGATTTTGTATAACAGGTCTCCGAGGCGATGTTATTTTTATTTTCTCTGTTGTTAAGACTGAATTATTTCTCTTCATTTATTTTCAGGTTTGTTGACTCCTCTGTTATCTCCATTCTGCCATTGAGCCAATCCAGTAAAATTTTTATTTCTTTTAAAAATTTTTTTGTATTTTTAATTGATAAATCATAGTTATATGTATTTTGGGGGTACATGTGATATTTTTATCAAATGATCACATCAGGATAATTGGGATATCGACTACCTTAAACATTTATCTTTTCTTTGTGTTGAGAGCATTACAATTTATATCTTCTAGCTATAATTTATTTATACAATAAATTATTAGCTATCATTTCCCTGCATACTGTCGAACACTGGAATTTATTCCTTCTACCTAACTTCATTTTTGTGTCCATTAACCAAGTGCTCTTAGCTGGCTCTCCTGCCTGTGCCCACTTTCCTTCCCATCATCTGGTAACCACCATTGACTCATTACCTCCACGAGATCCACTCTTTTGGCTCCTACATGTTAGTGAGAACATGTGATATTTGTCTTTCTGTGCCTGGCTTATCTCACTTAACATAATGTTTTCTGGTTCCATTCGTGTTGCTTCCAATGATAGGGTTTTATTCGTTTTTATGGCTGAATAATAGTCCATTGTGTATAGACCACATTTTCTTTATCCATTCATCCATTGATGGACACTTAGTTTGATTCCGTATGCTGGCTATTGTGAATAGTGCTGCAGTGCAAGTATCTCTTTGACATACTGACTTCTTTTCTGTTGGATATGTAGCAGCAGTGGGATTGCTGGATTACATGAGAGTTCTATTTTCGTTTTTTGAGGAACCTCTGTACTGTTTTCCATAGTGGCCATGCTACTTCATATTCCCACCAGCAGTGCAGGAGTTTCCACTTCCTCTGCACCCTTGCCAGCATTTGCTCTTCTAACTGGGGTGAAATGGTACCTCGCTATGTATTTCCCTGATGATTAGTGATGTTGACTACTTTTTCATATACTCGTTGGCCAAAAATTTCATTTCAATTATTGTATTTTGACGTTTCCACTTGGTTATTTTCTTGTTCTTTTTTTTTCTTTCTTCTCCTCCCCCTCCTCCTCCTTCTTCTTCTTCTTCATCTTATTCTTCTTCATCTTATTCCTCTTCCTCTTTTTCTTCTTCCTTTTTAGTTTCTATTTCTTTTCTCAGAACTTCTGTGTTTCCATTCATCTCAAGGATGTTTGCTCTTACTTCATGAATATAATAGCTGCTTTAAAATGTGATAATTTCAACATCTGGTTAATCTTAGGGTTGGTGTCTGTTGTCTTTTACCTTGATAATTATTGAGATTTTCCTGTTTTCCTGGCTCTTTGTGTAATTTTAGATTGTATCCTGGACATCTTAAATATTTTATTATGGCACTCTGGTCCTGTTAAAATCCTCTGCAGTGTGTTGGTTTATTTTTTTGTTTAGCAGGCAGTCAACCCAATTAGTTTCACACAACTCCTGACCTGCTTTCTGTGGTTTCAGTGTTAGTTTAGTTTTCAAAGTCATTGCAGCATTCTTCAGGGAAGCCCGTGTATGCCCCACGCAGGGGCCAGTCTGACTACACAGTGGTCAAGTTCTCAAAGCCACTGCCATGCTGCTGTGGGTGAGTTCCACGCAGGCTCACGGCAGAGCTGAACGTGGAACTTCCTGCACGGATGTCGGGGATTCCTTCTTCCAGCTCTCTCTTCTCTGTGATTTTCCCCCACACTCTCCATCCCTCAGGGGCTACTTTGTTTGATCTCCTGGCTAGAAAATCTTAAGTTTTAGCCTATAGTACTGCTGTGCACTTCTCACAACTGGGCCCACCCCCAGGGTAACATGATGAGAGAAAAAAGAGAAAAAAACTCAGGGAGTCCCCCAGCATTCTTTGAGTCACAAGGGCCCCTTTTCCTTATCCTCTGGTCAAAAAGAAGAATTTCAGAGTTTAGGGACCTGTTTGACCACTGCTGTTGTTGGCACCACTACAAAAGTGCAGTCTCAGAACTGAGTTTGCCTCAGATCAGGACTAGGAGAATAAAAAGAAACAAAAAAGGGGGTTTTGTACCTCAAGGGCCCTCTTTCCTGGTTTCTTGGTCAGGAAGACAGGCTTGCTTTCAGAGCCATTTCTGCCCACATCTGCTGCTGTAGTTCCAGAATTAGGACCGCCCTTAAGTCTAATCTGGGAATATGGAATGAAAACCCCGTGAAACTCACAACCATGTATTTCTTCAAGGTTTGATTTCCCTCTCTGCCAGCCTCTTATTATTTATTTTTTAGTGTCCACAGAGAGTTACTTTCTATATTCTGTGCAGGATTTTTGGTTGTCGTAAGAGGGAGAAAAAGGGTGAAGTCTGTCTGCTCGTCTTAACTGGGACCAGAAGCACATCCCAGGACTCTTGCACGGCCTGGAGTGTGTCCCCAGGGTCTTCCCACACTGCCACAGAGCAGCTCCCTGGCCTTCTGCTGAAGTGTCCCCTCTCCACATCATTCTTGGTCACATGCAGTATCTAAAGTTATCTGATTCGCTTAATTTTCCATGTGTTTGTTCTAAGTCCCCCTCATCACAGTGTAAGCTCTTTGAGGACGTGGGCTCTGTCCACATTGTTGCTTGCTGTGTTTGCAGGACCTAGAGCAGCACGTAGGGACTGTTCCTGTGTTTTTGTGACTGATAAGACTAGCTGATAGGAAGGCTGGATCTGACTGATTGTCAAGGTCTAATGAACCAGGCAACAGGAGAGCAAGTACCCACTGGAAAACCTCCTGATCTCTCGAGAGGGTCAAGTATGTAAAATGAGAAAGGGAAGAAATGGATGGAAAATCAGTAGGACTCTCTGGTTTGAGCACAGGTAACTAAGGAAATAATCAAGCTTTATGACCTAGAAAAGAAATCGGGTTGTGGGGACCGGGGGGCTGTTTGGATATGTGTTTGGATAGCAACTCTGCTGAGATGGCACATGCCCCTCGGGGGCTCTGTGATAGCACCTTTGGGGAGGTCCAGGTGAGTGCCTGGGTGCAGGTGGGGTCTAGGAGGAGTCTAAAGATGAAGGCAGGAAAATATACCTCATTCGGACTTGCAGTCCTTTTAATCAAAAGTTGTAAAAATGCAGCATAATGAACTTTCCAAATCCTTTGTTGGTGAAGTCACGGTAGGGAATGGGGCTGGCTGAGCTGTGGCTGCCTTTCCACCCTGGAAGTTCCATGGTTCTGTGGGGTCCGGTAGGCAGTTGGAGAGAGATGGCGAAGAAAGGCAGGTGATGCCGATTTCTGGTCAGCAGCCTCGCACTTGTAGCTGGGGACATGAGAAGGGATGACCTCTCAGAGGAGACGGGGAGGCAGGGAGAGGCCAAGGGCAGTGGAGGAGACTCTACAGATTTCCATGCTTGCCTGGTGTGTTCTCAGGCGTGAGAAGATCCGGGGTGCCTGCTTCCTTCTGCCAGGTCTCGCCTGTGCTGCCTGCAGCCTGGCCGGGGACTGCAAGCACAGGGGCTTTTTATAAGTGTCTTCAGTGTCCATCCTGCGAGTGAATATGACAGAATTTTGACCATCTTTAAACCCTACAAGCCTAACCTTGGACAATTAGCTGAGACTGAGAAGTCTGGAAACCATATCCCCCAGTGCCTCAGCTCTTTGCTTTCGTCTGTGCTCCATCTTACAAATTCAGACAAAAGTTTTTAGTTGTTTTCTTCCTAAGACACTTAATGTTATATTGTGTTTTTCCCCCTCTGAGAATAAATGAGCCCTGTTTGTTTTGTTTGCTGAAAAAAAAAGTTGAATAGCATTTATCTGAAAATAAACAAGGACTTACAAAATTTAAGAAGACTTCCCTAACATGCAGCTGGGGAAATAAGACTGTATTTTAAGAATTAAGTTAGACCAGATGTGGAACAACAGACTTTAATGGTATCTTTGAAACAAACAGGGGATAGGGGAACCCCTTGGGAGATTAATGAGCCCATTAAATTTAAACATAGTTATTTATTATTTTTTTTTTCTTTTAAGACCAAAACAGAAGGTCGCAGATTCGGAACTGGCTTGTGAACAGGCTCATCAGTATCTTGTTACCAAAGCGAAAAACAGATGGTCAGACTTGTCTAAGGTAAGAAAGTGATTATTTCCTTAAAAGGAAAGAAAATCTATTTCAGTGTTTCAAGATCACTGGGATGATCAAGCTATTTAGACCCAGCTGCCGAGATGGGAAAAACTCTGTATACCCAACCTGGTGACTCCTTTTATTCCCAAAAGACTTTTTCAGACTAAATTCTCTCATTCAAGGTCAACTGATGTTTAGAAAGATATGTAATTGTTGGAGTTAGGGATAGAAATTCCTGGCATTATTTCAGGCTTGATGTGAATTAAAAATTTAAATGAAACATGTTAAGATGCTGTCATACTTACTTTTACATGATATAAACATGCATTTTAAAGAGCTATTTCCCCTTGTCTTGCCAAAATTATAGAAGCACATTTATCAGCTGGTACCCTGCATGTGCAGTCATGTAAATTGTGATTATGGTGTTGAGATGGGGATGTATAATCTGACAGTGACAATGACAGCTATACCTGTAGGATAATAGAACTGAACGTGCAAAACTGGGTTTGTCCAAAAATCTAGGATGGGATATAGGATCACCATTTTATAATGCAACAAGGACACAGTAACTTTCCTCTAAGGAGCATTTTTAATATTGCATTATGCGAGTATTTTCATATTATTTTGAAGAATGTCTCTGCTTCATTTCATTTGGTTGTTTTCTTTGTATGTTTGCTCTTCCTTGGCCTGTGCCCAAAGTGAAGTTCTGTCTTTTAAGTCCTGGCACTGCCTCTGCAGCCCTCTGTCCTCCATAGAGTGGACTGTCTGTACTGGCCCAGCCTGGCCAGTCACACAGACCAAAGCTCTGTGAGGCCCACTGAGGCAGGGCCCACCTTTCAGAGCAGCCCTATGGGCAGAGGAGTGCAGGGCAGGGTCTGGCTTGAAACTACAGCTGACACAGGGCACATCAGCTGGGGAGAGAGCAGGACGTGGGTTTGGCACCATCCCCTGCTCCCTCTCCACCAGCTTCTCTTTAACCTTCTTCAGCTCACTGGGGTCTGACCTAGGAAAGACAAGGGCCCCTTGCTCCCCAGTGGCCTCTCCTCTCAGCTGGGCCTGGGCTCTGCCTCTCCTTGTCCACACTCCCCGCTGCTCTTCTCCTGGCCTCTCTCTCCTCCCCTCCCTGCAGCCCACCCTCTAAGGCAACCAGACCAGCCTCCCAGCCCCCACCTGCCGATGCTGCTCTCCACGGACCCCAGGACCCTTCCCAGCTGTGTCTTTCCCTGCTTTGCTTTATTCAGCATGTCGACTGTGCACCAGTCGTATGCTGGGATCTGGGGTAACCAAGGCCAGTCTGATCCCTGCTTCCTGGAGCTCAGAGACCAAGGGAGGTGACAGTCAACAAGCAACAAAACAGATTATTAACAAGGCAGATCAGTGCTGTGAAAAAAATAATAATAAACAGGCTATAGGAGAGTGACAAGTGGGCTATGGAGGTCTTTATTTCTGCCATCTGCCATATCTTGTTAGATTTACATCTAAGTATTTCATTTTTGGTGGTGCTAATGTAAATGGTATTGTATTTTTAATTTCAAATTCCACTTGTTTGTTGCTGGTATATAGAAAAGTGATTGACTTTCGTGTACTAATCTTGGTATAATTCCTTATCAATTCCAGGAGGTTTTTTGTTGTTAATTCTTTTGCATTTTCTACATAAACAGTCATGTCATCTGTGAATAAAAACAGTTTTATTTCTTCCTTCCTAATCAGTATACCTTTTATTTCCTTGTGTTGTCTTAATGCATTAGCTAGGACTTCCAGCACAATGTTGAAAAAGTGGTGAGAGGAACATCCCTGCCTTGTTCCTGACCTTAGCAGGAAATCTTCTAGTTTCTCATCATTAAGTGTGATGTTAGCTATAGGTTTTTTGAAGATATCATTTATCAAGTTGAAGAAGTTCTCTATTTACTGAGAGTTGTCATGAATAGGTATTGAATTTTGTCAAATGTTTTTTATGCATCTATTGATGTGATCATGTGGTTTTTCTTCTTGTCTCTGTTGTTGTGATGTATTACATTAACTGATTTTCAAGTGTTGAACCAGCTTTGTATACCTGGGAAAAATCCTACTTGGTCATGGCATATAATGCCTTTTATATATCGTGGGATTCAATTTGCTAATATTTTGTTGAGGACTTTTGCATCTATGTACATGAGAGATATTGGTCTGCGATTTTGTTTACTAGTAATGTCTTTGTCTGGTTTGGTGCTGGGGTCATACTGGTCTAGAGAATGAGGTAGGCGGGTTGCCTCAGCTTCTGTCTTCCTGCCGTGGGTCCTGCTCACGGGGGTCTGCTCTGGTAAATTGTGTTCGCCTGTCTCTCTCTCTCCGGGGCAGTGGTTTGCCATGTAACCTCACCTCTCTTACGATCTGAGAAGAGTTGTTGAGTTTTCAGTGTGTTAGGATTTTGACTTGTTGGGACAGAATGGTGACTCCCAAGTGTTTACTTGCCAGGCCTGCTGCATGTTTTCAAAGGGACTTTGAAATCCTGCAGACTAAACTTTTTAAAGCTTAAATTATTTTTTAAATTGTGAATATATAAAATGTACATGTATATTTTAAATAAATTTAAAGTAGTCACCATGTAACCACCATCCAGATGAAGGAAATGAATATTGTCACTATCTTAGAGCAGGAGGTGGCACACCTTTTCCATAAAGGGCCAGCCAGTAAATATTTTTGGCTTTGCGGGCCTAAAGGCTTCTGTCACAATTACTCAACCCTACCGTTGAAAGAGTTGGTGCTATCAGACCCAATTTTTTCCATTCTAGTGGCTGTGTAATAGTATCTCATTGCAGCTTTAATTAGCATGTTGTTGATTATTAAATGAGATTGAGTATCTTTTCATTTGTTTATTCATTAGACAGGTTTCCTTTTTTGTGAAGTGCTTGCTTGAGACTTTTCACAGTTTTCAGACTGGGTTGTTGGCCTTTTTTTCATTGGCCATTAGAAACTCTGCTGTGGTCACAGTGTGCACTGCTCTGTGGGTCCTGCTCTTTTGTAAGTAATATGTGATGCAAATATCCTCTCCCAGTTTGTATTCTGTGTTCTTGCCCTCTTTATATAGTGTCTTCTGAAAAATATAAGTTATTTTTAGCAGTCAAATTTATTAACATTTCTCTATTGGTCTTATTTAATAAATTCTGTCCCACCTTGAAGTCTTGAAAATATTCTCCCACATTCTCTTATAGGAGCTGTACAGTTTCAACTTTGACATTCAGGTCTTGAAATCTGGACTGGCTGTTTCCCGTGTGCTGTGAGGCAGGGACCGGTTTCATTTCTTCCATACAGAGGTCCAGTTGTCCTAGCACCAGTCACTGTGACTGCCCCCAGGGACCTGCAGCATCACCACTGTCCTATCTCACAGCCCATAGGTGATTCTGGGCTCCTCATTGTGTTCCAATGGTCAGCTCATCTGTCCTGGCACTTACACCACATCTTCGTAGTCACTGTACCATAGTGATACTCATACATCTCAATTAGCTGGTTGGCAACTCCATCTTGTTATTCAAAAGTTTTAAATCTGTTTGTCACATTCCACAAAGGAAAAAAAAAAACCTGTCACAATGTTTGTTTGGAGAGAAATGACATCTTTACTATTTGAGTCTTCTAATTCATGAACATAGTATATCCCCATTTATTTTTATCTTCTTTACTATCTTTCAATAAAGTTTTGTACTTTTCTGTATAGAGGTATTTCTTACATATCATTTATAGATTTATTCCTAGGACTTTCTGTTTTTGATGCTACTGTAAATGTTATCTTTTAAAAACTTCATTTTCTATGTCTGATATATAAAAGTGTAATTGATTTTGCCTGTTGATATAGAATCCAGCCTTTTGCTAAATTCACCTCTTACAATAATTTATTTGTAGATTCTTTGTATTACTATGTATATAATCACGTCATCTGTAAATAATGACAATTGTATTTCTTCCTGTCCTATTGTTATACCTTCTATTCCTTTTACCTGTTTAAAGTGGCTGAGGCCTCCAGTACAATGTTGAATACAGGGTGTTAGAGATATTCTTATCTTGTTCCTGATCTTACGGGAAGTGTTCTTTCACCAGGAAGCATAATGCTTGTGGAGGATTCTGTAGATGAACCCTTATGTCTACCTCACGGTGTTGTTATGAAGAGGGTTAAATGAAGTGGTGCTTGGAAACAGTTTAAGACAGTGTTGAGCACTGTATGTATCAGCTGTTACTCTCATCTGTCGTCCTCTTAAATGCCTGACAAATCCCCAGGTACCTTTCGCACCCTTCAAGGACATAAAAATGGTGCCGTATCATCTTGTCATAATAGTTGGAGCCTGATGTCCCTCATTTCCCCTCTTACAGCCAGAGGACCAAACCATCACTGAGATCATAATCCTGAATTTCATATCTCAGAGGCTTGGAAATTATTTCTAATAGTTTGTGAACCCAAGTTATTGGTCAGAAGAATCTATGTCTCACTCATTTACCCAGAAACAACCCCCTTTTAATATATAACACTTGTTCCTATTTTGCTCTGTCACCTTCTTTCAGGAACAATGAGGATATCTAGCACTTAGATAAAATGGTAATCAAGTAGGTGGATGGGGAGAGAAATGCCTAGGATTGTTCCAGACATTGACTATGGGAAATCTTTTATGCTATTGTAAATACATTTTATATGTCACTAAATACCATTTTCTAATATTGTAGAATTTTATAGAAACTGATAATGAGGGCAATGGCATTCTTCGACGACGGGATGTAAAGAACGCTCTGTACGGTTTTGATATTCCCCTCACACCGAGAGAATTTGAAAAGCTTTGGACAAGGTAAGTGGATGTGAAGACTGGCTGTTTTCCCTTATGATGGTCTGGGGTCGCTTGCTGCAGCAAACTCAGCACAAATCTTTCGTAACTTCAGGATATGGTGACGGTGTATCTGTCCTGCGTCCTGTGTCCTTGTTCCTCATTCCGTGTTGCTCATAGAAAGCAGCCTTGGTGGACGGGCTGGTCCGCAGGAACGTGGAGAGCCAGGGTTAACACTCATCGTCAATACTGGCCTGGAGAGGTCTGCACTTCCGAGGACCTGGGAGCTCAAGCCCATGCTTGAACTGTTTTAGAGAAATAAGTCACTCTGCGAAGATTTAACTCAGTACAACACATGCAGCAGACAGATATGCAGTGGGTAAAGGAAAAAACAGTTTTTCTCATTGCCTAAAGGTGAAATCAGTGTCACACAACTGTTTTATAGATAAGTCATTTGTGGGAAGAAAATAACCAAACTTTTGGCAACTTGGAGTAGTTTCCTGAGGGTCTCTTAAACTGAAAATAGTATCTAAGGCTGTTTCCATTTTTCAAAAGGTACTTTAGATTTAGCTATGTTCGAGCCAGGCCCCAATTGTGCTATTCCCTGTGCAGCCAAGTTTCAAGGCTACTGACAAAGTGGCCTGTTTCCAAGTTCTAGACCCATCTTAGAATTGCTTCCTTCTTCATTTTATGTTCGTTGCCACTTGCATTCCCCCAGGATGGCACACCAATATCGTATGTCCACTCAGGAGGCCAACCGGGGAAACAGTTCATATAATTCTTAGCTTTTCATCTGTTCAAAGCGGAAGGCTGAAATGTTGGCCAAGTTTAGAATTAGGTGGGTTGTTTTGTGTCTAATTTAGAAAAGCAACTTGAAGTTCTTACAAAATCCTTATTTTTTTTTAAGATCAGTTCCAACACAGGGCCAATTTAGACTCCTCATCCATTTTCTTTTTCAGTAGATTACATTAGTTCTAACTGAGCAATAAAAAGATCCTTGTGCAGCAGGCAAACGCATGGCCCTCCCACTCTGTAGATGTTTTGGATGATTCAAAGATGACTACATGGTCCCTGTCTTCGGGGAGCTGTTGGGGCACAGAAAGCATCCACACAAATAGCTAGAGTGCTGTGCCAACTGCATTAAATGCCGGAGCAGAGGGCATGTCCCATGGCATGGGAGTCAAGGCAGGAGCATGGGGGCCAGGGGGACCAGGGATCTGTCATGATGGAAGGGTTGTGGAAGTAGAATTTCTGGGGGTCGATATGGAGAGTGGACATTCTGAGCCAGGAACCTGCCCAGTCTGTGGGAGGTGTTCTATCAGGAGTGGCATGGGGCCTCCAGGGCCAGAAAGGAAGGGGAGGCCCATCCCCTTACCAGGTCCTGGTTTCCAGACATTATTGCCCAGGTACCCGAAATGGAATTTGAGTGAGGTTGTGACATGAGCTGAGCTGTAGTTTAAGAAGGTGAGTCAAGAAACAGGTTAGGGGAGGGGCTGGCTGGGGGCTGTGGCTCTGGCAGACCACTGCCTCCATCAGGCAGGATAGGATGAGCCCCTGGGCTGGGGACTGGCCGTGGGAGTGAGGGGCGCTAGAGTCCAGGGTCCCCCATGAGGGTTCCCCTGTGGGAATGAGAGCACACGTACCCTCTTCCCGTGGGTGGGACAGACCCTGTTTCCATTCTCGTTGGAGGAGATTCTCATGTTGCTTTTGGATAAAGTTTCTTTATACATTTACGAACCTTATTATGAAATATATAGATTTTTACCCTGTGCTGACAGCTACTGTTGTTTAGTTGATCTCATGCCATGCATGATGAGTGGTTAAAGTGCCAGCTCTGCGTTCAGATGCACGGGCCTGACCCCTGCACCCCTCCTGCTGTGTGGCCTCCATCAGTTATTTAACTTCTCTGTGCCTCATGCTCTTCATCTGCAAAGCAGGACTAATGTTCCCTATCACCCAGGGACTCTGTGCGGCCTGGGTGAGGACTCCAAGTGCAGTGCTAGCACAGGGCCAGGCACACGGTAACCACTCGTTAAACTTAACAAACCCTCTCCCATTTGTTCATCCAGCTGATGTGCACTAAAAACCTGGCAGTGTGGTTCTCTGTTGGGCTGAGGATGACCACGGTGGATAAACAGTATAGAACTCTTCCCTAAGGTGCTCTTGTGGTCTCGCAAAGAGAAATACTTGGTCATTACGTGCAGTGTCCCCGGGGGACTGGCGAAGACCTCAGAGGTCGGTGACTGATGAGCTGGGCTTTTAAACTGAGTTATTTTAAGATGACTTTTTTTTCACAAAACAAAGTTAATTTATGAAGAAGCAGAGAGGTGCAGGACTTACAATGAATCTGGTTTGCTAGAGAAACAAATTTGGAGGCTGCAGAGAAGTCCAGTTCTTGTGTGACAATTCCCCTATGCCCTCCCTTCACTCAGAGAAGCCCTTCCAGTTCTAGACAGCACCTCTTTTGGTCAGTACGTATTCTCTTCATGGTGCTGCCGTGCCCTTTATTCTCTCTCAGCTCCATAAAGCAGTTACCAGTAAGCTTTGAAAATTATAGCACCTGTTATTTCGATTTTTTCTCATTAGATGAACTGTTTCCTAAAAAGTATTTCATGCTATAACTACATTTTCAAAATCAAATTAAATTATTATTGATTCAGGATTTTATTAGCTGCTGTTGGGTTTTTCCCCCAATTTTTTTTAACTATGTTAAAATACACATAACATACAATTTACCCCCTTAACCAAATTTAAGCATACAGTTCAGTGGTATTCGATACATTCATAATGTTGTGCAACCACCACCATCCAGCTCCAGAACTCTTTTCATCTTGTAAAACAGATTTGAAAGTGACTGTGAAGCTGAGTTAGTTTGAGTGGCACATTTGTCAGGCTAGGCTAGCTGTGATAACAAAGAAAGCTAATATCTCAGGGGCTTCCCCCAAAATGACATCATGGCCTAGTGTGGGTGTGGGGGGTCATTCAGGAACCAGGCATCCCACCATGCCCTGGACCTCCGTGTCCAGACACCAGAGAAGAGGAACGAGCACAGAGGATGGCGTGGTCAGCTTTGCAGGGGCCAGGCCTGGAAATGTGGCTGTCGCCATGTTCCTTTGGCCGGATCCACTCACACGGCTGTGCCCACCTGCGAGGGAGGCTGGGGGAAGCAATCTGCATGCCTGTGCAGGAGAAAAAGAAACAGAGATGGGGGAGCTCACAGTGGTGTTTGCCATACGTGGAATTACCCCCAAGGGGAAGGGGAGAAAGCATTTGCGGCAGAGGAGACTCCAGGCATGTGTTCGTCAGTGTCCAGGCAGGGTGAACAGAAACCACTCTCCGTACTCACAGCCAAGCGAGATTTAATGCAGTGAATGGTAACAAAGTGTCCAAAGGGCTGGAAGCCTGAAAAGGGGAATGTGGCTTAATCAGAAACCAGGAGGCTGCTGCTGCTGTGGGCTGGAGAAGCAAGAGAGGACAGAGGTGCTACCCAGAGATTGGAAACTGCCCCCCACTTCAGGGGCTGGGGGGGCCAAAGGGAAATATCTTTGTGATAAAGAAATTGCCTCCGACCTGGGCTGCAGCCGACAGCCCAGCCTGACTCGGTGCCACCGATGTTGTTGTGGAAGCTGCTAGAATCTCGGCTGCTGCACTGAGCAAGAGCCATGGCCACTGCCTACCTGGAGGGGCCCCTGAAAACAGCATGGCTCCGCCCTCATCCCACCTTGTGATTGGGCACAGAAGGCCGGGCATGGGGTTGGGAGTCACCAGACGAACATCCTCCTAAAGAGCAGAGGAGGTTGCCACCTTCCCGGCCTGCTGGATACCTGGGTGGCCAGAAGACACACAGCAGGGACCGGCTGGCACAACCTTGCCCTGAAGGTCAGAGGAGTAGTAGGAGAAAGCCCTGGGAAGGCCCACATTCTAGAAAGATCACTCTGGCTATGAGGAGGGGAAGGCCAGAGACAAGCCTGGAGCACAGAGGTGAATGAGGGGCTCTCTAATGGTCCAGCAAAGAAGAGGTGCGAGCCGTGAACTCTCCCGGTTGGTGCTAGGAGGCCTGGAAGGAAGTGAGGGTTTGAGAGAGACATAGGAGGTGAAAATTCGCCTATAGTGGCCTGGATGGAGAAGCTGCATGAGAGGGAAATAAGGTGCTCCTCGGATTCAGTCTGTGAGTCATGCACGGAAATTAGGAAGACCCCCGAGGTGGCGAAGCAGCTCACAGCAAAGGCTCTGCCCTGAGCTGGCTCCTGCACCCCTGCCCAGAGCCCGTGGACAGAGCCTGGGGCCCATGGGCCAGCAGCTCGCCTCCTCTGGCTGCAGCCACCTACTGAATTATGCAAACCAAACAGTGTAATGTATGTAGAGGACTGCGCATATGTAAGCATAAAAGTTAGTAGCAAAATGACAATATAGATTTGAAAAAATTCTAATTGTAATGTTAATGCACATGCATTTGTGAAGACTCAGAGAATCCAGGAAAGGAGAAGGAACGTGAAGAAAGGGAAAGACAATGATAAATCAGCCTAACCCACTCAGCAGAGACGGCGGACCACGGCAACTCGCCGGTGTACTTTTCCCTGCTTTTTCTACGTGTCAGTGTAACATCAGTTTAATCATCCTCACCCTCCTCTCCATCACCCCAGCAGGAAGCATCATAAGTGGCAGGAAGGGGCTCAGTGGCTGCGATGGGTTGGCAAGACACCCAGGAGCCTCCTTCAGTTGCCCTAACGACAGGAAGGTGGTTGGGTCCCAAACAGTGGCAGAGACCGGCCCTCTCCCGGTGGGACTGAAGCACCAGCACCCAATGTTCCTGCTGAACAGGAGCTGCAGGGACGTGGGGAGCAGCCAGGGCCAGCCTGACACACGCCGTCAGCTCAGGAGTCTGAGCAGGCCCAGGTCGATCGTCAGAATAGGAGAGCTCCCAAAAAACTAGGTAGAAGCAAACAGGAAAATACCACTGTGCTCTTTTGAAAACATGAAATTAGAAAATATGGGAAAATATAGTCATGAAAAAAAAATTTCCACCTCCATTATTCATTCACTCGACATTTATTAAGCACTACGAAGTGCACTAGTTTAGAGCTTCAGATTAGTCTGGAGGGTCTAGTTTATGCTGCAGAAGTAAATTAATAAATTAACCCCCAAATCTCAGTGGCTTAGCACGTCAGTGTTTTATTTCTTGCCCACCCAAAGTCTGCTGCATGTCTAGTGGCTCTTCCGGGCAATTCCCTTCCAAGCAATGATTCGGGGATTTGGCCGGCTTTCAGCTTGTGTCACTGTCATCTCAGTGGGGGACTCCACCCACTGGGGCGGGGACTGCAGAGCTGGAGGGTCACATGCAGGCTTTCAGGGGTTCAGTCTGAAGTGCCAGGCTTCTGCTCGTGGCCCTTGCCCAGGGCTAGTCAGGGGGCCCAGCTAACAGTACAGGGCTCCACAGATGGGGATGGGGGGACATGGATGTCAAGGAGCCCTAGATGTCACAAGCTAGCTCATGGAGGGTTAAGGGGACAAAACTTTGCAAGCCTGGAGGAGGCCCCTGTGAAAGGAACCCTGCTCACTGAAGCCAGACTGGGGGCTCTAAGCATGAGATTTCAAGAGCAATAAATTTGACTGGACTTTGGAGAGCCTGCTAAGCATAAATGACAAGGTGGAAGTGCATTCACCCATTCACTCATTCCAGCAACCATTAAGCAGTAGTTTTCTGAAACTTTCTATGCGCCAGGCCCTGTGCTAGATTCTGGGGCTTCGGAGATTAAAGGCAGTCCCTGCCCTCAGGTTGCTCATAGCAAGATAAACATCCAAATACAGTGACAGCAGCCGCATGTCAGGAGGGAGAAGTGCGGGTAGCCAGCATGGGTGTCCAAGGCATGACTCCCAGGAGACATGACATCTGAGTTGCATCTTAATAAACTGTCATTAGCCAGGAGAAGCCAGAGGTAGGGGAAGGGCATCCCACCAGCAGAGCCCCAGAGCCGGAGGAGGGTAGGCAATCCCAGGATGGAAGAGGAAAGATGCAGAGGACCAGGCACTGCGCATACAGGAAGAACCCGAGACTGACCCCTGTCTGGGAAGGGGAAGGCCAGGCCCAGGGGGTGCTCGCTGTCCTGCCTGGGCCGGGACGGCCCACCCATGGGGAGGTGCTCAGCCTTGTGAGCACCTTCTGTAGCCTCCTTTCATCAGATGGAGCTTGGCTATTGTGGATGTAAAACAAACTTTGCGGGAAAGCTATAAAGAGGGTGTATTACAAAAACGCACCAAAGAGAAGACCAAAGTAAGAAAGCAGCAGGCTGAGAAGTATCTGTGTGGATTATTCACTGTGCAAAACCAGCTACCAGGCAGACGTGCTGGAAAGCTTTGGAGATAATTTATGCACATTTCTTGAAATGGTACGCAAATTGTATACAAGTGTTCAAATATAAAAAAAAGAGACTATGAAAAAGCGCCTGTGTCACGTGCAGCAGCTCATGAGGAATGAAAGCCTTGGGGCTTTCAGTTCACAGGAAGTGAGGTCATTTCTGTTGGCTCAACCCAGGCAGTGCCTAGAGAGAACCTACTCAGTGCCCAGCCGGTGGAACATCTGGACAGAGAGCCTTGAGATGGGGAAGGGTTCAAAAAGGTTGAATGAACAGGGTCTTGAGCTTAGAAAAGAGATTTGGCCAGGCACCGTGGCTCACGCCTGTAATCCTAGCACTCTGGGAGGCCAAGGTGGGAGGATCGCTTGAGCCCAGGAGTTTTAGACCAGCCTGAGCAAGAGCAAGACCTTGTCTCTACTAAAAATAGAAATAGAAATAGTAGCAAGCGTGGTGGTAAGTGCCGGTAGTCCCAGCTAGTAGAGAGGCTGAGGCAGGAGGATCGCTTCAGCCCAGGAGTTTGAGGTTGCTGTGAACTATGAAGACACCACAGCACTCTAGCTGGGATGAGTCTTTAGGTAAGACTCTGTCTCAAAAAGAAAAGAAAAAAAAAAGAGAGAAGATTTAATGCCATGTGATTGTAGGAGTTGAGTTTTTAAAGTGCTGTATAGCAGGAGTGTCTGGAAAGTATCCAGCCATTGTTAACATAAGTAATTTTCATGCTACGTGGTGGACACTTTCCCACAGCCCTCATATGAAGAAGGTTCAACTTGGAGACAAGCTGGCCAGGTAGGCCCCTAGCTCAGCCTCAAGAACTTTGCAGTAATTAAAGTCAGCTAGGACTCCAGCAGGCAATCCTTGAAGGAGGACTGGGTTTCTCATCGCTGGCATGGCTATATGCAAGGCTGGACCACCACTGTCTGGGGAGCATGGAGGAGGGATCCGGGTCCTGGGTGGACCCTGGAGCAGATGGTGGCTAATCTGTGATTCCATCAGAACTTCCCGAATGTGCCCATTGGGAGCTGGACACTTTTATTTCTCAAGATCAGCTATTTGAGCTATCAGACCACCCTCCAAGAAGGTACCTGAGAGAATTCCTGTGTCCTCAGTTGCACAGTGCACCACATCTGCCTCTGTTGCCTGGCCTGGGCCATCAGTGGGGCTTATACCACCCTCCTGACTATGCCTTCTAACTCTGGGGCCAGTGGTGTTCGAAGGCACTTGTGAAATTTATGTAAGAATCAAGTGCCTAAGCTGAGCGTATAGGGCTAAGGCTTTCCCAGCAAAGCAAAACAATCGATATGAATGTATCCAAATTATGTACACAGCTGAATTGCTGTGTGTACAATAAATGGGCAGAGTAATCTGATTATATCATAAATTAGTGGCCATTGCCATATGCAAATGTGAGTTTTTATGGATCCTCTGTTTATGTACACATTTTTCCTAGCACATCTGTTGCTGAACCATTTTAAAATTCAACCTTTATAGGCAAGTTGATTTTTTAAAATGTTACACAAAGGATTATATAATGAAGGGTGAGGTTATGTAAGCTGAATTAACTCTCTTATTATTCAGATTCATAACAATATTTTAGTTGCAATTGTGCAATCTGGTCTTCTGTTCCTTTGCGATGAGAATAGAATGTTTGTAATCTTTATTAATGAAGTAATTAAGAAGTGCCTTTTCATTCAGCTCAAGTGTCATGATTTAGAGTTTGTTGTTGATAATCTCTTGAGCACAACACACCAAGAGGGGAGTCCTCCCTCAGAAATACACTTCCTTCACATTCATTAGCTCAAAAGATATGAATTGATAACTTAGTTTGTGCAAGGCATGTTGCTGGCCCTGTGAGTTTGTAATGATGAATCAGGCGTAGTTCTCCTCGGGGAACTTGCTGTCTCATAGGGAGATAAGACATTGACTTAGAAACTGGAATGACAGAATGTGGTAGAGCCTTTGGGTGGCAAATAGCAATGGCAGACGCCGGCTTGCACCCCTGTGTATCTGAGCCTGGTTCAGGGTCCCACGTGCACTAACCCATCCGTCCTCCTCACGCCCTAAAGGAACTCAGAGGAAGGCAGGGTTGCCCTACTTTTGACTTGGGAGGAGACAGAGGTTTCTGAAACCAGGTCCACCGCTGCCTGGGGGCTGCTTGTCAGGTGGGTGCCCTGTGGACCCTTCTGTCAGGAACCTCCCTTAGGAAGGCAGAGCCCCTGGGGAGCTTTATGCAGGGGATGTCTTTGCCAGAGTTGCGTTCTTACATCATTCTGGTGGCACAAGGTAAGTGACAGTCCTGATGTAGTTCAAGGAGAGAGGCATGACCCTGGGATCACCCTAGAAGCTCAAGAAATGGCAGTCCTTTCCCCTTCCTAGGTATGGTGATCAGAAGCTAAACTCCCCGTTCTGCAGCTGTCCTGTCGGCAGCGGTGGGGGAAGCCCTTTGCTGGAGGCAATGATGGGCTCTTGCCGGGGTCTCCAAGCCTGTGAGCTGGTGTTTGACTCCCAGTTCCTTGTGTTGAAAGAAATCGCCAGGGGGCATTTCCTTCCCTTGTAAGGTGGAGTCCATGTTGGGACCAGGCAGGTAGAGGTCAGAGGCAGGGCAGGGGGGCTGCAGATCTCTAGGGCACAAGAGGGAAAGGAGCAGGGAGAGGGAGAGGCCTCGGGTTCTTGGGGCACCTGGGGGGACGGGCCCACATGGCCTTCAGGAAGGATGGTGGCCTTCCAACACCTGGGATCCTCTGCAGATTTTAGCCCAAGTGCGTGAAGCATTTACACAAACGTATCACCCTCCTCTTCCACCCGCCACCCCACCCACTGAGGACAAGAACTCGGGTAAACAAATACACTTCTGCATTGTTATTCAGCAGAAGCCATTGTGCACACGGGCTCAGTGTGTCCGAGCGACAGGGGCTCTGTGGCTCCTCCAGGGTCTCTCAGTTAGAGAACAGCACGGAGAGACGCTCTGCTTCGCAGGGGAAAACGCGTGTCCTTCCGCTCAGACAAGTACCCAAACAGCGTCCTGATGGAAGAATTATGCTCACAAAATTGTTTAAATATAGTCTCATTCCTTGGAACTCTGAGTTCATCTGGGGAAAATCACATCCATAAGTGCCATTTTTATCGATCAGATGAGGACCAAGATCTTTCTGTAAAAATAAATGGTTTTTTTTCTTTAAAGAAAATTGGCAATTTGCCTTAAAATTTTTATTGAAGTAATTCTATTCTATTTGAATAACGTGGGGAGATAAAAACCCTCCATTATGCCTCTTTTAATGAGTTATAATTGAGAAAAATCTCAATAATAGAAAACGACATAAAAGCCACATAGCATAATTCTTATCTTGTTTTCCTCACTGGTCTCTCTCATTGGCTGTATGTAATTGGCATCTCTTCAAGGAGAAAATGGAAATTTTACCATCTTGAATCAAGTGGCATTCATTTATTTGAGTTTTAAGATTGAATATGCTTTTGAAGAATTTTCTTCTAAACCTTAGCACAGTTCCTTTTACATGTGGGTGCTCATAAAAAAAAAACCGTTGAATATGTGGAGGGGTTGATTTTAATTTTCTCTGCCCACAACTGCATTTCTACAGAATGACAGGGGACGCTAGGGGCGCTCTCTCAGGGCAGGCCGTATGTGAGGGGATCATTCTGTTGCTTAGAGCAATGGTTTGCAAACTTTGCGCCTGCGAGTCACCTGGAGACCTTGTACGAATGCAGGTCAGACCCGGCCAGGGAGAGGCCCAAGAGTGTGCCTTTCGCACTCTCCCAGGGGAGGCCGGTGCTGCTGGGCTGCAGGGCACACTGAATGGAGAAGAACCCAGTCTGAGCTCCTCACAGATGGAGCAGAAACTGCCAGAACCCTGAGCCCCAGCACCTTAGTGTCTACTGATGAGACCTTTTTGTTTCTGTTTTTGTTTGTTTAAGCTATGACACTGAAGGAAAAGGGCACATTACTTACCAAGAGTTTTTACAGAAATTGGGTATTAACTATTCCCCAACTGTCCATCGGCCCTATGCAGAGGATTATTTCAACTTCATGGGTCATTTCACGAAGCCACAGCAGGTACAAGAAGAGACCAAGGAGCTGCAGCAGAACACGGAGAAGGCTGTGCCCGCCAGGTGAGTTTAGAAGTGTTGCGGGACTATCACGTGGACGCTCCCTTGCAGTGACAATTGTTTTAAAATGAAACTTTCCAGTGCCAGCAAAGTTGTAGTGAAATTGTTATACTTGTTCAATGCTGTAGATTCTAGACATTAGTGCCAAGTCAAATAGTAGCTAGAAAGCTGTAAGCCTATTCCACCTTACCCAGTCACGATCTCATATCATTCTCTCATATTTACAGGTCACCCTTGAAAATTATCCTTTTTAGTTGTGTGTGGCACAGTGCCTGGCCCCTCACTTGGCCCACCTAGGGATGTCTGTCACTTTGCTCAGTGTCTGACACCTAATTGGCACCCAGCAAATATGTGTTGAATGAATGAATGAACCGACATATTCTTTAACTCACCACTTCTACTTTGAGAACTTTATCCCAAAAAATAATTCAGAAGAGGCCAACAGTTTAGTGATTGGAAGGTAAGACTTGTAGTGTGTCTTTAGCAACAACAACAACAAAAGGAATACCTTCCAATCCCAAATTAGTGCACTATCTTAGTAAAGTGTGGCCCAAAAGAATATGAAATAGTACGTACCTATTGAAATTATTGAGGGAGAACATGGAAAACATGTTTATGATAAAGGGCTCACTGGCAGTGAAATTTTGAGCAGTGTGTGTCCGTGATTGGAATGACGTCTGATGTATGTGGCCGTGCACAAAGACCAGAAGATGCCCTGCAGAAATTACTAATATATTGTATTTGGGTAGCGGGATTGTACATGATTATTTTCAGTTTTTCTTAATTGATATTTAATAGTTGTACATATTTGGGGCACACGTGATATTTTTATACATGTATACAATGTGTAATGATCACATCAGGGTAATTGAGATAATTTATCACCTCAAACATTTATCTTTCCTTTGTGGTAGGAACACTGCATATCGTCTGGTCTAGCCATTTTGAAATAGACAATAAATTATTAACTATAATTTCTCCACTGTACTATTAAGTACTAGAACTTATTCCCTCCATCTAAGTGTATTTGTATACCCCTTAACCAACTTCTCTTCATCTCTCCCTCCCTCCTTCCTTTCCCAGCCTCTGGTAACCACCATTCTACTTTCTACCTCCATGAACTCCATTTTTTTAGCTCCCACATATGAGTGAGAACATGTGATATGGGTCTTTCTGTGCCTGACATTTCATTTAACATAATGACCTACAGTTCCATCCATGTTACTGCAAACGACAAGATTTCATCCTTTTTTATGGCTGAATAACATTCCACTGTATATATGAGATACATTTTCTTTATCCATTCATCCTTTGGTAGACACTTAGGTTGATTCCATATCTTGGCTATTGTGAACAGTGCTGTAATAAACACAGGAATGCAGATATCGCTTTGATATATCTTTCTTTTGGGTATATACCCAGTAGTGGGATTGATGGATCATATGGTAGTTCTATTTTTAGTTTTTTGAGGAACCTCCATAGTGTTTTCCATAGTGGCTGTGCTAATTTATACTCCTACCAAGAGTGTACAAGCATTCTCCTTTCTCTAAATCCTCACTGGAATTTGTTACTTTTGTCTTTTTGATGGTAGCCATTCTGACTGAGGTGAGATGATATCTCATTGTGGTTCGGATTTGCATTCCCCTGATGGTCAGTGATGTTGAGCATTTTTTCATATACCTCTTGGCCATTTGTATGTCTTCTTTTGAGAAGTGTATATTCAGGTCTTTTGTCCATTTTAAAATTGGATTATTTGATTTTTGCTATTGAGTTGTTTGAGTTCCTTATATATTCTGGTTATTAACCTTTGTCAGATGGATAGTTTGCAAATAATTTTCTCCCATTTAGTAAGTTATCTCTTCACTTTGTTAATTGTTTCCTTTGCTGTGCAAAAGCTTTTTAGCTTGATGTAATCCCATTTGTTTATTTTTGCCTTTCTTGCCTGTGCTTTTGAGGACTTACCCAAAACATCTTTGCCCAGACGGATGTCTGTAGTGTTTCCCCAATGTTTTCTTCTGATAGTTTCATAGTGTCAGGTCTTATAAGTCTTTAATCCATTTTGAGTTGATTTTCATATATGGTAAAAGATGGGGATCTAGTTTTATTTTCCTGCATGTGGATATATAGTTTTTCCAGCACCATTTATTAAAAAGAATGTCCTTTCCCCATTGTCCTTGGTGCCTTTGTCAAAAATTAGTTGATTGTAAGTACATGGATTTATTTCTCGGTTCTCTATTCTTTTCCATTGATCTATGTGTTCCATTGGTACTGTTCGAATGTCAGTACCATGCTGTTTTTGTTGCTATAGCTTTGTAGTATAATTTGAAACCAAGTAGTGTGAGACCTACAACTTTGTTCTTTTTGCTCAGGCTTGCATTAGATATTTGGGGTCTTTTGTGGTTCCATACAAATTTTAGGATTATTTTTTCTATTTCTGTGAAGAATGTCATTGGTATTTTGGTAGGGATTACATTGAATCTGTAGATTACTTTCAGTAGTATAGCATAGATATTTTAACAATATTAATTCTTCCAATTCATGAGCGTGGGATATCTTTCCATTTTTTGTGTTTTCTTCAATTTCTTTTATTGGTGCTTTACAGTTGTCCCTGTAGAGATCTTTCACTTTGGGGGTTACATTTCTTCCTAGCTTTCTTGTGTGTGTGGCTATCGTAAATGAGATTGCTTTCTTGATTTCTTTTTCAGATTGATCACTTTCAGCATGTAGAAACACTCCTGATTTTTGTATGTTGATCTTATGTCCTGCAAATTTACTGAACTCATTTGTCAGTTCTAAGAGGTTTTTTGGTGGAGTTTTTAGGATTTTTAAAATATAAGCTCATGTTATCTGCAAATAAAGATAATTTGTCTTCTTTTTTTCCAGTGGATGCCTTTCATTTCTTTCTCTTGCCTAATTGCTCTGCCTGGGACTTCCAGTAACATGTTGAATAGAATGATAAAAGTGGGCATCCTGTATTGTTCCAGATCTCGGTGGAAAGGCTTTCAAATTTTCCCCATTTGGTATGATATTAGCTATGGGTTTGTCTTATCATGTTGAGATATGTTCCTTCCTATACCCAAGTTGTTAAGAGTTTTTATGATGAAGGGATGTTGAATTTTACTGAATGCTTTTTTAGCATCTATTGAAATGATCATATAGCTTTTGTCCTTCATTCTGTTGATATATGTGTTGTGTCACATTGACTGATTTGTGTATGTTGAACCATCTTTGCATCCCAGGAAAGAATCCCACTTGATCATGGTGAATGATCTTTTTAATGTGTTGTTGCATTTGGTTTGCTAGTATCTTGTTGAGGATTTTTGCATCTGTGTTCTTCAAGGATATCGGCCTGCAGTTTTCTTTTTTTGTTGTGTCCTTGTCTGGTTTTGATATCAGTGTAATGATGGCCTTGTAGAATGAGTTTGAAAGTATTCCATCCTCTTCAATTTTTTGAAATAGTTAAATAGAATTAGTATTAGTTCTTCTTTAAATCTTTGGTAGAATTCAGCAGTGAATCTGTTAGGTCCTGGGATTTTTGGGGGGGAGACTTTTTATTACTGCTTCAATCTCATCATTCATTATTGGTCTGTTCAGATTTTCTATTTCTTCATGTTTCAATCTTGATAGGTTATATGTGCCCCCAATTTTTCCCTTTCTTTTAGGGTTTCCAATTAGTTGGCATATAGTTGTTCATAGTAGTCTCTAATGATCCTTTGTATTTCTGGGGTCTCAGTTGTAATGTTTCCTTTTTCATCTCTGATTTTATTTATTTGTATTTTATCTCTTTTGTTCTTAGTCTAGCTAAAGGTTTGTCAATTCTGTTTATCTTTTTGAAAAAACAACTTTTCATTTCCCTCTTTGTACTGCTTTTGTTGCATCCCATAGATTTTGGTATGTTGTATTTCCATTTTTGTTTATTTCAAGAAAATTTTGAATTTCCTTCTTAATTTCTTCCTTGACCCTTGGTCATTCAGGAGCATGTTGTTTAATTTCCACGTATTTATACAGTTTCCAAAATTCCTCTTGTTGATTTCTATTTTTATTCTGTTGTGATCAGAAGAGATACTTGTACTTAATATGATGACTTTTTTGGATTTTTTGAGACTTGTTTTATGGCGTAACGTAACATGTATTCTGGAAAATATTCTCTGTGCTGATGAGAAGAATGTATTTTCTGCAGCAATTGAATGAAATGTTCTGTAAATGTCTGCTAGGTCCATTTGGTCTAGAGTATAGTTTAACTTCAATGTTTCTTTTTGATTTTCTGCCTTGATGATCTTTCCATTGCCCAAAGTGGGGTGTTGAAGTTTCCTACCATTATTGTATTGCAGTCTATCTCTCCCTGTAGATCTATTAATATTTGCTTTATAGATTTTGGTGCTCCAGTGTTAGGTGCATATGTATTTACTATTGTTATATTCTCTTGTTGAATTGACCCCTTTAGCATTATACAATGATCTTTGTTTCTATAGTTTTTGACTTAACATCTACTTTATCTAAGTATAGCTACTCTGGCTGGGGTTTTTTTGTTTTGTTTTGTTTTGTTTTGTTTTCATTTGTGTAGAATATCTTTTTCTATCCCTTCACTTTCAGTCTATGTGTGTCTTTATAGAGGAAGTGAGTTTCTGTTTCTTGTAGGCAGCATATAGGTGAGTCTTGTTTTTTAATCCATTAAGCCACTCTGAATTTCAAATTTTACTTTCAAATTTTAAAACTAGTTGCTTATGTCATGTTTTTAACATTTATAGCTTAGGAAAAAATTGGGCTGTGTATGATGTGACCATATAGCAATAAGACAGATTTTACTGGCAAATAGACATTAGTCTCAATCCTTGTTGGTCACTCATCCACACTACCTATGTGTGTGGCTCTGTCCTGCTGCTCTGTGTCTCTGCCTTAGATCTGTCTTGCTCCTACCTGTTTGTGCATCTGACTCCTGTCTGTCATTTCAAAAGGCAAGATTCAGCTCTCTGTCTCCATCACTTCGCATACCACCTGAACAAATGAATGAGTTATTGCTAAATAATACCCATAGGAAATAAGAATGCCAAGGACACAGGGATGAAAAGTAACAGCTAAATGGGGTTTAAGAGAAAAGCAGTTTGAACACACCTCTGAATTATGTCTAAGTTACTGAGTTATGAAGCCTGAAGGCAGAGAATTCAGTTTGTAAAATTCAAAGTAAAATATGTGCAAGATTGGTATAAATCAAATATGCCATAAAGCTAATGAAAATGTGGAATTTATCTTTACCAGACATGGTTGGCCTCATTACCCACTCGTGTCTTCTCTTCTCATCTCTCCTGCCACTTGTGAGTAATGAGGCTCTAGGAGAGAGACTGCGCATCCTGGGTGCTGACGGCACATGTTTTCTCTGCCTGTGTCTCTGTGCTGGGTGGAGCATGGGTCTGTGGCTCTATGTGCTGTGAGACAGTGCATTTCAGACCACCAAGCTCAGTTAACTAATTCACTGTCACCATTCCTCTTTGCCATGCCCCTACTCTGTTAGTAAAGAAGACAAATGCATGACCAACTTCTGTTTTCTCAAAAATATCAGCTTGCAAAAATTTCCAAGTGACCTTGCCCTTCAGGATATTTTTAAATTTCACTGTCAGCAGGTCTTTCCGATGAGCCCTAAGAGTCAATGTTTGTAGGATTTTTTTTTTACCTTCTCATTTATAGTGAAACTCTGATCAGATTGATAGATGGGAGTCATGTTCAATTAAAGTGACCAAAATTTTGTATTTTTCTCTTAAATCTAAGGGAATTAATTTTGTTTTGAGTGCCCTAAATACATTTTGTAGGTTTAAGAAAAATCCTTTTTTTAAACTTACATTTATTTTCCATGCCTTGCTCTTTTTTGCCTGAGCTTCAGAATCAGAATAGCAACAGTGAATGAGCCACATAAGAGGAGCCCATTCTAGAATGCAAACTGAGAGGCAGCAAGTTTTCAATAGCACTGGCCAGGGAGGCTGCAGGTGTGAGGGGTCTGTGGCTGTCCTACTGGCCATGACAGTGCCCTCTTCAGCCTTTTGTCTCATTGTCCAGACCAGGAACTAGACATGGACGCAGAGCAGCTTTGCCACCGAGTGTCGGCTGACACCATTTCTGTTTGGCAGTGTGCTGTGATCTGCGTGCTAAACCCTCATTTACTCTGCACATGTTTACTCTGCAAGGGAAATAATTACTGCCTAGAAACCGGTCCAAGAAATACTGAATGCCTCAATTTTCTAAAAATATGTATCTCAAAAAATGTTTTGATTTTTTTATACCTCCATTTGCTTTCATTTTGAAGGATTAAGTGGAATATAATAGTTGTGATGACGAGTAATCATTTTGTAACATGGGACTGAATTCAATGTACACCTGTAAGGGAATCCAAAATGTTGCTACTGTTGGTATACACGCACGGAGCAGTTAATGTGCCTCATTTGTATTAAGTGCTCAAATGTCATGTGAGCCAGTTCCAAATTGGAGGCCAGCAAGGGAAAGGAGTAGGGCCTCCAAGGTAGCTTCAAAGTAAATGTCACTTCCCTCTATCACCCTGGACATTCCCACTGAATTTCACCTCTCCTGTATTTCTGACTTTTCTGTTCCTGTGGATTATTTTTTCTAGACATGCTCAAGGAACTGTCCTCTGCCACAAATACGTGTCTGAGATGGTAGACAATTACCACCAAAGATTTCGTTTTTAGAATTTATAGCACATTCTTTTCCCTGAGGGATAGCCCCAAAGCCAAGATCAAGTCCGAGCACATCAGACAATCATATTGTTCAGTTTGTTAAGAAAGAGCTTTTCAGAGACCTGTGTGAGCTGAAATTATAGAATTTATAATCACTCCACCATAGGTCAAGTGCAAGATTGTTTATTCTTAAAGATTTCCATACTTCTTTAGTCCCTTAACAATGTTTTTTTTTTAAGTCAGAGAAGAATTTTCCAGAACTGAAAAACTGAATCATAGAGACTTCAGTGCATTCTGTAAGAAAATCAGCCCTGGAGCTGGGAACTACAACAGGATGCTGTCTCCCTCGCTGCCAGGGAAAGGCCTGGGCTTGTCCTGACTCTGCCCTTGGGTCCGGCACTGTCCTGTTCCTTGTCTGTATAATGGGGACAAGAAGACCCACCCCCTTGCAGGGTTGTTGAGAAGATCAAATGTGAGACTGCACATGAGGAAGACAACACAGCTCCTGGTTTGTCTGCTGATGCACACAAAATAGTGGCTGCGTTTCTTAATAAAAATACCTGACTAAATGAGGAGTCACGGGACACTCCCCTGCCCCCGGCATGGGCAGGGCCCCGTGCCTCCCCCACTCCTCCTGAGGGCCTGGCACTGCCGTTCCCTGGGCCCTCAGCTGACTCCTTCGCTGCCTGGTAGTCCTTGCTGGAATGTCACACACCCAATGAGGCCCACCTGCACCTCCCTACTTAGACTTGCAACCCTCTACCACTTGGGCATCCTCAGGCCCCCTGACTGGCTCTTGTTCTTGCCTGCTAACCTGTCGTCCAACCGTGCAGTGTCCTTGTTCTTCTGTTTATTGTAGATCTTGCCCCCACCGGAATGGAGATTCTTCTAGGGATGCCTGTTTGATTCACTGCATGTGTTCCAACCCCTGGAGCAGCACCTGGCACGTAATAGGTGCTCAAGAAGGATTTATTGAGAGTGAATGTGTATTTCACATGTCTGTGTAATATCACTATATGTTTATAATTCTTGGTTCCATTTTAAAAGTACCAATTCTAGTAAAAAGACAAGATTGTAATTTCTCTAATGTAGTTTGGCTAATGATAGTAATAATAAAGTGATAATGCTGCAGATTTGTAATTTTTTCTGGGATACTTTTGAATGTAAATATTACACTGAGGCTATAAAACATCTTCAAAATTAGTTCTTAGATGAACCATCAAATCATCACATTAGAATGATCATGAAACGTCTACTTTAAAGAAATTGTTTGTTTTGCTGATTTTAGGGTGTGTCTGAAACAATTCCTTTTTCAGGGATAAGCTTATGGACCATTATCAAGATATCAGCAAAGCACTCACCAAAATTGATAAATCTAAAAATGGCTACATAGCCATATCCAGGATACAGAAAGTACTGCAAGAATGCGGTTGTTCTCTCACGGAAGAGGAGCTGACCAATCTTCTAAGCAGGTCTCTTTTGACTAGCTTACACATGTTTCTCACTGTACGAAAAACATGCTGCCAAGTTGCTTTTATGTCTTCCATATGTCCATTCAAACAGCCTTTTGACATTAAAATAACCTCATATTCCTTTTGGCTGGGCTATGTTAGAATGGGTTTGAGTAAACCAAAAGCAGAAAGAGAAAGCAGTTTGACAAATGAATGCCTAACTTCCTGATGTGTGTTAGCAGCAGCAGCAGCATTTTTAAACATGTTTTTATTTTATCCAAGTTATTCAGGCACTTAGACAGGAGTCAAATGGTTCTACAAGGCTCATCACTGGAAACAGCGGCCCCTTGGCCCTGCCATGGCCTTCATTCCCCTCACTAGAGTCAACAGCCTTCAACGCTTTGGGCTGATGTCTTTTGGTACCAAATGTCCCTCTTTCTAAGTGACAAGCATGTATTGCTCCTTGTTGATTTATCCCTTTTAGGCAGTGTCTATTGACATCCTACCAGGAAGATGTGGGTTTAACTCTTTTCCACTCATCACATGCCATCACCCCAGGGAAACAACCCAAACTTCTCTCCATGTACTCACCATGCTGCTGTGTCACATTCGGGGTTAGATCCACATTCAGCACCTACATTGCCATGACTAGCTGATTACTTTTCTTTTCTATGTAGCACTTTTCCCCTGAAGTTAAATTATCTTATTTTTTACCGTTGTTCATTTAGTTTCCTTTGTACTCGTTATCACGAATTAAATCCCCAACTCACCCCTAATTGTGAAATCTCTTATCAGTGTGTTCAGACACCTCAGCTGATCTTTCAGCTTCATCTTTTGATAAAGATGGCTCTTTTCATGTTCTTCAATTCTCAGAAATTTTCTTGATTTATTTTATTAAGGGGTTCCTCTCCTGTTCTTTCTGAAACTCCTATTGTTATTAAATATTTAACTGCCTAGATTGTTCTTATATATTTTTAAATCTTTCTCTTCTATTTTTATCTCTTTTTCTTTTTGCTCCACCTTCTCATAGATTTCTCAGTTGTGGCTCCTGAGCCTTATTTTGAGATTTTTGTTTCTGCTGTAATACTTATATTTCTGATTACTAGAGCTCATTTTTGTTCTTTGAGTGTTCCTTTTTAAAAGCATCATGTTCTTGTTTCATAGATGCGTTTCTCTAAAGATATTAGCAATAGACTTTTAAAAAAGGTTTTCTTTACCTGAGAAGTCTCTCCTCAGTGTTGCTATTTAAAACTATGCTCTATGTTAGATACTTTCCTCAAAAATATGCTTATATTAACAATGCAGGGTACTACAACGTGGATTAGCAATTCTGTGCAGATAGGGAGAGCTTTTTCCCTTTGGTCTGAACTGTAGGGTAATCTGGCATGTAGTTTCCTTGAGGGCACCCAGTGTCAGTATTCTTAAAACTTTTCTTTTGGCCTGCTCAGAGAATAGAGTTGCCAGATAAAACATAGGA
Source organism: Lemur catta (assembly GCF_020740605.2). Classification (NCBI taxonomy): domain Eukaryota; kingdom Metazoa; phylum Chordata; class Mammalia; order Primates; family Lemuridae; genus Lemur; species Lemur catta. The sequence goes on from NC_059133.1 coordinate 5,260,731, forward strand.
TGCACAGTTAAATTAAAATTATAGAGAAACCATAATTTTTAAATATGTCTCACACAATATTTTTGATATACCAAAAACATATTTTTATCTGAAATTCTGATTTGACTGGGTATCCCTCTGGGTTTGGCTTGTTGGTTTGTTGGTTTGCTACACGTGGCAACCCAAGAAGAGAAGACTCTTTGGTCTTCTCCTGCCCATACTCTATGAGCTGACTGGGGGAAGAAGGCTGGAAGTTTCACCAGTCAGTGTGGTAAGCTGAATAATACCCTCTAAAGAGATCCAAGGCCTAATTCCTAGAACCTGTGAACATTACTTTCTTTGGAAAAAGGATCTTTACAGATGTGATTAAGCTAAGGATCTTGAGGAGACTACCTGTCCTGTCTTCATAAGTGTTCTTATAAGAGGCAGGCACTAGCTACTTGGGGGGCTGAGGCAGGAGGATCCCTTGAGCCCAGGAGTTAGAGGTTACAGTGAGTTATGATTGTACCACTGCACTCCAGCCTGGGTGATAGAGCAAGACCCTGTCTCTAAAACATAAGTTAATAAGTAAATAAATAAATAAGGCAGGCAGAAGGAGATTTGATGCAGGAAGAAGTGGGACCATGTGACCAGGGAGGTGGGGATTGGAATGGTGTGGCCAGGAGCCCGCCTTTGGCAGAAGCTGGAAGGGGCAGAGCACAGATTCTCCCCCAGAATCTCCAGAGGGAGCACAGCTGGGCCAGCACCAGGAAGCTGATTATGGACTTCTGGTGTCCAAAACTTCAAGAGAATAAATTTGTGTTGTTTTAAGCCACCAGGCATGTGGTATTTTGTTACAGAGCCATGGGAAACGGGTAGAGTCAGTGTAGACACTTTCACTTAATCCCCCTCTTTTCACTGGGAGCCCTCCCTACCTTGAACAAGGGAGCTGCCCTCCCGTTCGGGAACACCATCTCCAGGGAATACGCCTCCAGACCCTCTGCCGGGTAGGGACAGGCACCCAGCCACATGGGGTTTGGAGAGGACTCTGGGGTCTAATTGCTTCCCACATTGACTGCCACACTAGAAAAATATTTTTTCCTCAGGGCCACAGTGTTTTATTATGAAAATAGAATAAAAATTTCAAAAACAAAACGATCCTTCCTAATTTAATGAAAAATTTGTTATTTTTTATTGTTTACTGTGCGTGAGTTATATGCAACTTGAAAAATAGTTCTCATGGCTCCCAAGGTGAAGATGCCTGAGTTACATATGCCTCACAAGGCCCCAGGCTCAAAACTAGCGTGAGTTAAATACAACTCACATGGCAGTTAATGTGTTAACCAATCCTTCTATTTTAACCCCTTTTATCCCTACTTTTAGATGGAGCTTATACCACCAATTCCAGAGTCTCTGAGAGTATTTGCAGAGTATGCAGGTTTACCTCTTTCCCACATTCCTTCTGTTGGCTTTAGGAGGTGATTTCTTGGATTCTCAGACATTCATTCACACTCATCCGCAGGGGCACCAGCACTTGTTGTCTTCTTTCACCTTCTCTTAGTCCTTAGGGGATTTTGCCTGTGGTCCTCAAACTCCAGTGACCATCAGAATCACGGGGAGACTTGTTAAAACTCAGTTGTGGGCCCCTCCCCCAAAGTTTCTGACTCAGTAGGTCTGAGAGTTGACATTTCTAACAAGGACTCAGGTGAGGCTGCTGCTGCTGCTGCTGTGCTAGGGCACCCCACTTTGAGAACCACTTCCTTATGCCTTGTTAAAACTCCCTTTCCTGTCATTTTATAACAGAAGGGTTGAGTGGGAACAAAACTAGATATGTGTGTTCAAGCCACCTTATTTAACTGCAAGTCTTATCCACACTGAAATAACTTAGAGTTAATTGCCTGCTCTGACTCCTTCATATGCATTTCTGTCTTGCAGTGTAATTTAGCTGCGCTGTCTGAATGCACGAATCTTATGTCCCCCACTTTGTAAGGGGAGAATATTAGCAGTCCTACCCCAGCTTTTAAAGCAATTTTTCCTGCTTGCTCTAGAGTTTGCAGTATACATTCACAGCTAGCCTAAGCCCACTTGCGAATAACATGATGCAACTTCACAGGACGTACAGGAACCTTGCAACAGAGTATTCCTAATCCTTCCCTCCTGTACCTAATAACGTGGCTGTCATTCACTCACCCATGTGCTATAATCATCCAATACATTGTTATTATTACCACTTTGATCAACTGAGAATAAGAATATAAGATTCTCTTTCACCTTTATTTATTCCTTCTCTGAAACCCTTTCTTTATGCAGATCTGTATGATTTTTTCCTTCTCTCTGAACAATGACTTTTTGCATTTCTTGAAGGGCAGGGCTGCTGGTGATAAAATCTCTCAGTTTTTGTTTGTCTGAGAAAGTCTTTATTTCCCCTTCATTTTAGAAGGATAATTTCACTGGTTATAGCATTTTAGGCTGGTGGGTTTTTTTTTTTTTCTTTCAACGCTTGAAATATTTCAGTCCATTCCCTTCTTGCATGGTTTTTGGCAAGAAGTCTGATGTAATTCTTATCTTAGTTCCTTTATAGGGAAGTTTTTTTTACCCCAAGATTTTCTGACTTCTTTCAAGATTTTCTCTGTCTTTAGTTTTTTTCTCCAGTTTGCATATAATGTGCACAGGTGTAGATTTTTTGGTATTTATCCTGCTTGGTGTTCTGTGAACTTCCTGGATCTGTGATTTGGTCTCTACACTTAATTTTGGAAACATCTCAGCCATTATTACTTTAAATATTTTTTCTGTTCCTCTTTTTTTCTCCTTATGGTATTCCAATTATGCAGATTTTTGATATTTAGAAATTGTCCCACAGTTCTTGGATATTCTGCCCTATTTTCCCCCACTATTTATTCTCTTTGCATTTCTGTCTGAGAAGTTTCTGCTGACACCCTTCAAGCTCACTGATTCCCTCCTTAACCACGTCCGGTCTCCTGATGAGCCTTCAGAGTCAGTCTTCATTTCTGTTGTAGCGTTTTTTGATTTCTAGCATTTCCTTTTGATTCTTTCTTAACGTTTCCACCTCTCTGCTTACATTGCCCATTTGTTCTTGCATGTTGTCTACTTTTTCCATTAGAGCACTTTACGTATTAACTATAATTATTTTAAATCCCCTGTCTGATCATTTCAAAATCTGTGTCATATTCAAGTCTGCTTCCGATGCTTGCTTGGTCTCTTTAGACTGTCTTTTCTTGCCTTTTTACATGCATTGTAGTTTTTTTGTTAATATTTTAGAAAGCCAGACAGGAACTGAGGTAAACAGGGCTTTAGTGTGAGATTTTATAATTTGGCTAGGAGGTGGGCTGTGGCTAGTGTTTGCCATAGCTGTCAGTGCCAAAGGCTTTGGTTTCTTCCGGTGTCCTTGTTTTTGCTTCTCCTATTTTCTTGGGCTTCCCTAGGAACTCCCTCTTAAATAGAGACTGTGTTTTGCAGCTCTTTCAGTTGTAATCCGTCATTATTACGCTGGAGCTGGGTTAAGGTAGTGGTAAGGTATTGGGAGGGGAAACATTCTAGTCTTGTGATTAAATCTCAGTCTTTTAGTGGGCTGAGTTCCTGGGCTACAACCTTTAGAAATGTTTCTTAGCTTTTTTTTTCCTCCCTCAAGTAAGACAGGAAGGCTAGAGGGGGCTGGAGTTGGCTAACTGTGCTTCCCCCAAAGCTGAGATAGGCTTTGGTAAAGTCTTTTCCCTTGGAAAGTCATTGTGGAGAAGACCCTGGACATATTTTACAAGAATTGCTCTTCCCCTTCCCCTGCCAGCACCACAAGGGGACCTTTCCCAGATCTTCACTGTGAGAAGCTGGTGGGATTCCTGCTGGTAAAGCCCATGGAAGTGGGCGGGGGTGGCTAAGAGTAGGTCCTGGAGCTTCCTGCTCTCACTCTAATCCACTCGCAGCCTTCACTGGTTTGTCAGCGTTAGCGTGTGGGTGCCCCTGCCAGCCTGGGGCTACGAAGCTTTGCGCTAGGAAAACAGGTCCCAACTGTCTCTCCAGGTTACAGGGTGACATTTTGCCCTGTGGTCTTGACTCTCTGATAGGCCCAAGAAAAACCACTGGTATTCAGTTTATTCAGCTTGTTTCTTGTTACAAGTATGAGAGCAACACTTCTGAGCTCTACACATGTCGGAGCTCCCTTCCTCTTCCCACCACTTTCTCCTCTTTCCATGTCCCATCTTTTGGCAGCTGCACTTTGGTTTGTACTTTGGAAAAGGTAGTTAAATTTAACCTTCTATCCTCTGGCTGCAACCAAGTCCTTCCCACTTGGTTCATAGGTTGCTTCTAAAACTTGAAAATCATTAAACACCATTTCATTATTATAACTATTTAAGTATTGTTCAATGTCAACAAGTAATGAATGAAAATTAGCTTTTTTCCCCCTCAGTAGTACTAGCCCTGAGCCTCTGGCCTTAATGTCAAATAGATTTTCTTTCATAGATTTCATTTGTTGCTGAAAATCATACTACATTTATCTCAGTCCATTCAGGCTGCTATAACAAAATACCATTAACTGGCTGGCTTGTAAATAGCAGAAATTTATTTCTCGCAGTTCTGGAGCTGAGAAGTCCAGTATCAAGGCACTGGCAGATTCAGCATCTGGTGAAGGAAGTGGGCTTCCTGGTTCATAGATGTCCATCTTTTCAGTGTATCCTCGGGAGGCAGAAGGGATGAGGGTCTCTCTGGGGCCTCTTTTACAAGGGCACTAGGTCCATTCATAAGGCCTCTGCCCTCATGACCTAGCCACCTCCCAAAGGCCCCACATGCTAACACCATCACCTTGGGGGCTAGGATTTCAATATATGAATTTTGAGGGGACACAAACATTCATTCCATAGCAACATGTTAAATTTGTTTCATATTTATACTACAATTATATTGGATAGGTTATTTGTCTCCTGGAGTTTCTAATATACTCTTTGTTTTTCTTGCATTATTTGCCTTTATTTTACCTTGTCAAATAAAGACAAATTCATACTCAGGTAAAAGAGACTCCATTTGAAAAGACTACTGCAATATTGTAATAGGGAGAGGAGGATTCTTGCAATGGGAAGAATGCTCCAACTATGAAATTTGTAAGCATCTCAACAGTCAAGGAGGAAAGGGCTTTTCTTTAATAGGGAAGAGTGAACAAGGCGAGAAAGCATCTAGCATGGAGAGTGAGATGAGTGAATAGCGTGATCAGACAGACGGGGCAAGAAATGCCTTTCCTTGTGGTCAGTCTCAGGAGGCGCCATTCAGGCATGGCTGTTCCCCATTCCCACACTGGCTCACGCCGAGGTGGGCCAAAGTTCAGGGGTCGGGGAAGGAGAGAAGCTTAACGAAACTGTGGTCAGGTTAGCAGGTATTTTGTCCAGACTAGTCAGTGGGTACAAACAGTTCAGCTAATCATTAATGAGAATGAGAAGGGGAATTTGGAAGGTCTGTGTCTAAGTTGTCAGAGGTAAACCTGGGAGCATCTTTGATTCTTTTCTAAGCCTAGTGCAGAAAAGGTGGTTCTTTGTAGTAGCCCTTTCCAAGGACATACAGGGTGGGGTGATTTCTTTGGCCACTTCTGTTTTCTAGGAGGAACAGGGCTCAGGTAAAATCCGACATTGTCAACCTGCAGGTTTCCCCAGCGTTCTATCCCACTTTCTGTTCTCTTGAGTTTTTTCCTCTGGCACCTCCATCCCAGAGCCTGGCCCCCAGGGCATCCTGGACTGCCTCCACAGTTCTCCTGGGTTGGAGCCCCTGTTTCCTACATCCCACATCTCTTTATATCTTGACTTACATTCTTCTTTTGCTGGAGTACTCCCTGAAGTAATTTCCTAAGAAAGGATAGACAGAAAGTAAATTTTCTGAGTTCTTGTTGATCTGAAGTCTTTAAAAATTCTCCCCACACAGCTTATCTGAGCACAGAATCCTTAGAGTGAAAATCATTTTCCCTTAAAATTTTGAAGACGTTGCTCCATTGTGTTTGAGCTGTGAGAAGTCCAGAGCATGTATGCACACAAGGGTGTGTGTACAGAGAAAGGGAGGGACATTCATCCTCAAATGCCTGTATGGTTTTTTCTTCCTTAAACAGGATCTCCTCTCACTGAATCTGTTGCCAGCTGAACAGGAATTCATGTGCATTCAATGAATAAATCATGGGAAAATAGCAGCAGATAAATAACTAACTAAATGATTATAAGAGAGTCTTGTTAAAACATAGTTAGACTTGATACTTTTATAAACAATAACAAAAGGATTGTGGAATTTCTGTAGTCCACCTTTCAATGGGGGTGATCAACTTTTTTATGCGTTGAAACCTTAATAAGGATCCATCGCTTAGTTGCTTGTTTCCTCTCAAAGACCCCTTGATGATAAACATCTCTGTTATTTGTAATCATATGTAGATTATTCTTTTCTAGATCCAAAATAGACTTTTCTAAATACTACTGAGGAGATTAGCATATGCATTTGATTTTATTACTACATCTTAATACCACATTGGCAATTTAGCCTGCTGATGAAATAGTGTTAATTGTCCTTTTCCTTCGTGTCTCCATCATGCGAGCCGACCCGACGCGGGGCCTGTGCGAGGCTGCTCTGCAGCTGTGGGTTGGAAAACTCGGCTTTTGGCTCGTCTTCTTTAGAAGCAGATATGTGAGTCACTGGAAACTTCTCTCTCCGGCTTACCAACATTGCAAGTGGCTCCACTTGGACACTTGCACCCCGTCCTGCTGAAAGAAAGTTTAGGTGTTTGAGTGCCAGGGGACTCCCCAGAGAGCTGAAGTTACAGCAATGTGAACTCTGAATGCAATTCAACTTTATTTTGAATTATTTTACATCTTTAATAGGTGTATTCTATGTTCTATGAAACTTTTCGATTTTATCTCACAATCTAGTCTTTCAGAATTTAGAGGTAATTTCTTCTGTGTTGGAGTCGAGAACATGAAGGAACCTCTGTTTCTACATGGATGCCCTTTTTGAGATATATATTCAGGGGGAATTTTTATTTGCAAAATATCTTCTGAGTGCTTTTGGCTTGACCACTTCATTTCAACCACTCTTGAAAAAGAACTTGACGTGTATTTTATTCAGTTCTTCTTCTCCTTTTTACAGTCTTTTGACATTTTCCCTTCTTTTCAAGTTCCATTGCTACTTCTAAGTCCAGCCCTACCGTTCAGGCCTGGATGGCCACGGGAGCCTCCATCCAGACTACTGGACCTACCTGCCCGCCACCGCACAGGCTGGCTTCAGAGTCACCTCCCCGTCATGCTGCTCTGGAGATGCCACATTCCCGTCCAAGCACTGTCAACTTCCCTGGTCCTAGGACTAGATTCTTTAGCCGGAACCCCCTTACCATCTTCTGCTCTGCCAAGCAGTGAGCCCTGCTGTGCCAGGCAGGGCACCTGTGGCCCCGCAGCTGGCAGTGGCCGTGCTCTCACCTCCCGTAGCCCGTCCCTTGTTTCCCTCTGTGGCAGTATTTGTGTGCACCTGCCTACGAGCAGAGCTAACTGGCATGTACACACCTACGGCGCAGGGAACAGTGTCTCAAAATTATTCACTTTTGCCACACTGTTCTGTGTTCAGCAACTGTTTGTTCAATGAGTTAAGTGGTAGGGTGGGTTTTAATACATTCTTCTCTTTCTTTGGGGACAAGTTGGGGAATCAGCTGGCGTGATAATTCTGTCAGTTACGCTGACTTCTTGAGAGCGCTGGAGAACAGCATGCTGGCAAGAGCTCAGCTGAAAGAGAAAGAGGAGAGCCTGCCAATCAACTTTTCCACGCTGGCCCCAGAGGAGGTTGTGAAGAACATCCAGGAGGTGGTCGAGTCTTCCCAGCCCGCTTTGTTAAAGGTATGGCAGACTGAACGTGCTTTATTGGGAAAACTCATCGCAACTCGGGCAGACGCCTTTCAGCCATCCCACTCCTCCAGGACCCTTCCTGCCTCTTTCCATTCTCCTTGGCGTGTCTAGCTCATCAAGAGCAGATTGTTTATTTGAACAAATGTGTATCCATTTTTGCCCTACAGAAAACTACCACGATTCCACCCCAGCACTTGCTCTCGAGGTGCAAGTGCTCAGTACTTAGCAAATCCTGGGTGTGGGGTGAGGTCAGGGGGTTCCGGTCACAGAGGGTAGAGAACAGGGCCCTTGGGCAAGAGTGAACTTGGCACATCCAGTGAGCTCTCCGTGTGGCCAGGCACGGGCCCACAGAGATGAGGGATGAAAGGTGGTCTTGAAGAGGTTGAGTGGGGCTGGCTGTGGCACAGAGACTAGGCCACCAGGAGCTAGGAGAGTCACCCAAGTAGATTGTCATTGCACAGCTTACATTTGTGTGTCACTTGAGAGGGAGTGTGGAATGATGCTGCTAACCACACTGGTGTCCTTGGAAAGAGTGCTTTGGAACCACGCTCCTGGAAAGGTGGTGGTCCCCAGACTGGCCCACGATGAGTTTCCTACTTCCCATGGGAAGCTGGCACCCACAGCCCAAACAACCCCAGCCAAACCAGACTTAAAGAGCCACTGAAAACCCCTAGGGCCATGTGCACTAAGTCCCCAGAGTGAAAATCCCCTCTGACGTCACAAAGTCCTGGCTGTGCACTGAGCATTCAGTGTTGCACTGGGGAGAGGGTTCCCCAGTAGCTTTGCAGACAGCCTGCTCTGTCCCCTGGGTGCTTTGGTGGGCCACCAGCCCTGATGAGATTCCATGAGTCTTTTTTTCTCTTTGATCATAACCTTGCAAGGTGGGATTACTGGTTCCACTCTACAGGAGGGGAAATTAAGGCTCAGAGTGAATAAACTTGCCCGAGGTCACACAGGGAATATGTAGCAGAGCCAGGAACGTGGCTAGAAAGGGGAAAGTGGGCTTGTCCCAGCCTGTCTTGTCCAAATCCAAGTGGTTTGAAGAGTTAAAGTCCTGAGGATCTTTAATTGAGCTGTGCTGTTCACTATCCATGACTTTTGGAAATCGACTTTAGTCGCTTAGAGTTTTACGAGGATTTTGCATTTTTATGTCTTTATTTTCATGATTATCTAAGGAAACTTAGTAGGCGCATGTTGTGGGTCACCTGGAGACACGTGACAAGGTGCTACCAGACCGCCAGCGCCAGAGCTTGTGCTTGAGGTTGCCCTGCCCAGTGGTCACCTAGGAAGGTTCACGAACTCAGATGTCCACAGGGGCCAGGAGTGAAATAGATGACGGGGCCCCAGCAAGCCGGGGAGCACAGCCTGGCTAAAGGCAGCCTCCCCTCACCCCACCCGACTGTCGCTGAGCTGGACAGTGGGCCCAGAGTCCCTAGATCTTGTCATTTTTTATGAGAAGCTGTAAGTCTCCTGATTTCTGAATGTCAGCACATATTTCAGATTTTTCAAAAGCACTGTGCGGGCCAAATAAACCCATTTGCGGGATGGCTTTGCCCACTTCTAACCTAAAGTGGCACTGCTTGACAGCTATCAGGATGTTTCTCAAGCTGAGGTCCATGGAACCCTTGTGAGGAACTGTGGCTCTCACTTTTGAGAAATGCTCCTGGCGATGCGATTCTGAGTGAGAGAGTGTGGAAGATGGATCGGAGGGAGATGGGGCACGAGGGGGCAGTGCGGAGAGGAGGGGATGATGATGTCTACGGATAGCCATCAGAGGGGACCCCGACATATCTACGCATTTGTATATGTCAGTGGAGATGCCTCACACGCGTCTTGTTTCTGAAATGGCCTAACAGTACCTCACTTTTATATAACATACAGTTTTCTAAGCCTTTTCACAGTTGATTCTTCCACCGGCCCTGTGCCTTGGCAGGCTGGGTTTGCACACAGACCCAGGGAAGTGCAGTTCCTGTGGCCAGAGAAAGCTGGACCCAGGGTCACCTCTTAGGCCTGCTGAGCATTGCACAGTGCCCCCTCCATGCCACAAGCCTCCAGTTGCCCAGTAGCACAAAGCACCCAGTTTGCCATGTGCATTTTTGTGACTGTCCTCAACGTTTAGTACCTGGATAGGGCATTTTCCAGTAACTTAGTAAAACTTACAACTGCCCTCTGAATTAAGTCCGTCTTTATAGCTAAGAAGCTGAAGTTCAGAGAGATTGAGGACTTATAGTGGGCAACAGAGCCTAGGTCCAAAGACATTCCTGGCTGTAGGACCAGGGAAATGTCCCACTGTACACAGCCACCTCGTATTACTACGAGCTAAGTACAAATTTGAAACTATCTAGTAATTTTAAGGTTAATTTGGTTACACATATACCGTCACCCCCGTGAGCCAATGGGGTGTGCCTAATTATCCCTGAATGAGAATTAACAGGGGAATTTGGTTTGGGGTTTGCAGGCACATTAAATTCTTACTTAAAAAAAAAAAGATCTTAATCTACCACTTGATACAGATTTCCTAGTGCAATAAAAATGAATGATTTTATTTCGACAGATGGAAAAAAATGTGTTTTCTTTTTATAGCACATTTTTGCACTTTTTCAGTTTGACTACTATGCTGCTGGATTTGCAATGTGTACCCCAGCCCCTCCAGCACAGGCACGGGCAGCAGGGGTCTTCTCATATGTGAGGCCCCTCGGGCTCTGGCTGAGGGTCAGGAGAGGACGGTAGCCTCAGTGTAAAAGCCTATGGTGGGTGGAGGGGTGGCGGAGGGGTGGCCCCATGACCCTTCCCTTATCTGCTCCCAAAGTCAGACTCCTGCCTTGAGACACCTGCCCCGAGGCAGTGGGATCTCTCCTGAGCCTCCTGTTACAAGTCATTTGTGCTTAAAGGACCTGGAGTTTAAGAGTCGCGAGAACTTCAGCACGTTACTCTCCCCTCTCCTCTGTCAAACAGGGCTCCTGGGAGCAGGGGTGAGGGCTCTGTTAGGTCATGGGTGCCTGGGGCCAGAATTCCTCTTCACTCTTCATCCACATAGGAGCAAATAAGGTAAATTTCTCTGGAACTCAGACGCTCCCATCCTGTGTGCATATCCTCCTGTCTTAGTCCTTCAATAATGGTGCATTTATTTAGTAATTTAGAATTTATAGGGGACTTTCATATACTAGATTTCGTTTGCATTCAGCAGAAATGATACTTAAGGAAAATGTTTTTGAAATAATCACTTGACAATAGTAGCATTTACCATCTTTTTTTTCTTTCTCCGTTTTTTTAGGCATTTTCTGCATTGGATAAAGAGGACACAGGATTTATAAAGGCTACAGAATTTGGACAAGTTATTAAGGATTTCTGTTACAAACTCACAGATAGTCAGTATCATTATTTTTTGAGGACACTAAGAATTCATCTAACCCCCTATGTAAATTGGAAATATTTCCTCCAGAACTTCAGCTGTTTCCTTGAGGAGGTAAGGATGCCTGCCTGCAGCATGTAAGTGTCTCTGTGAAAACGAGCCAAAATTAGTTTTTGCAAAATGGATAATTGATTTGAACCACATCAGGTAAATTGCCAATCACCTTTTGTAATTAGCTCATCCTTAATGAAAAATTGGTATAGATTCTACATGGAGTATTAGAAGGTGGATAGCCTTTACTTTGTTGAAAAGTTTTTATTTTATTTTAACTTTCAAAGAAGTTTTAGAGCTTGCTTTTATCTGGTTGTTTTAGAGTGCTAAGGAATCTTAGATCCCAGAATATGAGCCGGGAAATGAGATTACTAGAGCAAAGAGCAGGACCATTTTTAAGGTGTTAGGTTAATAATAACAGCAGCAGCAAACACCACGGAGCGAGCACTTTCTATGGGCAGCTGCTGTTCTTAGTCCTGTGTGTGCAATTGGCTTGTGTAATCCTGTTGCGGTCACCACAAGGTCTGAGCTGTTCACGTCCCCAGTTGAGAGATGAGGCGGCTGGCACGGAGACGTCAGGCCCTGCCCACAGGCACCTGGCTGGTGAAGGGAGAGCTGACGTGCAAACCCAGAAGGCTGGGCCCCGATGCTGGGCTCCTGAGCACTGTGCTGTCTCTGAATTTTTTTATCTTCACCACTTAGATGGATGTTCCCAAACAATATAGTCTATTATATAGCATGTTTTGAAACTTCATATAAATGGTATTATATTGAATGTTGTCTTCTGTACTTATTTTTTTCTTGCTTAGTATTATGAATTTAAGATTTATTCATGTCAATACATTGGTTTTAGTTCATTTACTTAAGCTGCTATAGAAATAGTCTTAAATGAATATATTGTTTTGAGTGAACATGCTACCATTCAGTTATCATCCTCCTGTTAATGAACATGTAGGTTGTTCTCGATTTCCTCCACCACAAGCAGAGCACCAGTCAGCCCTCTGTGCCTGTCTCCTTGTGCACGCACACGGGAGCTACTCTGCGTGCAGTTGCCGAGCGGAGGGCAGGCCCGTGTTCAGCTTCCCCAGGCGCTGGCCAGCGTTCTCCTAAGTGGCCGCACCAGTGTACACTCCCACCAGCGGTACCTGAGCTCCTGGCACTCCACATCCCTCTAACCCTTGGTAACTTCCTCTGATCTGATTGTGAGTAAGGTGGGACACTCCTGTGTGTGGTTAGCCATTCCGGTTTCTTCATCTGCAAACTACCTGAAAGGATTCCAGTCAGTCCTTGGCTGGCATGTGGGTTGCAGATAACCTTCTCTAGTCTGTGACTTGTCTTTGCTCTTTGCTTGTGGTGACTCTCAGTACTTTTAATGATTATACTTTTTGTGGTTTTTAAAAGAAATATATATTCATTGTAGAAATTTGGGGAAATGTAGGAAAATATAAAAAAGAAAGCAGGAATCTAAACCCCACGATGATGGTATGATGACAAGAACAACCTCAACCACTCTTTAGTGAGCACCTGCTAAGCTCTGGGCCCTCCACGAGCACTTTCTCCTCTTGCTGTCCACGGTGAGGAAGGTGGAGCACACAGATTCCCAGCAGTCCCGTGGCCACCTCAGCAGGGAGTGGCCGTCCAGGTGGTTCAGATTTAGAGCCAGTATTCCTGGTGCCACACTGACTTGGAGATCTTTTTTTTCCTATTTTTAATGCACTTTTTTAAAAAGTGGAGATGACACTGTATTTATGATCATGTATCTTCCTTTTTTTCACTTAACATGAAATTGCACCATGTCACTTAAATGTTTTCAAACATCATTTAAAATGTCTATACAACATTCCATTGACTCCCTTATTTTTAAGCATTTAGATTTTTTCCAGCTTTTGCCACTGTACTTTACAGTGAACACTTTGTATGAAAATCTATATCCACATTTTGGATTCTCTCTTTAGGAAAGAATCCAAGAAATGAAATAATGAGGGTCAAAAGCCAGGAATATTTTTGTTGATCTCAAAAGAAGCCCCTTGTATATTGTTTTAAATAATTTTTTATAGGGATGAATCATATGAAGTTACCATTTTTAAAGTCATAGATGATTAAATAGTGACAATTTCATAAGTTTAAGCTAATATTCGTAGACATTATATTCCATCATACGCTATTTGGAATATACTGATAATTTTGAAGAAAGTAAAATCACCCCTAGGAACAACTAATATTAATATTTTGGTATATTTACATCCAGTCCCTTTTCTGTACAAACGTCTTCGGGAGTGGGGCCAAGACAGACTGTATCTGCTAGTGAGTTTGGGGATTGTCTTCTGGACTCTTACAAGTTTGTTTTTTAAGAAACATTTTTTGTTGCTATCAAAGGTAATATATGCCCATGTAGAAATAAAATTGAATTGTTGCAACAGATTTAAAAGCAGAGATCACTTGACTCACTGTTCAGCCCCAGTCCCGTTCCCCAAAAGTGACACTATTGCTTTTGCTGTTGCTTCAGCTGCCACCAGCCGGTCCCTCAGCGGTGCACTCGCCCCTGCGGTGCCCGAGTGGTGGGTCTCAGGCCCTGTGCACTGACTGGCCGTGCAGCAGACAGGATCGGGCTTTCCGCTTCCTGCCATGCGGGCGCTTCTCCTGGAGTCCCTGGCCGGCTCCCTTCTGCCTTTTCACTTACTGTCACAGCACTGGCACTCTCAGGACTCTTCATTTTCATCCAAAGTGTGGATTTCATTTGGCATGTCCCGTTCCACTGTGTGGATTCATTCACTGTCTCTGTGGACACGTGTTTCCTATGGGCTCCTGTGGACCAGGCACTGAGCTAGGTGCCAGGCTTAGCGGCGAGCAAAACAGACACAATCCCTGCCTTGCAGGAGCCTCCATTCTAGCCAGGGACCAGGAGCGAGAGACTAGATCTCATGTCAGAGAACAGCACCTGCTGTGAGAAGAGGAAGCAGAGCGAAGGGAGGGCCTGAGAATGTGATGTCTGAGCCGAGACCATGGAGGTGAGGGAGTGAGTGCAGTGACAGAGGGGAGGGACCTCAGGCACAGCCAGTATGATGGCTTGGACGGGAGGGAACTGTGCATTTGAGGGGCAGAGGGTCAGCGGTGGGTGGGTGAAGAAGAGGGCTGTTGGGCAGGGAGAGGCGGGGCCGTGTGGCCTAAGGTCCTCGTCAAGACTTTGGCTTTGAGTCTGGGTCTGCTCTGGCGGCCTTAGCAAAAGTCCTTCAAAGGACCCATGAGTGGAGGAGACTGTGCTCAAACCTCCCCAGTCTGCTGTCCTGCCTTGGGGTGGCCAGACTGTCCTGCACGTGAATCACAGGGGGCCCCTCCGCTGACTCTGGAATTAAGTCCCAAGGGTGCGGGCGTTTCTAAAGCTTTCCTGTTGCCAGCTTGCTTCCCCAGCGTCGATTAGCTCTACCTGATTTCCTTCACGGAGAGTCGCTTTCACCTCTGGACACACTTTGCTTGGCATCTTTGTGAGAAGGGTTAGGGTTAATTGTGAAAAGAGTGATGAAGATAAACGTGCTCTGAGACGGGAGTGACTGTGGTGGGCCGGGGACCAGGGCACAGCGGTGGCGCTGTCCTCGAGGTGCCCAGGCAGTGCCGCCTCCTGCTCGACCTGGTCAGTGAGCGGTCAGCGCTCTGGGAGTGCCATCCTGTCGGCCCCCTGAATTGGCCTAGGAGGATGTGGGACACCTGCCAGTGCCTGAGCTGAGGTGGACCGGAAGAGTGTGCACTTAGCAGCAGGACAAGCTGAGCGAGGGACTTGTGGGCTGGAAGGACACAGTGAGACCGTGAGAGCACGAGATGGCAGGGCGAGGGGTGACTGCACAGCTCCGGTCATGGCGAGTTTCAGGGGAGGCGAGGGCTTTCTTTTGTCCTGTTTATCTGCCATTGGGGGCAAGAGGTGTGGCAGGGACAGACCACCAGGGTTCCAGCATCCTCCGCTGCGGTTTAGGTCCCTTCCTCTGAGCAGAGAAACGCGGATGACTCCTGAGCGCGGGAGTGGGCCAGCTTACTCCAGGGCGGCCGAAGGTTGGGGGCCAGGCAAGAACTGAGACTGTGCTCACCGAGAGGACTTCTAACGTCTAATCCCAGCTTGTTCTGTCTTTAATAGAAGGGAAAGAAGTAACAAATAATAGGAGTAGTTAATGCATCATCCTTAGCTCATTAAATATGATCCCAGTCATCCTTTTCCTCTAGGGGATGCACAGGAGGCAAGTAATTAAAAGGAGATTACCAAAATGTAATTAAGACAGTCGGCACCTCTCCTCACAAAGCAAGTTCACCGTGAACACTCCCCAGCCAGACCGAATCCGCCCTTGGAAAGGGAAAAACTGGAATTGTAGTTAGGACATCGCGTAAGACCTTGAGTAGACTGAGAGTACATGGAGAGCAAAGGTGACAATTTTACACCTACTCAGAATCCATTCCTTATATTAGGGGTACCACTGAATCTGTCCTCAAAAACTTTGTTAATCTTACATCTCATCTGCCTGTCACACAGACGTGCAGAAACGATCTGAGCTCTTCCCTCAGTGGTGCTGCCTGCTTTCTGCCCCCTGGTACGTGGCTTCACCGCGTGCTCGTCCCCTCCTTGCTCCTTCTGCTGCTTTGTTGAGCGCCACTAAAACCAGACAGTGCTTCTCAAAGTGCAGGTCACAGACCACCAGCCAGCATAGATCAGCCCACCACAGGGCGCAGGGTCAGTCCATGGCAGGCCCAAGCGTCCCCCGTGCAGCAGGCGCGGTGGTTATCCTTGTGCACACGGCCCTCCGCCCGAGAGCAGCCCCGGGCGCAGCGGCCTGTGAACTGATGGGGAGGCAGAGCGCCACCGTCTTCCCAGGCAGCCTTGTTCCTGCACCTGGGACCCTCCCCGCTCCATGCAAGACGGGAGCACTGACCTGTGGGGCCCCAAAGGAGAGCTGTGAAGTTTGGAGACGGAAATGCTACCTAGTGGCTTGATTAACAAGCAACACAGAAAAAGGAAAAAAAAAAAAAAAAAAGGACAAGTACTAGATGACAGCAAAAGTACCTTTTTCATAAGATTCCCACAAACTGGGTGAAAACATCGTCTGAACCTCTCTCCTCAGCAGATACCTCTTTTTCACTCCTAGAAAAACATTTTACATTCAAAATGCCATGTGCAAAATGTAGAGTATTACCTTGTTTTTAGAAAATCGTTCCTGTTTAACATTTCTTTCAAATCTTAACGTGCAACTTCAGTATCTTCTGCAAATATAAAAATAACACTCAGAGCAAAATAGAATTTTTGGAAGACATAGTAGAAACCCGTATAAAATCTTTCTACTTTATTACCATGGAAATAATGGAATTTTTTTTAACAAAACAGATTTTTTTTCAATCCAGGGTAATTATTTTGTCACATTCTAGCCAGCAGAGAGCCAATGAGAGCTTTCCTTACTTTGTGTTTATAATACATGATCTTTAAAGTCATTCAGTTATACGTTAAATAATTTGAAGATGGTTCTTTTATCAAGAGAGAATTAAAGCATGTAGTTTTCAACCGAAGGGACCATAAAGCACATCAAAATGTTTGTAATCTTTTATGAATATCATATTTATATTTGCTGCCAACAGTGTTACTTCAATTTATCTTTCTTTTTATTGTAAATATAATGGTGTCCATGTATTTTTAATGAATGTGATAAGCAAAAAGGGGGAGGGAGTTTCCATTTCAGGAAAGGGCTCTAAGATTATTAGACATATACTAAGTAAATTATTAAGACATTATCATTACTGTTATTTACTCTTGCTCCTAATGGCAAGAAAAGCTAAGTCTTCTTGATATAATTCCAGTGATTTTGTGTTTCCTGGACTTTGACTCTCGCTGCTTGCTAAGTGACTGACACTTACTACCTTGCTGTGCTGTGGACTGCTGACGCTGTGGCGAGTCCTGTGGGTAACTTAGGCCCACTTAGATACTCAGTGGCCTTGGTGACAGGCCAGGGCAAGGGGCCTGCTGGGCCCACTGTGCCTAAACTCCGGTGAAAGGAATATTATCACAGCCCTGAATATCACCAGCCGCCCACCCCACAGGGCCCATAGGCGTCGCGTGGTGTTCCTGCGGGAAAGGGTAGACGCGACACGTCCCCTCGACCTCAGGCCTGTGAGCTTGCCGAGCTGGCTGCCCTGTAGGCGGAGAGCCCTGGGTCCTTGGCAGGGGGCCGTCTGCTCCCTCCGAGCACCAGCATCTGCACTGGCCCCCGCACCATCCCAGTGTCCGCACTAGTACAGGTAGCCTTCTGAAAGCCAACTATAGTGATCAAAGCAGCAGAATAAAGTGTCATCATCACGGAAGATTAGCAGTGAGGGGCCACAACCTGATAAATTTAACCGTCACTTAGCATGGTGCAGAGTTAGTCTTTTAAGGTTCAAACATTCTCCCAAGTTCAGGTTGGTAACAGCAACAGTGCAGCTCCTCTGCGCACTGAGCCCCGCCTGGATCTGAAGCCTCCTTTTGGGAAGGAGTGTCGGTCCCCCTCCAGCCCCGGTTCCCAGCGGGGTGAGCAGTCTGGGGCTGGGCACCTGCTCTGCTCTAGCACCTGCCAGGTGGAGCTTTGCCAGACAAGGGACAGGGTCACCCACCAGAGGGACAGTGGCTTGGCTTCTGATGCCTCCTGCACGAATGTGAAGATGGCCACACCAGGCTTTCTTCCACCTGGGCCCTGTGGAAGGTGGTCACGTTGCCCCCTTACCCATTGGAGGGACCCCCTTTTAAACACAGCTGGTTTGGGCAGAAGGCTTTCATGAATCCAGTCAGTGAGGTTCAGAAGGAAGCGTATCCAGACTGAATTTCTGGTAACGTAGCTGTTTTCATTTGTATGGTTGAATTTTCTCAAACCCGAAAGCGCTGTGTTCTTAGGGGGCAAGAACGGGGCCTCCTTTACCTGTGTCCCAGCTCCATACAGTGCCTGCAGGGGAGACCCTGCCCAGTCTCCCGGCACCGGCACCGCGTGGAGGAATCCTGTCCACTTCCTCCAGTATCCTGCTCTGCGATTCTCAGAGCATCGTCCCTCCTGCATCTGGGTTGGGCTTCTTTCTTGCTTCCTGCCCTCAGTGGGACGCTCCATATGTTCAAAATAATGGGTCTGGCACAACCAGTCCAGGTGGGCAGGCTCCCCGTTCACTTGACTCGAATGCCCCGTTACACTGGAAGCATCTTAACATTGAACATACAACAAACGTGAATGAGAACGTGTGCTGGGCACAGGGCCAGGCCCATGGGGAGACAGTAGACACACTCAGTTCCCCTTTGGGTGGGCAGTGCTCCAGCAGATGACTGTGACCATTTGTCAACAAACCAGAAGTTTCCATCTCTTGGCTTGCACTGAAGCCTGAATTTGAATGGTCCATGCTGAGAGATTAAGAGAAGAAGCAAGCCCCCTACCTAGTGACTGTGCCTGGCCAGTTACTGTCATCCTCTTGTCACCCACAGTCAGACCAAAGTGATGGCTGACAGACATTGGGCGTCTGCTGTGAGCCAGGCACCACTCTAAGCACTTCCCATAATTAACTCGGTGAATCCTCATGCCAGCCCTTTAAGTGCGGGCACTATCATTGGCACTGTTTCACAGAGGCAGAGACTGAAGTTCAGAGAGGTAGGAGCATCTGTTCCCAGCCACACAGCTAGAGACGCGGAGCTCGATTAGAATGCCGACCCGTTCCCGGGCCCCTGCTCCCTGCCTCCTACCTGTAAAATGCGATCAGTTCTAGCATCTACCTCACAGGATTGCTGTTCAGATTAAGCAAGTTAATGCGGAAAAAGCTTTGCATGGTAACTAACACGCCAAACACCAAACGTTTGCGTTCCTTATTGTTTTTATTCTATCTTACTTCATTGAGTGCATATTTAATGTTTAGTAATGATGTGATTAAATGGTATAGGATTTATTTGGGTGGAAGAATTTATCTTAATAGTTTTATAAATGACTTCACCCATGAGTTTATTGAATCATTAAAGGGTCAGAGGGGTGGCTTAAATGTTTCCCTTTTGTTTCTCTGTGTTTTATGGCAATTTCATGCTACTGAAGGATTTGTGAATTGGATGTTTGCAAAGGTCTCAGCATAGATCCTTTGTGAATGTCAAGCTGTATGCAGGAGTAAGCGCAGAGAGCCGAGGGGAGTGTGGGTGGGGAAAGACGAGCAGAAGCAGCTTTCTGATGAGCTTGCGCAGAGTCTGGAAGGCTGAGTTGGAGGAGCCGGGGCTTCCTGGGTGGAGGAAACCATGGTGTGCACAGCCCCAGAGGCAGGGAGAGCACCATGCTTTGGGCATGCCCAGAGCATGGGCCATCAGGGAAGGCCGTGGCAAAGGGTTCTGTGAGGAGACCCAGGGGCAGGGTGGTCCGCTTTGTCCTTGCTTGGTGGGCCTCTCAAAGAGTCAGCGTCTCCAGTGCAGAGGCTTTGGTCTCTGTCGCCACTGCCCGGGACGGTGCCAGGCACAGAGTGGGCCCCAGTCAATCTTTCTGAGTTATGACACTCCTACATTCAGTAGGCGCTTGTGTTCTCGTGCATGGGGTAGGCAGCTGGAACTGTGATGGAATTGGGAGAACGTGGCTTTGGAGTCAGACCCTCACAAGCTTCAGCATGGCTTGTGGGGGGCAGCCTGGGACCACAGCAAGTCCTGGCCTCTCGGACCTGAGCCCCACTCACTTTGTCTATACTGCAGGGAAAGCCACGGCTGCCTCACAGGGTGATGTGAGGATCAGAGAAGGTTCCATGTCATCCCAGCCTGGTGCCTGGCTGAAGGAGGTGCAGCAGGGTGGCTGCCAGTGCTGCAGGGGTCGGTTCTCAGTAAACATTGGTTTAACTGACTTGAAGCCTGACTTAACCTGATGGCCTTTCCATGGGAAGCTCTGGAATCTTCTAATTTGCCATCATTCATTGCCGAGAAAGACTCTTGCTTGGTAAGAGATCCCAGGTCTAGGCAGTGGTTTTGCCACCAGGGAGGCTGGAATTCTGGCGAAACTGCCTTACTTGTGCAAACAACGTACTGGATTGTTTACTCTGATTTGGCAATCACTTCAGGCCCAATCTCCTAGTGGACGAGCGTCTCCCTTTGGGGGTGCACGGTGCCCCTCACACGGCAGTTTCTGGACCCAGAAGTAGAGGTCTGTGGCAGTCAGCTTCCACACAGAGCTTCCAGTTACTTTCATCTGGATTTCTAAGTGTTTTATCTTTTGTTTTTGACAGGCAGTTTTACTGCTGTTGTTATTTTTAGCATTCATTTATTCACTGTAAATACAAATGAAGATACAGTACAATTAATTTCTTTCCTAATCAAAATATTTGATCAAATGAAGCAATTTTTCAATTCTTAGAAGTAATTATACCGTTCTTTAAAAGGAAGTGGAGGAATTCTTTACTGAGTATTTCTAATTAGGAGTTTTTGCTACCTGCTGAGTTCTTATTCTATATGAAGTTTCAGGATTTTTTTTTTCCCTTCTGTAACAAAGCATGGAAAAAACTATGTAATTGTCTCCCTAAGTATTGAGAGCAAAACTTAGTACATGAATCATGCAGTCTGATGAGCTAATTATAACCTTCATAGTTAAATTAATATACAGATATATCTCTAATCTGACAGCTTGGGTGGACCTTGCAAAACCACTTTGTCTTAACCCAGTGCTCTCCGGCAGGTAACTGCCATCCTGACACCCACAGGAGGACCACAAAGTCCCCCTGCAACGTGCCTGTTGTCGAGGAGCATTGATGATCCAAAAGCTACCTGTGCTAAGCAGCCTACTTCTTCCCAGGCATGACCCTGCTTAGCTTCCAAGAACAGTTTCCTTGGTGTTTTTTGTTGTTGTTGAGACAAAGTCTTACTCTCTTGTCCTGAATAGAGTGCAGTGTGTCATTGTAGCTCCCTGCAACCTCTGACTCCTGGGCTCAAGTGATCCTTCTGCCTCAGCCTCTCAAGTAGCTGGGACTACAGGTGCCTTCCACAACGCCGAGCTGATTTTTTCTACTTTTAGTAGAGATAGGGGTCTCGCTCTTGCTCAGGCTGGTTTCAAACTCCTGAGCTCAAACAATCCTCCTGCCTCAGCTTCCCAGAGTGCTGGGATTACAGGCGTGATCCACCGCGCCCAGCCAACCTCCGAGAACAGATGAGATCGGGCGCACGCAGGGTGGTATGGCCATAGACATCAGCCCACTTTTTTTCTCTGTATTCTAACCTCCCCTTTTATTTCTTACTAGTTAGAAATTCAGAACTGTATCTGTCAGCTATTGCTAAGTAACAGACACGAAGCCTCAAGAGCACAAAACAGTAAGAATTTATTCAGCTTTCACGTCTGTGGGGTAGCTTATCGAGGCCAGGCTCAGCTCTGGTGTCTTGACTGGGACTTCTCTGCTCTGTGTCTTTCTCTCACCCTCATCCTGGGGCCAATGTGACAGCCAGGGCATATTCTTCTCAAGGCAATGGCGGAGGAGCAAGAGGGCTTGCCCAGTGATGCAACTGTTCTGTGGTCACAGTTACTAGCATTCCATTGGCCAAAGCATGATGTGGCTGAATCTGAAGTTAAGGGGTAGGGAAATGCTCTCAGCCTCTTTAGTGGGAGGAACTACCAAGGCACATGGCAAAGGATGTGGATACAGGAAGAGCCAAAGACATGGAGCCCTGAATGCAGTAGCCCCCAAGAATGCAGTAGCCCCCAAGAATGCAGTAGCCCCCAAGAAAACAAACACACGTGCACGTCTCCGTTTCCAGCTCTGCTGCGTCATTGGACGATTCAACCTGCCACCTCCCTATTATATTCTCTCTTCCCCTTTGTCTACAGAAGTTGTTTAGGATATGATTTGGTGGAAAACTGATTTTATAAGTCAGCCAAGAATAACGCTAAGCACAACTTAGGTCCAGGACATAAGTTAGACAGAAGCCACCCTATTAATAGAGCTGTTGAAACAACAGTACAATCAAACTATGAATGTGAACTAACCAAACTTCAGGTTCACTTAACCCTTTGGGCTGTGGTCCTCGTCCCTGGCCTGTTAGGAACCAGGCCGCACAGCAGGAGGTGAGTGGCCGTGAGCACGGAAGTTTCATCTGTTTTAACAGCCGCTCCCCAGCACTCGCATCACTGCATAAGTTCTGCCTCCTGTCAGATCAGCGCAGCATTGGATTCTCATAGGAGCTCAAACCCTACTGCAAACTGCACACGTGAGGGATCTGGGTCTCATGCTCCTTATGAGAATCTAACGCATGATGATCTGAGGTGGAGCTGAGGCAGTGATGCGAGTGCTGGGGAGCGGCTGCAAATACAGATTATCATTAGAGAGAGGTTTGACTGCACAATAAATGTAATGGGCTTGAATCATCCTGCAACCATCCCCCCAACCCCCAGTCCATGGAAAAATTGTCTTCCATGAAACCAGCCCCTGGTGTCAAGAAGCTTGGGGACCATTGCCTTAGGGAGCCTGCCCTGCCCTGTCAGGCTGGTTCTTGCACTTGGCTTGACCGTCACCATAGGTGCTGGTCCTGCCTTTGGTTTCGGTTGGGCGAGAAAGTGTCTCCCTTAGAGCTTTTCCTACCTCAGATGTGAGTTCCCTGCAGGATACAGGTTAATTCAGCTTTATCACAGACGCTGGGGAGGAGAGTGCCTTTCTGAAATAGATGTGGGGTCTCCCTGAATGTGCCTGGTTTTCCTAGAGTGATTCTTGCAGGGAAGTTCTCTCCATTGCACGGAAGGAGAACCTAAGCTCAGCTAGAAGATGGCAGAGCAGGGCCCTAGTCTGATCCAAGCCCACGGCTGGACCCCCGACAGCCTGGCTGTCCAGAGCCCATGGCAGCCGGTCGGGAGACACAGTTGGGTGGAACACGCACTGTGTGCCTGGGCCCCCACCTGGGCTCCTGGAGGACGCGGCCAAGTCGCAGACCCGGCTCCTCCCTCAGAAGCGCCTCCAGCTCCTTGGCAGTGAGGTTTGACCTGCAGGCAGTGACTGTGCCAGACCAGCCCTGTCCTCTGATGATTCATGATAGAAATGGTGTCGGCCAGGCAGCAGGGCTGAAACCAGGTCTGTCTGACCTCCTGACTCAGCGTCTGTAATGACCAGCGGCAGTGGCAGGGATGGCAGGCTTTGGGCCTGGCACCGGGAAGTGTCGCATGGGAAAACCCCAGGCCTGCTCTTGGGAGTGCTGTGTGTGTGTCCCCGCTTCATCCCAAGGAGGGCACTGAGGCTGATTTGGGTGCTTATCTTGCCCAAGGTCACAAGAAAGGGGCAAGAGCTGAGTCCTGGGTTGATGGCAGCTGTCCCGGCTCTCCAGGCCCAAGAACCCCTCCTCTGGGCCAGTCGGACCCTGGCTGATTTGGTTACACCTAGTAGGCCTGCCCGCCCCCTCTTCCCAGACTCACAGCGGGAGGCTCTGAATGAGGGCAAGTCCAGCCTGAGCTGCAGAGGCCTGGATCTGAGCTGGGGACCCCAGTGTGTTGCCTGCCTGGAGGACCATCACCCAGAGACCCTAGTTAGAGCACCCAGCCTGCCTCCCTCTCACCCCCACCCAGAACTAGCTGCTATTGGAGCAGCCTCTTGGGTGATTCCATGCCCATGTAATGGCAGGATTGAGAACCACAGGTTTATGTTCTAAAGCTGTGATTTGCTTTTTACCAAACAAGATATGTGGGTGGATACGTTTGAATCCAGGAAGCACTCTGTACAGGGAGTGTCATTAGTAGGCTCTTTGATGATTGTATACTTCGTATGTTGGGACGTCATTTTTTTACATATTTTGCCAACATTGTGGTATAGTCACAAAGGGGCCCAAGAATTTTCCTTTTAGTGGTAGCCTGTATTTCTCTGCCACATCTGGAAAGACAATTGTTTACTAAAACAAGGTCCCATGAATACCCTTAAGTCAGAGAAAATCCCTTCAAAACAGGTACGTCGTGCTCTAGTCGGGTTAGACCTACAGTGCATACGGTTCCACTACTTTCTTTATGCCCCCACCTCGCCCCCCGCTGGCATTTTGAAAGGCACCAGAAGCAGCAGGAGCTTATCTTTGTCAAATGAGAGGCCCAGGGAGAAGCAGGGGGTGTTCAGGCCCTGCATGGACCAAGGTCAGGGCCTGCTGCCTCCTCCTCCCCTGGGGTTCTTCTCTTCCTGTTGCTGCCGATTCCTGTCCTGAGGGTGCCTTTCATGTAAAGCGTAGTTAATATTGGAAAGTGTCATTTGCATCTGAAGTTAGTCGTGTCTTTTTTGATTAGAAGAAACATTTCTTCTAGTTACAGAAAAAGCATTATTTTCCCCCCATTCAGATATAATGATCACGTGAGAAATGCCAGGGACACAGAAGCGCCAGACCAAGAGCCATCTGTTCCTCCCTGGCGTCTCCAGTCACTCGAGCGAGGCTGGCAGGGGCTGAGCAGCTTTGCTAAAAAATGAAATGGGAACCAGAACACGGCGCCTAGCAGATTCTGAGCCAAAACGCCCTTGATGGAGACGCAGGTGGCTCTGCCTCCAGTGGCCAAGGGGTCAGGGGTACAGCCACGTCCATGGGGCCTGGGGACCAGAGGTCAGTGGTTTGTCCCTTGTGCACTGAGGTAATGACAGTGGTGGCTGCTGGGGGTGGAGTTGTCAGTGATCTTTATTTTTTCTTTGTGCCTTTTTTGTAGTTTTTAGGTTTTCTATAGTGGATGTGCAATAATTACTTTTGCAAGCAAGAAAAGGGCATCTCCCACTGGCAGCAACTACCTTCATGCCACGGAGACTGTCAGTCACCCTGCTCGTCACTTGCTCCGTCGCACAGTTGGGCTGCTTTGCTTCTCCTTTGCCAGGACCTGTGTCTGTCCCTTTGCCTCTCCAGGTGAGGGTGGCAAGGTGTCACTGCAGCCTGGACTCCAGCTGCAGCCTCAGTGTGCGCAGGGAAGAAGCGGCAGTTTGTGGGGCTGCAGCCTGGAGTGGAACCGGGCGTGGCTCTCTGTGGGTTCTGTGACCTCAGACGTTTCTTAGCCGCCCTTCCTTCACGTCCGCCAGCCTGTTGATCACGTTACCTCCCACTCTGGGCTTTTTATCCGTTTCTACCTGCACGTCCTGCAGCTCCCGCATCGGTCTTTTCCTCCCCGGGTTGGCCCGAGGTTGCCAGACTGACCAAGGCCGTGTCCCAGCCAGTGGCGTCCACAGCATGGCGCCCCCTCCTCAGAGCAGCGCCCCCCTCACCTGTGAGACTTTGCCCACATCTCTCTCCCCACCCCAGGGACTCTCAGCTCCCCCTGGGCAGAGATTTTAAGGATTATTTCTTACCTAGATGCCCAGGTCTAGAAAAGTGCCTGGCACAGAGCAGATGTCCCACAGGTGTTTGCGAAAGACTTGCCATAGTAATCTCAGTGTCTGTTGCGTGTTCTCTGTGAGTGCATTGCGCACCTGTGTTCCCCACCCCCTCGGGGCCGGAGACTCAGTGTCACCACCCAGGCTTGCAAGACCAGACCGTCCCCACCCACGGACCCCGCAGGGGGAAGTGTTGATCCTTGTGTGTGTGTACACGTGAGTGCACGTGTGTCTGACCATTTGGTAGATGCCCCATTTTGCCATCCTGTTTCATTTATTGGTGCATCACACTTTCCCAGATTATTAAATTATTCCCTGGAACATTCTAAATAGTTACGTTATATTCCATCTTAAAGAAATACCATGTTTTATTTAGCAGTTCTCCTAATATTAGACATCCAGATTGTTGCCAAATTTTTATTTTTGTTAATTTCATACATAATCTCATAATGATTATAATTCTATAACCTCACTTTGTTTATTTCCTTAAGAAGAGTCTTAAAAGGGGGAGGTATTAAGTCAAAGTGTAGGAATTTCTTATGGCTCCAGAAACTGTATTCCACCTTTCCAGTTATGATATTATCAATCAAAAATTTTGCCAGTTTGTTAGAAGATAAAACAGAATCTTATTTTAATTTCCATCTCCTTGCATCATGACAAGCTTTTTGACAGTAGACCCTGGGCCACTGCCCAGAGCAGAGCACAAGACCCTGCCACCTCATTCACTTTCTGTTGTGTGGATGTGTTGTTTTTTCATCGTTTCTTTGAGCAAATATCAAGATCTCACTGTGCCAGCTTCTGTTCTGAGCCCCAGGGATTCAGCAGTGAACAAAGGACCAGAGCCCTTGGCTTCATGAAGTTTACTTTCTGTTCAGTGAGCAAGACAAGAGGCAAATACATGGTGGGTCAGAGAGCAATCAGTGTGACAACAGCACGGAAAGGGGGTAGGGGTGTGGGACAGGGCTCAGGAATGTTACGAAAACCTTGAAGGAAGTGCAAGAATAGCAAGTGCAAAGGCCCTGAGGCAGAGCTGTGCTTGCTGTGTCTGAAGCTAAGCGAGGAGGCCTCGTGGCTCTGAGCAGAAGGAGCAAGGAAGAGAGTCAGAGGTGAGGTCAGAGGGTGCTGGGCGGGCTGGTGGGAGGGCCGTCATGAAGTTCTGCCTGTTACTCTGAGCCAAAGGTGAAGGAAGCCACCTGAGAGTTTTGCCTTGATCTGATTTGTACCTTTTAAAAAGATCATCTCAGAGGCAAATAGGAAGGGTGCAGGCAGGGAGGCTGCTGCAGTAATCCATGCACGAGACGGTGGTGGCTTGGACCAGGAGGTGAGGACGGAGCGATCGGCTTCTGGATACGTATTGGGGTTTGTGGGTGGTTTGGACATGGACGTGGGTAATGGGATGACATGTCACAGATGAGTCCCCACCTAAGTGACTGGAAGGACAGTTTCTGTTTGCTGAAGTGGATACCGTAAGAGCACTGTGTCTTAAAGTTGATGACTCCGGAAAGAAAAATTTTCTTTTATGAAACTGGGGTGTTCTATTTGGCTTAGGAGGGCTGCCCCTACCCAAGATCGTCTTTGGGTTGGCCATATCGTCCTCTAACAGTTTAAGTTGCTGTGACAAACAGGGCTTATGGCGTGAGGGCCCGGCCACAGTAGAAACATGTTCCTCACTCACAGTCAGAGCAGCTGCCTGCTGACCTGTGTATTTCCGAACCTAGCTGTACGACTCTAAGTTGATGGCAAGTTTTAATATCTGGTGGGTCAAAAACTTCATTGCTAGCCTTTTCCAAAAATTTCATGATAATTTTCACATATTTATGTTTCAATATCAACATTAATATCAATATGTCTAAAGATCTCCCCAAATATCCATTGAGATTTTTATTAGAATTTTGTTAGGCTTATTTATAATGTGAGAAGGGTTTTATCTTTTGAAATTGAGTCTTTACATCCAAGAACATAATGCCTCACCATTTATTCCAATCTTGCTTTAATAACCTTAATTGAATGTGTAGAACAGGTACACCTCAGAGACATTGCAGGTTCAGTTCCAGATCACTGCAATAAAGTGAGTCCTACGAATTTTTTGGTTTCCCAGGGCTTATAAAAGTATGTTTACACTATACTGTTAGTCTATTAAGTGTGCAGTAGCATTATGCCTAAAATAAAATTTCTGTACCTTAATTAAAAAATACTTCATTACTAAAATATGCTAACGATTATCTGAGCATTCAGCAAGTCATAATCTTTTTGCTGGTGGAGGGTCTTGCCTTGGTGTTGATGGCTGCTGACTGATTAGGGTGGTGGTTAGTGATGGCTGGGGTGGCTGTAGCAATTTCTTAAAATAAGACAATAAACTTTGCCACTTCAATTGACTTTTCCTTTCATGAAGATTTCTCCATGGCATGTGATGCTGTTTGATAGCATTTTACCCACTTTAGAACTTCTTTCAATCCTCTCACACCGTGCTACTGCTTTACCAACTAAGTTTATGGAATATCCTAAATCCTTTGTTGTCATTTCAACAATGTTCACAGCATCTTCACCAGGAGTAGATCCCATCTCAAGAAACCACTCTCTTTGCTCGTCCATAAGAAACAACTCCTCATGCAATAAAGTTTGAACATGATATTGCAGCAATTCAGTCACGTCTTCAGGCTCCACTTCTAATGCTAGTTCTCTTGCTGTTTCCACCACATCTTCGGTGACTTCCAACACTGGACTCTTAAACCCCTTAAAGTCCTCTATGAGGGCTGGAATCAAATTCTTCCAAACTCCTGTTAATGTTGCTGTTTTGACCTCCTCCCTTGAATCACTAATGTTCTTGATGGCATCTAGAATGTTGAATCCTTTCCAGAAAGTTTTCAATTGACTCTGCCCAGATCCACCTGAGGAATCACTATCTGTGGCAGCTATGGCCTTAAGAAATGTATTGCTCAAATAATAAGATGTGAAAGTTAAAATGACTCCCTGATCCGTGGGCTGCCGAATAGATGTTGTGTTGGCAGGCATGAAAACAACATTAATCTCCTTGTACCTCTCCATCAGAGCTCTTGGGTGACCAGGTGCATTGTCATGAGCAGTAATATTTTGAAAGGAATTTTTTTTCCCAGCAGTAGGTCTCAACAGTGGGCTTAACATATTCAGTAAACCGTGCTGTAAACAGATGTGCCGTCATCCAGGCTTTGTTGTTCCATGTATAGAGCACGGGCAGAGTAGAGTTAGTGTAATTCTTAAGGGCTCTAGGATTTTCAGAATGGTGAATGAGCACTGGCTTCACCTTAAGTTACCAGCTGCATTAGCCCCTAACAAGAGAGTCATTCTGTCCTTTGAAGCTTTGAAGCCAGGCATTGTCTTCTCCTCTCTAGGTATGAAAGTCCTAGATGGCATCTCCTTCCAATAGAAGGCTGTTTCATCTACGTTGGAAATCTGTTTTTCAGTGGAGCCATCTTCATCAGTGATCTTAGCAAGATCTTCTGGGTAACTTGCTGCAGCTTCTCCATCAGCACTTGCTGCTTCAGCTTGCACTTTTATGTTACGGAGATGGCTCTTTCCTTAAACCTCATGAATCAACCTCTGCTGGCATCAAATTTTTTTTCTGAAGCTTTCTCACCCATCTCAGCGTTCATAGAATTGAAGAGAGTTAAGATCTTGCTCTGGATTAGGCTTTGGCTTAAGGGACTGTTGTGGCTGGTTTGCACTTCTATCCAGAACACTCAAACTTTCTCCACATCAGCAGTAAGGCTGTTTTGCTTTCTTATCATTTGTGTATTCACTGGAGTAGCACTTTAAATTTCCTTCAAGAACTTTTCCTTTGCCTGACAGCTTGGCTAACTGTTTGGTGTGAGAGGCCTAGCTTTGGGCCTCTCTTGGCTCTCAACATCCCTTCCTCACTAAGCTTAATCATTTTTAGCTTTTGATTTAAAGTGAGAGATGTGGGACTCTTCCTTTCACATGAACTCTGAGAAGTCACGGTAGGGCTACTAATTGGCCTAATTTCAATACTGTTATGTCTCACGGAACAGGGAAGCAAGTAGAGAAAGGGAGATGGGGGTTTCAGTGGAGCAGTCAGAACACACACTACATTCATCAGTTAAGTTTGCCATCTGATATGGCTATGGTTCGTGGTGCCCCAGAACAATTAATATAATAGTAACATCAAAAATCACAGATTATAGATCACCATAACAGAGATAATAATAATGAAAATGTTTGAAATGGTGTGAGAATTAACAAAATGTGACAGAGACATGAAGTGAGCACATGCCGTTGGAAAAATGGCACTGACAGACTTGCTCAATACAGGTGTGCCACAAACCTTCAATTTGTAAAATAATAAAAATCAAACAATATCTGCAAAGCACAATAAAGCAAAGTGCAAGAAAACAAGGTATGCCTGTATAGATCTAGTGCCTTTCATATGGAATTTATCCATAGGTATTCAGTAGCTTTGTCATTAATGTGAATTTTTTTCACATTTCAATTTCTAACTAGTTATAGTTATTGCAAAAAAAAAAAAAGGTATTGTTTTTTTGTATTTTTAGCTTGATTCAGTCATTTTCCTAAATTGTCTTATTGAGATTTTCTGCTTGTACAATTATATCCACAAATGATAAATATTTTTTTCAACATTCATAGGTTTATTTCATTTTCTTGTTTTATTTCAAAAGCTGGAGCCTGTAGGAATGTGAGCAGAAGTGACAGTGAGCGTCCCTGTCTTGTTCCTGATGTTAACGCTTTACTGTTTCACCCATTTAGTCTGATGTTTGCAGATGGTGTCTCATTAATACTCATGCTTAGAGTGTTCATTTTATTTCTATATAGTTTATCCATTTCATTCTATCCCATACCATTTAATCAGGAATGGCCACTGAATTTTGTCAAATGCCTTTTTGCCATTTGTTGACATGTGACCCTCACTAATGTAAGGAATTGAAAGACTTGTTGATTCTTGAAGCATTCTTATACTTGGAACAAACCCTAGTTGATCTTGGTGTGTCATTTTTAAATATAGTGTTAAATATTTCTAATACTTTAGAACTTTTCCATTAATGTCCATAAACTGGATTGGTTTGTATTTTTTCTTTTAGCATGTTTTCTTTATCATCTTTTGGTATTAGGGTAATATACCATGAATTGGAATACTGTATATCTGTTTCCGTGTTCTGGAATGATTTGACTATTGTAAAGTTATCTATTCCTTGAAGGTTTGATACAGCTTGCCTTTAAAATAATCTGGGCTTAACACATTTTTAATGATAGATGGTAGATCTTTTAACAGCTTTTTCCATTTCTTTTGTGGTTACCTGTCTATTCAGGCTTTCCTAATACTTAAGTTAAATTTAGTAATCTGTATTTTGCTAGAAAACAATTCGATTTTCTCTGGAGTTTAAAGCATATCATACTTTATTAGAATTCTTCCATATCTGTTGTTAGAATGATAATATTTACAGTTAGTTTTGTGCTTTAACACTTTCAAACAGCTTTCACATACCTCATCCCAGGTGAGCCCTGATTCCTCCTGGGTAGGTGAGGAAACGGGGGAAAAGTGAGGACGCAACTTCTTGCAGGGCCACATGGCCAGGTAGAGACAGAGTCCAGCTTCAGACCCAGGACTCCTGTCTTCACGCAGAGCTCCGTCCACTGTGTCCTTTCCAGCGATGCTCACCCGGGGCCCCTCCTCCTCAGGCCCTGCAGGTATGACAAGTGTAAGGATGGAGTAGGGGTGTGACTCTACATCCAGGAGAGGTCCCTCTACTCTTTTGGTGCCAACATCCCTGGGAAGATTTAGGGAAATGCTCCTTTACTGAGCTCTGGGAAGTGCATTTTCGACTGTTTGAATTCTAAAAATGCATAAAATGCGTCTGGAGTATCACTTTTATTTTCTAAAATGAGAAAAGAAAGCCATTCATTTACTTTGCAAGTGGCTCCAAATAGACATAAATGAAAGCTTCTGGTAACCTGTGGGTTGCAGAGGACGTGGTGGGCTTTGGTCTGTGTGTTTCTGAGGGTCACCCCAGCAGCTTCCTGTGTTCGATACGATTTCATGAAGTGTGGAAGACTTTATGCATCATGCACACTTCCCTGTCATAAAGAATAGCAACATATAATACATGCACTGCCATGGAGTTAAAGTAAAACATGGCCAAGTTTTGATACTAGTTGGGGGGATTAGATGTGATAATGTGGTAAAGCTCTCGGCGCAGCACCGGTGCATGGTAGGAGCTGTTAGGTTTTGATGTGGGGAAACGCACCATATCTCAGGATACACTCAGGTGCAGGGACAGCTTTCATGCATGGTCACCTGGGATTCTCACCTGAGCCCATCTCCCCTCCCGTCCCCCTTCCTCACACGTCAGCGGCTGGCTTGTGGATGCAGCAGCCCCAGGCCTGGCTTTGGGAGCCTTTTTCTAATGTCAGTAAGTGGGTGCATGTCAGGGCTGCTTCCCTGCCCCCCCACTCCCCCGACCCTTGTCCCTTGCAGGAGGCTCAGGACCCAGCTGGCCCCAGTCTCCCAGGCCTGACTTTAGCGTGGCACTCAGCCTCCCCAGCACCCCCTCCTGACTAGCGGGAGGATCGTGGCCCCTGGCCAGCCTCATCCCCCAGGTTGCTCACTCAGTAACTTTTCCTTGCTGGCTCTTCCTGCTGTCCCATCTGTCTGCCACAGTGAGCGTCATCAGACACTGAAGGTGGGGTTCAGTCCTCCTCGGGCCCCTTCTGGCCCACCTTGCCACTAGCCCCCTTGCCAGCACTTAAGGAAAAAGAATCCTTCTGCTGCCCCTCTTTCGCTGCAGCCAATTTCTCCTCCCCCCAGGAAGTCCCTGAGTCCTGGCCAAGGTGCACAACCCTCATCTGGACTCCCCGGCACCACAGACAGTGCCCCCCAACACCAGGCTTCCACTGCCCAGGGAGTGGTGCAGGGCGCTACCCCAGGCCCGGGGCCCACTGCTGCTCCCGGCAGATTCCACTGCACTCCCGGGAATTAAGTCCCTGTGGGTCTCACACAGTTTCAGACTTCAGGAAACACTTAGCCATGGTGGGGCTGCGGCACAGTGTCGTGCAGCCATCCAAGCCTGCCTTTTGACTTCTGACTGCTCTGGGGAAATCAACTAAACTGACGTCCTGAGATGAAAGCAGCCCAATACCTACCCCTGCGACTCCCTGACCTCTCAGAGCAGGCACGTGCTGTGTGTTTGTTCAGCAAACTAAAAGACCAAAGGAACGAATGGATGAGAGTAAAAGGTGCGCCCTCTCCGGGGTCTGGCTCAGCAGGGCAGCTCTACCTGCTGGGGTGCGGCCCTGCCCTGTGGGGCCAGCTGGCTCGCTCCTTCCCAGTGGGTGAACCCAGGCTCGGGCTCGGCTCAGTGTGACCTGTGACCGGATGCTGTTTTCACCTGCCGTGGTGCGTTTGCCTTCTGGTTTATCTTCCCGCAGCTGGGCCTCCCTGGAACTTGTCCCGGGGATGGGCCCAGAGCCAAATGATGATTTGTTATTTCTTAAATGGTCAATTTTCCATTCTGTTTTGTCCAGACGGCTGATGAGTGGGCTGAGAAGATGCCCAGAGGCCCGCCGCCCAGCTCTCCCAAGGGAACGGCCGACAGGGACCTCCTGGCTCGTCTCCACAAAGCAGTGACTTCCCATTACCATGCCATTGCCCAGGAGTTTGAGAACTTCGACACCGCGAAAACAAGCACGGCCTCCAGAGAGGAGTTCAGGGCCATCTGTAACCGCCATGTCCAAATCCTGACAGATGAACAGGTGAGAAGCTCACTTGGGTCATCATCCTAACAATGTCATGTCACCTGGGCATCAGGCTGGCCATCGGCCAGATGTAGGGTTTAGGAGGCTCTCTGTTTTTAAAATACTTGATGTTTATTTTGTTTTATTTTTAAATCTTACGGAAGACTCACAGGAGCCTCTGTTTATATAACAGCTATGAATTGAGCCATTTTGATCCGGGTGCAAACAATGTCACTTTTACTTTAAAATTAAGTTAAACTCGGCTCCAGCTACCCCTTCCCTGGGTCGTCTCAGGGCTTGTGTAGTTCATAGAGAGAGGCCGGTCTTTCCCCGCACCTTAGCGGGGACGTGGACCCTGGGAGTTGCCGGCACTCCTCCCGCCAGCCCCACTCCCGTCTTGCCACGTCCAGGTGCTGGCAGGGTCAGACGCGCTGGGGTGCTGCTCTCGGCCTGCTGGGGACATGCCCACCCCCAGTGGGCCTCTCCACTGTGCACGGGCTGGACACAGGTCCTCTCTCTCCAAGGTCCTCCTCCTCATCACAGAACCCCCAGAAGGGCTTCCCCCCCAGGACTGAGCTGGGCTCTTCCGTAGCTCAAAGGCTCTAACAACCTGCCACCTGGGCCTCTTTGGCCCTTCATGGCCTTCCAAAGCCAAGAGCAGCTCACAGCCAATGGTGTCCTGAGGGACTGCCTTGCCACAGTAGCCGTAGGAGGGAAGAGTTTTGGAAGTGAGTCCCTGTCCTTATGGACTTCAGTAAACAGTGGCACTAAATTCCAGCACCAGGGGGGCAGTGTTCTGGGTTCCTTTGTTCCTCACTGTGCCCCAAATGCCGAAACAGCACCTGGCACAGAGTGGGTGCTCAGTAAGTACCAGTCAGTTGATGGTGTCCACATGCCCTGGCTCCCCGCCACCCTTGACAGCCCGGTGGCTGAGAGGCCTGGTGACACAGAACACCAGTGATCCCATTACAGAAGCAGATTGCTACAGGCCCCCTCCGGATCTCCAACAAGTCAGTGTCCCATTCCCAGAGAGTAATTCAGATAAAACACAAGATCCCAAAATACTTACAAGACAACTCCACGTCCCTCCTTCCTCCTGGTTCTGCTCAGGCTCAGCCCAGGGAGCTTCCTACAGACCCCGGGTGGAAATGTCACTCTTTCACCTCTAAGGTGGAGCCACTCCAACCTCTCATCTCATTTTATCAGAGCTCCAGGGTAAGGACCTGAAAGTATTCATAGGGAGGGCTCATCACTGCATCCACCCCCCGGCCGTACTCAAGCCTCTGAGCTCACTGCCCTAAAGAATGCATTTGTTGAAGGCATTAAGAATATGAACATCAAATTTAACTTTCCTAAAATATCACCTTCTTTGGTGTGATCATTTTTTCTAAGCAAAATAAAGTGCTGTTTCCAAATGATTCTGTCCCATAGAGCAGTGGTCCCCAACCTTTTTGGCACCAGGGACCGGTTTCATGGAAGACGATTTTTCGATGGATGGGGGA
Organism: Lemur catta; assembly: GCF_020740605.2. NCBI lineage: Eukaryota > Metazoa > Chordata > Mammalia > Primates > Lemuridae > Lemur > Lemur catta. The sequence continues at coordinate 5,295,488 of NC_059133.1, forward strand.
AGGGGACCAATGGTTTCAGGATGGTTCAGGCACATTACATTTATTGTGCAGTCAAACCTCTTTGCTAATGATAATCTGTATTTGCAGCCGCTCCCCAGCACTCGCATCACTGCCTCAGCTCCACCTCAGATCATCAGGCATTAGATTCTCACAAGGAGCACCAACCTAGATCCCTCACATGCGCAGTTTACAGTAGGGTTCACGCTCCTGTGAGAATCTAACGGCTACGCTGATCTGACAGGAGGCGGAGCTTATGCGGTGATGCGAGTGATGGGGAGCGGCTGTAAATACAGATGACACTTCACCCACTTGCTGGTTGCTCACCTCCTGCCGTGCAGCCCAGTTCCTCCCAGGCCATGTGCAAGTGCTGTTCCTCAGCCCAGCCCGGGGTTGGGGAACCGCAGCCATGGAGCATCAAAGCCAAGCAAGATCTGTATCTGCAAATACTTCTCTCATTATAAATGAAAGTAAACCTTTGAAATTAATACAGTTGCACTTATTATTCTATGTGGCCAACCAATAAAGGTTTTACTAATAAAAATTTTTCATTTCATCTAAATGAGTAAAATTTTACTCTCATTATAGATATAAATTAATGACATGCTGACATGCCTGGCATTGATAACAGAGAATTTGATTTTAATTGTCCACCAAGAAAACTTCACCAGCCCCAGCACATCAATCCCCCCCACCAAGGAAAATTAAGCACTTATTTTTAAATGCTGCTTTCTAAAAATAAGCTGACACGTCTCACATCCAGTCTGCATTGTCGAGAGCATCAGACTCCGGCATGAGCACATCACGGTTTAAGTTGGGTGATGATTAGCAGAAATTGTTCTATATTTGGGAAGGATGTTTCTGGATATGGGCTGGTACACAGCAACATCCCCAGAGATCCACGCGTTTTCTCCTTGTATGAGTTACTTTGCCAGCGACCTTCTTGGGCGAAGGCACAGTGTCTGGTACAGTACGACAGCAAAGTAATTTGTACTCTTAACATGTCTAGACGCCTCATGCCATTATTCTAAAGAGTTCACTGAAGATGCTGGGACAGTTCCAACCATATTAAATAACATTTTAACTACAGATTTCATGACTTAGTTTATCTACATTACAGAAACTTATCTCATACTAAAAAAAAAAAATCCAACAATCACGAATCTGAGGGGACGCTTTCTCAACTTATCGAGCGCTGTAAGTGGGGGAAGTGCCACATCTTTTGAATCCTTTTGGTGCAATTAACCTTTCAGAGAAGGAGAGCAACTTTCAGAGCAGATGGAGTTGGAAACTGATAGGTCTTCGTGGCTCTGTAGAAAGCGTGTGATAAAAGGCTCCAAACTGGGTCCTCTTGGGTATTGGTTAAAACATTAGAGACCCGCAGCAAGAGCCTCTCCTTGCAAAGCAATTTACATGAGTCCATAGTGATTGTGTGAGGCCTTTTAATACGCAGCCATATTAGGGAAAGGAAATGTTAAATGTTTCTGAACATTTTAGACCTGGTATCTCTAAAACAGACACCCCCAGGAAGTGCGTGACAATGATGCTCACACAAAAAACAAGCCTTCCTGCAGGCAGACTTGGGTTTCAATCCTGCTTCTGCCCTTGTCCAGCTGTTGACCTTGGAAAAGTTACTCAGCCTCTCCGAGCTTGTGTCTTCCCCAAGAAGTGGGTTGCACAATACTCCACAGGCTCTTGCACGCACCCTCTCCTGCAACCAGGCTGAAGTTCAGCCTTCCCTGCCTCTGCCCGCTGCTGCCTCAGCTGGCCCTTACCTCCCCCCCCCCGCCCACCCCCATGTCTCTCAACCCCCGCCCACCCCCATGTCTCTCAATGCCAGACTCTAGCAGAGGGAAGCCTTTCCTGACCACATCTCTACCTGGTGGAGCTGCCCACACCCCACTCCCACTTTGCCCCTCTCACCCCTTCACTCCCCCCGCCCCACCGACCTAGAGCCCTTGAGACACTCTTGCATGTCCTTAGGCGCGTAGCTGTCTGTCCTGACTGTGCAGGGAGTGCCCAGAGGCAGCATTCGTCTGTGTTCTGGGGCCCACAGTGCACCAGGCGGTGCCGCTGGGCCCTGGGAACCACAGCGGGTCTGCAGCCTGCCTTCAAGCTTGCATCCAGGGAGGAGAGCGAGCCATTACCCGGCAGGTGTAAGTTGCTCATGTAATTACATGCTGCTCCCTACTCTAGGGTGTAGCGTGCAGCACGCTGAGAGGGTGTAGCAGGGCCCTGGCCTGGACGGAGGGGTCAAGCGGTTTGCCTGAGGACAGAATGTTGGGTTCCTGGGATTTGCCTCTGAGAGGAGACAGGAGAGAGCCACGAAGGCAGAGGGAGCATCCTGGACACAGGAGCAGTGAGTGTGTGGCGTTAGAGCCACTGCCAGCAGGCTGGCGTGCACAGGTAGACCCTGCCCTGCAGAGTCTCTGTCCATGTGTTCAGACTGTGCACAGAATAAGTAAAAGATGGAGTATGGTAGATGGCAATTAATGCTCTAGAGGGCGTGAAAAAAGGCAGGGAAGGAGGAAGGGTAGGGAGTTGGGTGGGCTGCACTTGTGAACAGGGTAGTCTGTGAAGAAAGGTGACGCTGGAGCAGGGACCTGGCAGCCAGGGAGGGGGTAGCTGGGAGCAGAGGTTCATCAGCAAAGGGGACGTGAGTGTCCAGGCCATGTGTTGAAGTTTGAAGAATAAGACAGAAGCCAGTGCTGTGGAGGGGCTGGGTGGTCTCCGGGGTCGGAGCAGGATGCCAGGTGGTATAGGACGTGAGCCCCACGGGAGGACTTTCCTTCTTTTATTCACAGTGACTAGAGAGGGTTGTAGGGCCCTGAGCACAAGCGCTGTTGGTGTGGTCGACTGTCGCCCCGGCTGCTGTGTGAGGCTGAGTCCAGGTGGGGCGGAGGCAGGAGGGCAGGCCCCGGGGGCGAGCAGGCGGTGATCCTGGTGGCAAAGGAGGGGTAAGAAGAGATGGGACACGCCAGAGTTGGAGCCAGCAGGATGTGCCAGTGGAGGTGGGGTGTGAGAGGAAGGGAGAGCACAGGAGAGGGGAGATGGGGGCTGAGGGGGGGATGCGTGGCAGGGGCGGCTGTTGGTGCAGGGCTTGGTAGGTCGGAGAGGTCCAAAGTCGATGTCCAGGGGAAGGCGTGGAGTCAGGAGGCGGGCGGACTGGCAGAGCCCGCCGGCATCCCCGGTGCACCAGGAGCAGTTTAAGGGCAGGAGTGTAGGTGGAGAAGGGTAGAGTCCTGGGCCTCCCAGTGTGGAAAAGTCAGGGAGGGACCAGAAAAAGGGACTGAGCAGCCACTAATCGCATGGGAGGAGACCTGGAGCAGCTGTGGACGTGGATCTTCTGTCAGTTCGTGTATGTCTGTGGGGTGTGTGTGCCTTGATGAAAAACCACTTTAACTGATGGAATCAAGCGTATCTATCTTTCCATTTACCGTTTCCATTTTGTGCTCTGGCTAAGAAATCCTTACTTATCCCAAGATAACGATATTAACTTTTATTCTCTTCTAAAGGTTTTTAAATTTTTATTTTGTGTTTTAATACACCTGAAATACATTTTTCCTCATTTGTAAGAGATAGGGCTCCACAGTAGTTTCCATATGGATGAAGAGTTTCCCCAACACCAGTTCTTTAGTTATGTGCTTTCCTCACTGAGCTGCAACGTCACATCTGTCGTGTGTCAAGTTTCCGTGTACGTGTGGGTCTGTATCTGGACTCTGCTCTGTTCCACTGGTCTTTTTTCTGTCTTTGAATTAATGCCACCATATCCAAATGACTCTAGCCTTATATGTCTTAGTACTGGGTGGGGCAACCCCCCAGCTCACTCCTCTTCTTCAAGACCTTCTGCCTTAATCTGAGCCTCTTGCTTTCCAGAGACATTTTAGAATCATCTGGTCAATTTCCACAAAGATCTCTGTTGAAATTTTTATTGGAATTGCATTAAATCATTTTATCTCTTTGGGGAGAAATGAAGTCTTCTCAGTATCAAGCCTTCTTATATACCAACATGTTCTGTCTCTCTGTATAGGTTTTCCTTACTGTCTTTAATTTAGTGCCCTAATTTTCTGCCTAGAGGCCTTTTGCATCCTCGAGTTTTTATATTTTTATTGTAGTAATATATTTCTAATGCTGTTTTCTTAAGTTACACTTTCTGTTTGTTACTGGTGTATCCACCTTGCTAGAGTCTCTCGTTAACTCTAATAATTTTTCAGTAGATTATTCTGAGTGTAGATAGTGCACTCAAATAATATCTGTGAATGACAGTCAGGGTTTCTTTTCTAATCTCCATACCTCCTATTTCTTATTCTTGCCTTATTGCAATGTCTAGAACCTTCAGTTCAACTTTAAATAGAAGCTGTGGTAGTGAGGCTCCCTGTTTGGTCCTTGATTTTAACAGAACTGCTTCTAAATTTTCAAGATTAAATATGTTTTCTTGAGATAGTTTTGTAGATATTCTTTGTCAAATGTAAAAGTTCCCTTTTATTACTATTTTGCTAAGAGCTGTTAACCATGAATAGATGTTGAATTTTATCCAGTGCTTTTCCTGTATATAGTTTTTGTTTGATTTCTTAATATACTGAATTACATTAATGGACTTTCTAATGTTAAACTAAATTTAAATTCCTGGTATAAACCCAATTTAGTCATGATGTTTTTACAATGCAGGATTCAGTTGGCAAGTTTTTTTGCGTACAATTTACATCCATGATTATGACATTAATCTGCTATTTTCTCTTCTCATACTGCCTGTGTCTGGCTTTGGTATCAATATTACATGAGCTTTGTAGATGGAGTTTTGGGTTAATCCATTTTTTCTGTTTTTCCAGAAGAGTTTGGGTAAGTTTGGAGCTACCAACTTATTGAGCTTTGAGTAGAAATGCTTGGAAAGCCACCTGGGCCCGGTGTTTTTTTAATGGGAAGGTTTTTTAAAATGCTAATTTTATTTCTTTCAGGGTTATAGAGCTATTTAGACTTTTTTCTTTTTGTCAGATTGGTGACTTTTTTTTTTACAGGAATTTGTTCATTTTTCTCTAAGTTTTCAAATTTATTAGCATAAAATTATTGAGAGTATCCTTTTTTAATCTCTGCTGAATCTCTAGTTATACCTCCTTTTTTGTTTTTCTAATATTACTTTTCCCCTGGCTTATTCTTGCCAGAATGTGCTCATTTTATTAGTCTTTTCAAAGAATCAACTTCTGATTTTGTTGATTCTCTCTATTATATCACTTTTATGTTTTATTAATTTCTGCTGTTATCTTTATCTTATTCCTTCTGCTTTAGCTTAAGTTAGACACAGCTTTTTAATTTCAGCTATTCTTCCTTTCTTAATGAGGATTTAAAAGTATATATTTCCTTCTAATTACCACTTTAGCTGCATCCAAGTTTTTATATGTAGTTTTAAAATTATAATTCAGTTCTCTATAGTTCCTATTTCCATTTTGATTCCTTTGATCCATAAAGCACTTAAAAATGTGCTTCTCTGTTTCCAAATAAATTGATCTTTTTAACGTTATTAGCTTATAAATAACTGCATTTTAATTAGAGAATATAATCTAATCACATCAGTTCTTAGAAATATGTTGAGATCTGATGTGTGGTCATGTTTTATAAATGTGTCATTTGTGATTGGGTCGTTTGCACAGCCTCTGGTGGTTGGATGAGGGGTTCCACATCTGCTGATCACAGCCAGCTTGTAATCTCTACCCTTCAATGAATCTTTATCCTGCCTGTCTGTCTGGTCCATCAATCACTAAGAGGTATGTTGCAATCTCCCACTGTAATGGTAGATTTATCAATTTCTTATAATTCTGTCCATTTTTATTTATTTTATATATATGTTCAAGATTAGTTTTTTTTTAAGTGTGTACAGATTTAGAACTATTGTATCCTCCTAGTGAATTGAACCTTGTAACATCATGTAATAACCTTCTTTATGCCTGGAAAATAGTTTGTGGCTTAAACTCTATTTTAGGTGATACTAATATAACTATCCAGCTTTTTTTAATTTAGCATTTGCTTGGTATATCTATTTCTAACTTTAAAAAAAAATCTTTGGCCCTTCTATCACATATGTTTTGTATATGTGTGCTATTATAAACAGAATATTAAGTGGATGTTTATAAATCTGGTCTAATAATCTCTTTTATTTATATGGATGTTTGGTCCAGTTATATTTATTGTGATTACTGATATATATGGATTTATTTCTGTCATCTAATATTGTGCTTTCTATTTAACGCTTGTATCTTTTATATTATTTTTAAAACCCTTATTACCTTTTTTTGGATTGATTGTTTTTAAATTCCTTTTTTCCTTCTATTTGTTTGGAAGTTATATTATCTATTTCTGTTCTTTTAACCAATAGGTGGTTATTGCCCTTGAAATTGTATCATATGTAACAAAACAGCTGGAAGTTCAGCAGTATTCTCATTGTTCGCTGGGCATACAAGGATATTAAGTTCCTCTAACTCCGATTTTCCCTGTAGGTCAGTGTTATTTAATATTTTAGATCTATCGTATTATTTTTTCTCCACAGATTAATTCCTCGACTGACTTGTTTTATACAGTTGGTATTTATTTAGGGTTATCTTCTGTACTCTTTACAACTTAGACCTTTCTTCTGAGATCATTTTCTTTCTTCATGAAGTAGGGAGTTTTAAATTTACAGTAATTTCTATCAATTCTTAAAAAAATAAATAAATAAATAAATCTACTCTCTCCTGGCTCCCACTGATGCTGCTTTCAAGCTCACGTCTTGTCTTTGTCCTCGGCAATCCCATCTGCTGAGCAGTCGGTAGGCCCAGAAAACCGTGCATTTAAGCTCTCCAGGTGAGTCTGATTGCTAAAGTTTGAGAACCACTGTTCTCGTCTATCTTCAAGTTCGTCAATTCTCTCATCAACTGTGTCTCATCTGTTGTTTAATCTATACACTAGTGGTTTTAAAATTTTTCAAATTTTTCAATGATTATATTTTTCATTTCAAGGAATTCTATTTGTCTATCTTTGCAAATCTGGCTTGTCAATTTTGGTGATATCTTGCTCCTTGCAGATTTTTAATACCCATACTTACTCCTTTAGCTATTTTATACATTGCTTTTTGTTCATTTTAATACCACTTTTTAGTTCTTTAACTATTTTACATATGACCATGTTATATTCTCTAATAATTCTGATATCTGAAGTCTAAATCTGTCTTAGCTTGTTTTTGCGAACTCATGTTCATGGTGACTTGCCTCTTCACGTGTTCAGTGATTTTTATTTCATTAAGAGCTTACACGTGGCTGAACTTAATCTGGGCGGATCCCAAGGGCCTGCACTGAGGATGGTTTTCCACACAGGTGATTCATGTTTCCTTCTTCCATGTGCCAACGATGCTACAGCCTAGTGCTGCGTTAGTTCCTGTACCTTAGGGCTCCATGCTGGAGAGACTAAAATGCGCTGGGGCCTGCCACAAACCCCAGGCCACTAGAAAGGCTTGTGTGCAGCCTGCAGCACAGTCAGAACCAGGCAGATTGTCCCCCGAGCCTTGCCCTGAAGCTGTAGCCTGTCAGGTGACACAGCTCCGTATAGGAGGATCTCTAGCTCTGGCCCGTCCCCTGCGGGCCTTCAGTCCCCAAAACTTAGGCCTCCCAGGATTGGCTTTTGCCAATTGGCTCTCAAGTTTTGTTCACCTACCTTTGTGGTTAGCAGCTTTCCTGGCCATTAATGATTTCCTGTACTTCCTTATGAGCTCTACAATGTATTTAAAAGTATGTTTTAAAGGATATTTATCCACCAACTGGGTGTTTTGTGAATGAAGGCTTACTAGAATGTCTAGACTGCCACATTGCCTGAGATCTCTTTAAGCCATAAACCATTTAGAAGTGAGGTTTCCATTTTCCAGACATAGGATCTTTCATAGTTGGTTTCTATTTGTATTGTTTCGTGGCCAGAAAACAGGATCTAAATCTTTTTTTTTAATTTATGATTTATTTGGAGATGTCATTTGTTGCTTTGTGTATTGTTCAGCATTCTTAGTTGCAGGTTTCAGGGTCTGCTCAGGCTAGTTCAAGCAGAAAGGGACTATTTTAAGGGTATCAGGATCTTACAGAAACTCTGGCAGGGCTGGCACCAGGGAGGATGCGCCACAGCCAGGAGCCACAGCAGTAAGGACAAACCCAAGCCCACTGTGGGGCTCTTCCGGAGGAAACCCACTGCCACTGCCTCACAGAGAAGCTCAGCATTTGTAGTACTAAGGGGACAGGACATGCAGCCAGACACCTCTGCCACCAAGCTTACGTGGAGAACTGATGGCCTACTGGTGGCCCGTTCCCTCCTTCCCCTGTTCAGGCAGTGGTGTCCGCTACAAGGGAAGATGGGCACTGCAGCTGTCAGCTCTCAGGCTCTGTGGTTAAGAGGGCTGCAGAGGGACATATCCAGAGACAGGAGAGGGGGTGGCCTCAAATAGGAGCAGAGACCTTTATCCCATAGTTATGGGGAGCACAGAGGCAGTTAATTTGACGTAATGGGTGTTTTCTCTATGAAAGATGGGACAAGATTATCAGCTGAGAGTGAAGGGGCCACACTGGGTATTTAAGAAAAGGAAATGGCCTGGGATAGTCTCCACAGAGACAGCAAAGGGCATGTACCAGGGAGGGCCGGTCGGAGTGTCCGGCCGTTACGGTAGGAGCCCTGCCAGTAGGCTCAGTGCAGGGACGGGCCGGCGAGGGCCGAGCAATAGTGAGCGCGAAGCTGTGCCTGCCACGCTGGCTCCCAGGTCCCGCCCTAAGAGGGGGACATGAGCCTGCCAGGGCCCGTCCTCCTTCCCAGGCCTCCTCCTCCCCTCCGTGAGAGCCGCTCAGGGCGACTGTGAGCAGGACAGTGTAAACACCTCAAGGTGTCTTTCCCCGGGGTCTGCTCGGTCTTGTCAGCCACCGAGCAAACATTTGCTGATGCTGGGTGCCGGCCCCTTTGCCAGATGTTTAACATTGAGAGATGAATTTCAGAGGCGGTGGGGTCGCCTGGCCAGTGGTTTTGGAGCGCTGTCCTGGAGGACACAGAGGTGGCAGAGCACACTCCTGTTTGTGCAGTTACTGCATTTGGTTGTGGTGAGGTCTGAGATGCTGTGGTCACTTCCTCAAGGCCTGTCACTTCCGTTCCACCAAATAGTTTTTCCTCATGGGTCTAAATCAAATCTACATGAATCACCCTGTGTAATAAAATGACAGGCTGTCCTCGCACTGCGCCAAAGCCAACTTCCTGGGCTTGGTGTTTTACATAAGATGTAGCCTTGGGAGAAGGTGGATGAAGGGTCCAGGGGACCTCTCTGTACTATCCTCGCAACTTCCTGCAAGTTTATAGTTATCTCTTAACTAAAAGGCCAAAGAATAAATAAGTAAACTGAGAATATTGTCCCAAACTAAACCTTTTTGCCTTTTCAGGGCCTGGAACATTCTCCCTCTCTTCCACAACCCTCACTGCTTCATTTCAGGGGATTCAAATAGAGCCCGAGACGATCACTTTTAATTTGCTTTTGGAAAACCCCAGTGGAGCCCCAGAGGCAAACTCGATCTCTGGCAGAGCCCAGGCTTCTCGGGGAGGCACAGGCAGGGACGGAGGGGTGGGGGGTTGCACCTTAAGGCACAGGTAGGGACGGGATGGGGGTGTTGCGCCTTAAGGCACAGGCAGGGATGGGAGGGGGGGTTGCACCTTAAGGCACAGGTAGGGACGGGATGGGGGTGTTGCGCCTTAAGGCACAGGCAGGGATGGGGGGGGTTGCACCTTCCCCGCGCCGGAGGGGGCGGCCTCTGCAGTCAGTGCTGCCGCGGGCTGGGCCCGGGGGCTTCGGGGGCCGTACATAAAATCCAGCTGGAAGTCAGCTCCCATCCTTCTTGCCTCCCTGAAAGACCTCCAGTCACCAGAAGTGGCTCATTTAGGATGCATTGAGTCATTTTGTTCTATCTGTGCTGTGTGTGGTTTTGATACAGTCTGTGGCGTCAGACCGCAACAATACAAAGCCATAAACTTCTCTCCAGTTTTCCAAATGCCTCCTTTTTCATCTTGCGGGAAGACATTCTTTGCCCTTAGGGTGACATAAATTGTGGATGCAAACACAGCGCTGAGGGCTGCGTCACCTGGTGAGCTGTAGCGGAGCTCAGGTGTACCTGGAAGGAGAGAAATGAGCACGGGCCTCCCCGGGACGGAGGTGGGCCGGGGCTTCGATTTCATTTTCTCCCAAATGTTCATATACACTGCAGCTCAGGCACTGTGACTAATCACAAGATTTAATGGCCTTAAAGTGCTCACTGAAGGCCCAATTCAATTAAAAAATGTCCTGCGGAAGCCATGAATAATCCTCTTGTCTTTGCTTTTCCAGTCTTCCGGAGGCTTCCACCAAGCGGAGGCCAAATGGGCTTTTTTCTTTTTTAATTTCCTTCTTGACGTGGCCGGGACCCGCCAGCCCCGTGAGCGCCCTCCCGTCCCTCCCGTGCCACTTCTCGGCAGCGCGGGTGGGCTCTGCCTGGTGTGCGCGACGCCGGAAAATGACTCTGCTTCTCCGCCAGTTCGACAGGCTCTGGACCGAGATGCCCGTCAGCGCCAAGGGCAGGCTGCGCTACCTGGACTTCCTGAGCAGGTTCAGCTCTGAGAGGGAGGCAACGCCACCAGCCGCTGGCGAATCGGTTGAGGCCCAGAGAGGAAGCAGTGTTCCCGAAGTCTCAGAAAGAGCCAGATCTGCCATCTCCTCACCCGCTAAGGACCTGAGAGCCGGGCTCCGGTCTCACAGCCACCCCTGTGTGAGTTCTCTGTCCCGCCAGGGTCATGCGCCGCCTCACGCCAGACCCACAAGTTCCACTGGGCAGGGGCCTTTGGGGGGGCCCAGTGTTCCCCGGGGGCCAAGTGACTGAGAATCTGGCCCCCAGGTGAGCCTGACGTAGGGGCACTGGACAGGAGCGTCTGCTTCCCTGGGGGGGACAGCACGGTGGGGTGGAAGCAGGTGGGAAGAGGAGGAGGAGGAGGTAGAAGAGAAGAAGAAAGAGGAGCAGGGGTCCGCGGTGCTACTGGCATCTTTGGGTGGGACAGCAGATGCCCCACGCTGAACAGCCACCATGTGCTAAGCACCCTGCCACGGGCCACACCCCGGAGGTAAGTGTCGTCATACCCATTTTACAGGCGAAGGCAGCGAGGCTCTGAGAGGTGCCCCGTGTGCCCTCGGTCCTCAGGTAGACATGGAGAGACCCACCCAGTTTTAAGCCCAGGCCTAACTACACAGCCCTGAGCCCCAGGCCTGGGCAGGGTCTGCGAGCAGAGACGACAGTGCCTTCCAGGCAGGGTGGCTGAGAGAATGCCCCTCGGCACATAGTGCCGCCCTTGCTGTGTGTAGAGCTTGTGCCACCAGAGGCGGGTTCTCGTGCCTTTGTGTATCCACACGCAGCAACTGCACGCCTGCTGTGTGGGCGCTTCCTGCAGCCGAGGGGGATGCAGGCCCTGCTGCTGTGGAGCAGGTGTAAGTATTTAGTGAGCAAAAGGGTGGAAAGTAGAGCGGAGTGAGGGGGCAGGAGCTCCCCGGAGATGTCCGTGTCCTAATCCTAATCCGTGGAACTATGTTGCCTTACATGGCAAGTGGGAATTAAGGCTGCAGATGGAATTCCCGTTGCCAGTCAGCTGGCTCTTGGGCAGGGAGGTGACCCTGGAGTCCCCGGGTAGGCTCAGAGTAATCACAAAGGCCTTTAACTGGGAATCTGGAGGCAGAAGGGTCAGTGTTAGAAAGACGAGACTAGAGAGACTTCACCCGGGCTTGCTGGCTTTGAGGAGGGAGGAAGGGGCCACAGGCCGGGCGTTGGAAGCCTCTAGAAGCTGGACAGGCAAGGAAATGGACTCTCCCCTGGAGCCTCCAGACACCATGACTTTAGCTCAGAGAGACCCATTTCAGACATCTGACCTCCAGAGCTGTAAGATAATAAACCTGTTGTAGCCACTGAATTCGTGGTAACCTGTTACAGCAACCACGGGAAATTCATGCAGGCCTGGAAGGCCACAGTAAGGACTTCGGCTGGCACTTGAGGGGCGAGGAGCCTTTATACATTTTTAAGCAGTGGAGTGACATGACCTGAGGGACTCTTTAAAGACCACTTTGGACGCTGAGGGGACAGGCAGAAGCAGGGACACAGTGAGGTTTGGCGGAGGCCGTGAGCGGTGGCCTGGCGTGGGGTGGGGCAGGGAAGCTGGGGAGCGGAGGTCAGACTGCGGCTGGGTCTTCAAGGCGGAGCAACAGGAGTCCTGACACGCTGGCTGTGGGGCCAGAGGGAGGGCGAGGCTCGGGGAGGGCTGCTCAGCTTTGGGCCTCGGCAGCTGGAAGAAGGGAGTCAGTATCGACTGCCACGCCGAAGGCTCCGGGTTGGGGAGGGAGACCAGGAAGCCAGCTGAGTGGGGTAAATTACTAGATTCACGACCATGTGTCAAGAAGGCCTTCAGGAGAAAAGCCCAGGTCAGACTAAATTCATCTCTTGCTTTCAAATGGAAAATACGATAAAGCAAAGAACAGCCTCATACTTGGTCCACGTAATTTCAAAATAACCGATATTCTGTGAGTTTATAGGATTGGACGCCTCGTGCAAGTGACAAGCAAATCCCTTACTTCAGTAACACTCTTCCTCCAGTGAAAAATATTCTGCCGTACCTTACACACACACAGACTCCATTAATACATTTAAATACATCTCTGTATATATTTGAATCCTGGCTGTATATTCATTTTCAAAACTATTTTGTTTATTATAGTTTGGCACAAATACATATAGACCACTGATGGAAGTAAAAATTAAATCATAAAATTGCTACTTGTTTTATTTTTCATTTTATTTCTGGACTAATACTGCCTATAAAATCGTGAACCTCAAAATCTGAGTCCTATCTGTAAGGTTTTTTATTACTTCAATTTTAAGTCTCCGGTTACAAGCCAATTTTCCTCTCCCTCCTGCTAGACGCCAGCGAGCAGCGTAGCGGGCACGCCGCCCCTGCAGAACTGCGAGCCCATCGAGAGCAAGCTCCGGCGGCAGATCCAGGGCTGCTGGAGAGAGCTGCTGAGGGACTGCAAAGAGAGGGACGTCAACAAGCAGGGCGAGATCACCGCGGCCGAGTTCCTGGGTTCGTTTGGGTTCTGTCCTCTTGATAATACCTTGTCACACTCTGTGGCAAGAGCCCATGGTAGAGGCAGGGGAGTAATAGGACAGGAGACCAGCTGGGAACGTCTGGGTCGAGATGTGAGCTGCACCAATCCTAGTCCACCTCCTGCCCGCAGCCACCAAGCAGGTGCACACCCGCGTGTCCAGGCCAACACGCCACGGACTCGGGCCGTTAGAAACCCAGACTTGGCTGTGATTGCTGGGCACAGTGTAAATGTTCAGGGACTCTGAAAGCGGAGTGGTGGGGGAGGCTGAGGAGGCGGGTTGCGGGGACACTCGGGCCAGGGTCCCACTCCTGCCAGCATCCACTCTTTGCTCTCATGTAGTTTTTCACCAACTTTAAAAATTAAACAAGTTGGATTTGTACTTTAACTAATTGTTGCATGTTGTCAATGCAACATTTTGCATCACAGGAGAATAATTTGACCATGTCCCTCCTCTGCTGCTAGCCCTCCTCTTCCTGATTGATACACAGACCCCTTTTAAAGGAAAATGTTTTCCTTGAGGACCTCCAAAATCAATATGAATTACTTTTATCATAACCATGGCTTTAAAATGTACAAATGAAACAAGGTGTAAACTTTCTAAGTTAGCTCCTATTAAAAAAACACATAAATTAAATATTAAATGGTAATAATCCAATGTTGTTACACTGATTTAATGTGACATGTTTTGTGGAAACCAAAACACCCATGTTGGTTTTAATACACACTTGAGTTCCACTTGTTTTTTAATTAGTTATTTTGATTTTGAGCATGATAAACCTTAACTTCTGTTATTATCCTTATTGTTATTGCTGTGTTATTTTTAAAACTTGAACTCGTTTAAGCCACCAGCCTATTATTCCGATAGGCTTGTCAGACTTTAGTAGTGCATCAATTCAATACTGTAAAATGATTAATTTTCAAAAGTCATTCTGTATTTTCTACTCACCAGTGATGGCCTTCTGCAAGTTGGAACATCAAAGGCACTTATGGGGCAGTTTCCCTTGGGTTGCACGGGCCTCCCGCTGAGTGCTGGTGGGCGCCGTGGGGGCTGCTGCCTCCTTCCAGGCAGGACAGAGAAAGCTCTGCTCACACAGCGCAGCGGCTCTGGCCTTCCCTGGCCCGCAGGCCTCGTGCACATAGTCCGCTCCCACTGGTTTTGCTTCTTAGCCTCAGCAACTAGCATAGTACTCCACTCTTTGACACTTTGTTCTTCCATGATGACAACTCAAAGTCTCAGTTTCATAAACTTAAACAAAAATCTTTTCCTACATAAGCCTCTTTCAAGTATTAGTTGTCTGTCACTCCAAAAGAAGTGTTGTCTTTACAAACCAGCAAGAGAATTTAGCATGAGTACTAGTGCAAAGCTTAGGGCGAGTGTTGATATTTTGGTGTTAAGATGTGCCAATCTCACAGCAGCCGGCAAGATGCCCCACCATGGCATCCACGTAACCCCAGTCAGAAAGCGAGGCTCGAACCCCGAGACTGCACAGCAGCTGTCTCTTAAGGGTGGTCCATGTGTCCAGAATATATATTGATATATTTTAGATTGTCTCATTGGAAAGAAAACTCAAAACGTATAAATTCACATAGCTAAACAGACTGTCAAGGGCATGTATCTGGAGCCCAGGTAAAAGACACATGGTCTAGGCCAAGTCTGAACTGCCTCCCAGCCCAGCCCCCGCCAGGCCCACACCCGGCTTGTGGACCCTTCCTCTGCCCCCAGGTCCTCACCTGCCCCTCTGCTCTGCAGTCATTGCTCCCACAGTCTGTGTCCATTTGCTGTCACCATAGTTCTGGTGACCACGAGAACCCAGGAGCATGTGGGCAGTAGGACTCGGGTCCCCCTCCCTGCAGCCCTTAATTTGTCGTGTACGTCTGTTTCCATATATGTCCACCCACCAACTCTGAGTTCTGTGAAACAAGGACCACGCCAGAGCCTACAGCAGAGGAGGAGCCTCAGTAGGTGTTCGATTAATAAATGGATGAATGGATGAATTGTCACCAGTTGAACTGCCATTTTTGTCCTTAGCTCTTGTGGAGAAATTCAACCTGGACATAAACAAAGAGGAGCGCCAGCAGCTCCTTATAAAGTACGACTTGAAGAACAAGGGGAAGTTTGCATACTGCGACTTCATTCAGAGCTGCGTCCTCCTGCTAAAGGCAAAGGGAACCTCCCTGCTGCAGAGGATGAAAATCCAGAACGCACACAGAATGGTACGCAGCGTCCCGGGAGCGCGGGGTGGGGCTCAAGGGGCTCACAAAGGTGGCGACTCGGGGCTCAGAGACTGCAGAGCCCAGCCCAGCTCTGCCACCAGCCAGGACTCGTCTGTCCGCTGTCCCCACAGACCCTACTCAGACGTTTGCTATACCCATCTGACACTTGTCCAGCAAGACTTTGTCACTCCACCTCCTCCGTCACGTAGAGGCCTGGACAGTGCCAGGCAGTTGTCAGGTCAGCTTGAGATAACCAGGGACTATCGGGGTCCCAAAGCCCACACCTGTGTGTCAGGGGCTTACACCTGGGAAGCAGGGGCTGTAAAGATGAGGCCTCCACCACGCTTTGGGGACATTGAAAACAGCTCAGAAATTTACTTTCTTGGAAGTAACTCAAAGATTTCCTTTCTCTCTTTCTGGAACCCTAGAAGGGTCTGGAGACCCCAGACGGAACCAGTAGCCTGGACCCTGGGCTCTCCAACTCCTTCGGGTGGCAGACACCTGATTATCGTGGCTCTTCCCAGAGCGTCCCCATGACTGGCAGTCTAGCCCCTCGGCCAGCACCCTGGGAGCAACGGCCATCAGTTTCCTGAAAAGGCGGAGCGGGTGGGGCAGGTTGCAGCAAAGGGAGCATTTGGGTCAAACGTGGACTCGCTCATCGGCCACTGGAGACAGGCCAGACCCTCTCCTCCGAGTGCAGGGGACAGGCTGGACTCTCCCATCACCTTTCTCACATAAACTACACTAGACACTGTAGATGCATAGTCTACAATTTTCTTTTTCTGTTTCTTTGAAGAGGAATGAGAACCTAAAGACACTTAAATAGCAACTGGAGGGCACAGTTCTGGATTTTCACCTTTTATTCCTAATCATTTGCAATTTTACAATTGAAACCCACGGCGAGTGCAATGGCGTGTTTGCACTGACCCACCCTGTGCAGCCGTGAAGCCAGAGATGCTATTTTAATGTTCTGATTCTATCATCTGAGATACCTGAATTAAGTTGTGTTGAATTAAAGAGGTACAGCTGGCATCGATTTGGGGAACAACACAGCTGACTCCAACCACCTTATGATTCAGCTGGAGGGACAAAAAGTGCAGGGCGGACCCCAGGCGGCCCCTGCCCTGCCAGAGCAGCCGGCGAGCGGGGGAGGAAATGGAGAGAGTGGGCTGATCCAGCAGCAGGTAAGCAGGTGCCAGGCAGAGAGTGCACCGCTAGATTTCCCATTCTGTGCACACTCAGGTGCCGTCTTGGTGTAGGTTCTAGTTTAGACAAGCGGCAGCTAGTATCGAAGGCTTAGGCCAAGTTTATTTAAAAAAAACTTAAGACACGTCTTCTGCTAGCTCCATTCTTCTGAGACAGGCTGTCCTCATTAGATCTTCATGGGGCCCAGATCCACAGCTGGAGAAGTATGGAGACCACGTGGCCCGCAGGGCCCCTGCCTGCTCTGGCCTCCCCCCGCCTCTCTGGGCCTCGGTTTCCCCTTCTGTAAATGAGAGGAAGGTCTGCTGGGCTCTAAGGGCCTTTGAGGGTTGGCCGGTGGGCTTCTCCTGGGAAGAGCATGGCAGTGCCCGCTTCCAGGCCCTCCCCAGCGCCAAGGCCGTGCCTGCTCCCAGACGCGCCATCCAGCCTCAGTGTGACTGCAGGGCTGGCCGGGGGCTGCTGGGCACCAGACTGAGGCTGTATTACGTGCAGTGAGAGGTGCTGCAGGTCCTCTACCCCCGCCCCAGGTGCCACTCGGTGGTTCAGAATCGTTCGTCCTGCCCTTCCTCCTGGATCCCCACAGCAGCCTGACACGGATGGAGAGGCCACACACCTTCCCAGGAAAGAGTGGGGCCCCTGCCATGGTCCTGGCCTCAGTTCTCGCCCCCTCCAGCAGCTGCCGAGGCCTCCCTCCACCGCATAACTGTGCTGCTCACGTCAAATGTCTCTTTGCAATTCTTTGCTGAAAGTGTGGTTTCATTTTCTACTTACTTGGGAGCTTCCTCTGGAACCCTCGGCAGCAGGAAGACTTTCTCTGGGGAAGCCAGCATGGGCACAGCCGTTGCCTGCAGCCCCGCTGGCCGTCCCGCACTGTGTCGGAACCCGGGTGCGGGAGGGCCAGGGAGCCGGCAGCCCTCTCCTGCGGCCTGCTCCGGAGACGGGCAGCTAACAAAGCCGGCGGCCACCTGGGGAGTTTCCCTCATAGGTGCTAAATGATGTCAAATTGAAAGCAGCTTAGCTCTCTGCTAATTTGTTTTATGTAGTGCCATGTTAAAATTAAACTTTCCCAAAACGTGTTACACATTGCCTACAGTTCACCTCTGTGATACTCAGACGTGTTGGGGCTAAATCATGCTAAAAGATCTTGTTTTCAATCTATTAATAATGTCACCTAAATGAAATAATCACAGTTTAGTGTACTGTCTAATTACTAGATATAATTACAACCTTGTGATTTTTTTTTTAACACTCTTCATTATAATAACCTACTAGAAGACCCAGACTGAAATCTCTTTTTTTCCTCAAACTATTTAGAAATTGGCTGAGTATCTGCCTGGCCTTCTCCTTGCGTTCCCCGGCAGGTGGTGAGGCCTGAGGTGTGTTGGGGTCAGAGCGCAGATCACTTGACCTCGCTGCACCTGTCCCCAATCTGTGAGATGGGGGTGGGAGACCTGCCTTCCTTCCACGTGGCCAGGGGAGCGGAAGGGAGATATAAATGGGATGGTGACTTCAAGCAGCCCACACGCAGTGATCAGAGGGACAGGGATGGCATCGCTGTTAAGAGTTCTAGGCTGGGCGCGGTGGCTCACACCTGTAATCCTAGCACTCTGGGAGGCCGAGGCGGGAGGATCACTTGGGGTCAGAAGTTCAAGACCAGCCTGAGCAAGAGGGAGACCACATCTCTACAAAAAAATAGAAAATTAGCCAGATGTGGTGGCGTGTGTCTGTAGTTCCAGCTACCCGGGAGACTGAGGCAGGAGGACTGCTTGAACCCAGGAGTTTGAGGGTGCAGTGAGCGATGATGATGCCACTGCACTCTACCCGGGGCAACACAGCAAGACCCTGTCTGAAAAGAAAGAGTTCTGCTCGCAGGCTCCATGCTGGGCAGAGAGCCAGTGGCGGCCGGGTGGGGTGGCCGGGCGGGATGATGCCCGAGCAGCCCCTCAGCTGCCTCTCCGCCCCCTGGGGCCTGCCCCATCCCCCATTCATAGTGCTTCTCTCTCACCCCTTCTTGGTTTTTGTTTTTTTCCTTTTTTAGAAAGAAGCTGGTGCCGAGACTTCGTCCTTTTACTCTGCTTTGCTGCGCATTCAGCCCAAAATCATGCACTGCTGGCGGCCGATGCGGCGCACATTCAAAAGCTACGACGAGGCTGGAACGGGGCTTTTAAGCGTGGCCGATTTCAGGAAGGTGAGCACAGCCCTGTGCGTCTGGCGCCTCTGAGCAGGGAGCAGTTGCCAAATGCCAGTGGCCAGAAAAGCTCAAAAGGGGACCCACCCAGTCACCTGCTGAAGGCCCAGGTGTGCCCCCACTGTCCCAGACCCCATTTTCCCAGGACCCCCAAGTTATCAAGGCCTGAGCCACTTGCCCCTCACATGCAGACCCCAGCTTCTCCTCGCTGGAGGTCTCCAGAGCCCTGTGGGGTCGCTCTATCCCCCCACGGCCAGCTCCCCAGCTGGTGCCCGAGCCCGGCTTCCCTTGAGGCACCGCGGCTGCTGCTGCTGCTCGGAGCCCTGGCTGGCCTGGCCTGCCCCCAGCCTTGTCGCAGACTCCGAGGAGCGTCTCTGACCCAGGTCGCCTCCCAAGGAGCCTGAGCAGTGCGGCCCAGCCCCTGCTGCGCACACTGGGGCTCATCTTTGGGCATCCGTCCCTGTGTCCCTGGGTGGTAAATACACAAGTCTCAGCCCCTCAGTGCCCCACCCCCACAGCCTAGCGAACACCCTGCACCGGTTCTCCGGCTCACGTGCGCCTTGTCTGTCTGTACTTCGGGCTCAAGTATAAATGTCAGCCAGGCATTCTCGTGCGAAGAAGGGAAGGAAGTGGGGCGAGATTCTGTTACTCCTTTCCGTCAGGAACCTGGGCATGGGGTGGGAAGGGGACACTAGAATGGAGACGTCGTCCTGTCGGAAGGAGTAACTGGGCCCCTCCCAGACAGCCGCTCGGCTTCCTTTCCCGCTTTCATCCCGCAGAGCCTGGAGCCCCCGGCCTTCTAGCCCCACTTCCTAGTCCCCTCTTAGAAACTTATCGTAACAAAACTTAGATAGGAAGTTTATGACCTAATCTTTATTCACTTATTACTAGGGTCTATCTATCAGGATTGGTTTCAGCTGCGTACAACAGGGGGCAATAACAGCCGCGTAAGCAAGGGGGAAGTTATTTCTCCCCCACGTAAAAGAAGTGCAGAGGTGGGTGGTCTGGAGCTGGTGTGGTGGCTTCACGGGGACCATGTTTTTGCTCTACTCCCCTCACCTTCGTCTTCCTTCCTCAGGATCACCTTGTGGTCCAGGGTGGCTGCTGGAGCCCCAGCATTGTATCCGTATTCCAGGCAGGGAGAGAAAACGGGCATGCCTTCAAAGGAGGCTTCCCTGAAGTTCCACATAACATTTTTACTTAGGTTCCACTGGCCAGAACGTAGCTAGCATGGAGAGAGCTGAGAACTGTTGTGTTAGCTGGACACAGAGCAGCCTGTGGGAAAACTGGGGCTCTGTACGTGACGAGGAAGGAGCAGTGAATACCGGGTGGGCCGCTGGCAGCTCTGTCTCATCACAGCCACTCTATGCACCTGCACCCACTGGCCCCACCCTCCTCGGCCCCACCCCAGTTAGGCCTGTGGCCAGGTCTCGCCTCCAGCCCTGCTCTCTGTCCGTCCTTGTCTGAACGCATTGACCAGCCTTCAGCCACCCTCTGCCTCTTCCTGCTTCACAGCCGGAGGCGCCGGAAGGTTCCCTCGGCGGCTGCTTCCTGTGCAGACAGAGGAGAGAGAGCCAGAGACAGAGACAGATGGAGAGAGAATGCTACTGGGAGGGGGCATTGGAGGTGGGACGTACAGGCTTAAGGACAGGTGGACGTGTCCCCCAGACCCCTCCTGGCAGCCTGCCTCCTTAAATCCTTAAATCCGGGCCAGGACAAGCCCAGTGGCCCCTTTGCTCTGCCTTCCAGGTCCTGAGACAGTACAGCATCAACCTGTCTGAGGAGGAGTTCTTCCACATCCTGGAGTATTACGACAAGACGCTGTCCTCAAAAATCTCCTACAACGACTTCCTCCGGGCCTTCCTGCAGTAGGCACCCCGTGGGGCACCCCCGACAGGCAGGGCCACGGGGCTTGTTTCAAGACTAATCAAATCAGATTGGGGAGTTTAATGAATACTCCAAAGTGTCTCCAGAAACAAAACCCAAAGCCGAGGCTGGTCTGTGTCTGTCCTGGTGGGGGGGGGGAGGGGGCGCACGCTTGGCCGCCCCCAGGCTCAGGCGCCTTCACCTGTTAGTTTGCGCAAATAAAATAGTCTTTGCAAGGATGACTCCAGAGACTTTAAAAGAACTACTAATGATAAAATGCTCTAACACATGGAGTCTCTGGAGGTTGTGTTGGTGACTGCAGGCTAGCACGTCCCCGATGCAGGGTGCAGGCCCCCTCCACTGCCGGCATCCCGTGTCAGGGCCAGAGGACGTCTGTACCACGCTGCACTGGCCCTGGGCCGTGTGCATCGACCGTCCCTGTCCCTGCTGATGGACCAGCCAGCCTCACCTCACCCCAGAACCACTCACACGTCAGGCCCCGGCAGCCCTGCAGGGCTCAGCCTTCCTGAGGCCTCCCGAGGTCCGGCCGAGCCGGCAGCTGGAAGCGCCAGTGACCACTGTGACAGGAACTCCTCGGAAATGACGGCCCGGCAAGCTCAGAGGAGCCTGGAAACTGCTGTGACGCTGAGCGGGAGACACAGGCAGAGTTTGCTGCCTTCTGGGAGGTTCTCCAAGGACTGGGAGCTGCAGGCAGGAGAGCTGGCTGGGCTGTGTGGCCAGGGGCTGTCGGGGAGGGGTGCGGCGAGGGGGCGAGGCAGCCCCTCCACTCCCATCTGGGCCCCGGCCACACTGACCCGAGTGCCCTTCCCTGCCCCTGCGCGGGGGCCCAAACCAGGCCCCACCTGATGGAGCAGAGCTCTCCATGTGCGCGGGGGCTGCCTGCCTGGGGGGAGAGAGGCCCCACCCATGTTCCACACCTGGTCCACAGACTGGACCCCCCACACTGACGGGGGTGGGCCCATGGGAGGCTGCAATGTCAGCTCTGAGCAAGGGGGCGGCCCCACCCGGGCCCTCCACCTGGCCCGGGGCTTCCTCCGCTCAGCCCGGACAGCCTCTGCCGTGCCTGGCTCTGCTCCATCCAACTGCAGGCGCCTCCTGGTCCCCAAGTTGTGATTTGGTGAGTGCAGGGGGCACCTTCTCTAGTTGTCTTATTTTTGCCTGTAATTAACCTAAATTAGGATGTCTGGATTTATTGCAGTTGTGGAAATTTGCTGTTAACCAAATTGTGTGAGACTGAGGACTTTACCATCATGGTGCTTAACTAGCCACACGTGTAAGCCTGGCAGGGGCCGCGCACACTGGGGTCTCCCTAAGGGCAGCCAACAAACCAGCACCCGCAGCGGCCCAGCCACCAGGAGGGCAGGTCTGGGGCCCCGGGCCACGGCATGGGATTCTCGTCCCTTTCTGTGACCTCGCTGCTGTGGCCGTTCCGCTCACTGTCCCCACACCCATCAGGACACAGCACGATCCTTCCACTCATCGAGGAAGTAGTGAAATGTCCTCCCCAGAAGCCACGTGAGCTGTCACGAAGCCAGGGCCGGCTGTGCAGGCAGCACAGGTGGCCGGGGGTGAGGAGGTGGCTCTCTGCTACCTGCTTGCTCCTTGGCCCGGCAGGGCGGGCATCAGGGACGATGAGGCTGAGGGGCTCTGGCCAGGCCAGGGCTGGGGAGACCTTAAGATCCCAGAGAACCTGGGGGCCGGGGTGGCCCGGGGCAGTCGGCCACTGCAGGACATGGGGTGCTCAGGCAGCCCTGGGTCCAGGCCTCGAGTAGGTGCATCAACAGAGCCACGTGGTACCCCAGCGGCTCCTCCATGTGCTTTGTGCAGGTCACACCCCTCCCTGGTTCCCCGTGTCCTCTCTTCTCTGTAGGAACCTTTGTTGTGGGACCTGGCGTGGGGGCGGCCGGTGTCCTGGGAAGAGGTTTCACGCTGGGGTAAGGAAGGCCTGTGAGGGCCGGAGGACCCCAGCTCGGGAGTCAGGCCAAGGGACAGGGCAGTGCCACTGTCGGGTGAGCACGGACGTGTGCTGGACTGTGGCTCGGCGCGTGAGTATCCCCATTTGACAGACAAGGAAACTGAGTCACCAGAAGTTAACTTATCCAGAGTTTCACAGCTGGCAGGACGTGCCCCAGGCAGCGAGCAATGGCCCAGGCCAGCGTCAGAGGCCCTGAATGGGGTGGACAGGCTCCCCCTATGGACAGCACCAGGAGTCACTCGCCCCCACCAAGACCCTGCCTTCGTGCCTCCTGCCGGCCCCTCCCCCTGGGCTCCTTCTGTCCTCTTCCGCACGGCCCCACACGCCTCCTCTGAGGCCCAGCTCTGAGGTCCCCTGCTTGGGGAACCCTCCTGTAACCTCTGGGCAGAGGCGGAGCACCCCGTGGTGCTGCAGAGGGACAGCGTCACCAGGCGGTGTGCGGTCCCCTCCCTGCCCTCTGTGCAGGGCCGCTGGGCCACGGTCCACCCCCGGAGCTGTCCCCCAGCCCGGCACAGAGGAGGTGCCCTGGTGCTGGCTGGGCACAGCCCCTGGTCCGTCTCGCAGCAGGAGGGCACGCCAGGCTCCAGGGGTGCCAGCTGCCGCCGCGTGCACGGACTTTGATTCCGCGCTCCTGGGACGACACTGCCCTTCCCACGTGCCCCCCCCGACGCCCCCGACGCGCAAGGAAGAGGCGCCCGTGGACTTCTCTTTCTTTTTACAAAGACTTTATTGTCTGACATGCTTGACAAAAAAAATTACAGCCACAATCAAGTTATGCCAAAATGATTGAGGAGCACGCCGTCATCTTTCATACCTCACGACTTTTAATGCATTTGCTCTTAAAGTAACAGCTGCCTTCGTAACTTCTCTTTCCCACATAAAAATACACCATATTCTGAAGATACCTCAGGAAAAAAGATTTGTTTAAAGTTTATAGTTCTCGGTCCACATAGAAACTGAGCAGAGGTGGCACAGAAAGGGCCTTGTGTTCTCTCTGCCCCAAGAGGCTCCCAAACGTCCCTGCTACCAAGCGCCACTTTGGCCCCTGCACCCCGGGGAGCCCAGCCCCTGCCAGCCCGACACGGTGCCACTGCCAGCTCCCTGGGACGGCAGCCTCACCCCAGGCTGGCCCAGCTCGCCCACGAGCCTGGGAGAAGCCACAGCCTCCCCGGGTGCTGGGACTGAGCCGACTCAGGAGTCCTCAGAGCTCTGACTGGTTTGAACAGGACCCTTAAAAAAAAAAAAGAGCCTTGGACCATGCACTACGTTGTAGGGACGAAACTTTGGGTCATGGCAAAGTGAGGGCTGTGAAGCCAGGGACCAGGCTTCAAATCCTACCTCTGCCCCTTATGTGCTGTGCGCCCCCAGGCAAGTCACCTCGCCTCATCTCTGAAATGGGGACAGCAGTACCTACCTGGAAGGACCATCTGCAGATGGAACGAGATTAAACCTGCAAAAAGACTCAGCAAAGGCTGGTTCCAGGGCAGGGACCGGGGAGAGCGTGAGGCCCTGCTCTTGGGTGCACGATTTAAAGGGGGTGCGAAAATCAGTCATCAGGACAAATTACTATTTAATGTAATGGTGTTAAAAATCAAAATGTTTCCACAGACCCACTCAATTTTATAAAAAATCAAAATTAATGCAAAAAATGCATGATGAACAAAATATCAAAATTTTAAATAAAGACAGAATGGGACCCTGCGCTTGCCCGACCTGCCTCGTGGCCTCCCCAGTCCCACCCCTGCTGGCTCCTCCCCCACCCCCACCCCCACCCCCAGTCCTGATCCACAGAAGAGAAAGCAGCTGTCCAAGGTGGGGCTGCCAGAGCCCAGGGCCTGCTCTGTCATGGTGCCACCCTCTCCCGTTGACAGGCCGGCTGGGACCAGGGCAATGAGGATTTTGAGCCCTTTAGGGTCCCCCAGCTGCGGGCACACAGACAGAATCCTGGTGGTGCAAGGAAACCACACCAAGGAACACAACCCCACTACAGGGCAGTGACGAGAAACACGGGGCCCACTTGGGTAAATTAGGAGAGTGCATGCACACATGTGTGCATGTGTGTGCACACACACGTGTGATAGGGCGGCCGCAGCCTCGGCCTGCAGACCCTCCAGGCTGCTGAGCTCTGCAGAACAGCGCAGTCCCCAGGGACCCAGGGTTGACTCACCATGACTGGGAGCCTCTGGCTGGCCCTGGGCGCTCAGAGGGCTCATTCTGTAGATCCAGTCCCCCAAATCCAGGCTGCCAGCAATTGCCCAGAATGCTCAGGCCATTGTCCAAGTCAGCGAAAATGCCCACGGGAAGAAATAGGGGACAACGCCAGGCACACTGCTTGTGGGCCCGGCCAGGGACAGTCTGAATTCCTGAGATGTCCCCAAGCACCCCCTTGGAGGGCTCCACCTCCAGCAGGCCTGTCTCCTCTCCAGCCTAGGAGGACAGGAAGGGCTGTCTGCGCCCAGGCTGTAAAACGTCCCTGGACGTTTTACCCCCAACTCTGGGGCCTGCAGCCACACAGACCCTTGGGCAGACGGACATTTTGTGCGAGAACTTCCAAAACCCATTCAAGAGCAGCAGCTTCACAGACCGGGAGGGTATCCAACTGAGAAGGATGGAGAAGACTCGGTCATTTCCAAAGCAAGACAGGGCCATGAGATTATCGGGTCCTTTAACGAGGTACACATGGGATGTACACGCAGAAAAAGTAATAAGCACAGAACCCCTGATGGGGACACACAGGGTCCCGATTCCAGGTGACAGAACGCTGAAGGGTCATTCCAAGGCCTCAACGAGTCTGCTGGGCTGGTCCCTACAGCCAGACGGATTGTCTGGGCCATTTGGCGTGGAAGGAGGGGTGGCTGGGGTCTGTGCTCTCGGCCAGGCATGTGTAGCTGACACGGGTGGGCAGCGCTGCAGCAGCGGGGAGCAGTCAGGAGTTCCGGGGTGTGGGGAGGTCGATGACTATGGGTGGATTCACAGGTTGGTAGTTCACAGTGCACACGGACGCATTCACATAGGTGGTGGTCCCATCTGCCATGACACCGTACCCTGGAACGGAAGCACACGCCTGTCAAGCCAGGACCCAGAGCAGTGAGGATCTGGTGGGCATGGTGGGCAGAAGGCGCTCAGCCACGTGGGCTGGGTGTGTCTGGGGCAAGCCTGAAACTCTCAGGGTCCGTCGCTTCGTCTATAAAATGGAGATGATAATGACAGATCCTGCTTCCAAGCTGCTGTGAGGGTTAAGTGCGAAAATCATCCATGTACGGTGCTCAGCCCAGTGCCTGGCACACGAGCAGCACACAGTGAGTCCCACCATCATCACCGTCATCTTCACCATCGCCCTTATTGCCATCACTGTCACCACCGCCATCACCACCACCACTGCCACCATTGCCACCACCACCACCACTGCCACCACCACCACCATCATCACTGCCATCACTGTCACCACCATCACCATCACAACCACCACCACCACCACCGCCACCACCACCACCACCATCACCATCACCACTGCCATCACCACCACCATCACCACCACTGCCACCACTGCCATTATCATCACCATCACCACCACTGCCATCGCCACCACCATCACCGCCATCACCATCACACCATCATCACCACATCACCACCATCACTGCCATCACCGCCATCACCACCACCACCATCATCACCACCACGACTGCCACCACCAGCACCATCACAACCACCAGCACCATCACCGTCACCACCACCACCATCACCATTATCATCGTTATCACCATTGTTGGGGCTCAGAAAATAGTAACCCAAAGTGAAGACCTCAGAAGCAGCCTCAGAAGCAAAAGTTTTTCCCTGACCTTCTCCTGTCCTCCTGTCTCTCAGTCCCATTCTTCCCCAAGACTAGTCATAGAAACTAGAATCCCTCTTCCCCAAGTCAGGTCATTGAAATCAGAACCCTTGTTCCTGAAAGTCAGCCACAAAACCTAAAATTATTCTACGTAAAAACTGGCCACAAAGAAATTATCTGACCTACATGTTGGACTGTAGTGCGTAAGACCCCCATTCCAGAGAGGGTCCTGCCCCACACCCAGAAGGAAGGTTGCTGCACAGGGAAGAACCTGGACAGACAGGCCTTGCTGGGTTTCCTCACTCGGTCTAAAGCATCAGATCACACTTTTTTGTCCAATCATATTTCTACATGACTGTTCATACTTTGTTGAGCCTAAGTATAAAAATGGACAATTTCCCCTGTATCTTTGTGTTTTCAGTTTGAAGGCTCCATGTATACAGCTTAAATAAAGTTTTATGCCTTTTCTCCTAATAATCAATCTTTTTCATGTCGGTGATTTTTCACAGAAACTTTAGGGGGCCAAGGGCCTTGGTGCTTACACCATCATCACCATCATCATCATCATCATCATCATCATCATCACCATCATCACCACCACCATCACCATCATCATCACCATCATCATTGACATCACCACTGTCATGATGACATCACTATCATCATCCCCACCATCAATACCACTGTCATCATCACCCTCATTATTGTATCACCATCATCATCACTATCATCACTGACATCACCACCATCATTGCCACCATTGTCATGACCATCACTATCATCAATACCATGACTGTCACCTTTGTCATCATCATTGTTGTCATCCTTACATCATCACTGTCATCACTGACATCACCACCACCATCACTGTCATCACTACCATGACTGTCCCCTGTGTCATCATCACCATCATGACCACCATCATGATGTGTGTTCGTCTCTGCTTCACTCATACCCTCTTCCTGCCACCTCTGCTTGTCAGAATCCTCCTCATCCTTCAGCCCAGATCACAACTGTGCTCAGGTATGATTCGGGTCACAGGCGCCTTGGCTCTGACAGAGCTGCATGCCCACGGTAGGGCCACAGAAAATGATAGCCATCATCATCATCCCCAGCACATGAGCCGTGCGCCTCTCCTGTGGCCGCTGAGGCTCTGCCTGCGAGCTCCGCCGGGCCCGGTGAGGCCCGCTCACTCCTGCCACCGGGCCCTGCTCACTCCTGCCCTCCACAGCGAGCTGCAGGGCCCTCAGGGAGTTGTTTGGGGCTTGTTTGCTTCTGAGCTGGGAAATGACACGATGTGGCCCAGGCACAGGTGGAGGCCCAAGGGCCCTGGTCCAACCACAGACAGGTTCAGGGGCCGGGCGATGGCTCGGGGGAAACTGCGCGGGTACACCCCACAGCAGGGATGTGACAGGGAGGCCTTGGGTATGTGGGATAAATGTTTAAAAGGAACTAAAAGAGGGGCGTGTGCCAAACTGGCGAAATCAGGCTCCAGTGAGGACACCTGAGGTCTACCCGTGACCGCCATGTGCAGCAACGGGCCAGGCTGTGCCGTGTGGGCGGCCAGAGCTGGAGCCGCCCTGCCACTGCCCACCAGGTGAAGTGCACATCACCCCTCCAGCAACGTGGCTCCAGCCCCTCAGGCAGGCAGGCAGGCAGTCCCTCCACGTTTATTAAACACCTACTGTATGCAGGCCCCGGGGATGTGAGCCACAAGACAGGGCCATCAGCCTGGAGGAATTCGTAGTGCGCCCACCAAATATAATGCATCCTCCAAACACAGTCCAAATGTCCTCTCCTCTGAAAAACCCCTGCCCATCTGGAAGACCACCCAGACTAGAGGCTCAGCAGAACTGCAGGGCTCCAAGGAAGCAAAATGTACCCCCTGAGTCTCGCAAGATTTTGCATTCGTCTTCCTATTATTAGCTGTTTCGGCAAGGGCTGATCGACAGCCAAGAGTGTACATGGCTGTGCAAGTGAACAGCGCAACTGGGTAATTGTCCTTCTGGCTAAGCAGATCAGGGAGGAGGTGACCAGGGCTGAAGAGAGGGGACGCGGCCCTCTGAGGGGTCAGTCAGGAGCCCCCGAGTGTGAGGCCCACTCCCCCATTCCCACTGACCTTCGTGGATGTGGCCGAAGACGTGCAGCCGCGGTTGGACGCGCCTCTGAACCGTGTTAAGCAGCTCCACGCAGCCCACCCGCTGCATCTTCTTGGGGACCCAGTCCAGGAAGCCTGTGCAGGAGAGACAACAGGGGGGCGATGACAGGCCCCGGGAGGCCCAGCCCGCACCCCTCACACCCCAGGTGGCAGCATCTGCAGCCTCAGAGAGACATGGGCTCTCTGAACCCCACCCTGCCTCAGCCCCCAGGGATGCACACGTGACTGTCGCGTCCCCTCCGGGGCCTTGCGCCATCCCCCACTCCTCTGTCTGGGGACACTGAGAGCCTCCCTGCAGGAGCCGCTGGTGTCCCCAGACCATCCATACTCCAGTGGCCTCGAGGGTGACGTCCACCCATTGCAGAGATAAGCAAACCGAGCCCTAGAGGGACGGGTGAGGCCCGAGGGTACCCCGCTGGTTGGTGGCAGAGCAGGGCCCCTGGACACCCAGCCCAGGAGCGAGATTTCCATGTTGGAAACTTTGTAAACAAACAACACAAAATCCTGAGCATGAACTTGGTCCACGCAGCACAGCTCACGTGGCCGCTGTGTCTGCCCTGCGCCCCCCGCCCCCGCCCCCCGGAGCCGTCCCCTCACGGGACTCCACACACGAACAGAACAGTAACTGATTACTCCAACTGGACACTTAGGGCTCATCTCAGCCCTGCTCTGGGTGGCCAAACAGGCGTCTGCAAATGCTGGGAAGGGACAGGGGTGCCAAGCAAGCTACAACACTGACTTAAAGATGAGAGACAGACAGACTGACAGACAGGTGAGGGTTGGGGAAGCAGAGAAGAGGGGCGGGAATGGTGGGGCACAGGCTTGGCACAAAGCCCAGGTTTAAACCCCAGGCTTTGCTGCCTACTGGCTGTGTGACCTTGGACAAGTCACTTAACCTCTCAGTGCATTCAACAGTTAGGCGTGCTGTGCTGGGCACAGGGATCCCGCCATGCATGAGGCTGGCCCTTCTCAGTCCCTAGAGCGTGCTGGCGGGGAGGGGCCCCCAGCTCAGGGCTTCCTGGTGCACAGTCTGGACAGTGACATGCAGGCAGCACCAGCTGGAACACCTGAGTGACAAGTGGCCAGGGTGGGGTGTCCAGAGGCAGGGAGCCAAAGACACTGTTTGCCGGGTGGGTGGGACGGGGGAGGGAAGGGGGAGGGAAGAGGGGAGGGGAGCGGGAAGGGGGAGGGAGGGGAGGGACAAAGGGAGGGAAGAAGGAAACCAGGAAGCAAGACTGAGAGGGAGGGAGAGAGCGTGGGGAGGGGAAAGGAAGGACACAAACACACATGGCTGCCCCTGACGCCACCACAGGTTGAGGGGAGCCTGTCCCAGTGGTCAGGAGGCTTCGTGGCAGCGACACCAGCCTGGGCACAGTCCCGCTGTGCTGCCTAAAGCTGGGCAGAGCCCAAGGCTCCCTCACAAGCGGGGCTACCGAACCTTCCTTTCTTGGGCTCCGGGGCGCAGGGGACGCCGAGGGCACCGGCCGGGCGGGTGGCGCACGGGGTCGGAGCTTGGTCCTGGCAGGTGTGTGAGCCCGTGGCTCTCCAGCCGGACTGGGCCTCACCCCACCGCCGTCTCTCCCGCGGGCGCCCCAGACCCCGCGCTGGCACGTCCCTTCCGCAGGGCTCCCGGGCCCCTCTGCCAGCTGTCCCCTCTCCCCTGACTGGCCAAGCTCCCCTCGTCCCTGCACAGGTCCCCTTGGGCTTGGCCATTCCTGGAGCCTCCACCCTGCAGCCTGCAAGCCCCGCTAGGCTGGCACGGCACGGGGTTAACCCCTGGCCCAGCGTCACCCACAGGGTGGCCGGCCCCCAGCACACAGGGCACGATGGTGGGTGCGTGGAGGCAGCGGTGGGAGCAAGAGGTGGGTCTGCGCCAGGGTCCCGCGAGCTGGAACTTCATTCTAAGGACTGAGGGAGCCACCAAGGGTTACAGAGGGATGGCATGGCATACGCGAGGATCAGAGAACCCCTTCTACAGACTGGAAGGGGCAAGACTCGGGGCTGAGGGGCCAGTGCGGAGGCCACAGCAGCCGTCGGGGGAGAGGACAGGGGCTGGGACCGAGGCAGGGCTAGCAGGGGTGGAGACAAGGGAGGGAGCTGGGGGAGTCTGGAGGCAGAACAGAACCGTGCAGATGGAGAGGATGCGGGCTCGGGGAAGCGGGGAGGGGAGAGTTGAGAGAGCCCCCCGTGCCACAGCGGCGGGGCAGGAAGTGGTCTGCAGGCGAGTGAGACCTTGGTGGGACCAGGGTGGCGGGTGGGGGCGAGAGGAGCAATGCTGGGTGCTGGATCCGCCTCCCTGGGGACAGCCAGGATGGGGGTGAGGGGCTGGGCCCAGGGTGCTGGTGGGGGAGGGCTGCCGGGTGAAGCCCCGTGCCCGGGTCCTGGCCGGGTCCCTCACCCAGGACTCGGGTCTGCAGAGTCAAGGGCCTGGGGCTGGTGCCACGTGTGGAATGGCCGATGCTCCTGTGTGGAGCCCACAGGGTCACAAGGCAGGCCGCAGCACACGGTAGGCACTCAGGAAATAGGGGGGACAATGGGGAGACATGCTCCCAGCACCCCAGCAAGCTGGACTCAGAACAGATCCTGCCCAGGGCTCCTCTGGATGGGCCGGGTTGACAGCGCAAGGCCCCCCAGCCCCAGCCCAGCTCCCCCAGCACTGCCGCCCCCGCAGGGCGGGCGGTTCTTACCCAGGGGCGGCCCGTGGGTTATCAGGATGTCTACGCCTTCGGGGATGAGGCTCCACTTCTCCAGCAGGGCTTGGCCTCTCGGGAGGTTAAACCCCCAGCCGTAGAACCAGGGCTGCCTGCGGGGGAACAGCAGGTGGTGAGGGGACCTGGGAGACTCGGGGGCGACCACCGGGGTCGGGGAGCTCTCCTGGGGGCCAGGCCGGGGCCAGCTCGCTGCTGGAGACCCACGCCCGGGAGCTGGCACTCGCCGGCCCGCTGAGGGCCACGGGGTCACCGCAATTCTCTTTCCTATTTCCTCTTGCTAACCTCTAGTTTCTATTTGTCTATGATAAGTAATATTAATATATTTCATTTATCAGCATTATACATTAATTATATATATGTATCTTACTTTCTTCCAAAGACCTTCCTTGCTCCAAGCCCTCTAAGGAAATCCACAGGGAACATTCTCCACCCCCTGACCCCCACCCCCAGGAACCTGCCCTGCCCCCCAGGTGTGGCGAGGGAGCCCCAGCCGAGACAGCAGAGTCCAGGTGACTTCCGCCTGGGCGCCCAGCGGGGAGTTCGGTGGGGCGGGGCCCGCGCCAGCGAGAGGGGGCCTGGTGGACCTGGCCTATAATGTGGTCCCAGCCTATCACCCAGCCCAGACTGGCCCCCGGCTGTGAGTCATCCCCCCCCCTCAACTGGTTCAGCCATGAACATGTGACCTAGATTCTCCCAGCTGGAGGGAAGCGCGGACTCCTGCTTTTTCTTTTCCATTCTCCTTCTGTATTCAGGAAATCAGACTCTTTCAATGATGAGAAAAGAGGACACTGTCACCCAGCCTTGGGAGCCGTCGATAGCTGTGACACTGTCCCAGGGCAGACAGCTGGAGCCAGCCGAGCCAGGCGTCCACCATCCCTGGCACTCCCCCGCCGTATGGGCCAGTATGAAGCTGTCTGAATTGGACTTTTCGGTCATTTGCAGCCAGAGCGTCCAGACCACAGCATGAGGATCAGCCCTTAGGTTTAAGTCATCACACGACCCCACGTGACTTTAGCGTCCACAAGGTCACCACCCTCGGCACCACCACCTTCGCCTCCACTGCTGTGGTCTGAACATACGTGTCCCCCAGAATGCATCGTTTGAAAACTAATCCCAAGGTAACAGTATTAGGAGGTGGGGCCTTTGGGGGTGATTAGGTCTGAGGGTGGCGCCCTGGTGAAGGGGTTCGGAGAGAGAGCAGAGACGTGAGAGACCCCCGCTTCCGCCGTAAGACGCTGCCATCTGTGGACAAGGAAGGGGCCTCAGCAGACACCAAATCTGCCACTGCCTTGACCGTGGACTTCCCGGCCCCCAGACCGCGAGAAGCGATTTCTGTCGTTAATAAGCCACCCAGTCTGTGGTGTTTTGTCATAGCAGCCCAGACAGATGAGGACAGCCACCATCCCCATCATCGCCACCACCACGGTTGTGGGTCAGACTGTCCCCCAAGCAGACGTGTGGCTACCCCAGTCCCTGTGAGCATGACCTTATTCGGAAAGAAGTTCTTTGCAGGTGAAATTAGTTAAGACCATGCCGGATTGGCGTGGGCCCTACAGCCCAGGACGGGTGTCCTTATAAGGGCCACGTGAAAACAGACACAGGCAGAGGGAAGAACACCAGGTGGCCACAGAGGAAGTGACGCTTCCACGCCAAGGAACGGCGAGATGCCCGCGCCACCAGAAGCTGGGAGACAGGAGCAAGCCACTCGTGCCTGGCGCTGCCTTCCAAGCAGGCTCCATTTTTCAAAAATCTTATCAAATATTTACAAGGTGGGGCGAGGCCTCATCAGTACGGAGAAAACACGTCTGTTAGTTCTCGCGAGCCACAGCAGCGGGCGGTTTTTCGACAGAGACACTCAGAAACATACCAGAGACCCTGCGGACACCCAGAAGCCAGCCCTGGTGGAGGGGGCATCTGCCTGTCCCACCTTCCCCTCACCCTGCACGGAGGATCCTTCCTCCAGCGGTGACAGTTTCCTGCCAGCTTCTTGGAAACACATGATCTCAAATCTTGGGAAGCTGGAATCCGCCTCACCAGCCCTCCATAATGCCCAGAGAGGTCGCTCCGCTTCCCAGCAACACACAGCAAGTCCAGGCAGACCTGGGTCAAGAACCAGTCTCAATAGGGCAGCTGGTCTGGAACTATTCCTACTGTTGCTCCTGCCTCCCTCTCCGTCTCTCCCCTCTGTGGGGCCACGAGGACATCCCCAGATGCACAGGACAGCCGGCCTTGCCACACAATCTGGGGCAGCAGCAGCTGACACCAGAGCGTTAGGTCCCAGAGGGCAGGAGGCGGCCTTGCTCCCTTGTAACGGGTGGAAAGGGCACGGCGCTGGCGTCACACATCCTGGTTCTGCCCCTGGGCTGGGCACCTCTCCTCTCCCGGCCTCGGTTTCCTCCTGCGTAAAAGTGGAATACTGATGCCTGTGTCCCCAGACCTCACCCTCACCCTGCCTCACCAGGGCAGGGAGCGCTTTGCTCTCTCTGTACCCCGCTGCCCGGGGGACCAGGGGGCACAGAGCAGGCGTAAGAGGAGCGGATTGCGCCACCGCTGCGGAAGCGATTCTGAATAGCTACGAGCTCCATCAACGGGAAGAGGTGATGTTCTAGCTTTTATTAGAATTTGGGGGGAGCAGGAAGTCAAATTGTGCACAGAAACATCCAGAAGAGACATTTCCCGGACAGTCTGCTGGCTAGAGAGAGCCATCCTCAGGATGGGGGCCTCACTCAAAGGTGGGCAAGGGTGACCTCAGTGACCGCAGGCCTTTGAGCGGCCCCCGAGGCCGGGACAGTCCATGGCCCTGTGCTCCTGCAAAGCAACCCGGGGTCTGCCGTGGGCCCCGGAGACAAAGGAGCGGTCCTCCCTCGGGTGAGGTGCGCCCTGGATCCTCCCAGCACGCGGTGTCTGGTGCTGAAATGAGCCTCAGCACGTCCAGAGACGGCGGCTTGTGGGATCCACCATCCCACAGCGGCATGTGTGACCGCCGTCCCACTCCCCGCGGAGCAGTCCCGGGTTCCAAAGGACAGGGGAGGCAAGTGCTCGGAGGCCCCTCACCGCCACCACTGCCACCGTGGGCTGAGACCCACGAACGCATTAGACCCTATGCTTGGGCGCCCAGGGGCCGCGGTACCAGTTTCCAGCGCAACCTGGCGCCGGGACCCAGCCTGGCCGCCCCGCGGGCCGGAGCCCCGGGCCTGCCCACCTAGCAGCCCACGGGGAGGGCGGGGATCAGAATTCCAGCGAAGCGATGGGAGGCGGCTTTATGTCCTGAATTTCCGTCTTTCTGTTCTAAAGTAACCATTGGAATAATTTTCTTACAGAATGATAGTTGCCATGACAACCAGAGCAAATTTTCCTTTTCTGAAACAGATGTCTCATTTAGTTGAAAATTAGAATGTGAACAAACCCATGGGAAAAATTAATTCAAACTTTAACAGAGCGCTGAATACAATGTAATCTCTCAGAGGTTAACCCCTTAACAGCTTTTTTGTGTGCTTATGGTAACCTTCGAATCCAGTCTAATTAAGCCCGCTTAGCCAATATAAATGACCTCCTCGTGGCCAATCATTAAACGGCCCCCCCCCACCAAGCGTGAATTCCGGGTGCTTTAACTGCACATGAGGAAGAAAATACTTGTCTGCCGAGAATGGCAGAGGCAGGGCCTGCGCTGCTCAGGTTTCCTGTCGCCCAGGTAAGGTGCACGGCCCTGGGCAGGCAGGTGTACCCCAAGGTCACTTAATTAGCCTGGGAACAGCCACCCCTGGCTGTACGCCATTTCCTGGGGCACTGGGGCTTGGGGACACAGGAGGTGCTGGGGGTGCCTCTGGGTGGGGCTGAGCCAGCCGTGCACCCAGGCCAGCGTGACATGCCCAAGAGCAGAGGACAGGGGTCCTCCCTCAGTGGAACGCCCAGGGGACACCAAGGGGACACCGAGACAGATGGCTCCAAAGGCCTTTCCAGGAGCAGCCACTCAATCCTCACCACTGCCCCTCACCCCACAGAGGCAGCTGCCATCACTGTCACCATCTTACAGATGCAGAAACCGAGGCGGGAAGAGGTTTCCAAGTGACATAGCCAGGGTCATACCCTGTGCTACCATCCCAGAACAAGGAAACTGTCACCGGGAATCACGTCTCGCCCCTCGGCGAGCCCCCATACCAGCCACTACCTCATCAGTTAATCCTCGGGGTGAAGCTGTCGGGAGTCCCCCTCAGAGACAAGAAACAGACTCACAGAGAAGTCACGCAGTGTGTCTGAGGACACGCAGGAAGCAACAGGGGTGTGGACCAGGGCTCTGGGCTCCCGCATCCTGTCGCCACGCCAATGGCTGATGCTAAGAGGACTCGGGGGTCAGGCCCAGGCTCCCCCCTTCAACGGCGACTTCCTGACTGCTCCTCTGAGCAGCTCCTCCAGGTCCCCTGCCCGATCCCAGCCCGGTCCCTCTCTGAGCCTGCAGCTCTGGCTCTGGGTCCCCACCTCTCACATTCCTGCAAGTGACTCCTCTGCTCCAAAGCCTCCCATGGCGCCCCACTGCCTCCTCATGGCCTGGCACATGGGCCCGCAGAACCTGCCCCAGCCCACCTTTCAGAGCATCCTGCTGGGACACCCTCCCACCCCCAGTCAGCTGTAACAATATAGCCAGGCCTTGCCCCACCTGTAGGTTTTTGCTCGTGCTGGTCCAAAAATCCGAAACGCCCTTCCTAGCCTCTCCTTGTCATCCATGCCCCATATGCATTAGGGCCTGGCTCAAAGGCCACCTCTTCCAGGAGTTTCCCTGATCATGCCCCTCCCCCAGACCGGCCCGGGCTGGCTCCTCGGCAGGCCCAGGTCAGATCTGTCCCTGAATCCCTCATGCCCAGGTGGGCTTCAGGGAGGGCTCATTCAAGGTGGGCACGAATGAATGCGTGAATGAAGAATCAATGAAATTTGGAATGAACGAGAGGCGTTCTACCTGGCAGGCAGGTGGGAGAAACTACGCATGAGCCCTCTGCTCTCTGCACCCCCTGGCAGGAGCCCCGGCTCAGAGACCCCAACAGCCATGAGGCCCGAGACCTACATCAACACAAGAACAACACATGAACAGAACTCTCCCATCTGCCGAGTAGCCCGATCTCCCTCGCCCACCACGAACCCGCCCAGGGAAGGATGTGCCCGCCCCACAGATGAGGCCTCAGAGGCGAAGCCTGACCCAGGACGCTGCATCCCGACCCCCACGAAGGCTCGCCTCCCCTGGGGGACCCTCCCTGCTTCCCCAGGCGGCCCATGGCCCAGGGCGGGGACTCAGGGCCGGGAGTGCTGGGAACTCTGTGGCTGCGTAGGCAGCCGCCACTGTGAAAGCCCTTCGGGAGAAGAAGGCGGCCTCTTCCGGGGGACCTGCCAGGCCAGGCGGTCTCTCGCCTC
Organism: Lemur catta; assembly: GCF_020740605.2. Taxonomy (NCBI): domain Eukaryota; kingdom Metazoa; phylum Chordata; class Mammalia; order Primates; family Lemuridae; genus Lemur; species Lemur catta. Next base: position 5,332,200 of record NC_059133.1, read on the forward strand.
CTCCCCTTCACAGCCCTCTGAGGGCGGCTTTGGTGTCTCCACTCTATAGGGTAAAAGCTGTGGCTCAGCACAGGGTGAGGCACATCCCAGCCATGCAGCTCGTGTGGCCACCCCTGAGCTCTCAGAGGAGCCTGCCTAGATGCGCTGCAGGGGAAACTGAGGCTCAGAGAGGTCAGAGACGGGCCCAGTTCCCAAGTGAGGTCCTGCCTGCGCCAAGGCCAGCCTGCGGTGTGCTGACTCCTCACTCTACGGGCGGTCCCTTTCTCCTGGGGACATCCACCAACCAAGCTTCCTCTGTCGCCTGTCCAGCCCCGTGTCTGCATTTCCCGGGTTGGCAGGCCGAGGGGTGACGCTGAGGCACCGGCAGCAGGGTCCAGCTCCACCCGCCTGCCCTGCATGGGGCCCGAGGCTGCCCAGGAGGGGGCGGGGCTGTGTGGGGCCTGTCACTCACACACCTTGCCAGGGCACACAGCCACCGGAGTCAGCAGCAAGATGAGTGGAACCGAAGAATGGGGTCCTTTGTCATTCCTAATTAATTTCCCCACCCTTCCGATGTGCAGAATCATTCATCTTTTGTTTTGCTGGGACTCGGCAGCAGGAGGAAGGCAGATGACTCGTCTCAGACATTAATCTCATGTAGAATAGTGTGCACATGTGTGTGAGGGGCCCTCTAAAAAGAAAAAGACAGCAATGCGAAATCAGTTTTCTCTGGGCACGCAAAAGGAAGATAAAGACAGAAAGCGCCAAAAGAGAAATCATTCGTGTGCATGTGAATGTGTGTGAATGTGCGTGAGTATATCACGATTGTGTGAATGCATGCATGCATGCATGCATGTGTGCATGTGTGCATGTGCATTATGTGTGTGCATGTGTGTGTACGTATGTGTACGTGTGTGTGTGTGTGTGTGTATAGAGGCTGCACAGCATGCGGCCAGCAATGGTGAGAAAGTTCTTTCCCTGCATCAGAATTTGTCAACTGCTGCTACGTTGGGCTCAGGATTCTAAACTCAGTGGGGCATGTGGGGGGAGGGAAGGGAGCAGCCACAGGACCACATACGGTGGACACTGCTGGGTCCCCCAGGGCACCCCGACCTGTACCCTGTGCCCTGTGCCAAGCACCTTGGTCACAGGATGGCCCCTTGTCCTGGGGCGGCTTGGAGCAGGGTTTACAGTGTGCCCTGGACGACAGGGTTGACAGCTACCCCTGAACAGACACAAGCAACTCCTCACTCTGGGCTCAAGACAGGGATGGGAAATACTGTCCCAGGGCTCAGGAAGAATACATGGAAGCAGACAGGATCCAGGAGCCCAAAGCCCAGCCCTATTCTGGGTTCTGCAGCCCAACAGGGGCTACCAGAGGGCTGGGCAGGGGGAGGCCAGGAAGCAGCTGCCCACTGGGCTGGCCAAGGCTGGCCGCCCCGGGAGCTGACCAAGCCCAGACACCTGGGTTGGGACCCGGTGCCGCATCTTCCTAGGGCTGAGATCTTGGCCAGTCACCAGACCTGCTCAGGCCTCATGTGGCTTGGCTGTAAAACGGGAATGGACACAGCCCTGCCTCGCCCTGCTGCCAGGCAGATTAAGGGACAGCTGTGCAGGTGGCAGCTCACGGGAAGTTTGCAGAGTGGGAGTCTCAGATGTAAAAGGGAAGGGGAAGTCTTTGCCTCACCTGCTTGAACAAACTGGGGAAGGCCACAGCCTCATGCTGAAGCCACCCTGAAACACAAGACAACATGTCACCAACACTGGTCTAGATGTGCAGGGACTACGGGCCTCTGAACCGGGGGACGCGGGTCTTCACAGTTGTGAGGCCGCGAGAGAGAAGAGGCCTCAGCTGGTTCAGGGGGAGATGGACTTGCGACCCACCTGAGAAGCTGGGACCCGGGGCCTCAGGAAGAGAGCAGGGCGGAAAGGGCTGACTACGGGGAGCGGGACCCAGAACCCCAGGCCTCTGGCCAAGGCCGTCCTAGGTGTGAACCTGTGCGGCCCCGGAAGCCACAGGCCAGGAAATTCACGTGAAGTGGTCCCTGCTGGGCACACCTGCAGACTGAGGCAGACACAATCCGGACCGGCACCCCCAAACCGGGCCACGCCCCAAAGAGGCCACACCCCAAACCAGGCCACACCCCCAACCAGGCTACAGCCCCAAACTAGGCCACACCCCCAAACTAGGCCACACCCCCAAACTAGGCCACACCCCAAATAAGGCCACGCCCCAAACAAGGCCACACCCCCAAACCAGACCACACCCCCAAACCAGGCAGCCCAGGACTCCCCCAGAAAACCGTGCTGAACGTGTAATCCAAAATTACAATATCCCAAAGACCTCAGAAAGAATTACTGGACAGAGGCTAAAAAATAAATGTTTTTCAAAAGATTAAAAATGTTTCTTAAGAGAAAGAGGATTTGGGGTCAGGTGCCTGACCCACTCCCCACGCTGACCGGGAGGAAGGGCCGAGGGCCTGGGCGCCGCAGGGGCTGTCAGTCCACACTGGCCTCGCGGGGCCTCCTGGAAAGGGTGGCGTCGCTGGGCGGAACACGGCCAGGGGGCAGGGGCCAAGGCGGGCAGAGCCGGCCTCACCGCTGTCACACGACAGCATGTGGCTGCGGCCACGGCCAGCGAGAGCCGGGGGGACAGTCGGGGCTGCCTCAGGGCTGGCCAGGAAGCCGGCCACCCGCGCTCCACTCGGGGCCTCCGCCCCATTCTGGTGAGGCGCATCGGAGAGGCAAGGAGGACACCATGGATTCGTGACAACATCCTGTGTTCGTTTTCTCTACAAAGGATATTTATAAAGTTTCAAAAGAAGAAATTGAGCAGCTCGCTGTGCACAGTCCTGGGCAGGACCCCGTCCTTCCACCCACCCAGGCCCAGCCTGCCGCCCGACTCCCGCGGGAGGTTATTCGAGCTGTAAAGCGGGGACGAGAGTCTCTGCTCACAGGCTGCTGTGCAGGCCTGAGCGGCTGAGGCCCTGAGCCTCAGGATGGCGGCAGGACAGTTACCGTCACAGGGCCACAGCGACACGTGGGCCCCCCGGCTCCTCCGGAGGACAGAGCTACGGTTCCCAGGCTGCTGGGTTCTGGCCCCCCACCCCCACCCACAACAGGCTGACTACGACTGGGCCACTAGGGCAGGGACAGGGACGGAGAGACGGAACCGCCCAGTTCCAGCAGTGCCTCCCTGGGGCAGCTCTGTCCCACAGCCGGCGCTGCACACAGACCACCGTCACCACCCCGTCCCCATCCTCGGTGGCCTTAAGCAGCCAGCAGCAGGTGTGTGGATGCCCACTGGGTGCCAAGTGACACACACACGTGCCCTCCTTGAATCCTGAGAAAACGCCACCAGGAGACCATCCCTGTTGCCATTTCACAGAAAGCCAAGATTCCAACCCGAGGTTACACGGCTGGGGGCCACTCGCTGGGACGTGTGTGCCACAATGGCCCTGCGTGGCAGCCCCAGGTCCTGGCGGAGCTGTGCAGGGTGTCCCGGACACCCCTGCCCGCCCGAGGCTCAGCCCCACCGGGAGGCAGCCAAACCTCCAAGCCGAGAACCAGGATCCGAGCCCAGACGCCCAGCAACGGGCCCCGCAGCCACTTCTCAAAGTTTAATGTCTCAGCAGGTTTAGATTCCTTCTTTCAAAATACCAGAAGTGATTAGACCAGATGGACTCGCTGCGTGCCAATTTCACTCTCTCGCTCACTCTTTTTTTTTTTAAATCAAGGCCGTTTTCAGTTAAATGAGAACAAAAAAATGCATCCAAAACCCATAAATGAATACGGTATGTATACGGAATTTTTTTTTAACACTTAGGATTTGGTAACAGCTGAGTTCTTCCTCTTCTCCTGCAGTTGGTTCCCGCCCCCTTCCTCTAAGCTGCTCTCGGCGAAGGCCCAGGGCCGAGTCTGCACCTGACGGGGCCACAGACGGCTTCCCTGTGCCCTGGAAAGTCACAGAGCCCTTGGAAGGCAGCACAGACACGCGGCCCCAGTGAGACTCACCCTTCCCTGCCCACCGGATGAGGGGCTGCAGGAAGGGACCCTGCTGGGGGAAGGTAGGGCACAGGATCTGGGCTGGGGGGCAGCCTTGGCCTGGGGTGACGGGGATGGCATTGCAGGGGCAGTGTGGCAAGCCAGGCGGGGGCTCCGTCAGACCTGGCTTTATGGGTGGCAGCAAGGAAGACGAGGACGGAACCAGCAGGCAGAGAGCTGGTGGCGGGACAGAGAGGAGGCCACAGGAACAGTCCAACACAGGAAATGCAGGCCAGGCCTGGTTGTTAACTGAGGCCACCACTTGCCGCCCATGTTGGCTCAGCCATTCATTTTCATCCATTCAATAAATATTTATTACGCTGAGCTAGACACTGCACCAGGTGTCGGGTGCACAGGAGAGAGAGATTCAAGTCCCTTCCCTCATGGAGCCTCAAATGTTCTAGTAGGAAAAGAGATATTGAAGAAATCAGTGGAATTGCTGGAGTAATTAAGACAGTGTGGCCCTGCCCCACCTGCACCAGTGGAGCAGGAGCGAGAGCTACCCGCGACGCCACGTGCAGGATAAGGGTGGCAGCGCAGAGGACAGGCTTTCTGCCCAGGGGGCCAGGCCAGGTGGGCGTCCACGTGGGAAAACCCAAAATGGGACCCCTACCTCACACCATCGACACCATCATTTCTGGTGGATCCAACACCCAGACGTAAAAGGCGAAACGACGCAAGTTCTGCAAGGCGATATAGAAACAAACGTTCACGACTTTGGACGAGGGAAGATGTCCTCAGTAGGGCGCCAGAAGCAGTTACCACAAAGAGAAACACTAAGGCATTTGACTACACCAAAGTTTAAAACTTCTGTTCATCTGAAGGCTCTGCTAAGAGAGGGAAAGGCAGGTCACAGAGGAGGAAAAGCTACTTGTGACGTTATAGCTGAGAAAGGGCTCATGCTCGTGTTCAGAATACACACAGAATCTCCATGAGCCAATGAGAAAAAGACAGAGAAGCCAACTATTTTTTAGATGGGCGAAAGATAAGCACTTCACAAAAGAGTAAATCTAGGTGGACAAAGAACATGTGGAAAGATTCTTGATTTCACTGGTCAGCAGGAGAAGACAGATGAGAACCACTCCGGGATACCAGCACACGCCATCAGGATGGACAAAATGTAAAAGTCCCACAATACCAAGTGCTGGCAGGAGGCGAGGTGAGGTACTGCTGGCAGGGGAAGTAGACTGGCACACCCACTTTGGAAACAGGTTAGGCCGGGCACAGTGGCTCACACCTGTAGTCCCAGCACTTTGGGAGGCCGAGGTGGGAGGATCACTTGAGCCCAGGAGTTTGAGGCTGCAGTGAGCTATGATGACACCACTGCACTGCAGCCTGGGGGACACAGCAAGACCCTGTCTCTTACGGGGGGGAAGAAAAAAAAAGGTTCAGCTCCTGCACGTGGGCTTGGTAAAGGTGCCTGGTCACAAGGCCACTGCGAGGACAGAATGAGCACAGGAAACAAGCACTGGCTGTGCCAAGGCCTGGCAAGCACACGTTGCCGACGGTCACGGGCCCCTGCCCCAGCCTCCCAGCCTGAGCTCCTGGGTGGCAGGGCCAGGCTTGATCCATTTCGGGGGCTCCTGAGCCGTGCACAGGGCCGGGTCACGCAGCCTAAGAAAGAGCAAAGTCGGAACCACTGAAACCCGACCACCGGTCTCCCAAGCAGACTACCTCCCAGTGGTGTCGCTCAGTGGCCGTAACCGTGAGTTTGCGTTTTGCTTCCCCTTCCTAGCTTGCTTTAGAGCGTCCTCAGTGTCAAGCCCAGCGCCCCCCAAGCCTAGCATGGGGGACCTCCCCTGGGAACGTGCCTCTGCATCCCTCTGCGTACAGGGCGGATCATCAGCCGCAGGCAGAGGAACTATGGCCCTTTAAGGGGCAAGGGGCTGGAAGGACACTGGGCCCACCCACAGCTAATCCCTGTTTGCATACCTCTTGTGACGGGCAGCTCACTACTTGGTAAGGCAACATGGACTCTGCTCTGGGCTCCTGCCTATGCCGGAGTCTTCCCACACTGGTGAGACTGCCTCTTGTCATGTCCCTCTGCCCCCTGCTCTGCCTTCTAGGGCCACGTGGAACACATCTGCCCCTCGGCCCCATCAGCCTGGCCACGTGCCCCAGCTGCCACAGCTATTAGGTCACTCAAGGCTAGTGTTTGCTCAGTCCCTGATCCCTACCTACTGGTAACTGTGTGTCTACGGCCGGGAGACCATCTCCGGAATCCCGCATGTGAGCCAGTAGGTTAAGGGGAGGGGAAAAAGAAAACGAAGATCCCGAACTGAATTTAATAATGGTCACAGTCGGCTTTGTCACCTGTACCCTCCTAATGAGCTGCCATATGGCCAGGCACCCGGTGCCAGGGAGCTGAGTGCCCCAGCCTGAACCCCGACAGACAGCGGGGGGGCTGCACAACCCCATGCACCTGCCCCACCCCAGCAGAACCAGCGGCCAGGCCAGGAGCTTCTTCAGCCACCAATACCTTCTTGGGGGCCGGTTAATGACATTTCCACTTGTGTGGCTTCTAGCGTCACCTGGGGACACCAGCAGCTGAGGACCCTAGTGGGGCAGTGCCCAGTCCCACCCCCCAGATCACCTCATGTCATCTTTCTACTTTCTGGCCAGAAACCCGGGGCTCAGGGAGGTGACACGACTCTCCCGAGGGATTAGGCCACTCTGCACAGTCCTGGCTCCGGGCGGCACGGCCGGGGGAGAGATGGTGGCCGAGGACCCAGAGACCCAGGTTCTGGTGGCACCAAGCACGGGCTGGCTGCCCAGCTCTGCTCTCTCATGGAGACCCACCCAGGCCCTGGCCCTCTCAAGCCTCCTGCCTTTGCCCGGGCTGTTCCCTCTGCCTGCCACACCCTTCCCCAGCCCCCACGGCTGCCTGTGTCCCTTCAGCCTGCGGCTCTCCGGCGGGAAGCCCTCCTGACCCGGCTCCCGGGGCCCCTGATTCCCGGCTCTCGCTGAATCAAGGAACTGGCCACGGGATGTGTCTCCCCTGGGAGTGTGGACCCCAAAGGCAGAGCTGTGCCTATCCATCTGTGTCCTGGGGCTCCCAGGAACGCGACATATACTTGATGAATGAACTGACAGATTCATTCCTGAGGCCATGAGACCCCCAGGCCTGAATGTCCTCGTGGGGCCAGTAAGCCCTGTGCGCGTCCTACAGCACCCTGAGGACCAAGGCCTGGCACACAGGAGGAGCCTCGGAGAGGACAGAGTGGCCTCCACCCTGGAGGGCTCACTGTGTGGCCCCGGGCAAGCCACATCCCCCGCCGGGCCTCCACTTGCCCTTCTGTAAAAGGGGTCCTTGTAGGCCTCGCCTTGCCTTGGGGGCTGGTGAGGTTGCCGTGGATAAAGCCATCCTCCCCCCGCCCCGCAGAGCACCCAGTGACGAGCACCGCAACCGACACCCAGGGCTCCCTGGGCCAGGCCTTCATCCCGATGGGCCCCGCAGCCCTCACAACACCCCCACTAGACAGAGGGACCAGAGAGGCGAAGTCACTTGCCCAAAGTCACACAGCTAAAAAGCAGTGGCACCCCGATTTGAACAGCCCGTGCTGTGGCTCTGTGGCAGGGACCCAGCTTCCCGGGCACACAGGCCCAGGGGGCAGGTGGCAGCCAGAGCTGCTCAGGGTTAATTTCCCCATCGCCACGGAAGCAGATGCAAGCAATTAGCTCACACCAGTTGGAGATTCAGTGAAACCTGCCCAGCAAATGAGCCCGGGTCTCACCTCCCACCACCTGCTCCCAGCCCCAGACGGGGCCAGAGAGAAACCGCGGGTGCTCCGGGCAGCCTGCGCTGGGGGCGGGGGGTGGGGGGGGGCGTTCAGCCTTCAGCATTAAGAGCTGTTAAATGACATCAGCCCCACGGAGAGTCTGGCACAGAGCCTGGCACGTAACAGGGGCTCAGATGTGTGGGTCGTCCCTGCCTCCTCCACCATGGAAACCCCTCAACGCTTCTGGCCCCCACTCAAATGCCCCCTCCAACAGGGAGCCCTCCTGGATCTCACCAAGCCCTCTTGCAGCAGGGTCACACGGCCCCTGAAGCCATCTCCTGGGTTCTAGTCCCACTCCAGGCTGCATGCATGTGCCCAGCCAGTGAGGATGTCAAAGAGAAAGTGCCACTTGTACTCAGACCCCGGGGGCAACTGGGAACTAGGGAGTCCAAAACTGCTCACGCTGGAAGCCACAGGAGCCAAAAGCAGGGACCACTGGTGGCTTGACCAACAGCCAGGCTCGCCAGGCCTCAGGCCCAGCGCCACAGCAGCGTCAGGACTTGGCCCCAGCAGCAGAAGTCCACAGGGCTGGGCCCATGCTGCCCTCAGTCCCCCCTGAGCCTAGCGAGCCTGTTGGCCCCGGGGTTCTTCAGAGCCCAGTGTCGGGACACACAGGGATGCTCTGGGGGTAGGGGGCAGGACCCCAAGATATGCCTGTCAGCCCCGATCCCCCACTATCCTTCACCCCACTCACTGGGCTCCGGGCAAGGCCGTGCTGGGAGGACGGGCTCTGCGGCAAGTAACAATGACAATGTCTCCATCCTGGCACCGGGCTCAGCTGAACCCTCGTGACACCCTTACAACCACCCCTTGGAGGAGGCACACTGTCACTCCCATTTTGCAGAGGAGGAAACTGAGGCACAGGGAGGTTAAGTGACTCACCCAGAGTCACCCAGCCAGTAAAAGGTGAGGCCAAGATTTGAGCGCAGTTTGGTTCCAAGCCGTGCTCTTAACTTCTACAAAATACAACTTAAAAAAAAGAAGTGTGGGGGAGGGGTGGGACCACTGGGCAAAGAGATTCAGCCCAGATTCCCCGGGCTCTCCTGCTGCCCTCTCTGCCGCCTCTTCCTTGTCCACTTCCCCTCTTCCTGCACCTTACACTGCAGCCGCCTGCGCCTGCTCAGCTCCAGGCCTTTGCTCACGCTGGGCCCTCCCTGCCTGTGAATACCCTTCTCTTCCTGTAAGGCTCAAGTCACCACGCCTCCTCCAGGGAGCCTTCCAGGATCAAGCCACACTATCAAGCACATATGGTCTCTCCTTTCTGTGTATGGTACCTGCCTCACCCTGCCAGCACTTGGCACTGTCACCATTGTCTTAATCATCACCACATCACCACCATCACTGTCATCACCATCACCACCACCATCACAATCATTACCACATCACCACCATCACCATCATCACCATCATCACCACCACTATCACCACCATCACTGTCATCACCACCACCACCATCACCACATCACCACCGTCATCACCACCATCACCACCATCACTGTCATCACTACCACCACCATCACCACATCACCACCATCACTGTCATCACCACCATCACCACCACCATCACCACATCACCATCATCACCACCACCATCACCACCATCACTGTCATCACCACCACCATCAACACCACCATCACCACCACCACCACCATCACTGTCATCACCACATCATCACCATCATCACCACCACTATCACCACCATCACTGTCATCACCATCACCACCATCACCACATCACCACCATCACCATCATCACCACCGTCATCACCACCATCACCACCATCACTGTCATCACCACCACCATCACCATCATCACCACCGTCATCACCACCATCACCACCATCACTGTCATCACCACCACCATCACCATCACATCACCACCATTACTGTCATCACCACCACCATCACCACATCACCACCGTCATCACCACCATCACCACCATCACCATCATCACCATCACTGTCATCACTACCACCATCAACACCACCATCACCACCACCATCATCATCACCACCATCACCACCGTCACTGTCATCACCACCACCACCACCATCACCACATCACCACCGTTACCACCAGGGCTCCCACAGACACAACGACCGTCACATAGAACAGTCGTGACCCATTCTCACCTCGATCCCCACCCAGCCAGATGAGCTCAGAGTAGAGGCATGATCGTTCTGTCCCACACAAAGAATCTGGGCTTGATGCGTATTTGTTTTTTAAACAACTGCCATCCTCATGCAGTAAATCAGGCTTTTGGCCACCCATGAAAATTCTGACCGCCCTTCCTCAGTCAGGCTGCTCAGTCATCACCCCCAGGCACCTCTGGGGCGGAAGGAAGACAAGCAGTGGGGAAGATCCCTAGCACCCCAGAATGACAGCTGAAAAGGGGTGGCTCTAGAACCAAGCTGCCTGGGCTTAATCCCAGCTCTGCCCCTTCCTAGCTGTGTGACTTTCCACAGGTCCTCACCCTCTCTGTGCCCCAGGTTCCTCCCCTGAAAAATGAGGATAAAAACAATAGCTGGCTGTATGTGATGCAGTACAGTGCAGCGCGCAGGGCACCACGGGTACTACTACCGTCCGGTTGGATACGGCAAACAGAGGCCCAGAGGGCAGCACGCAGAGGATGCTGCTGCCTCTTCAACCGCCCACCCACTCCGCGCTCCGCCCAGCGCCCTGGCCGCTCACCACGGGGAGCCGTAGATCCTGAAGCCACGCACGGTGACCTCCGAGTCCTGCAGGTAGATGCAGTTGGTCAGCAGCGACTGAACGTTCTCGTAGCTCTCCGGCTTCAGCTTCGACACGGACGGGAAGTAGTAAAAGTCCTGCTTGATGAGGTCGGCCATGAACTCCTGGTCAAAGGTCAGCTCGTGGTTGCCGGCGATCACGATCTTGTACTCGTAGGGCAGGCTGCCTGCAGGGGCAGACACGGACAGACACACGGCACACAGCTGTGGCCCTTCCAGAAGCCACAGCACAGCCGAGGGAGGGGGGCAGACGAGAGCCGCCCGAATCGCTGGTAGGGGCACCCCTGCTGCTTGCCCCTCAACCGCTGTCCTCGGATCACTGTCCCCATGGCCCTGCCTGCCCAGGCCTCGGCTGGTGTCAGCCCCTGAGACCAGTGGGAGGGGCTGGACAGGCTCCCCCACCCCACCAAGCCACTCACAAGGCAAAGGCCCTGGCTGTGGAGCCAGCTGTCCTGGGTCCTGTCACCTCTCACCTGGGCAAGTTACTTAACCTCTCTGAGCCTCAGTTTCCCCTCTGATCAGAGGGGTGAGCCTGGTGCCTGCCCCTTCCCAGGGGAGAAAGGGAACTCAGGCTGCCCCGAGCCCCTTCCCTGGGGCTCCCCTCGCTCCTCCTCCCCCCAGGCACCGTGGTCTGTCTCCTGGGGAACCCGACAAGTCTAGCAACAGCAGAGTCTCTCCCACCTCTGACCGTGACACAAAACGCTACCTGTCCCGCTGCGTGGGCATTCCTCGGGAACCGAATTCCAGAAATGCCTCTGCTCCAAACACGGAGGACTGTGGGTCTAACTGGAACTGACGCTCACAGTGTGGGATCAGAACAGATCTGTGCGCAGACTCCGCTCCCACTGGGTGTTCTAGGAAGGAGCTCGGTCCCCAGCCCCTAGGCTGAGCTCCAGGGAAGGGCAGGTGGGGTTCATGGCCTTACAACAAACCGTGTTCTGTAACAACCGCTGCTGTTACATTCTAATCGCAGTGACACAGAAGAGTCCAGAACCCAGTTATAAACTTCTCCATGTTCCTCCCCAGAAGGGACCTGCACTGTCCGTCCAGTCACAGTCACATGCCCGTGACCACAGCAATGGCCAATTCCCAGACTGGCCCCTCCAGTGGGCCGGCCGTGGGGGCGGAGGCAGGAGCCCAGAGGCAAGAGGCAGAAACGTGTCTACTCATCACCCACTCGCCACCCACCCCGGACGTCTTTACAGGTTTGATAGAACAGTGTTCTCCCTGCTTCGGTATTTATTAGCTCGGGAGGCCTTGGGGACACGGCAGCCGTGGGCTCTCAGCTCCGGCAGCCTGGGTCCCAGGCGCCGCTCTGCTCCTAACCAGCTGCACAATTTCACCTGTCTGTGCCTCAGTTTCCTCACCTGTAAAATGAGAACAGCAACATCTACCTTGCAAGGCTCTTCTTGCAAGAGTATGAACGGAAAAGTACAAAACTTTTTATGTTAAAAAAAATAAGTCAGCTTCCCTGAGCCGCAGTTTGCAAACTAGAATCGTGGAGGCCAGACCCGCCCACAGACATATTTTATTGGGCACAACTTTTTCTTTTTTGAATTTGAATTTGTTGCCAACATTAAAAATTTGAGAGACTCCCAATAACACTTCATTGTTTCTGTTTTCTTAAAATAAATAAATAAAATATAACGTCTGGCAGTCCTGGCCCAGTCAGGAGGTGCTGAGCATCTGGGTCCCCTTAGACAGGATGGAAACGTCCAGTTTGCCCCAGGCCCCACCTGTCCCTACTGCTCACACCCAGGCCACTTCACTCATTTTAAGGTGCTGCCCACCCATAGGAGGCGTTTGGGTTCCTGGCCCCTGGAGACATGAAGGGAGCAGACCTGGCCCCCGGCAGGGGGCATCCAATCGGGCCAGAGAGGAAGCTCTCCACGCCCCTCCACCCCCCACATACTCCTATCTTTCAGCGCAGCCCACCCATCGGCCCCCCAGGGTACTGAGCAGCCTGCTCATTCCCCTCGCAGGAGACCTCCAGGAACACAGGAGCGCATGTGACCCCGGCGGGCCCCAGCAGGAGTCCAGCCAACCAGGCCGTGGGGAGAAGGTAGTGCCTCAGACTCCTCCAAGGCCACTAGACCGCAGAGAAGGGGTGGGACCCCTCGTTGAGCCCCTCCCCGACATACTGCGGTGGGGAGGCGGCAAGAGTCCACACTGGCTGGGGAGGAGGTGGCCGCCGCCTGCCGTCGGGCTCTGATTCATCCGTGCTTCCACTTCACAGCACCCATCCACCCTGCTCCGGGGGCCGCCCAAGCCGGGGGGGCCACAGCCCGCACTCGCGTATTTATGTCAAGTCTCTGACTGGGGGTGTTACTTAAGCAAATTAGCAAATTACTCCAACTGTACAGCTTCATTTATTTCTGCAGCTCCCGACTACCAGGCTGGGGGTGTGCAGGAAGCTGTCAGCTCTCCCCTCTTCCTCCCACCCGGCCGAGGAGGAAGGCTGGGGCTCCCTCCCTCCCAGGAAAGGGTGCACGCAAAGCCAGGCAGCTGGGCAGCAGCCACCACCTGCTGGGGTGACACCCTCATTGTGTGCTCCCTCCCACAAGGTGGGCGCCCACAGCGTGGCAGCAGGGCTGTGTCATCCATGAACACAGGACCCGTCCAGCGCCACGTCCCTCGGGGCTGCAGGTCTAGCCACGAGTGTGCCGTCTGTGTGTCCGCCTGGCCCTGGCGGCTCGAACCGGTATACGAGCTTCACAGACACCTGAGCTTTACTCCCCCATGTCACAGCCGGGAACACCGAGGCTCAGACACTGCCTGAGGTCACACAAATCTATACTAAAATGATGGACAATTATTGCAATTACAGACGACAGTGGACACTGGACGGCCCCTGTGGCAGTGTCCTGAGGCGCACTCTGAACCACCACACCACCCCGCCTTGCAGTGGGCAGACGGACAGATGGACGGGTGGACGGGCAGAAGGTTGGTTTATAGATGGACAGATACACAGACGCACACATGGATGGACAGACGGACGGGCTGACACATGGGTGGATGGACGCATTTATCAATCCGTCCATCCTTAGACAGGGCTGACTGTCTCCTCTCTACCGACTGACCCCCGCGTCCCTCCTTTTCCTCCAACTGTCCCTGCAGGGCATGTTTTTCGGACCCACCCCTCACCCACAGTCCCGAGTGTCTACCTCTGAATCTTCTCCAGCCGGACCTGCTCTCTAGCAGGGGGAGGAGGAGACAGAACTGAAGCTCTGGCATGGCCTGACCACCATAGGGTGGGAGGAGGGGTCCCCTCCTCTGTTCTAGGGCTGCTACCTCTGTTATTACAGCCCAAGGCTGCATTCATCTCCCAGCGCTCACATCACCCTGCAGCTTTTACAGGCCCGACTGTGGACAGAATGCCTAGCAACTGTCTTGCTTAGTTTCTTCTCCACCCTCTGCCTGGGCGGGAATGAGGGAGTGTCTGGGGGCCCATCCAACTGACTGATTCACAGGGGCTTTGTCGGGGGGATGAGATGAACACAAGCTCTTCCACCCAATGCCTGCACACAGAGGAAAGCAATGCTGTTCCCCTTACCCTTCCCTGCAGCACACAAGGCTGACACACAGGGAGCTGCCTCAGTGACGGATGGGAACAGCTGCCCTGACAGGGCACCAGAAGCGCCTGAAGCCCAGGGAGCGGGTGTTCTCCAGGCAGGTGGGAAAAGAGATCAGGCAGCAGCATGGGCCTTGGAGCCAGAACACACCAGCACCCCGGGGACCAAGGGCGGGCACAGCACAGGGAAGAAAGCCAGCTGTCTGAGGGCACCCAGGCTGGCGAAGCGGGCAGCGGCAGATGCCCGGGGGGCTGTGCTGGCCTTGGCAAGGCTCAGCGAGGGGACAGATGGGTCCAAATGCTTTTCCCCCCTGCCCCTCCATCAACCCAACAGAAGCTAGGAATCCACTCAGCCTACCTATCCCAAAGCCCACCAAGACAGACGCTCTCCTTCTTCCCTGACCCTGTGCCGGCTGTAAAGCCCCAGCCCTGGTCAGCTCTCCACAAGCCCTGACTGGGCACGGGCCGTGTTCCAGACCCTGGCGAGGCTCTGCTGGAGACACAGTGAACAGGACACAGTGGCGAGGCCTGCAGGGCTTCCAGTCCATACCACTCACTGGAAAAAGGAGGCAACTGAAGCTCAGAGAGGGGAAGGGACTTGCCCAGGATCACACAGCAAGACAGTGCCGAGCTGGGACTGGAACCCAGGCCTCCTGCCTTGTGGACGCCTGAACAATGACCAGCCTCTTGCAGGACGTGCCCAACAGGCAGATGGTTTGGGGAACTGGAAGGAAGGTTTGGAGGACATGCTGGAAGAACGGAGCAGGGACTGCAGCCCAGGCCACATCCTGCCACTGGAGACTCGCAGGGTGGGCCCTGCTGGGTGGGCCAGGACACTGACTTCCCAACCTCTGACACAAGCACCACGTCCCTGACTCGAAAGCAGCCCTGCCCCCCTGCTTTTCAGAGCTGGGGCAATGGCATGCCTCTGCATTCTGCGTGATGGCATTCACACCTGCTTCCCAAAAGCTTCCCTCTCAGCCAGATCACAGAGATGCCGGCACCAGCCGTGGGTTTCTTGGGGTGAAGCGACCATTTTGCAGTGGTCAGCAAAGCAGCAGAGGCTGGCCCTGCTTTAACTCTTCCTGTGCCACATTCGTCTATCCAGATGGACTGCGCCCCCACACACAGCCCATGTGAGCCAGCGTGGCTGATGTGCGGGGGGGGGGGGACACAAATGGAAATCTCTGCTATTTGTGCTTCCGAGATTAATCTCCCTCCAAAAGGTTACAATTCTTCATTGCTAACACTTACCCATCCCATTTAGCAGAAAGTGCTACCTCCAAACTGCATAATCTGTTAAATTCAACAAGATATGTGTAAGCTTCTCCGCCATCCATGCCATTCCCGGAGCGGCGTATGGAGCCCGGCGGAGTTTTAGTGTTCTCTAAATGCGGTGACAATCAGGAAAATGCCCACTTACGGCTTCTTCCGCCCATTCCCATCTCGCGGAGCACAGCAGAGGGGGATGGAATAAAGAGACGGCATAACGATCTCTGATTGCATTTTTAGTACGTCTTTGACAGTTCTGTGTTTAAACACTTGCCGGTGTCTGGGAGATTCACACCAGCAGACTTCCCGCTACAGCGCGGTCTAGAACAAGGCTGGAACGCAGCGAGCTCCGCCAGCGGCTCGAGCCACCGTGGGGTCTCGGTGTGGCTCAGGAATCCCACGGCCAAGCACACGCGAGCGTGCGGCCGGCAATGCAGAGAAAGGGGATTCTGTGTGCGACCACCCAGGCGGGAGAGCTCTGGAGTCGGGTGCGGGAGGGCGGCGGGGCTGAGCTGCAGGAGGACAAAGCCCGGCTGTGCCTGCGGAAGTCGGGCTCCCTGCACTGAGCATCTCCCCTGGCCCAGCCTGTGACTAGCACTTTGCATTCAATGCTTCCAGGCCCCCAGCAGGCAAAGGCCGCCCTCCCCTCCCCGCTGCACAGAGCACAGGTGGTGTGGCAGAGTGGCAGGGGTGTGGGCGGTGGGGCCTCCACCCATCTCTACCTGCTACTGGCCCCTGGCGGGGGTGAGAGCCCTCACTTCCCTGAGCCTCAGTGTCCCCATCTGTAAAGCAAGGATGTCCATGGGGTCCTTGTAACAATCGAGCCAGGGCAGACACACGGAGCCCTGTGTTGTACTTACTTGGGGGTGGGTTTGAAGCAGGTTCGGTAAGACACAGGGACACAGAGCTAACTGTGGTGACGGCGGTTGATACGCTCTGTTCCCCGGAAACAGCCATGCCCCGCCACGCAGGGCCACATGGGGAAGCACCGGGGTCGCTCAGGAGGGGAGCGGGAGGGGAACACGTGGGCAAGAGCCTCTGTGGTGGTTCCAGAAGGAAGGACAGGCAAGGCAGGGAAAACAGGCTGGGGACTGGCGGGTTTGAATGACTCTGGCTCTGGGGCATACGGCTGTCCCCAACTGTCTGGTGCTGACCCTGCAGTGATCAGGCAGGTGGAGCCTGGTCCAAGTGTGAGACCCCAAGGGGTGGCTGGGGTGTGGGCTGAGGCGTGGTGGTTTGCATATAGAAGGTAAGTTGTGTGCTGTCTGGAGGAACCGGTTAACCCTGGGGGACAGTCCCCCAGGGCCAGCAAGGCCTCAGATGTTGAACATCAGAAAGCAGAAACTAAAAGGCAAGGCTGACACAAACTGGACAGTGGCCGATTTCACTGCACTATGGGCCATTCAGGAGGATAACGCTGTAATCTGCCACATGGCCCAGAAATGAGAGCTGCCAAGCCGGAGATGGGAACAGAGACTCTAGAAGGCCAGGTCACCTGCCCAGGGCCACACAGAGGCTCATGGGAGCCCACGGCAGCCACGACACTCCCTGTGGACAGACATGTCCTGGGACAGCAGACCCGCCACCAGGTTCAGGCCACCAGGTTCGGGCCACCAGCCTGGCCCAGCCCGTGGGTCCTGTGCGGAGGTGCCTGGACACGCACTCAGCATCGGTGCCGTATTTAAAGGGAAAATGTGATTTTTCTTCTGTTCCACCCTGATATCCAAAATGTCTAACTTTCAAACACTTGTTTTTCCAGGGAAATGTTTTAAAAACAGGAACATTCACTCCTAATCATCTTCAACCACTTGTCTCCTTTGCTGCTGCAGAGCACACACGACTGTAGGCCGGAAAGGAGCCGACAGTTTCCTGGTTTCCCCCAGAGCGAAGGCTGCCTGTGGCCAGGACTTGTGGGAACCTCCCCGAAGCCGAAGCCCAGTCTGGCAGAACACACGTGCCCCCAGACATTCACAAAAGGCCCCTGGTGGCCTCACGCGGGGCTCAGGCGGGAATCACGGGTGCTGGGGGTGGCAGCGCCCCCCGCTGGTGTTCTTACCTCACCTCTCGCCACCCCTGCACCCATCTGGGCTGCACAAGGCCTCCTGACATTTGCTTATGCTGTTCCGCGCACCCGGGATCCCCTTCCTGCCCTTCCTTCCAAGTCAGCTCCAACTCCACTCACCCTCCACCCCACCCCAGCAGAGAGGGTGGGTTCTCAGGGGTACAGACATGCCAGAGAGCCCCGCTGGGGAGTATCAGGCCCAGGGGAGACGGGCAGTGAGGCCGGGGGTGAACAACAGAAGTGAAAACACACACAGACACAGTGACCACAGAGACCCCGGCCCGCTTTCCCTCTCAGCACTCAAATGCGGCAGCCGGGCTTACAAACCGGACACTGAGAAGAGGAACAGGCTGGGGAGAAAATGCCGACAGATGTCAACATGGGATGTTCCCCAAAGACACGGCCAGGTCCCTGTGATGCCATCTCCCCCCCTCCACACACACACGTGGCTCACCAACAGCCGCACGGTGTCATCAGGCCTCTGAGAAGCCCCCAGTGAACACAGTCAGAGTCCGAAACAAACAGAAGACAGGAAATCAGAGGAAACGGGGCTCAGGCAGGAAATAATTTTTACTCTTCAATTAACACCCTTGGCCAGATGATAGAAGATATTGCACTGATGAAATTCTAGCAGGGCACGCTTACAAGAGAAATAAAAATGTAGCAAGATTTTTTGAAATTTGGCTACAGAGTAGGAAGATGAAATTTGGCTAAAGAGTAGGAAATCCAGCAGGGACTAAAACAAAAAGACAATGAAGTGAGTAAAGATGAGAAAAGGTAAGGAAATCAAACCAGACGTCCAACATCTAAGTACTATCAGCTGCAGAAAAAGAAGTCACAGAAAGCAGACATAAGGAAAATTAGAAAACAATATGAGAAAATGTCCCGGAATTAAAGGACAAAATTCACTCCACTAAAAAATTGCCCAGAAAAATGAATGAAAAAAACCCACCCCTGAGGCACACTGTCTAGACACACAACAGGTCACATATGAAGAATGAGGAATCCCAAAGGCAGAGGAATTTTCAATAGTGACACTGGTCGCTAAAAGGAAATGGACCAATGCCTCCCAGAGTCTGAGGGAAAACGACTTGCAACCGAGGATTCTACACTCAGACGAACTATTAGTTAAGACTAAGGACAGAATGAACACTTCTGACATGCAAGTCTGCCAGACATTTATCTCGCATGCACTCTTTCTCAGAAAGCTACTGGGGGGTGTGTTCCACCGAAATGAGGGAGTAAACCAAGAAAAAGGAAGCCACTGGATCCCAGAACCGGGGGCTCCCAGACAGAAAAGAGGCAACGAGAGAAAGTAGCCATCCCAGGACAATGACGTGGGCAGGCCTGGGTACCAATCAGTCCCAGCAAGAGCAGGGCTCGGATTCTCCCGGAGCTAAGCCTCCAAGAGAAACATGACCCAGCGCACCTCATCACACTGCTGCAGGGCATTTAAAGGCCTGCAGGAGACTTAGGCATGAGCTATGACGGCTACACAGAACCACAAGCAAACGAACAAAGTAATTAACTACTTTAGGAAAAATAACAAGTCATATAATGAATATGCAACAAAAACTGTGGTAGGAATATATTTAAAAGATAGGTAAAAAGACATCTATGGGAGTGGGGAGGCTAAATCTCTAGAGCTTCATTCTTCCTTGTATGAACTTTAAAAGTAATGGACAACATAATGAGGCCGGGCGCGGTGGCTCACGCCTGTAATCCTAGCACTCTGGGAGGCCAAGGCGGGTGGATTGCTTGAGCTCAGGAGTTCGAGACCAGCCTGAGCAAGAGCGAGACCCCGTCTCTACTAAAAATAGAAAGAAATTATCTGACCAAATAAAATATATATAGAAAAAATTAGCCGGGCGTGGTGGCACATGCCTGTAGTCCCAGCTACTGGGGAGGCTGAGGCAGTAGGATCGTTTAAGCCCAGGAGTTTGAGGTTGTTGTGAGCTAGGCTGACGCCACGGCACTCACTCTAGCCCAGGCAACAAAGCGAGACTCTGTCTCAAAAAAAAAAAAAGTAATGGACAACATAATGAGTGCAATGCACACTGTCTAGGCGATGGTCACATTTGAAGCTCTGACTTGGGGGGGTGGGGGGGGCAAGGGCAATATACGTAACCTAAACTTTTGTACCCCCACAATATGCTGAAATAATAATAAAAAAATAAAATGAAAATTTAAAAAAAAGAAAAAAGAAATAAAGAAAAAATAAATAAATAAAAGTAATGGACAAAATTGAAAACTCAAAAGAGAGCAATCTCAGGGTTTTCCTTAGAGAAACAGGTACACAAGAGAGGCAGCTCCAGAGTTACTGCACTGGGGAGGGAGCTGCCGTCTTTATCGTAAGCCTTGCAGCACTTTGTGACTTACGTGCACCTGCATTGCCTGAATGCAAATAATACGTCCACTAAAGTAGAAGGCATAGGGGCCAGGTGCTCTCATCCACTTCCTAACTCTGTCTAGGGCAGCCTGACCTCCCACTTGCTCTGCCCCTTGCTCAAAATCTAGGACCCAAGCAGCCTGGGCCACCAGTTAAGATTGACGGAAAGAACAGGTAGAAAACCTAAGTGGCTGCTGCTTCTGAGGGTCCGAGTGCTGGGATTACTCTGGCACCAGGTTCCAAGGCAGGAGACCCAGCTAAGCAGCTCCTCACCTTGGCAGGCCAGGCAGCCACAATGACACCACAGCTGTCACCTGCCCTATTTCTAATTCTCACAACAGTCCCACAAAACGGGCAGTACTTTTTGGCAGATGAAGAAACTGGGGCTTTATGAAGCTCAATAACTACGTGATTGATATGCAGAGAAGTGGGAATTTGAACCCAGGTCCCTTGGAAGCTGAAGCCCACGATTTCTCCCTCTCTGTCACAACCACACAGACATTACATATTCTCAGGTTTCTTCATTAAACATTTCTCAAAAAAAAAAAGAAAAAGAAAAAGAAAGAGCATTGCCTTATATTTGAGTCTTTACAATGTCTCTGCTGTTATTAGGAGTTCTCGATGACTTTATTTTAAGCAACATAACACTCTGGGGAAGACCCTGTGACCACTGTGAACAGAAAGCAATACAGAGAAGCTCTCTGCGGACAGAGGAGTAAGGACCTTTGAGCACATGCTCCTCCACAAAGGCAATGACAACACTGGCAAAAATGGTCAAAAATCCATTTTTTTAGAATTCTGGAAAGGTTTGCAATGGTTTGCAAAAATCCAAGGAGCATATATTTAAGAAAAACAGCGGAGCTTTGTGGCATTCTAACTTACCCTATTCCCACCCTCTCCCCAGTGCTGTAGTAGCCTGAAAACCAGCAGCCTCAGAAATATCGTAGCTGTGAAAACCAGCAGCCCAGCAGCCACTGGAGGTGGGGGGTAAAATAGCTTTGAGACTCCCCAGAAATCCCCATCCATAAAGAACTGTCACTATTGATCATGTAAAACCCCATTCACAGGATTTGTCTTTATTTGAGCTGACTCGGAGCTTGCTCAGTAAGGAAGACCCTATCACCACAGCGTTTGTTGAAAACAATCAGTGGCAGCTGTTTAACATCACAGTTTCCCAAGGAGGGAATACCAGCTGGGGCAAACAAGAACCTAGCCAAAAAAACATAAAAAGAAAATCTGGGAAATGAGGTGTCCACAGGAGATCTAGAGGATCGTGGTCATGTGCAGGGCTGTGCACATGACCAGGAAAGACCTGAAAAAGCCCTGATCACTCACCTCTGGTTGACCTTGAAGCTCTACAAATGCAAGAAGGGGAGGCTTTTAAAAAGTGCTAGAGCGTCGAGGTCATGGCCCAACACAACAGCTGGGAGCCCCTCACCAAATGATGGGAGACTTAATGGTTCGTGGCATGTAAGGAAATCTCTAACCACTCATTAGCTGACAAGTTAACCAAGAAGAGACTTTAGTGGCCGCCCACTCATGACAAAGAATACAAACGTTACAGGAAATTCACTAAATAAATGGCAACAACAGCAACCCTTGGTGGGACAGGGGATCTGATTTTCATAGCTGGCAAATTATATTATTTAAAATATCCAGTTTTATCTTTAAAAATGATACACACAAAGAAATAGGAAAGTATGGCCCTTAGGGAAAAGAGCAGTCAACAGAAACTCTCCCTGAGGAAACCCAGATGTCAGACTGAACTAAATAATGCCTTTAAATCAGCTATTAGAAATATGTTCAAAGAACTAAAGGAAACTACGTCTAAAGAATTCAAAGAAATTATGATAATTATGTGTTAGCAAATAGAGAATATCAATAAAGAGGTATAACTGTAAAAAAAGAATCAAACTCTGGAGTGGAAAAGTATGATAACTAAAACAAAAATTTCATTAAAGTGACTCAATAGCAGTTTTGAGCCAGCAGGAGACAGAATGGGCAAACTTGAAGGCAGGTCAATTGAGATTATCCAGTCTGAGGAAGAGGAAGGAAAAAGAATGGAGAAAAATGAGCAGAGCCTCTGAGAACTGTGGGACACCATCCGGCATACTAACACACACACAAGAGGAGTCACAGAAAGAGAAGAGAGAAGGGACAGAAAGAATAATTGAAGAAATAGTATCCAAAACTCTCCCCACATTTGATGAAAAATATTCATTGACAGATTCAAGAAACTCAAATAACTCTAAGCAGGATAAATTCAAAGAGAGTCACATCACCACACATCATGAATAAAACTGTCAAAAAGCAGAAAGAGAAAAATTACTCATCACACAAATAATCTTCAATAAGACTAACAGCTGACTTCTCATCAGAAACCATAGAAACCAGAAGGCAGTAGGATGGCATACACAAAATGCTGAAAAAACACTGTCAACCAGGAATTCTATAACCAGCAAAACTATCTTTCAAAAATGAAGGACAAATTAAGTCATTCCCAGATAAACAAAAACAGAATATATCACTAGCAGTCATTCTGCACAAGAAATTCTAAAGGGAACCTTTCAGGCTGAAATGAAAGGGGTAAATGACAGTAACCCAAATCCACATGAAGAAACAGAGCGCCCTGGTAAAAGTAACTACACAGGTCAATATACAAATGTATTTCTGTTTGCAATTCTTTTATCCTCCCATCTGGTTTAAAAAACAACTACATAAAGGAATACAGTCATGCATCCCTTGACAACAGGAATGCGTTCTGAGAAACGCATTGTTTGGCAATTTTGCCATTGTACAAACATCACAGAGTGCACTTACACAAACCAAATGGCAGAGCCTGCTACACAGCTGGGCTATGCAATATAGCCTGTCAGTCCCAGGCTACAAACCTGCACAGCATGTTACTGTTCTGAGGACTGTAGGCAACTGTAACACAATGGCAAGTATTTGTGTATCTAAACAAATCCAAACGTGAAAAGGTAAGTAAAAACATGGTGTCACAATAGTATGGGGTCACTGTCATCTATGTGGTCCGGTGTTGACCAAAACATCATTATGCAGCCCATGGCTATAGTTATAAAACTGTGTTGATGAGCTTATAATGCACAAAAATATAATTTGTGTGACTATAATAGCACAAAGGAGAGGAGAGGAAATGGAATTTTATATTAGAGCACAGTTTTTATATATTAATGAAATTAATTTGCTATTAATCCAAACTAGATTGTTATAAGTTAAAAAGGTTAATTATAATCCCCAGGGCAACCATTAAGAAAAAAAGTTTTAATATAGGAAAAGAAATGGGATTAAAATGGTAAATAGAAAATATCTATTTAACACAAAGGCAGGCAATAATGGAAGAAAGATGGGCAAAAAAGACATAAGATATAAAGAAAACAAGACCAAACTGGCAGATATGAATCTTACCTTAGCAGTAATTATATTAAACCTAAAATGTTTAAGCACTCCCACCAAAACACAGAGATTAGAAGAATGGATTTTTTAAAAATCCAATTATATGCTGTTTATAAGAGACAAGAGACACTTTAGAACCAAAGAAACAAGCAGGTTGAAAGTAAAAGGATAAAAAAAGACATACTATGCAAACAGTAACCAAAGGAGAGCTATAGTAGCTATACCAATATCAGGCAAAACAGATTTTAAGACAAAAATTTTTGCTAGAGAAAAGTAAGAATATTTTATAACGATAAAAAGCCCAGCACCAGATGGCTTCACTGGTGATTTTCACCAAACATTTCAAGAAGAATTAACACCAGTCCTTGACAAACTCTTCTTAAAAATAAAAGAGGAAAAAAACCACTTCCCAACTCATTCTATGGGGTCCTGACACCAAAATCAAAGAAATCACAAGAAAAGAAAACTACAAACCAATCTTCCTTCTGAACATAGATACAAAATCCTCAATAAAATACTAGCAAATCAAATCCAACAAACATATTAATATAAAAAGTATTATACACCTGACCAAACGGGATTATCCCAGGAATGTAAGGTTGATGCAACATACAATTAATCAATGTAATATACCATAATAATAAGTGGGGAAAAACCCACATGCTCATCTCCATAGACACAGACAAGCATTTGACAAAATCCAGCACCTTTTCATGACAGAAACACTTAAAAACTAGAAAAAGAAGGGACCTTCCCAAACTGATAAAGAGCATATCCAAAAATCACAGGCAGCCAGGCACAGTGGCACACACCTGTAGTCCACGCCACTTGGGAGGCCGAGGCAAGAGGATTGCTGCAGCCTAGGAGTTTGAAGCCAGCCTAGGAAACATAGCAAGAGCCCATCTCTGAATGAATGAATAAATGAATGAATGAATACATAATTTTTTTAAAAATCAGTAACAATACAAGGATGGCCACGCTTACCATTTCTATCAACATTGTACTGGAGGTTCTAAGCCAGGGAAATTAAGCAAGAAACAGAAATAAAAGCATCCAGAATGGAATGGAAGAAATAAGACTGTCTCTACTCACAGATAACATAATCTTGCAGCCACAAATCAAGGAAGCCACAGGTTGCCAACAGCCCCAAGAGGCAAGGACAGAGCCTCACCTCCCTGTCCCGGATGGAGCCTCCAGCCCTGCCCACACCTTGACTCAGACTTCCGGCCTCCAGAACACGGAGAGGACAAACTTCCGTTGTTTGAAACCAACAAGTGTGTGGTGATTTTTCACAGCAGCCTCGGGAGACTCACACAGCAGTCAAAGTGCTAGAAAGCAAAGGCAAGAAACTGTTTAACACAATGAGAGGGGAAGGAGGACACAGCATCTTCAAGAGTCAGCAGGAAGGCTGACAGCGGGTCAGTCAACACGACAACGCACCAGGCGGTCGTGGAGGTTTCGGTGGCTTCCACGGCTTCCTGCAATAGATTCGAAAATGCCGTCCAACACCCAAGGCGTGGGGACTATGACGCTCTCGGGAGGGTACACTGGACCACAACACACGGTTCCAGTGATGGCAGCTTCACCTGTTACGGGGTGAACTGCATCCCCCCAAAGCCCCATGTTGGAGTCTTAATCCCCAGTACCTCAGGGTATGATGGTAGAGAAAGGGCCTTTAAACAGGTAATCAAGGTACAACGAGGTCACTATCGGGACACCTAATCCAATACCACTGGTGTCCTGTAGGAAGAGGATGTTAGGACACACACAGGCACAGAAGAAAAACCGTGTGACAACACGGCAAGGAGACGGCCACCTGGAAGCCAAGCAGAGCGGCCTCAGAAGACACCAGCCCTGCTGACGCCTCCATCTCGGACTTCTGGCCCCGGAACTGGGAGAAAGGAAGTTCCTGCTGTTTTAAGCCACGCAGCCCGCGTGCTTCGTGAAGGCAGCCCTGGCGAACTAACCCAAGTCTGCGCTCGGAGACTCTGCAAATAAATGTTTCGTACAATGTGAGAATGAAAAATATTTTAATATTTTCAAAATACATGACTATAGGAAAAATTTAAATTTTATCACCAGTTTGATTATTTGATCTCCATCTCTAAATATTCCTATGTTCGAGTTCAGTCATACATGGTATGTGTCTGCCCAGTCACGTTAACTGAAAGGAAAGTCGTATCGTTAGAAGAACGGGCAGTGCTGCCTGGGAGAGACGTCTGTGCACCGTGTCCACAGCTGCGGGATCACAGCAGCCAAACGGTGGCAGCAGCCCCAGTGCCGCGGACGGATGAACGGACAACAAGACACGGGGCAGACGCAGGGTGGAACATCGCACGGCTTCACAAAGGAAGGAGAGCCTGACACCTGCTACAACACAGATGACCCTTGAGGACATCTGCTCAGTGACATAAGCCAGTCTCGAAAGGACAGACACCGTATGACTCCACTTACGCGAGGCCCCCAGAGTAGGCAAATCCACAGAGACCAAGTAGAATGGTGGGTGCGGGGGGCCGGGAGGGGCGGTGGGGAGTCGCACTTAGGGGGTGTGGGGTTCCAGTTGGGGAAGATGCGAAAGTTCTGGAGACAGATGTGGCAATGGCAGCACACGTGCATGTCCTGAATGCCAGTGAGCTGCACACGTCTTAAAAGGTGAAAATGATAAATGTTACGTTATGTATATTGCACCACAAATTAAAAAACAATCCGAGGCGCCAGGATCGCAGACAACTGGAGCTGTGAGCACACAGGGCTGTAGTTGCACGGAGCTCTGGGAGAAATGCAGTTTTTAGAAATCTTGGAATCTAATCTTAGAAAGAAACAATTTTAGAATTTTAGAAGTCAGTGAGGTTTAGAGGAAAAGAGAGACACAGGGGCCATCTAGAGTCCACGCCCACCCTATCCCCCACCCCCACGCCCCCACCCCACCATTGCGACGCTCTCTTGAGAAGCCTCAGGACAAGCCGGCCCCACCACCAGGAAACCCCCAGCAAGGACTGCACCAGCGTTTGACCAAAGCCCCGGATGACAGACACAGCCGCGGGGTCAGAGGCCCAGCCCTTGTGATACTGAGCAAACACTTTTTCAAAAGGTCTTGCAGGTGCCTTCTGGCCAAACACAACTCATTTAAAGGGAGAAAAATACCAGGGCAGAGCAACATTCTTTGCAGTAGAAACAGCTAAGACTAGAGGTTCCTGTTTTTTAAATATTTCTAAGTGAAGCCAAGTGTTTTAAGACTAAATAAACATCTCGGATGTTAGGATACACTGAAATAAAATTATCTTGCCACCTCTGCTATTCATTCCTTCACTCCACAATCCCCTTCCTTCGCCCTGGGAAGCTCCTGCGCTGTCGCGACAGCTGGAACCAGAGAGGCCCCATCTGGGCCCCTTCCCCTGCTGTCCAGGCCGAGAGGAAGACACACCCCAAGAGTGGGGATCCCCGAGAGTGGGGATCGTGCTGCGGGTGGTACTGAGTCCCGCGGAGTCACAAACGGCAGTGCTGCTTAAGGGCGAGTTGCGCGCACACCGTATCGAGGACAGACAGCAGCAGGAGAACGGCACCCGCAGCAGCACCCACACCCGAAAGACACGGAGGCGGGAAAACTTTCAACGCATCTGACAACCGCCTAGAAGCCCCGAACAGACCATGGGGAGGAGTGGAGCCAGGCCTAGAAGGCACAGGGAGTCACCCCAGGGGCTCCTCACTGCCAGGCAAAGCGTCTGGACTCTCCCGGGACACAGCAGGAAACCTCCGAGGAGCTCTGAGGACGGAGGGGGGACACAGTTGGATCAATGAACAAGAAACTTCTTTCAAACACCAGTATGACAAATGTTAGTTTGGAAAGTGACTATTTTGAGAGGTTGGGATGTTACCAAAGAAAGCCTCGCTCTGTCAGCTCCATGCTTCCCCTTTGGTGTCGTGGCTGTCAAACAGGCCCGGAATTAGCTCCGCACGGCCTCCCCGAGAGCTCTCAGATCTTCATTTGCATCGTGCACACTCCGAAAGGTGTGAAATTCTTCTTCTTAAGAGAGATCAAAGAAACAAACCTATACACTTTAAAAATCTGCTTTCCTTTTGAAACAAATTTCAATGAACTAAATCCTAACTTTTATATGTATGATTTAAAAAAATGCCTCCTTGGATGATATTAATAACAGTAATTAAAGCTACCATCAGCTGAGCATCTACTTTGTGCTGGGCACTTTAGATGTATTCATAAAACCACAGCAACAGCTGCATTGATGATGCAAGAAGAGGCCATCTACCAGCCAAGGAGAGAGGCTGTAGAAGAAACCAACCCTGCTGACACCTTGACCTTGGACTTCTGGCCTCCAGAACTGTGAGACAGGAAGTTTCTGTTGTTTTAAGCTGCCCAGTGTGCGGTGCTTTGTCATGGCAGCCCTAGCAAACTAACACGATATCAGCCCTAACCCTAACCCTAACTTACGGTTACGCACACAATGATGCCGGGCTCTGTGATAAGCCCAGATCACCCACTGTCTCATTCCACTCTCCCAATATCGGTGCCCTCTTACAAGTGGGAAAACTGCGGCTCAGAGATGGGACATAACATGCCCTAGCCCAGACAGCTGGGAAGAAGGGAGCCAGGCTCCAAATCCCCCGGGTCTCTCCAGACCCACCTGCTTAGACAAGATCACAACTACACTATCTTATTCCATCCCCACAGCAGCCCTACAAATCAAGTAAATGACCCCATTTTGTAGGTGCAGACACTGAGGCCCAGTGGACCGATGACTTTCTCAAGGCTGCGCAGCAGGCCCGTGGCCAGGCGGGGCTGGGGAGGGGTCTGCCCCTTCCTTCCCACTGGCCCCTGACTCATTTCAGGCCAGGACCATGGCTACGGCCACATCTCGGCTCCCTTTGAAACCCAGACAACTCCTGTGACATGGGGAGACTCCAAGGGACCTTGGGCTACAGGGAACACTGAGTGGGAGGGAGGTTAGCCTGTTTTCGGGTTCCTTTGTCCCAGACATTCCGGGGACCCGTTTTCAGACCAGCTTCCAACACGGCCTTCCATGGAAGCCTAATGCTTACACCTGAGCAGAGCATGGCTGGCCCCATCGAGGCAGGGTGGGCAGCCTGTGCCCAGAGTAGTTGCTGGGACCCCTGGGAAGACCCCAAGGCTCTGCAAACCACTGCCCTCTGACTGGGCCTGGCCTGGCCCAGCCCACCCACCCTGCAGCCCCACTCCCACCCCTCACCGCAATCCCAGTTGAATCTACTGTGTCTCTCTTCTCACATGCGCCACACTCTGGACAGAAACAGCTCAGAGTTTACCCTGTACAGGCCCTGACTTCCACTTCACCTGCATTGTCTTGTGCAGCCCTCACAAAGGCCCTGTGAGAAACATCCCGTTATTCCCCCATTTTGCAGATGAAAACACTGATGTCCAGGGAGGTGAAGTCACCTGTCCAAGGCCACGCTGCCCAAGGCCACACATCGAGGAGGCAGGGTGGCCCAGCTCTGGCTTCAGTCCAAAGTCTGGGCTCTCAACCACGTCCTGACACATATGTGACCCTCAAGGGCCCCTGCCCCTTCACCCACTGGCCGGGGGGTGGAGGGGGTTCAGGGCAGAGGGATGGGGCGAGCCAGGGGTCAAGGCAGGCAGAGGCCTGGCATATCCACAGTGTATAAGGGGACTCCAGTGCCCACACTTGGCACAGGGCCATGGGGTAAGGGGACGGTGGGCACTGCCATTGCTTCATTTAACCAATAACAACAATCCTGAGTGCTGGGGTGGGTGGGACCTGTCCGTGGTGCTGAAAATATGGTGGCCACTCAAGATGCATGACTGCTGGGGAACCATGTCCCTGCACTGGGCCTCGGTCTCCCCATCTGTAAAGTGGGGTCAATATTCAGGACCCAGGATGTTTGTTGTGAGGGAGAAGTGAGAAAACAACGTGAAAGTGCCTGTAAACTGTGATGTGCTATCCAGAAGTCATTACTGCTGTTAAGCCTGTGTGACTTGGATAGGTTTTGTAGCAAAATTTGTTTTTTTTTAATATGAAATGTAGGACATTGGAAATTTTCATATTCCGTCAGCAGCTTTAACACGACTTTGTTCAGTTGTCCTAATGCCAGAAAGCATTACTCCTGACCACAAATATCAAACACAGCTTGGAAAGGAGGAATTTGTTAATAGAAAGGGCTGGCTGGGATTTTATGGACACACAAGGGTAGTTCCCACATAAAAAAAGGTCACCTCAGGTATTAAAAAAAATAAAAATTTTAAAAAGAATGTAAACCTTGGGTCACACCCTTGACTCCATTTTATTTGCTGTGTGATGCTGGGCCAGCTCTCTGCCGCTTAGAGCTCGGTTTCTTCACCTGCAAAGCGAGACAGTGACAGCAGACACCTCTGGGGGTTGTCTCGCCGGTGTTGTCCAATACAGTAGCTATGAACCCCCTGTGGCTGTTTAATTTCAAATTAATCACAATGTAATAAAATACAAACGTCAAGTTTGTCAGTCACACAAACGACATTCAAGCGCTGGATACCCACACGAGGCCAGTGGCTGCCATGCTGGACAACACAGGGGTAGCATACTGCCCTCGCAGGAGGCTCTTTGGGACAGGGCTGGTCTAGGGCCCTGCCACTCAAAGTGTGGTCCCCAAAAGAGTCCCAGGAGAACAAAAGAGCCATCCCCTGGGCGCTTATTAAAAATGCACAATTGCATGTCCTCCAGGATCTTTAACAAGATCTCCCTCCCCAGGGGGTCCTTGGGTGCTGAAGTCTGAGCAGGGCTGCTTATGGGCTTAAGTGCGAGCCCAGGAGGGAGACAGCCCTGGCGGTTTCCACTCTCGCTAAGCGGTGATCGCATTCTCCAAACCAAACCGGTCACAGAGCTCTGACAGCCTATGCTGAGTCCAGGTGCCAGAGATGGGCAGGGGAGGCTGCGTAGACAGGAAATGGCGGAATCGTCCACACATTCCAGAAGTCTGTGTGCGCACAGGAGCAGAACATTTTAATTCTGTGCCGGCCAGGATTTTCTGGCTTGTTCATGATTCCTATTCTGGAATGAAATCCAGTATGAAAATGACATTTTTAAAAACCCACAGGTTTATTTCACATCCAAACGCAGTCTCTCCATGTTTGTGAGAAAGAGAAGCGGTGCACCAGCAAGGAAGTCTCGCCTCCCCCACCAGCCTGCTCTCGGACGACCAGCCAGCGATTTCTCCCGGCGGCTCCACAGCCGCCAACGAGATAGCACGTGAAGGCGCACTTGAGAATGAAGAGGAAGGCTCCCACCAGGAAGCTTGGCAAGGCCACGGACCGCATGCTTGGAACACACGCCTTCTCCCATCCGCACAACCACCAGCCTCCTCTGCGCAGGAAAGTCACCTGCCCTCAACCCCACACCTGGGAGGCAGGTGAGCTGCAAGTGAAACCTGGATGGTCTAATTTGGTCCCAGGCTACCTCTTCACCCTTCCTGTCTCCATCGTGTCATGGCCTTTTCTTGTTGATATGACTCTTAAATGGGACTCGGTTGATTTGCTGCCCCCTGTAGCCCCAGGACCTAGCACAGGGTGTAGAACAAGGTAGGTGCTCCATAAATGTTTACTGAATGAATGAATGATTGCAAACCAATGGCAAGCAGGAGCTCCAGCCTTGGGCCCCTGGTCAGCCCGCTCCCTTGAGCTGGACTTGTCCAAGCACTGCCCAAGTGCCCAGGTCTGCCTCAAGTGCCACTTCCTGCATGAACCGCCCCCAGCTTCCCTACCTGGTCCCATCCCCCACGTGACCTCCAATTCTCTCCCCGGCTCCCTTAGACACTCCGTGGAACCCCAGCCATGGCCTCCTTGCTGGTCCTCAGCTCCGCCGACACCCCCAAGCAGAGCTGCTGCCTCTGCCCAGGCTCCATTCAGGTCTCTGCTCAACTGTGCCCTCAGCAGAGGGTCCCGCCTTACCCCATCCCTCCCTGTCCCCACACCCTGGCCCCCGTTTAGCCATGGTCTGTCTCCCCTGCCTCACACAGGCAGGCACTAGGTTTCCTTCACTGCTGCATCCCCAAGGGCCTAAAAACTGCTCAGTAAACATCTGTTGAGTAAATAATGAAGTGCAAACTGGAAAACAAACAACCACCAGGACTTCTTTGGAGCAGGGTTAAAAACGAGTTAGATGTGAGCACCAGACAGCAAATACATAAGATGGCAGCACGAGGGGATGGGGTAGGTGCATCCCAGAGTCCTTCGGGGAAGCACGGAGATGGTGATTAATTTTAGACTGAGTTAAGTCAGATATGCATATTAAACATTTATGAGTAACTACTAAATGAATCAAAAAAGAATGCACAATTTCCAAACTAGTAAAAGGGAAAAAAAGAAGCCTCAATAAATCCAAAAGGAGGTGGGGGTGCGGGGATAGAGAGTACAAAATGAATGACAGAAACAGGCATGTTTTATGCAACAGGAAACACCAAACAAGTATTTGTTGCTATTATTGAAATACAAACAATTTTACCAAGGTCCTCCTACACTGAAATGACTCCAGTCACTCAAGGTACTCACAGCTGAGTGAGACGGATATCAAACACATTACACGGGATAGACCAATCAGAGGAGCTGGTATATCTTCCAACAATCAGAATCAAATGCATCTCCTTTTTCACTTTGGCCCCCGGGAAGCTCAGACCCCAGTTTCCCACTCATAGAGCCCACATAGCTCTGGGTGTTAAAATTCTAGGTCCTCCCTCTGAACTGCTCTAATTTCTTTTTTTAAAAAAAACTTGGCTTCAAATTTGTCATCAATACTCTGCCCATTTTATTATTCTTGTTGTTTTTATAAACTATTTCAAACCATTTGACACAAATGAGATATAAATAACTAAGCAAAAAAACCAAACAAATAACATAATACACAAAATAAAACCATATAAGAACTTCCAGATAGCCCAGTCCTTTCAGAGAAATGCATTGCTACCTTGTTTAAACATTAAAAAAAAAAAAAAATTTCAGCCAGAAGAGGTGGCTCATGCCTGTAATCCTAGCTCTTTGGGGAGGCCGAGGCAGGAGGATCACTTGAACTCAGGTGTTTGAGACCAGCCTGAGCAAGAGCAAGACCCTGTCTCTACAAAACTAAAAAAAAAAAATCAGTCAGGCATAGTGGTGGGCGCCTGTAGTCCCAGCTACTTGGGAGGCTGAGGCAGGAGGATCGCTTGAGCCCAGGAGTTGAAGGTTGCAGTGAGCTATGATGATGCCACAGCACTCTAGCCAGGGTGACAGCGAGACCTTGTCTCAAAAAAAATTTTTTTTCAATTTAAGGCAGAGATATTTAGGGTGATAGTCTTTAAAAAAAAAGAGAAAAGAAAAAACACTGCAGAACATGTTTGAAGCACACACACACCCCCCAGAGGGTCTCATTTCATTTCCAAAGCCATTCTGTTGTAAATAGATAATTAGCACTTAGGCACACCTTTCAAGGGGTTTATACATTAACATGAAAATACTGTAATTATGGCTGGCCAAAATCGCTTGACTACAACTTAGAATTCTAGATTTTTCATCTTATTAGGAGTTATTTTTCTCCCTCTTAGCCCCTAAAACACAGTTTGGCTTTGGGAGGAACTTTCTTTGATAAAGAATACAGAAAATTAATTTTTAAGTGAACAGGGAGCCTCTGCCGCACGGCCCGTCCATTTTCCACCTGAGCCCCGACCTCGCTCCCCGGGCAGCCACTCTGTTTATCACTCGTGCTGGGGCTGTGATTCCCCTAAACCAAAATCCCTCCACAAACAAACGACTGGCTTCCAATCAGAGGGCCAGAGATGACATGAGTCCCCGGAATTTAAAAACAAATTATTTTTAAAATATTCAATCTTGAGTCTTTGCAAGAATAACAACGTGTTTACCTTCCATGAGCAAATCCGCGATTGCACCTCTGAGCCACAGCCAAACACCACTGTGCTCTGTCCCTGGGCCACCTCCACGTCCAGTCCCAGCTACGCCGGCCTCTTGCTGACACCTGCACCAGCATCCCCTGGTGCCCCCATGTCCTCTCCTGCCTGCCGCAGTCACGGTCCACCTTGACACCAGACGGTCTTTGGAAACCCTGAACCAGACCCTGTCCCTCTCCTCCCTAAGGCCCCCAGTGGGAATTAAACCCATGCACTAGCCCCGGCCTCTCTCCCTGGCCTCCACCCTGGGCTCACTGGGCTCAGTTCCACCGCAGGCCTCCACTGCACCCCAGGAATTCACAGCTGGGTCCTTCTCCACACAGGACCCTCCCGGAGGGGCCTTCCCTGCCATCTTATGTCAAGAAACCTCCCCCAGTCACTATCACCTCACCCTGCCCATTGGTCTGATTCATGGATCTGATCACCCAAAATGATCTTGTCTAATCACTTTGCTTACTGCCTACCACTTCTCTCTGCATTGGTCCTCGGGCCTGAGAGGACAGGGACACTTCTGCACCATCGTCACTCAATCTCCAACATCAAACCAGTGAATGCACTAGGCCCCCCGAGACAGGTGTTGACTGAGGTGAGTGTAGAGTTCACACCATCATCCAGCAGTGACAAAGGCAAACACTTTCCTAACTCACACCGGTGTTCTGATGCTGGGAGGTGTGGGACCCACAGGGACATGAGTGCCAGGAAGGGGGCTGGGTTAACACATGGTCCACACGTGGTCTCATTTGAATGAGGTGGACACCTAGCAGGGAGGCAGGGAGGTGACCTGGCCGGTGAGGAGCAGAGACAGAAGTGTGCCCAGGTCCCCGACCTCAAGTGCGCCCGTGCCCTGTGCTGGGAGAGGCTGCCAGTCCTGACGTGGTCAGAGTGAGGTCGGTTAGACTGCGTCTGCCTCCCCAGCCTGAAGCTGCTGGCACCCAGGGATTGTGGCCGTTCCTGGGAAAACTCCCATCCCACCTCCACCCACCCACCTGCCTGGGCTGTACTGGGCACCCCAGAGCCAGCTGGTAGCACCCAGGGAAACCCTCACCTGCCGTGTGCACTAGAGCATCCTGCACCGGGGGGCCACCCACACACTGGCTCTAGGGCATGACCCACAAAATGAGGGCCTGCCCAGAACATGCCACAGCAGTGGTCAGAAGGGGTGGCCATGTGGCAAGATCTTCCGGAGCTAAAGTCAGGAAACTGAGGAAGGGCGAGGTCGCATACGGCAGGGCAAGCCAGACAGGTGCGCAGGAGAGGAGCCGAGCACGGGGCTCCCCCCACCGGTGGGGGCTGGGAGGGGAGCCACTCATTGGGCGGGAAGACAGAGGGAAAAATATTGAAGGAACGAGACAAAAGCTGGGTCCTGCACAAGCTGCCGGGGACAGAGAGCCTTGAACATCCCCCATGGGCATCTGAGGTTGGCCACCTCCCTCAGCCCCCCACCAGCACCCCCAAAGAAGAGAGGAAGCCAGGGAGCTTCCTCCTTCCCTTCCTCCTGAAGGGAACAGCCAAATTTGGGGGGCAGAAGGGGGGCTAAAAAGGGGGTCATCCTCCAGCTGCTTCCACAAAAGACTTTTTCCCACAAATAAACTTAATTTCTGTGCCCGTGAGCAGCCTCCTGCCCTGCAGGGGAGGGCGAGCCCCCCCAGCCCCGCTCCCTGCTGAGCCGGGAGCCCCGCAGAGAAGGTGCCCATTCCGCAGGGCGGCGCCCTCGACCTGCGACCTGCGGGTCAAACCCCGGCGGCCCTGGGGCCTTCCACACCCTGGCAGATGAGGCCAGAGCCGATGAAACTGCCGTGAAAGGAATTCTCCATTTCCCTGTCTCTCCCTTCCTCCCTCACAGATTTTAATTAAGGGTTTACTTGCAAAAAGACCTAGCTGTATTTAACTAAATCCTTGGACCCCTTTTATATTGTCTTATATATCGTGTTATGCCAGGGCAGCAGAACAAAGTTAATTATAACTTCTAAACACTCCATTACCAGGCCCTCTTCCTCCTCCCCTTCCTGGTCCTGCTAAGGATGGTGCTGCCTCATCGACTGGCTCTTCCAGTGCTTTGCAGACCCCCCATGCTGTATTCCACAAACGCCCACGAGCACAGCTCAGGGGCTCCAAAGACCCTTGCCGACCTGGGCGTGGTCTCGGCCCTGGAGGGGCTCCGAGGATTCAGCGGGAGGAAGGGGAGCCCGGCGGGCTGGCCAGAGTGCCCACGGCGGCTCAGCAGGTGATGTGAGTGGGCAGAGGGGATGGCGGGCAGGACAGACAACAGCAGAGTCTGCATAACTATAGTTGGCAGCTGACATCAGCCTCAGAGGGAAGGGAGAGAGAGCCCCAAAGGCCACCCTGGGGTGCACGTCTTACTAAGCAGGCTATGGGGATGAGTCAGAGGTCTGGAAGTTCAGTTTGGGATAGAGCAAGTCTGAAATCCTAGCAGACACCCAGGAGGAGGAGTTTTTTAAGAGGACTGAACAATGCGCTGCTGGATCTCAGGGACAAAGAGGGAGGCAGGCGTTCTGCAGGGCTAGGTGGGAGAGCTGGGGTCTGAGTGGTTGTCATCTAGAAAGAAGGTGGTCAGAGGCCCAAGGATGGCCCCTGGGAGGAGCCCCATCCAGTGGACAGGAGGAGAACAGGAGTAAAAGCAAGAGATGGAGAAGGGGCTGGAGAGGGAGGCTCTATGGAAGCTGGGAAGGAGACCCACATTAGACGCGGCAGCGTCCAGCATCAGATGCTGCAGAGAAAAGGCCAGGAGAGGTGGTACAAAGCCACCTGTGGCCTCTGGGCGGTCACTCCCGGGGGAATGCAGGGTCCTGAGGCTGTGGGAGCTGGGGGCATGGCAGCAAAGGCCGCTGAGGCTGCAGGCTCCCCATGGTGGGGGGTGGGGAAGCCAGCCTGGCGCCTGCCAGTCACAGAGGGGGAACTTTCTGGCATCTTGCAAATCCCAGCTCATGAGCTGACAGTTCTTGCAGGCATGGCTGTCACTCAGAGCAGCAGAATTCGGGCCTAGTATTCTTGCCTTGGGGAGGATGTGGGTGGTGTCAGGGCCTCGGGTCAGTTGCTGCCTCTGCAGCTGGCATCCTGGGAGGAGGGTGCTGCTGGGCTCTCAGCCTCTGCCCCTGCCCTCAGCACCCTGATCGCCACCCACGGAGTGCATCTGCCCACCTGGAACACCTGGCAACCTCGACTGGGTCCCGATTATCTGCTAGAACCCAACTCGCCTCTTCTCCCTGAGTCGTCTCAGATGACTGCTCCAGTTCCGCACTGGGCTGTGTCCCAGGGCCCGGCGGTCTAGGCGGGGAGACACAGAGGACTACCTGCTGCAAGGGGAGAGCCACCACCAAGGCTGGACCGGGAGCTCTGGGTGTACAGAGGGAGGCGGGACAGGCTTCACGCGGGGGCGTGGGGAGGTGGCATCAGAGGGACTGTGAGCAGAGAAGGAAGAGCATTCACAGCAGAGAGGAGAGCGTGAGCCCAGTCCTGGGAGGCTTGTTCTACGAGTGCCAAGTGCAGTGGGCTGGTGTGGCTGGCACGAAGGGATCGATGGGCCTGTTTGTTTTGTGTGGGGCGGACACCAGGCAGAGGCAGGTTTTCACAGTAGAAGCCGCCACTTTTCAAGGGCTCCCCCTGTGCCCAGACTGTTATTCTTCAATCCTCCCACAACCCTACTGGGTAAGTAAATAATTCTCCCCTTTTTACAGATGGGGCACAGAGAGGTTGAGCAACTGGGCTAAGGTCACACAGCAAAGAGGAAGAGGAAGCAAGGCTGAAGACAGATCAGCTGGGCCCCTGGGCAGGACCTCTGACCTTCACGCTGCGCCCCTCACCGCCACACAGGCGCAACTGCCCTGGCCAGGCTGGGAGCTGCAGGCTTCGTGCCAACCATCGCGCTGTGAGCGGTGGGGCAGCAAGGAACTGCCAGCACGCGCTTTGCCATTTCACGCCAGTTAGACTTTTCCTTTCACTCTTTATAGCTGGGGAACGCACCCTTAGCGAGTTGTTAGCTGCTTTCTGGGATATTTACAAATCGAGCTGATGTTCCTATTTCATGAATGCATTCGAGATATTAACAGCCAACGGGAAAGAGGGTCTGCTTACAGGGGCCCTGTCACCCCAACTCGGTCCCCTCCAGTGAGTGCAGACCCAGAGAGAAGCCTGCACAGGGGCGAAGGGCGGAGGCAGCTCACGGCCAAGCTGAGGGCAACGCCCCGCCCCCAAGTCGGAGTCGGCGGAATCAGCCGCGCAGCCCGGTCAGGAGCCCACCTGTCTTACACGGTGGGTCTTTATTAATCTTTTACATCGCCTCTCGTCTGTCTGGAGGTGCCCCTGGAATATGATTTTAAAGCTCTCTATGAGATCGATGAACAGTGAAGAAGCTGGTCGTGCATTTCAAGCCGGTAACTTTCTCACCTGGGAGAAGGGGCTGGGCCTGTGAGGGAGGCAGGACCCCGATGGCCTGGGGCAGGGGCTCGTGGAGACCTTCTCAGTGTCTGGGTGGTGCCAGCATGGACTGAGGCCAGCACGGCCCCCGCCCCGCCAGACACACTGTGCGTCAGACAGCAGAGAGGCCAAGCGGCCATTTCTGAAAACAATGAGTGCTGCCTTGATTTGATACTACCAGAACAATACACACCCTCACCCCATGAAAAATCAGAGACAGAGAGAGAGAGAGCTTGTGCAAGAGAGGGAGAGAGCACGCTCCGTAAAGAAGACAGTCATATCCCATGATCCCACTACCCAGACATTGATTCTGGAACATTCTGGAGCCTTTGCCCTCACTGCTTCCACTTTGAGTCTACAATCATAATGGCCTCTGGAAAAAAATTTTAAAGATCATGCCCCCACAGAAACCTTCCCAAAGCCCCCCTCAAACTGAGAATCAGCCCCACACTCCTGTCCCTGGCCCACAGGGCGGGTGCAAACCAGCCCCTGCCCTGCTCAAACTCCCCCCGCTCGGCACCCTCTGCTCCCTGCTCCCACCCCAGGCCTCTGCCACCCTGTGTCCTCTGCCTGGAACAGGTCGTCCCCAAAATCCATATGAGGCTGCCTCATCTCACCTCAGGCCCGGCCACCCAACGTTACCTCCTCAGGGAGGCCTTCTGTGCCCACTCAGCTAACGGTGGTCACCACGCAGCCCCGGGGTCGGTCCTCGGCAGACCCTGCGGCTCTAATGGTTCTCTTGCTGTCTCCGTGTCCACTGACCCAGTCTACTCTCATCAGACTGAGCAGGCCCTGCACATGCTCTCCCCACTGTCACCAGGGTTGGGGACACACCTGGCACCCAGTGGGTCCTCAGTGAGGTGTAGCAAATGGACGAGTGAATATTTCCTTCCAGTCTTTTTTCTCTTTGTGTGTCGGGGTGCGGGGGGCTGTTGACAGCTGAGACCACACACCAACACTTCTCATACACTCTACACACTAACACGGGCTGTTCTAGTGCCTTCCCTGCTGATGCAGCCTCAAGGCTCAGGTCCAGTGTCCTCCTCCTGTGGGACCATCCCAGGACCCCCAGCCCTGCCCAGGGCAGCCCAGACCCGGCAAATGCCAGGTCATAGGACAATAAGAACATTTATGCAGCACTTCTCAGTTTATAAAATTTGGTTATTTCCTCCATCCCAATAGAGCCTTAAAACAACCTCCGGAGGGAAGTGGGGCCCAGGAGCCTGGCCACTCCCATCTAAAATGAGGCCATGGAGGTCCAGAGAGGTAGTCCTTCCCCTTGCTGCCAATCAGAAAGGTGTCGCCTTAAGGAGAGGCAATGCAGAGAAGACACCAAGAGTTTGGCTCTGGAGTCCAACTGCCTGGGTTTGAATCCCAGTTCTGCGGCTTATTAGCTGTGTGAACTTGGGCAAGTTATTTCACTTCTCTGGGCCTTGGTTTTTTCCTCTGTAAAATGGGGATGACAATACTTCCTGCCTCATTCCATTGTCAGGAGGATTAAATGAGTTAGTAGCACACATGAAGGGTACTGAACAGCACCTAGCACATCTTAGACACTCAATAAACACTAGTTCTATATAAAATTGCCTGGCCAGATACAGCTGGCGAGTTCATCTCTCAGCCGTGGTCACCAAACCCTGGGGACCTGAACACTGGCCCATAAGGTGAGTCTCACTCTGTGCACGGGACAGTTCCTACAAATGCAAACAGACTCCCATGACGTGGCTCCTGCTCATGCTCCCACTCACGTGTGAGTCCCCTGCCACTCACCCCAGGGCAGAGCAGCTCCTCGTTCTGCGGTCTGAAGCCCACCCCACCTGTGAGGGCCCTGCCATCGGCCAACACTTTCAGACGGCAAAGGGGAGAGGCCGGGGGCTTTGGCTGGGGAAGGAACCTTGTGTAAAAGGAAGACCCCTTTGTAAGCTCACACTTCCCACCCATCACAACCCAGGCAAATAAAAAATCAACCCAACTATAGGTGCAAATTATGAAGAAGGCCTCCTCCCAAATTCCCCCGATTCACCTCTACCAAGCGGCAGGGGAGAGGTCTTTCTCATTGGCCTGGCCCTCCCAGGCTAAAGCCCTTCCCTGGTCCCCCCAGCTGCAGAGTCACAGCCACACCCCACCCTTCCTTCCAGCCCGTCACCAGCATATCCTCCAAAGCCCCTTGCTCCAGCCACGACACACCGTTCCTCCTTGCAAGTGTCCTGGAGCACACCTTGGCCTGAGCTGTCCCCAGCCTGAAACTGCTCCCTTCCCTGCACAAACACCAACTCCTCCATCGAGCCCAGGCCGGAAGTCTGCTTCTCTGAGAAGCCTTCCCCCATCCCGGAGAAAGCCACAGTCAGTCACTGCTCGCTGAGCCCAGCCCCGGGTGCCCACATCCACTGTCCGTGCCCTTGTGCGGTTCATTCACACACCCCACGGGGCACGTCGCAGGCCAGGCTGCATGTCAGAGACAGTCCCCGTCCCCGGGGAAACCTCAGTTCTCCTCTGTCAGATGGGATGCAAACAGTACCCACCCCAAAGGGCTGTTCCCAAATTCAACAAGACAGATGTGGCAAAGAGCCTGCCACCCCATGCCTGGCACATAGTAGGTGCACGGCCCACAGTGACTCTGGTCTCTGCCTTGGAGATGGCCTCTTGACTCAGCCAAGTGGGCCTCACGTCTTTTGAGCCCTGCGACAGATAGGATAAGAGCCTCCCTGGGCGAAGGGCCCCCTCCTCAGAGGCAGAGCAGACCTGGAGGCGGCAGGGGCCGGTGAGAAGCCTGCAGCAGCCCCTGCAGGAGCCCTTGCTCCACGGCCTTCACTTTGTCCAGCCCAAATGGGCCCTTGATTAGAGCTTCCCCTTTGGAAAATCAATATTGAAAGCCCTCGGCCTGCCAAGCAGAAGGGAAGGCCTTGCTTGTAAATATTTGTCCCGCCTGGCAGAGCCAGGCCCCTGCTGGCCACGGCGCCCTGCCTCGCGCCCGGCCCTCTGTTCGAACAGCTCCCAGCCAAGTGCACAGCGGGACGCCCCTGGGGAGGCAGAAGAGACCGTCTGGCAGCCACATGGGGCTGTGTTCGGAGGTGAGCGCCCCGCACCCACGCCACCGTGACAGCAGGCCCGAGCGCCGGCCTGCGCAGGGGCCATCCATCTGTCTTCCCCACAGTGAGGTTTCTCTGGATTCCAAGGCAAGCGACTTCTCCCAGGGGGCCCTCCCAGGTTTACTTATTTCTTATTTTAGAAAAAAAGCACAAAGACAAAACCCTAGGGGTGTCTTGTAAATCATCACCACCGCGCGAATGCATTCTGCTGTTTCTGCTGCCGGTACCGACAGCTGCCTGCGGGAGCCCACATCTGGTCCCCTGGGCCCTGCTAGGGGCCGCAGAGGCTGGTGTGTCCCCTCACTGGGGAAGCCATCCTGATGGCAGTGGGTGGCTGAGCTAGTACATACCAGCTTAGTATCTACGCTGGCATTGCCATTCTTAGAGTCATTCATTCATTCGCCCAATCAGCCATTCATTCATTCATCAGTTATTCGTTGAGCACCTACCTATGCCAGGCACTGGGGCTGGACACACAAGTAGACAGAAACAGATGTAAACAAAGTCCCTTTGGGAAGGGGGTCCCGAGGCCAAAAAATCCCACAAACAAATGCAATGTCCGAACTGAGACAGGTGCTGGGGTGGGACAGGTCCGAGGTGGGTGGGAGCGGGAGGGGCAGGGAGGGTGAACAGACAGACAAAGTCCAAGGAGGGGCTGGGGCAGAGGGGCAGCCTCAGGAGCTGGCCCGCCCTGGGCAGAGGGGACCTACCGAGCCACTCGTTGAACTTCTTCACCTCGCTCGGGAGCCCCAGCTCGGTGAAGTCCCCAGCGTGGATCAGCACGTCGCCGTAGGGCATCTGGATGGGGTCCGTCCTCGAGTGGGTGTCAGAGACACAGACAAAGCGGGTGTAGCCAGGAGGCTTGGGGGCATCGTGAGGCACCGGGTCCACCCTGCAGCGAGAGAAGACACTGCCAGTCACGGGGCCACAGAGCCAGGCACCTGCGTGTGGCACATCTCCAGGATGCAGGCAAGGCTGCAGCTCACAGCCCCATCGACTCAGGTCAGCCCAGCCTTCTACCTGGGTCTAAATCCTGACCCCCCCCCAATAGTCAGGCAAAACATTTTTGGCCCTAGAGCCTTGGTTTCCCCCTCTATAACATGGGAATGGAAGCTCAGCGGGCTGCTGGGGGAGGTTAAGGGAGAGGGTGGGCAGAAGGGCCGGTACAATGAGGGCCTGGCTGCTGTGCACGGCAGCTCACACGGTGGCAGCTCACACTTCCGTCTTTTGTTCACTTTCACCCCCAGAGTGGCCTTTCAGATGTCTGTCCCTACTTGCCCTCCTCCCGTGAGATTTGAACACCACAGACACGCTGTGTGTCTGTTGATGCACTTTATATTGATCCAGGCTTTAGACTAAGAGGAGCAAGACGTTTTTCCACCTCCAAACCAGTTTCCACCCGGTGGGGTGCTGTCGCCGCCACTGAGAGTGGTCGGGACTGATGCCCCAGTGCCACACAGAACACATACACCACCCCAGGAGAGCAACATGGGACAGGGAACTTCATGGGCACCTGAAATAAAGGCAGCTTTTCCAAGCTATGAGATAGCCT
Organism: Lemur catta; assembly: GCF_020740605.2. Lineage (NCBI taxonomy): Eukaryota > Metazoa > Chordata > Mammalia > Primates > Lemuridae > Lemur > Lemur catta. The sequence goes on from NC_059133.1 coordinate 5,374,457, forward strand.
GTCCAATGGCAGACCAAGGGCCTCACAGGATTGTGCAGGAAAACACTCCTGGACTCAGGAAACCCAGGCTCTGCCTGGCCTGGTTTGTGTATCTGTGAAATGGAGCTACTTCACCAAGCAAAACACACAGAAAATTGTAAAAAGTGGCACAAATGTATAACAGGTTCTTGTTCCTCCGGAGCCCATCGTGTGACAGATGAGGACACTGAGATCCAGCCAGGCTGAGTGAGTGGCCCTGCCCCCACCCCATGCATAAATGTGGACATGGCTAAGAATCCGGTGCCCGGCCCGAGGCTCCCAGTCCAGTGCTCTCGCTACACACTAACCCCTCAGCTGAATGACTTTGCCAGGCTCAAAACTCTTAAAAACAACACAATGACATTTCAACAAGCAGCTCTCTCCAAATGAGTATGCCGCTCGAGGAGTTGTGTTTAAATCTAATTATGCGGCAAACCAAAAGCGGTACCATATCAGTTACATAAATACTTTTAAAGACATCTTTCTAATTATCCTTTTTTTTTTCAGACAATATACTTCGAAGAAATTTAATTAACACCTTACAAGAGACGTGGGTTCAGCATGCTAATGTGCAGGGAGCCTTAGCACGCTCCATCCGCCACAGTCGGAGGCAGCAAGCCAGCCTCCCGCCACGGCGATGGCACGGCGGGAGGGAGCACCCCCAGCCCCTTCCTTCCGGGGCTGTTAAGCCAAGGGACAGTCCCAGCAGGTCGGGCGGGCTGGACTGGGGAGAGGAAAATCCCCCGAGTGAGTCCAGTGATGACCAATCAGGGAGGCGCTGGCAGCTCTTCCTCGTCTCTCTCCATTCATTCATTCACTCACTCACTCGGTCACTCAACACAACACACTCTAAATGCCCACCGTGTGCCAGCCCTGGGCTCAGTGAGGGCCACAGGGATGAACCAGGCCTGCTCGCTGCCCGCCAGGAGCCCACGGGCTGACGGCCAGACATCCACCTCTGCCGATGCGCAGCAGAGAGGCTGGGGGCCAGTGAAGGCCCTAACCTGGCCTGGGGCCTCCTGGAAGCTTCCAGCAGGAGGCAACACCGGAGCTGGTCTGGAAGCCGAAATCTCCCTGCCAGTAATTGCCACCAACACTCTGTCCTCTGGGGTCCCCAACACCCCCCCTCCCCCAAGACAGGCAGTCCAGCCGGCTGCGGCTCCACCTGCACACCCTGCCCGCCCCACAGCTGATTGGACCAAGGGCAGCCAGTCACTGCTGGGCTATTGGCTCAGGAACGCCAGGGAGCCAATCAAATTCATTCGCTCATTCTGTCTGTCTCTCTCGGGTTTTGAAGATGCCACAAGGTGACAAAGACCAAGTTAGAGAGACACAGAAGGGACATACAGGAGCGCGATGCCACCCCCAGAGCTGCCTCAGACGCCAGCAATCAGCCCCACCTCTCCCAGGAGCCCTGAGAGGGCCGCAGCTCCCGCCGCCACCGGCCAGCCAGGACCAGTGCGCGTTCTGGGCCGGCCTGTGTCGGAGCCAGAGTTCTTTAATTAACTCTGCTCTTACTTCCCTACGCCCTGAGGCTTTTGGAGCACAGTGAAGATGCAGACTTCCTAATCTCCAGAGAAAAAAACAGACTCATTTCCCTGCACAGTCCTCTGGCTATTTGGATTGCACCAAATGCTCGACTTTGAAATAATAACAACAATCGTGCTATCCACGATCCCCACGTACAGAGAGCTCACGATGTGCTAAGCACGGTACAGGCATCTGCTCTCTTCACCCTCACAATGGCCATTGCAGCAGGGTACTATGGGTGGCCCCACTTCACAGGTGAGGAAACTGAGGCTCAAGAAAAGCAGACTGGCCCATGATCCCAGCTACCGGAGCTGAAATTTGAAGCTGGTTTTTGGTCCTAGAACTCACACCAGGCTGGACTATTATTTCCAGGCCCAACTTCATTCCATTCCACCTACAGATAAATGCTTACTGAGTGCCTCCCAAATGCTAGGCACCTGCTAGGTGTGCTGGATACACCTGTGGACACGTCACCCACACAGGAGTTCCCAGAAACCCTGCCTGTGTTTGAAGTGACAAAAAGAGCGAAAAGAGTGGAGCTATGGACAGTGTATGAGAGACCATCATTTGACCCCTAGATCCAGCTGTACCTGAAGCCAGACCCAAACCTGAACTTCCTAGCTAAGACATGAGCCAGTAAATGCCTTTTCATGCTCAAAGCCATTTAAGTTTTGTTTCTGGCACTTGCAGTGACAAAACTCTGGCTAACACCTGAGTTATAACAGCCCTGTGGATGAAGTAACTGAGCCCTGGAAAAGTCAATCCCAAGCCCAAGGTCCCAGCTAGTAAGTTAAAGAATAGAATTTGAACCCAAGTCCTCACAACAGGAATTTAGGCATCTAACCTCAATACCTTATTGTGACCAAAAAAAAAAAAAAAAAAAAAACCACAGGAAAAATGGTTATTTCCCTGTAACATTCTGCAGGGGTGAAAGAGAAGGTATAGAAATAAATGCTCCTTGTTTGTTGGAGCCAAACCTGACTTCCCCAGCTCTCCCCAGCCTAACTCCGGATCTTCCAGTGGGAATCATGGCAGCAGGAATGGTGTGGCACTGAGACTTAGGCTGGCACTTGGCCCAGTGACCTCCTCTGCTCTGGGCCCCTTGACCCTCCCAGGCTCCGTCCAGCTCTGCGGGGGGCAGACAGGCCACTCTCTCTTTGGGATGCTGTGAGCACTTAAATGGGCTGCTCAGCTGGAAGCCCTGATGCACCACCCTGCAGTCTCCCTGCACCCTGCGCCTGGGTCTCTCTCCCACCCTGATGCCCAAAGCCCACAGGACCATCAGAAGCAGAGGTTGTTACCCCCTTGTTACCCCAGCCTCGGGGAAATGGGGTCCTCTGAAGGTCCGGGGGAGGACAGAGGTTCCAACAAGTCCAGCCATGTAACTGGACATGAACCACAGCATTCTGGAACAGGAAGGACCTCTAGTCCCTTCCTCTCATTTTACAAATGGGGACACTGAGGCCTGGGGAGGGACAATGATTGGCTGGCTCAGTATCACACAACAGCCACCCTGACTCCCTGCCTGGTGCTGTTCCCACGAAGCGCTGGTACCAAGGTGACATGGCCACACCACCGGCTATGTCCTGATGCCCACCCTTCCTTCCCACCTCCCAGCCTGTGCTTCTGCTGGCCCTGCCACCTAGAGTGGCCAGCCCTACTCGGGTCAAAGAGCTGCTGGTCCTCCAAGCCCAGGGCTTATGCTGCCACCCCAGGAGGCCCTCCTTGATTCCCAGCATTCTTCCTGGGCCTTACTACCTGTCTTGTCCTCGCTCCCTTTTCTTTCCTTCTTCCCATTCACTGTGCTGGGCTCAGGGACACAGCCCCAAGCTGGTGGAGGGGACAGTCACTTGGGAAATTTTTCCACAGATGGATGTGTTAGCACAGACTGAAGCACGTGCCACCAAGGGAGGAATGGAGGGACTCTGAGCAACTAGAGCTGGGCCAGGAGGTGACCTGGTCTGGGGAGGGGCCAGGGAATACTCTGTGAAGAAGTGACACCTGTGTGTGATCTGAGAAAGGAGTCAGTGCTGGTAGGGCAAAGAGACAGGGAAGCACAGGGAACAGCATGTGCAAAGACCTGAGGCAGGAGGAAGAATGGAACGTTCAGGAAACTGGGAGCAGCTTCTGCATCTATTGCTCAGTGGGGGGGGGGGAGCAAGATGAGGCTTTAGAGCCAGATGGTGCCCAATTTGAGTCCCCCCTCCTGCCTTGCCCGCCCTCCTCCCAGGCTCCAGGCCAAGGCCCCCGTCTCCCAGACCTCTGAGTGCGCGGACACTGCCTGGGCTTGGCTCCCTCATCTGTGGAGGGGGTCAGCGCCCTGGCCTGGCACGGCTGGGAGGGCCGGGAACAGGGTACAAAGGGGCCCTGCCAGCCCTGTGTGCTCTCCCGGCCCCTCCTCAACATTCTTCAAGAAGGCTCAGAGGGTCTTCAGAGGGGTGACTCAAGTCTCCCCCGTGATTCTTGTCAAAGGCCAGAGAGGAGAGTGGCTGTGCCTGGCGCTGCGGAACCCCTGCAGGACAACCCTGTCCCGCAGCACTCGCCCTTGCTGACCCCCAGGCACCCCGCCCGCCCGCCCTCCCAGGGCCCGCAGGGTTTCCCAGCCCCAGCACGCAGCGTCTTCACCTCAGGGCCACAGCCCAGGGGACAGGCCTGGAGATCCGTGACTCCGGCAAAGGCGGCCTCCTCACCGGCAGGGTCTCTGGGGGCAACTGCGTAAATCACACGGCTCAATCAGAGGCCACATCTGGACTGTCACTGTTGTTATTAAATATAAATTGTGGATTTGTTAAATAAGGCCCCATCACTCCTTCACCCGGAAACAAAGTCCAGGGTGGCAACAGGCCATGTGTCGGGAAGCGGCATCCATCCTCCCACCTCTCCGAGGTGGAGCAGCTGACTCACCACAGAAGCCCACATGGCCACCTCCGGCGCCTGCACATGGGATGAAGGGGAGGCCACAGCCCCCTGGTCCCGGCCTGCCTGGCTTTACCTGGCTGTGTGCGAAGTTGTGTCTCAAAGGCGGAGCCTAGTGCATGCCCTTCCTGGGGCCCCCTCAAAGCCCCAGCCGCCTCGGAGCCCCACTGCCAGTGGAAGCCGGGAACCCTCATGTCGTGGGGGAGCCCAGGGTGGGAGTGGGCAGGCCAGGTGTGAGTCCTGCTGGGCCACCCAGCTCCCCAGCTGGACCACGAGAGAGCCACTAAGCTCTTCCTCCACAGCACTCCCACTCCCAGCCTCACACACTTTTATGACAGTTTGCCAATGTCCACCATCCCGCTGGATGTGAGCTCCTCGTGGGCAGAGGTTGGTCTTCAATCACTGCTGGGTCACTGCTGTGACACCCAGCCCAGGCATGGCATGTGCTAATGGTACTGAAGATTTGCTGCTACCCACCAAGACCTATTTGTGGGATTTCATCCCACTATTACTCTGAGCAGCAGTCTGTGGTTGGGGAAACTGAGGCACCAAGAGGCATGAACCCGACCCGCAGGCTAGCTCAGGTTCCTAACCAGTGACCTACTCAGCTGCTCACAACTGTCCCCAATGAATGAACAAAGCAACAAACGACCCTCAGTTGCCCAGTTAAATGGGAGCAATCACTCCTCTCTCGCTGGGACATTCAGTGGCCTTCCTCAGGACACAGGCCAGTCCGTGGGGCCTAGCGTCTCCCACACGGGGCCACCTCCCCAGCTGGGCAGCTCTGCAGTTCCCAGACACCCTCTTCTCCCAGCCACCTCCTGGCCGTGGCCCCGCAGCTCCTCCTGTCTGCCCACTTCCTCCTCACACCCCTTCTCCTTCTTGGGGTCTCAACCTAGCAGTTGCCTTCTCCAGGGGGTCCTTTTTGAATCCCCGGAAATTGGCAGGAGCCTCCTCCCTGCCTTCCCGTTTCCCTGGCTCTGTTCTCAGACTAGGGGCTCCCAGGTGTCTGCCTGGCCCAGGCGGGGTGCTGTAAATAACAGCTCTGCATGGTACTATCTGTGGGGCCGGGGACCCTCTGAGAGGGTGACGGGGTACGCACACAGGTGCAGACGCGCAAACCCCACCTGCTCTCTGAGGGCCCAGCTCTCTCTCCATCCCGCTGGGCAGGCATCCAGCCCAGCCTCCAGGGACCTCAGGCACAGTCACCTCCGACCCACCCACCCGGAGAACTGAGCCCACCAACAGAAGAGAAAGCCAGCCCAGGGCAGGGCCCCCTCCCGGCAGCAGCCCTGCCGGGCCTCACAGTCCCGCCACCTGCGGAGCAGTCCTAAGATCCAGGGCCTCCCATCCTGCCCAAATCCACCAGTCTGGCTCCCAAAACAGAAAATTAGAGGCAGTCGCCCAAATAGAATCTACCAAAGAATACAGTAGGCAGCCAATGACAACGCCCGTCCTGCCGCCCCACCGCCCCCACAGAAACAAGCGCTTTCCTGAGCAAGTGCCACTGAGAAGAGGGAGTTCCTGGCGCCAGAACCCACCCCAGCCCGGGGCCTGCCGCCCTCCCGAGCCCTTTCTGGAGGGGCAGCACACAGGGAGGTGGGCACCACCCACACTGCCAGGCCAGGCCCCGTCTCTGAGGGTCCACATGAGGCTCCTCCAGTGTCTGGGACGCCACCAGAACACCTCTGCCCAGAGATGGTGCTCATGGCCCTGGTGGAGGCCCAGCGCCTGGACCCCCTCAGGAGGGCCTGCTCTGTGCCCACAGCGCCAGGCCACCCTCATCACAGCTCTCATCCCCCTGCGCTGCCACCTGCCCACTCCACAGGGGTTCGCCTGTGAGCAGGCCCAGCACAGGGGCGGCTCCCAGAGCGGCCAGGAGAAGGTGTGATGGCTGAGGGGACAGACGACTCAGCCCCCAGGTGGAGGTGCGCACATCCGCAGATGCCACAAGCAAAGGATGCGGAGACGCTGGGCGTGGAGAGAGCCCGGGACTGGGGTCAGGCCACTTGCCTGTGAGGCCAGCTCTGGCACTAAATATCTGGGTGGGCTGGGGTGGGTCAATTCACCGGTCTGGGCCCCTGGGTCCCCACCAAGACCCTAACTGTAACCCTAACCCTAACCTTAACCAGGTGAGCTGTGCCACACAGGACCAATGGGAGGAGCAATGGAGATAAAGGAGGAGAGTCCCCTAGGGACACACGGAGTCGCAGAGCAGGGCCAGGAGCTTGTGCACCTCCACCCTGGGCCACCCATACCCCTCCAAGACCTCAGAGAAAATCCAGGGATTTTGGCCCACGCACAGGTGTTGGGACAAGTCCTGGGTGCTGCTCTAAGGGGGTCCCGAGTCTGTGTATTCCCCAAGGCCTCATGCTCCGGCACCCCTGGTATTTCCGTCACAGCCACAAGGGGCAGGCGGCAGAACTCCTTAGTCCTTCTAGAAAAGCATCTCTGCTCTCACAAGAAGCACAGGGGTCTGGACGAAGGGAAGGGGTGGTGGGGTACAGGGGAGACAGTCAGCCCAAGACTAGGGTCCTAACCTGACAGGGGGCCTGCAGCAAGTACCTCGCCCGCTCCAGGACTCAGTCTCCCCATCTGTACAATGAGGAGAGTCAATCAGAAAAGGGTCGCTGGCCCAAAAGCCAAGGCGGGGAGCCGGAATTCAGCCCCCCAGACATTGCCAAGAGGACGTGTGGGCCTGGAGTTGCCAGGCCCTTTGGTTTTGTCAAGTGAAACCAGAAGTCTGGGTTTCTATATGCATTCACCTCATTTTAAATATTTGTAAAACATTCTCCTGGCCAAATAAAACAGGACTGCGGGCCAGAATCGCCCACAGGCCACCAATCTGCAGCTTCTCGCGGGTCCCTCCCAACTCAGGGCCCCAATGATCCTAGGATTCCAGAATTGGTTCAGGCAACAAACATTCAAGGCTTGTTAACTGCGCCCGGAAGCCAGGAGGCGCCCCGAGCGCAGGAGCCCACCCGGCGGCCGTCACCGCCGTCACCGCCGTCACCACCCGCGCCCGCCGGTCCCACCGGGCCGCCCACTTACATCTGCACGTGCGGTGGCTGGAAGCGGCCCTGGTTGATGTTGTAGAAGGTGAAGGCCTGGGTGGGGTTGGAGCTGTACTCGTCCACCTCGATGATGAGCCGGCCGTGCTGGTGCCGCCGCGCGGCCATCACGTGCGACTGGGAGAACGCCATGCCCAGGCCGCAGGGGAGCAGCGCCAGGGCCTCCGCCTTCAGGACGCCGGCATCCCACCTAGAGCGCCACATGGGCCTCCGCGGGCCGCCCGGGCATCTCCCGCCGCCGCCCGGCCCCCGCCAGACCTGGAAGCAGACTGAGGAGACGGAGCAGAACCGTGCGACAGTTAATCTGTTTGGGATTTGCTTTATTTAATGTCAGATGAAGATTTAGAAAGAGGGAGAGGGCGGGGGGAGAGGGAAAAAACACAGTCGTACAGCTCAAAAACTCATTACAAATCTTTCCAACTCAGCAGTTTGATGAATATACTTTGGTAAAAAGAAAAGAGAAGGGAGGGAGGGGACCAGGGGGAAAAAAAAAAAGAAAAACAACCGGCAGCGCCGGGGACGGATGCGAGCACGGCCCGTGTTCAAATACTTCAGGCCTATTTTTCCCCTTCAACAAAATCCTCCAGAACCTCCGGGGTGACAGGGAGCTGGGGCAAGGCAGCGGCTGGGTTTTGCAAACAGGTGAGTTAAGTTTTACTCTCAGAACTGGGCAATAGCAAGGAGTCTCCCTCACCCCACACCCCACACCCCTGCAAGCCTGAGCAGGCGCGGACCGCCCAGGCGGGAGTTCCTTCCTCAACACCGGTTTCACCTAAAGGTGCCTCCTAGTGGCCCTGGAGGAGGGACTTTCCCAGACACGGATTGCCACACACCTCCTCGGCTTGGGGTGGTGGCTGGGGGGAGGCGGGAGGAGGGATCTACTCCCCTACCTCACTCTCACTCCCTTGTAAGGATCTCAGGAATGCTGACATCCCTGTCACTCCTTGAATGCACTTGGAATCGCAGCTTCCCAATGCTATCATTTTTTATCATTCCCTTCACTGGAAAGTGCAGTTTGTATTCATATTTTCTAGACTAAAACGCCCCTTCCAGCCCAGCTACGGAGAAAGTCGGAAATTCAGGCGCTGGGCAAGACCCCATCCTGGCCCGGCACTCAACCTGGCAGCCGACACCTCCGTGCTAAGACCGGCGATTTTTCTTGTTCCTTTTCGTAATTATTTTTTAAACTGTATAAATAGGAAATGCCTTGAAGATATTTTGTTTTTGTTGTTTTCAGTTTTTGGCCATTAAGACCCTCCGATGATTCCATTTGCACTGTATTTAACCAAGGAGAAAATAACATCATTTAAACTATTCCTGGACAGTCATGTCCCAGTCACATTAAACGAAGAAAAATCCCCTTTGCTTTGTGCTTGGAAGAAGAATCGACACAGTCAGAAAACAAATTAGATTAGGAAAATGGCAAAAATTAGAGACTGGAGAACATTTTAATTATGTGCAGAGGAGAAATGGGTTATTAATTTTTTAAAAACCTCGATCATTTCCATAAAAGGTGAAATAAATAGCAACATCCTCCTCCTCCTCCCCCACCCATCCCCAAAAACGTGTCCCGACCCACCGGACAGCCCTCTCTTCTCCACCTGGGATGACAAGAAAAAAATCTGCTTTTCCTCAGACACACTTGCCCTGGCCCTTTGGCCCTGGTGCTCCTGAGTGAACCGGCTTTCCCTGCAGATGCCAGCGCAGCAGGCCTCTGGGGGGGTGGGTCGGGGTCTCCTGGCCGCAGGGCTCACAGAGACACCTGCTCCCGTCCTGCCTGTCACTGCTGCCCGGCACCGAGAAGCCCTGGGAGAGGCCCAGGGACCACACGCTGAGGGCTCCTGCTGCTCTGAGCCAGAATGCCTGGAGCCTCAGCATTGACTGCCTTGCTGTGTGTCCTTGGGCCAACTTCCTAACCTCTCTGAGCCTCAGCTTCCTCCTCTGGGAAGTGGCTTTGATCATAGTAGTGCCACCTCCCAGGTGCGAGTGTGCAGCTGGATGAGGAAGGAAGCAGGACTTCTGAGTCCAACCAAGTGCCCAGCTAACACCCGCTGTGACTGTCACAATCACTGTTCAGGTCAATGTGATGTCTGGGGATTGAAGGCCCGCCGTCAGCTGGCTGCCCGGGTACTGGGACATGTGTGGTGTGGGGGTGTCCAGTGTGAGCCCAGGGCCCAGCCCCAGGAGCTGGAAGTGCCCCACAGGGCCCTGGGGGACTCTCCTCTCTCTCAAACACAAGCTGACCACGTCACACCCCTGCTTGAAATCCTTGCCGTGGCTCTGACAGAGGCCCTTGACCACAAGGCCCTGCCCTGCCACAGGCCAGTGCCCACTGGGCTCTTGCGCCCGGAGGCCTTCAGGGACCAGGTGCCATGCTCTTTTCAGAGCCATGAAATTCCAACACATGACAAGGGTTGTCCTCTCTAAGGCTCACCTCCTAAGAGGCAGGTATCCTGTATCTCTCGTTTTGCAAATAAGAAGGGCGTGTCTCAGAGAAGCCACGTCTCCTGCCAGCATCGCACAGAGAGCAGGTGGCAGAGCTGAGGCCCAGACCCAGGCTGCCTGGCTCCCAGGTTCCGCCTCCCTCTGCTAGACACTCCGTCCTCCTCCCCAGGGGCTACAGCCAACTCGCCCTTCCTCTCACCACGCCAGGGTCTCCTCAGAGAGGACTGCGGGCCAGGACCCAGGAAGAGCCTAGGTGTCCCTGGAGGGCAGAGCCTGGGTCTCCCCTGCTTACTCTGGATGCCACTGAGGCCCCACCAGCTCTGTGACCCTGAGCAAGCGGTTTAACCTCCAGGAGCTCCATTTCCTCCCCTACAAGATGGGAAGAAAGAACAGCAGCCCTCGCTCAGAGTCCTGGGTAGTAAACGAGGTGACAAGTGTAAACTGCTTATCACAGAGCCCAGCACATAGTAAGTGCTCAATAAATGCTAGCGATTGTTATTTTTACATTATTATCACCCCAGGGCCTATCACAAATCCTTCATCAATACTGAATCAGTGGATGGGTGAATAGGTGAAAGGATGGAGGGACAGGTGGATGGAGGGACAGATGCAGGGACAATGGATGGAGGGACAGACACAGGGATGAGTGGACTCTCTCAGCACAGGCCTGGCGATGGGTGTCAAGAGAGCTCAGCTAAAGACTGAAGCATCGTCACCCCTCTCCACCTTGCCCACCCCATAGCCCTGCCAGGAGGCCGGCCAGGGCACAGCTCTGGTGAAGGGGGGGGGGGTCCCAGGGGCTTCCGCCCATCCTTTCCCCAGAGAAGCAGGCCCCAGCACGCGGATGGCTTGCACTGGGGGGAGAACTGCTCCGCACCAAGGGACTCAGCTGGAAAAGGCAGGCGGCAAGGCATCCCAGAGGCGCTCTGCGGCGAAATGCTGCATTTCACATAAAGGGGGTTTGCAATGGGCCCTGCTCGGAGAAATCAGGGAAACTGGGAACGCAGCGCCTTCTTTTAATACCCATTTAATATTTATGGAGCCGCAGCAGCGCGTTAGCCGCCGTGTGGGAAGGGAGCATTCTCTGCCGTGCAGCCCATCCGCAGAGGGGGAGCAGCCTTTACCAAACAAACAGCTTTGAGCTGGGACGCGTTTACACCTGGTCCACAAAACAGCACAGCTCGCGAGCAACGCAGTGCACTGGGACCCAACGCAGGGAGGCCACCTGGGCTTCTGTCCTGGCTCCCGTTCAGCAGAGCGACCTTGAGCAAGTCATGCATCCTCTGTGCAAGTGGGTCGGGGGAAACGGCACTAGGGAGGAGGGTGGGATGAATGGACGAAGCACTACTCAGTCAACAGATATTTGCCACAGCCCTGCGTGCCCTCACTGCGCCAGGTGCCAGCAAGAGCAGTGGAAAAGCAAAGAGATCCCTGCCCTCAAGGAATGGGGCGGGACAATCGAGTTAATGCACAGCAAACAGAAAAGACACGCCCCCGGGAGCAGACAGAGCAGGGTAAGGGGGCGAGGAGTAAGGCGGAGGGTTCACTTTAAACTGGATGATTAAGAAAGGCCTATCTGAAGAGGTGACGTCACCCCACACAGGAATGATGAGAGAAGCCAGCCACGCTCAGACCTGGGGAAAGAGAACTGAGGCAGAGGGAACAGCAAGTGCAAAGGCCCTGAGGCAGAGGTGGCATCAGTAAATGGCCTCACTTTGACTGCTGTTGCTGCTGGCCACTGGCCCGCTTCTGCAATGGAGAGAGCCTGGACTTTGAAGTCAGAAGAAACGGAGTTCAAATTCAGTCTCAGGTGCTGCTGAGCTGTGGGACACTGGGCAAGTCACTCAACCTCTCTGTTCCCATTTCTTCACTGGTTGCAGAAGGTTCATAATGAGCCACGTGCCTGCCCCTCCATAAAGGCCCAGTGAGCCCAGATCTGGAGGCTGCGGGTCCTCCCAGCCCAGCACTCATTGAAAATTCCTTCCATTTTTAAGAGCTTGCTTTTTAAGTCTCATTCTTTTATACAATAGTTCCTCTTTCTGTTTTCCTCTCAAAGCCATTTATTTGTTGGTACTTAGGTACCATAAGTTGACTTGGACCAGGGTACTATAAGGAAAACCTGGGTTTTAGCCAAGACAGCAAGGAGCAAGTAGCCATTAGGCGCCGACTGTATGGAAAGCTGAGTCTGGGAAAGAGGTCTGACTCCAGCCTCCCGCCCTTGTGTGCCTGTGCCTCTCGCTGACGCACCCCCAACCTTGTCCAGCCTTCCGCTGGTCTTGGCCCTCCACCACCACGGCCACACCACACCAGCCCCCAGAAGGAATGTGCTAGAACTCACTTGTGACCAGGCCATTCCCTCTGGCACACCAAGCCTCTCGGGTGAAACCCAGCTCAAGAGGCCGCACCTGCCCGGCCACGGCCCCTCTCACTTCTCAGGCCTAGCTCGACCCTCGGGCTTTCCTGGCACAGCTGGAGCCTCCACACCACTGTTCCCCCTACCTGGAAAGCTGCGCACACCGCCCCGCCCTGCAGTCACCTCCGTGTCCTGACTCGTGCCCACGCAGACTCAAGGTGGCTCAGGGCCTTGCAGACGTCTTCCCCGGCTCCCCAGGCTGGGTCAGGAGCCTCCACCCACAGCCCCTCAGGGCTTCCCTCATCGAAGCTCCCAGCACACAGTCTGGTTCGGTGTCTGAGCTGAATGAGAAGCCAAAAATAAAATGCTACCTGAACAAACCAACAAATGAATGAATGAATGAGAGAAAATGCACAGGCCTTGGAGAGTCCGACAGCCCAGGTTCAGAAGCGGCAATTACCTCCTGGAGCTTGGTTTCACCTGCAAACACGCAGATGCTAAACCACCCCCTCTCAGGACTGCCGGGAACATTAAAGGGCACAGCAGCTGCAAAAGCACCCAGCCAAGGGCCCACCCGGCACACAGTAGGTACTTACTTACTATCTCCTCCTCCCCTGTTAGAAAGCTGTGATAAAACCCAGAAGCTCCGGAGAGAACTTTGGAGAATCCAACAGAGACTTCCAGAGAGTCAAGCAACCACCTCCTCCCCTGCCCAGAACCGGGGCTCCCAGTCGGCAGCATGAATGAGTGGGCCACTGGCTGTCATACCTCCCAGGGTGTTGTGGCTGGACACATGCAGCCTGACCTTGGCTAGCTTTTCTAGGAAAACTCTTCACCACCCCCCTTACCTGGGCACAACCCCAAAACATGCTGCTCCTCCTCTGGGCCAGGCCCTGTTCTGAGACCCAAATGACTCAGACTTGAAACTTGCACTCAAAGGGCTCAGACCAGTGAGTGCAGACAGACCAACAGGCCTCCTCGGAACCCCGGTACGGGGAGATACGGGGGAGGGGGTCTGTGGGGCCCCACGAAGGCCCCCACCAAACCGGGGCCTGCCGGGTGTGCCGCAGGCCCAACAGGAGACAGACTGAGAAGGATGGCTCAGGTGGAGCATCTCAACAGCAGGTGGATTTCTGCAGAACAGACGCTGGATCACCCTAACGGCCCTCATCTGTCCAAAGAGCCTCGGCTCAGGTGGAGCATCTCAACAGCAGGTGGATTTCTGCAAAACAGACGCTGGGTCACCCTAACGGCTCTCATCTGCCCAAAGACATGTGAGGAAAACCTTGGGGCATTTGCACTGCCCCGGGGCGGTTGCTGACCCGCACACCAAAGACACATTTGCTTTGCCGAGTGACTGGAAGCAGTCACTTCCACCCAGCACGGGCCCCTGAGAGTCAGTGCTGGCCCGGGACAGGGCCCGCTCATGAGTGTTGCTCTGGTGCCATTGTTCTCAGTGTCCCTCCGGCTCTCAAAAGCGTCCCAATTTGGAAGGTAAAGGTCACTCTAATCAAAGTCAACGTGACGCTACTAAGACAGCCACCCCCAAAAGCTGCCAGTGTTTCTCCTCCATTCACTGGCACTTCCTAAACAATATCTGTGAGGCTAGGACGATATCGCGTTGTCCTGAGTCCAAAACTCGGTTGACAAGCGATGGCCACAGAGGGACGACTGTCTCATTAAACAGAAGAAGATGCCCCAGCAGCCTTCCCTGCGCAGCGTCCTGGAGAACCCCTCGCTTGGGCAGCTTTCACCGGCGTTCCAGCCACACCTTTCTCCCACTCCGCCTCGCGGCCTGTGACCGTGAGCAGCCCCGGCCCCTCTCACTGGCCAGCCCGAAGCGCGGCTGCCGTTCCTCGGCCGGTGGCTCAGAGCGATGCGGAGAGAAAGCCCGCTCAGCTCAGCGAAGCCACTGCTGACTGAGGCTTTTGTTGCAACGTGGTGAAATGTCACAGAGAAACCACGCTAACACCTCCTAAGTGGTCCCCCCACACCCCGCCAAGCAAAATGCAGGAGATAATATTGAACAGAAAAGTGCCAAAGTGTGGGGAGAATTATTTTACAAGCCACGATTCCCACACAAGCTCAAAAATCACTTTTAAACTGTATTCTCTTTCCTTGTTTTGCTTGTGCCCGAAAATATGCAATTGATTAGCCGATAGCTGAAAATGTCATACAGGGTAAAAAAATAAAGAGGGACTCAAAAGAAAGGAAAAGAAACAAATAACCCAATGGAAGGGGGGGGTAACAATCAAACCCAGTTCCCACCACGTCCTGAAAGGACAGGCCCTGATGCCTGACCTCCCTCTCCGTCAACCGTGGGTTTCAAGGAAAGAAGATGCTGGCCTGCAGCTGGTGTTAGCAGCTAAGTTGAATGAGTTGATGAGCTAAGTAGATGAAGGAATCCACAAATATAGTGAAAATTAGACCCTATTCCTTGAAAAAGGATCAACCACAAGTGACTTTAAAGCATTTACCACTTAAAAACCTTTTAGCTGGGCCCATTTTGAATTATGACTACATGATTTTAAATTACACTTTCTAATTCCTCCCCACCACCACCCCAGCAGGCTCTGCCGCCTCATTTTCCAATTATGTACTTTTATTTCGGAATATGAAGAGTGCTACTTACTGGATCATGTCCTGTCTGCCACAAATAGCTGCTCACTTATTCCTTTAATTTTAGACATGAATGCAGTCGGTTTGCCCGACTTCAAATTCCGAATATTCTCCGTTCCCATCGCACGGAACGAGGGCCGAGATGCAAAGAAACCCACAAAGCTCGGGCAGAGAGATATGTTTGTAAACCAGTGCTTCACTCCATAAATTATTATAATTCTTGGTGCTTTCTATATCCATCTAGCAGATCAGCAATCACATAAATAATAGTGAGTGGACTGATTTTTCTTCTGCAAAGTGCTATGTCCTAGTTTTCAAAATAAAGCACTTGGAGAGTCACGTATCTGTGGAGTTGAAATGGGAAGCTGCTCAGATCCGTTTCAAACATGCACACAGACATACCCACACACAAAAGGAAGCAAGAGGGAAATGTGTAAAGATCAGCATTCTGTGTCCCCTTCCCACATACACATCAAGTTACACTCAACATCCATGGGGGTTTGGGACATGCATGATTAGGGAGGGGAAGAGGCAGGAGGGTCGTGGTTGCTCAACATTCAAATACAATTTGCAAAGAAAGTAAATGTGGATTTACAGTTCTCGTGGAAATCTATTAAACAGATGTCACTGAAGCATAATCAAATCGGCACTATGGTAATTCTACACTTAAGTCTAAGATTGGGGTTTTGCCATTTTTATGATCAGTTTGAGTATATTTTTTGTGATCGTGCAGGAATTTGCAATTAAGGATTAAACCTCTAAAGTATGATCAATTAACTAATGCGTCTGAATGACAAACTTAGAAAAGCAAAACTCCATCCTCCAAGCCCCCCACCTACCATTTGTGCAGGGAGCCCTGGCTAGGCTAAGGGTGGGGGGAGGGAACATTTGCCTTTTCCATGAACACCGAAACACTGAAAAGCGCTTCGTTACGAAGGGGGAAAGGCAGGGTGCCGGGAAGGCCCTACATTTCTCAGGTAGCCGGTGAAATATATTTTGCAGCCTTGCAGACTGCAGAGCTGTCCAGAAAATGCAAAAGAATGAAATGAAGGGGAAATGATGAGAGTGTTGGAAATTGGAAGCAGGCATCATTTTCTCCTTAAAGTGACGAAATTAGCATGGGCGATGCCAAACGTCCTTTCATGTGCATCAACGCTGAACCTCAAATCCTTCTTGGAAGGGGGGAAATGTGCAGATGAGCAAGAGACAAGTTACACTGCAGAAACAAACTTTCAGGGGCAGACTGGGTGGCAGAAAGAGGACCCTCCTCACCCCTGGCTCTGAACCGGATGCAGATCACAGTCAGCCAGAGGGGAGATTTTTTTCTTTTCTGCAGCTGCTTCTGTTTATGAGGACGACCAGGTTCTGACATTAATCTAGCTAAGCTCGTGTCCAAGAAACCCCCCCATAGGGTAGTTCACAGAAAGGCCTGGAAGGACCAAGGTAGATCTCAACTCAGGATTTGAATTCAAAATTAATACATATCGTCTCAATTTGTTACGATTTGTTTCACAAGATTGGGCTGCCCTCATCCCTCATAGGTATTTTAAATAGAAATAGAACATAACTAAGTCTTGTTTCATTAGGGAAAAAATGTCAAAATAAAGTAAAACATTTCTGTTGGCCGCAGACTGGTCCGGTCACCAGAAAGAGCCACAGTGAATCAAATTAACCAAGAAACTATTTATATATTTATACCTTCCTTCCACCACCACCCCCAAAAAGGGGCCTCTTATATTTTTCCCCTTGGGGTTGTTTTTTGCTTTTGACATTTTAGTCACCTCTTCAGACTCAAGTCAAACAATTTCAGTGGCAGTCTGGAGAGGATGCTGGCTGATGGCATCATTGCGGGGGGACGTCCACACACCAGCCACCGGGGCTGCAGCAAATTGCTTTCAGAGCGCCCCAGCACAGCCTGCTCTAAACGGTTCTCCCTGAGAGAAACATTCCCTTCACCCTCTCTTCTCCCTGGCCCCGCAAGCACTGGGCACATCTGGCCCCTGAGCGTGAGGCCAGAAGAAAGACCCCACAAGTAGGCCTGTGTATTATCTGAGGTGCCATCAACTTTGATCTGTGGGGACAGAGTGAGCCTGAGAACCCATTCGTGGGCCTCTGCACCTGGGGAGCCCTTTGCCCCAGGGACCCTCACTCCAGAGGTGCTGCAGACAAAGGTACTGACTGCTGAACGGAAAGATCTCAGGGAGAAGAAGAATGGAAAGGGAAAATTCGTGAAAAGACCCTTTTTTGTTCCCGGTGAGGGAGGGGCGATGGGAGAGACATGTCACATTGTCACATTAAAGATTTTGACAGACAATTCAGGGATAAGGCAGAAATTCCACCCGTAGCTGCAGCTCGCAGAAACTTGAAAGGCATTAACTACCCTCCACTAATTGCATGTTTTTCTGTGCATAATATTTACTTGTTAAAAGTCTTTGCCTGGGCGATTAATTTCCTCTGCCCTGCTATTCACGATCAGTTCACAGGCCTGCAACTGGAAAAATGAAGTCATTTTGATAGATTAAAAGATGATTGCACTTTGGGGAGGGTTTCTTTTTTCCAGAAGTCCAGAACCCGCACCCAGAATGCTGATTTTTCTCACTGAATGCTACCCTTCGGTGAAACCCAGCAGCCACCCGTCATTCTTCAAACACGCGGGGAGCGGTGTCCTGGATGGGGTGAGCAAGCCAGAGGCTGCACTGCCTGCGTAGGAAGGCAGCGAGTTCAAGGGAGAACAAATGAACTTAAATCAATTTCATTGGATGAAGATTTAATAGTCTCATGGGTGGACTGGGAAATTTCAAAAAGCAGGCTTTTCTTAAACGATTATTTCACATGTCGGTCTGTGTATTCTTGACAGTTTGGGCTTAAGTAGAAATACCCTAAAATTACTGTTGTTTCCCTAGACCCAGACCTGCTCTATCTGTCCAGAGACGCAGCCCACAGGGCACTGGCTGGGGGGTGCGTCAGTGATTCTAAGCATGTCGCACAGCGGCTATATGGGTGCTTCCTCTGACACGTAGGTGACACTCTGAGCCTACTCATGTCAACATCACAGGTATCTAATGCAATCCAGGTCTTCCAAAATTCCTGGGGCCGAGGAATAAATAGGAAGGCAGCCCCATGTTGAAACACTTCCAAGCACATGATTAAACCTCCGCGACTGGATCATCGCTTTTTGACTAGCCATCAGCCAATTAATGTACCTCCAACGAGTGAGCACTCGAATAGATGTAGCCATTTCACCGAAATCCGTCTTGAGAAAAAAGATTTTACAAGTGCTGTGGGGCTGCCACTCGGAAAGCCAGTCTAGGGGGAGCCGGGCATGGCAAAGCCTGGTTTATTACGCCTGGCTCCTACTCGGTGGGCCCTGCAGACTGAGCCTCTCTCCAGAAGCCTCTCTGAAGCCCTGGTGTCCTCAGCCCAGCCCCATCCATGATCCCCCCCCCCCCCCGCCCCAAATGGCCTCTTGGAGCTTTGGCTCTTGTGGACCAAGGCCTCAATTCCAGCGGGGACTGGTGGTCAGCTGGTGGCCTCCCCGACACTCCCGGAGGCATGTGTAGCCCTGTGCCAGACTAATCACCGAGTTGGGGGTTTTTATTTGTTTTTTTTTTTTGCAAAGTCCAATCAGAGCATTGACAGTGTGTCTGCATGACCCCCGCCCCACCCCCCAGCACAGCAGATCCCCGCCATTCAACTCCTGTCACTTTGGTTCCTGCGGTTTAATTTCATAATTGTTTGCCACTTAACAAGCTCTCCTCCCGGCCATCAGTGGAGCAGTGGACGTGGGGAGGGGGAGGCAAAGCAGCTCCTGGAGCCCGGAGAGAGGCCAGCCCAGCTCTCAGGAGAGACACCCCACAGAGGTCAGCTGGGCAGGGAGGGGATCAGCTCCAGAGTGCGGCCTCCAGACAGCACCTGGGCCTGGGCCACCCAGCCTGAGCCCAGGGGGGTTGGAGGGGATGGAGGAGGGTGGGTCCCAAACCCCAAGCGGTGGCCTCCCAGACTCCTGGACATATCTGCTCTCAGACTGACCCTTCTCTGGCCCTACCAGAGTGAAGGGAGACTGTGCATGAATTCACTCTCCTACAGCATGTCCCAGAGCAAACACACAAGAGACAGAACTGCTCCTTAGCACTGGCATTCCATGAAATACTGTCTGGGTAGCCAACGATTCCCTGGCAGGGCACATAGCAGGCGGCAATAAATATGTGTTGAATGAGTGAGTGGATGGATGGATGGATGGATGGATGAATAGATTGACGGAAACGGATGAAGTTTCCAGCAATACCTGCAAAAGTGGCCACTCGACCAGCAGCATTAGACTCCCCTCCCTTCGCCCCAAGTGCCGTAGGGGCTTCGCTGCGCACAGTAGGCGCTCCACAACCAGGGGCGGCTATTGTTACCACCGTCGTCATCACTTGTACCCCAGCAGCCCCCCTTCGGCCACCAGCTACTCCGCCAGCAGCCAGCAGCAACTGGCAGGCGGGGGAAAAGTTTCGCTGACCCCGCGGCCCCAGCCGGAGTCCTGCGCCCCGGCCGAGGCCCCTCCTGCCGGCACCCGCTCGGCAGGCAGGGCAGCTGGGGTGCCCGGCCGGGCGCCGGCACCTGGCAAAGGCGGCCAAAGTAACTTTGCGGGCGCCCTGCGCTGAGCCGCGGGCGTCACCCCGCGCCCGTAGAGGGTCCCGGCCGCGCCCCCGCCCGGCCGGCCGTCCGCGCCCGTCGCCCGTCGCGCCCCAGCCTGCGCCCCGCCCGCCCCCAGCCCTACCTGGCCCCGGGCTCCTCTTCGGCGGCCGCGGCGGCCGCGAGCAGCAGCGCGCACCGAGGGAGGCAGGGGCTCCCGGGAGGGAGGCGCGCAGGGGCGGGGGCTCCTCCGGCAGCGGCCGCCTAGCCGCGCGTCCGAGGATGCAAGTGGGAGCCAGACTCCTCCTTCGGGGGGCGGGGGGCTCCCCGCGCCCCCTCCCTCGGCAGCCCGCGCGCCGCGAGGCTCCGAGCCTCCCCCTCCCGCCGCCGCCCTCCCCGCGCCCGCCCGCCCTGCCCGCCTACCCCCGCCCGGCGCCGGGAGGGGCGCGCCCGCGTCCTCGGATCCGGCCCCTGCGCGGCCGCCCGCCGGGGCCCCCGCCAGGCCGGCCAGGCCTCGGCCCTCGGTCCCCGCCCGGGCCCGGCGCCCGCATCCCGCTGCGGAGGGGAAGGGAGCGCGGAAGCCGGCCCGGACTCGGGGAGGAGGAGCGGGGCCCGCGCTGCGCAAAGGGGTAGGGGCCGCCCCGCCGCGCCCGGCACCCCCTCCGCGCCCGCCCCCAGCCCCGGGCCGGCCGGCGGGTTGGGCGGGCGGCGGGGCGGGGGCGCTCTCACCTCCGAATCCGCGGCCGCCGCGGCGGGCACCGCGTGCAGGGGCGTGCGCGGCTCCTTCCGGGGCGCCGCAGCCCCCGCCCGAGGCCCCGACCCCCTCTCGGGGCCTCCCGGGCACCCTGCTCCGGCCCCTCCTGCCAGGGGTCTGGAATTTCCCCCTCCGCCCCACTTCCGGAGAGACTGGACCCCAGCTCGTAGTCAGAATAGGCCGGGGGACCTCCTCCGAGCCCCCATCTCTTCTACGCGGGGGTCCCAGGTCCCCAGTCCCTGGGCAAGTGGGTAGCAGGCAGCGGCCTCACCCGGAGCGGGGCAGGTGAGCGAGCCAGGACCTTGGAGACCCGGCACCTGGTTTGAAGAAGGCCCTGCTTTAGCGGGGAGAGGAGCGAGCAACACTGCAGCGGGGTAGTCACCCTGGGCAGGTTGAGAGGCCCCTTGTGACCTCTAGCCCCCGCAGCGGTGGTCAGGGGTGTCCACGGGGCTTTGTATAGTCAGGGCGCAGGTCACTCTGGCTGAGGGAGATGAGAAGGGGTGTGACCCTTCAGGGGCCCATTTAAGGCCCTTCAACAAATGTCTGTGGGTCCCCCCTTCCCCAGTTCACACTCCACAAGGTGCCTCTCGCTCCCGTTCATCAGACCGTAGACATGGGCACCAAGAGCCCCCTGGGGGGCACTTCAGGCCTGTTCTGCCCTCAGGGAGAGCCCAGTTTGCTCAGAGAAGCAGACAAAGGACCTGGCATGGCTTCCTGGAGGTGGAGATGCCCCAGCTGAATGAGTGTTCGCCAAGGAGAGAGGGTACGGGAAAGGCATTCCAGGCAGAGGGAACAGCACATGCAAAGGCCTTGTTGGCATGTTGGGGCCATAAGCTCGGTGGGTTAGAGACAAAGGAAAAGTAGGGAGGAGGGAAGATGGGGTGGCCAGACGAGGGGCAGACGCCAGGTGGGGAAGAGCCTTGGATGCCAGGCTAAGGGAGTGGCAGTGGGGAGCCACAGAGGGTTTGTGAGCAGGGTTGCGACTCGGTCAGGTTTATCTTTTCAGAGGTTACTCCATAGCCCTGGCAGAGGAGGAGGAGGGGCTGGAGGCAAGAAGCAGTGTTGTGGAGGGAAAGAATGGAACCCTGGGGCCCTGAGGCCAGGGGGACAGGGGCTGCCTGAGGGGGCCTTAGGTGGTCACCTCCTCCTGCTTCCTTGTCTTTGGACCCCAGTTCTCTCTCAGAACATCCAAAGCTCAACCTGGGAGCCTCTCCCTCCTCAGGCTGCCGGCTTCCGAGCGCAATGGCTGCAAGGGAGATGAGGAAACTGCCCTGTCCGCCCACGAGACAGGACTGGGGCTCAGCGTCTCAGCAGACTCCACCTTCTGTCTGCCAAGGACAAAGCCAGCTTGGCTGTGGCCTCAGGAGATGCCGAACGATAGTGAAAAATGTGCCTTCTTGGTCCCTGGGTTGAGAGCGGGGAAGTTCCTATGACATTTGTCCTCCAAGGCCAGCTTCGTCACCACCTCCAATCCTACCAGAACTCCTCTCAGCGCCCAGAACACCATCTCTTACCTTCCCTAGATACACATTTATTGAGCACCTACTGTATACCTGGCACTCAGCACCTCCTTTGGAGCAAAGCTCAAGCTCCCCAACGGGGCCTCCCATCACCTGCACCACCCGGGCCCAGGCACTGAGTCCTGCGCTTGACTGAGCTTGACCCACACTGCCTTGTGTAACCCTCACACCTCCCTGGGCCAGGCTGCACCCCAGATGTCAGGCTCCCCAGAGCCCAGTGCTGCACCTGCGGGGCCTGGCACTCATTAGGTGCCCAGTGAATGGGCTCCAAGCAACGAGAAAATGAGGAGTGCAGGATGGGCAGGACAGACCCACTCCTAAAAGAGCAACCATTCTGGCAAACACAGCCGACATTCTGCTTTTGGAAAAATTTAATAACACAGTGGCACTTGTTCATGGAGACTAATAGAAACACCACACAATCCCACACTGCTGAACCAGCCAGGAGATGGCTCTCTCTGGGAAGCATTTCCCAGGCGCCTACTATGTGCTGGAGGCCAAGGGAGAAGAGGAGGAGGAGGCAGGCTCTCTGCCCCAGGAGAGGCAGGAGATCAGCAGACGCTCCCGACAGCAGGGAGAAGAGGACAGCTGAGGGCAAAGAGGGGACATCAGATGCAGCCAGGACACTGCAGACGAGGCAGTGTGCGCACTCCGGAGGGGCAGCCCGGCAGAGGGAACAGCCTGTGCAAAGGCTCAGAGTCTCCAAAGAGCGTGTGTGATATCCCCTGGCTAAGAAATTCACCTTCCAGGAAGGAGTCCTGAGTAACTGCAAGCTATTTATAATAGCCCCAAACTGAAAGCAACCTAAATGCCCAGCCGGAGGGGATCAGTTTTTTAAATTATGGTACACCCGGGGAATTTCAAGTAGCCACAACACAAATGTGATGTGTTGGGAAAATGATCTCCATGCTCAGCACACATCCTGTGAATGGGTGAAGTGGGTACACAAGAGTGTACCTAATTCTATGTTTTGAAAATAAAAACTAGAGGGAAAGAGGGAGAAAGAAGACAGGAAGTAAGTACAGCAAAATGTCAACCTTGATGATAAGATTATGGGTGATTTTCCACATTACTTAGGGATTTTTTTTTTTTTGTCTCCTACTTTCCCGTGCCCATCAGGAAGTCATGAAGGATGGGACATGGGGGACATTCCGGGAGATGTGTGAGCGGACTATGGGTGCCTGTAGGGCAGGGGCTGGGATAAGCTCAAGGCCGGGCAAGGCCCAGGCCACAGAGGCTTCCAGTGCCTTGCTGATAGAGTGACCAAGCGCTCATGCCTTCCTTGGGGGCTCCCTGGTGACTGGCTCACAGCCAGCATGCCAGACGGGGTTATTAATCAGCATATATTCATAGGCACCGCTCTAGGCACCAGGAGTCACCCTGGCAGAGAAGCCAGAGGAGCTCAGGGGAGGTGGAAGTCGGCATGGGCTGAGAGTTGGGAGAGGCTCCCAAGAGAAGGTGACCCAAGCTGAGACTTGAAGGATGGAGCCTGGCTTCATGTCCCCACTTCTGCCCCATTAGACCCCTCTGAGGTCTACCCCTGCCAGCCCAGGTCTGTCTGGATCCCCACACAGCCCAAGGGAAGTCACTTTCAGTCCAGCTGTCTGGCATGGGCCTCATTCCAGGCCTTCCTCAGGCCCAGAGCCCAAGATGGACAAGCCACACCCTGTCAAGGACCCCAGGCCCTGCCTACCTCCAGCAGGCTCAGGTACAACCTGCAATGACTACCCCAACTCTCGAACCATGCCCTGACCACAGATTCAGATACTGCCTCTGCCACTTACAGCATGTAACTCTGAACCTCAGTCTCCTCTTCTGTAAAGCCAATACAATAATCTCTATCTCACGGGCAGTGCACACATAGAGTACCTGCTATACAATTAGTATTCAGCAAGTTGTGGCAGTTAACATTGCCACAGTTCTAGATACCAGGTCTGGAGATCTGGATTATAACCTAGTTCTGTCACTAACTTGTTTGGGACCTTGGGACATTCTCACGTTTCTCTGAGTCTCAGTTTTCTTAGCTTGAGTAGAAAAGGGGGTGTAATAGCTCGACCCTGGGCTTGCTCATGGATGAAATGACGAGATAGGGAAAGATCCCAGAAGCTCCTCTTCCTGGTCAGGCTGTTGTCCGAATGAGCCCCCCACCCCACTCCATGGCATTCCCACCATATGACCCCAGGCCGTCACCCGGAAAGCCAGGAGAGAGCTGGACAGAAGCCAAGCCCAGGCAAGGCCAGCTGCCCCCTGCAGTCTGCAGGAGTCAGCTTATGGTGCCACTCCTGGGCTACCTGTCACTGCTCCTGAGGGCCGTCGTAGCCGTGGCCCTTGGCCCCTCATTCCTTTGTTGTTCTAGAGGACTTCTCCAGATGCTTTGCAGCTGGTTCATTTCTAACAACAGCCTGGCTGGGACCTCAGGGGCAACCTTCCCCGTTTTATAGATGAAAAAACTGAGGCTCCAAGAGGTTTCTAGAGCTGTCCAGCTTTACCAGTATATGGTAAAGTCGGGGCCACAAGGCCAGCCTTCAGACTCCAAAACACGAGCTTTCCCCTCCATTTAGGACTGCCCCTCCCCCACCAGGGGCCAGGCCAGCTGCTCCCAACCCAGCTAGGGCCCCCAAATGCATCTCAGGTGCCATCCCAGCACTGCCCCGTCAGATGGGCCCTGGTGAGCTGTCCAGGGTCCTGGCCAGGCCCAGCCCTGCCCCGTAGCCTTTTCTGATCTTTCCCCAGCCACCACCTGTCCCACCCCTGAATATCAAAGAAAAGAAGAAGGAACATGTGAGGCTGGGCCTGCCCCAAGGGCTCCTGTCCCTGCACTTCCTGTATGTCCTGTGGCCCTTGGATACTACACGTCAACACTCAGGGCCTCAGTTTCCTTTTCTGAAAAATGGGCCCAACATGGGGCAGGCCAGGAGGCCATTCATATTCGGCAAACTTCCACATGTCTGTGTTGCCTCCTCTGGGCCAGGCAAAGTCAGAGACCCAGAGAGACTTGGACCTGGCCCTGCCCTTGGGCAAGAGGCCCAGAGGGGCCTGGAAATGAACAATGACTGCACAGGCTGAGCACAGTGGGGCTCCCATCACTCTGGGGGCAGAGAAGGGGAGGCGCTTGGAGAGTGCAGAGAAGTGCATTCCAGACAGAGGGGGCAAAAGCACATGCTTAGCAGGAGCCAGTGGCAGTCTGGTGTGGAGAGGGACAGGGAGGCACAGGCAGTCCCTCCCCAGCACTGCCTGCAGCCACACAGCAGAACACCAGGGACGGTGGTTGGAGCCAGACCAGATCCTGGGCAGATCCCTCAGGCAGTGGATGGAGGCTTAAGGTTGAAATACAGGTGCAGGCCAGGCACAGTGGCTCACGCTTGTAATCCTAGCACTCTGGGAGGTCGAGGTGGGAGGATTGCTTGAGCTCAGGAGTTCAAGACCAGCCAGAACAAAAGTGAGACCCCATCTCTACTAAAAATAGAAAAATTAGCCAGGTGCTTATGGAGCGCACCTGTAGTCCCAGCTACTTGGGAGGCTGAGGCAGGAGGATCACTTGAGCCCAGGAGTTGGAGGTTGCTGTGAGCTATGATGATGCTACTGCACTGTAGCCTGAGTGACAAAGCAAGACTCTGTCTCAAAAAGAAAGGAAGGAAGAAAGGAAGGGAGGGAGGGAGGAAGGAAGGAAGGAAGGAAGGAAGGAAGGAAGGAAGGAAGGAAGGAAGGAAGGAAGGAAGGAAGGAAGGAAGGAAGGAAGGAAGGAGAGAGAAAAAAATCTAGGTGCAAAGCGGAGGTGGAGTCCAGGGGAAAGTTGATGAGGCCTGGGCAGGGCATAGGTGGGGGGTCAGTGAGGAGGGGCCCCAGGAGGTAGAAAGGCCAGGGCTCCATGACTTACAGGATAATGACAATGACAGTCAGCCCTCGCTGGGCTCCAGGCGCTGTGCCAGGCACTCTACCTGGATCTCCTCCTTCAGTCCTCAGGACCTGCCCATTGGCTCAGTGTGGAGTGGGGGACAATGGTGGCAGGAACTAGGGCACTGTGGGGTCCACAGGTGCCAATGACCCCCTCCAGCTGAGCTTATGATTTCCTTAATGTTCCTGAGCTCAGCGTCCACATTCAGAAAGAAGATAAAAGCGCCTGGGGGTCTGGTGGGGGTCGGGTGAAGCATGGACTGTCAACGGACCCTGAAAACCGGGGCCTCTATTCTTGGGGACATCTTATCCTACTGCAGGAACTTGGGTGAGCTCACAAGCCTCTCTTTGGGGCTGGATCCCTTGTGTCTCCTTCTCTCTGCAGCTCAGGAGCTGCCCCACCCACAGAAGTCCCCAAGTGCCAAGGCCAGTAGTGGGACATGGAGTTTGAGTCAGGCAGTCTGACACCAGAGCCAGGTCAGTGGTGGTGCTGGAGCCAAACGTGGGGAAGGAGGAAGCCAAAGAGGGTTTGCTCCTGGGAGCCAGGAAAGGGGGACAAGTAGAGCGGTCCTGGCTCCGGCTGTGGAGCCCAGACCCAGAGCTCTGCTGGCCCCAGCCCACACACACACCCCACCCATCCAGAGAGGTCTGGGGGCGGCTCGGATAAGAAGGGGTTTGGACGGGTCTCAGCGTAGGCATCCTGGCAATGCTGGAGTGAGCGCCCTGAGAGTGATGCGCTGGGTGGTGACGGCTCAGAGTGGGCACCTCCTTCGAAGGAGCGAGACCTGAAACCTGGGCACTCCATGCCCTGTCTCCTGTTCCCTCCTCCTGCAGCAGGCAGCACCCCAGGTCCTGTCACCTGCCTCCCGAATCTGTCTGCGGTCCCTGCCATCCTCCCTGTCCTCGTACCTTCCCTGGGCTTGCTGCGCACCCCGTCCATAGGAACCCTAGTGGCTGCCAAGTGCTCTTAAGTCTGCATTCTGTCTGGGGAGAGGGGTCCTGCCTGTCCTGCCAAGGCTGTACTTACCCCAGCAACCTAGCCCCCAGCCCACCATGGGACTGGTGCTCTGCCCTCTACTCTGTCCAGGGCTGGGGCAGAGCCTGAGCCTGTGACCCCTGGGGAGGATCGGGAGCCAGGGGGCAGTTGGCAGGCCTGGGGCCAGCAGCACGTGCAGCCGGAGCTGCCTGCTACGCAGGTGCCCTCCCGGAGCTAATTCCTGCCCCTCCCTCTCCTGCCAGAAATCCCCCTTCAGCGCCTCTGCCTCACAGAGCAGGGGCTGGGAGGAGCAGGCCCTGAGGTGGCAGACAGGCCCAGGCCTCACCTGTGAAATGAGGGTAAAGATACCTGCCGCTCAAGGTTGTGCTGATTACACGAGATACGGATTATGAGCTGCCGCCGAGTGCCAGCTCTGATGCCAGGAGCAGCAGGGGGACCCCAGGAGAGCCAGTGGGCAGCTGCCCATCCCCTGCCGGACCACAGCAGCTCGTGCTTTTCCCCACGGGACCCCCAGCTTCATTCCTACAACCCAGTAAACACGACATGCACCAGGTGTGTCAGAAAAAGGAACCTCAGGAAGCACCCCTGCTTTTGTGGATACCTGAAATCCCCCCAAAAGGGAGGTGTATCCCAGGGAGAGGACCCAGTAGAGCTGGGGCCGGGAAGGACAGTAGAGCTGGAGGGACAGTAGAGCTGGGGGAGAGGCAGTAGAGTCAGGGCAGGGACAGTAGAGTTGAGGGAGGGACTGTGATGTCCAGGGCAGGGACCTTAGAGCTGGGGAAATGGAGCCAGCCGCCTGATGCAGCTGCCCCCTGCTCCCCTCCTCAGGAAGGAGCCTGTCCCCTGCATTCCTGCAGGGACCCAGGTGCCTTCTGTGCCCAGGGCTCCCCACCTCCCCTGGGACCTGTTCCACCTTTGGGAGTGTTCACCCATCAGCAGTTTCTTCCTTCCGTCGAGCCTGTAGCTTCTTTCCCCTTTGCTTCCCACCCTACCTCCAGGGCTGCCCAGCACCCTCAGCTCCCTCCTGGGTGGCCCTGGGGAGCCCTGGCATCATCAGCGGGACTCCCTGAGCCTGTTTCTCCCCAGCCTCCACAGCCTGTCCTGCAACTGTCTCTCAGCTAACCTGGCCACACACCTGCTGCCCGTCTTGTTCCGCCTCTCTGGATGAGCCCCAGGGTCTCCTTCCCCTCACGGTGTGGCCGCCAGACCAGCTGAGGCCAAGTGCAGCTCTTAGGCAGGTGTGGATGAGGGAGAACCTGGCTAAGCAGAGTAATGCTTCTGCTGTGGCAGTCATTCACACCCTAGTCGGAATGTTTCCAGCTCTTTCATAACAAAAGATTTGAGTCAGAATCATCAAAATTAGCCGGGCGTGGTGGCTCACGCCTGTAATCCTAGCTCTGGGAGGCCGAGGCGGGTGGATCGCTCGAGGTCAGGAGTTCGAGACCAGCCTGAGCAAGAGTGAGACCCCATCTCTACCAAAAATAGAAAGAAATTATCTGGCCAACTAAAAATATATATACAAAAAAATTAGCCGGGCATGGTGGCTCATGCCTGTAGTCCCAGCTACTCGGGAGGCTGAGGCAGTAGGATCGCTTAAGCCCAGGAGTCTGAGGTTGCTGTGAGCTAGGCTGACGCCACGGCATTCACTCTAGCCCGGGCAACAAAGTGAGACTCTGTCTCAAAAAAAAAAAAAAAAATTAGATCTGGGAGGGACCTCAGTGCTCCTCTTCAACCCTGCTCTATTCCTCCACTGTACAAATAGGGAAACTGAGGCCTAGACTAAGGAAGAAAGGTAGGAGAGGGAATACTCTGGCTTTAGACTAGAGGAAAGGATGGATGCCCCTGCAGAGCAGGTCAAGGGTGTCAGGACAGGGCTGAAAAGACGCCTTTGTGTTTCTCTGTCCAGGATTGTTGATACCTAGTTACTACAGGCCACAGAGGCTGCTGCTGAACCTTACCGCTGTACTCCGTCAGGACAATTCTCTATTTCACAGACGAGGACAGGGAGGTTGAAGCAGTAGAGTAACTCGGCCAATGGGCACATTGCAGTCCTGCCCAGATCTCCCAGACTCCAGCCTCCACATGCTTCCACTCCCTGGCACCACTCCACCAACAGCAGAGGGGAAAAGAAAGGTGTGTGTGCACACGCAGTCCTCAGGCCACCATGCCAGCGGGACATCACTCACTCAGCACCCCGCTGACTCCCATTCATACTGCCCTGGACAGCCCTGCCTCTGCAAACCACTCTCAGTGATCAAACCTGCTGTGTTTGAGCATCTGCCCTGAGCTGGGCACTCTGCACACATTAAGCACTTAATCCTCATAAACATCGGGAAAGATGGTGTTATTATCTCCAGTTTACAGATGACAAACAGGCTTGGAGATGGACCGGCCCAAGGACACACCTTGAGTCCCTGGTAGGGGTGAAATGACACCCAGTTTTGGCACCACTCCATCCCCTGGCCTCTAGCTCTCTGCTGCTGCCTGGGGCAGAGGAAAGAACCTAGGCAGGGGTGGCACAGAAACTGCTCAAGTTCTGCACCTTCCATAGTGTGCCCACAGCAGACATCACCAATCAATCACAACACTCTTCCCTGTTAAACCAGGATGTAGGCTCAGATTCCTTGCACAGGACTCCAGGCAGCCACGGTGATGGGGTGGCTCTAGAAATGATGTCCACTTGCAACTGCTGGCCAGGCCAGGCCCCAGGCCAGGCCAAGCTTCTCAAGGAGCTGCCTGACATTCCATGGGTGCCCTTCTGCTCTTACTCAGCTGTGACAGACCTGAAGCTGGCCCAGAATCCCAGAGCACTATGCTGGAAGGACCCTTTGGGCACAGAGATAGAGAAAGAGGTGACCTGCCCCAGGCATACAGCAAGCTGGTAGAGCAGAGCCTGTGCTCCAGGCCAGGCTTGGAGTCCCTGCTTCCTGCCCACCCTAGGGCCCACCAGAGCTTCCCCAAAATGCAGTGGAGTCCTGGGGCCTGCCTGCCTAACAGGGCACTCCCCGGGCTCCACAGGTGTAACGGCAACTGGAAGGTTGGGAGATTATCTTGAGGTCATTAGAAGTTTGCCATAGAAGCTGGCATCTCTCATGAAAGATCCACCGAGCTCCCATCTGCCCACAGGGCCTCAGCAGGCAGCTCAGGCCCAGTCATGGGTGATAGGGGCCGTCACTTCCCCGCAGTGCTGGGTCTGGAGCGGACCTGGGCCACACTGTGATCCAGGGGGGCTCTGCACCCCTCCATGCTGCCTTCTCTCCCCAGAGACCTGCCCCCTCCTCACAGCTTTCTGGGGTCTCCAGGTCCCTGCCTTGAAGGGATGCCCAGCGATGCACCCCATTGGGCCATGGAAATACCCTCTGGCCTAAACCAAAGCTGTAGCCCTTCCTGAAGCCCCTCTCTGCCACCCCTCCTGCCTCTGCCTCCCTCAGGGACCCCTCTAGCCAGTCCCCCACTTCTCCGCATATTCAGGCACCCCAGGGCACCAGCCCCTCTCCGTCCCATTTACACCTGACCTAAGAAACAAGCCTCTGTCCCTCCTGCATCGCCCTCCGGCTGCTGCCTCATCTCTTCCACCTTCTCAGCCAAGTTTCCCAAAACGGCCGTGCACACGTGCCCTCTCCGCTTCTCTGCCTCCTCAGGCTAGGCCAGGGCCACCAACAGCCCCTGGTGTCCACAGCAGTCTTGCTCAGACCTCATTCTGCTCACCTCTGGCCATGTGGGCCCCTGCCCTGCTCTCAGGACAGAGTCCAGACTCCTGGCCATGCCCTCAATCCCCACACTCTGGTCCCAGTATCCAGCCAGTTCCACGACCCACTCCTCCCACCCTGCTCTCCACACACTGACCAACTTCCTTCTCATTTGCTCTGGGACTCCATGCTGGCTCAGTCCTCTGCACCCTCCCTCCACAAACAACCACGGCAATAATAATAACAAAACTGTTGCTTATCTAGAGACACCACGCATCACGCATTGTGCTAAGCATGAATTAGCCAGTCCCATCCTACATCAACCCTATGTGTTTATTGACTCAAAAAATATTTATTAAGTCCCTGTTATATGCCACACACTAAGCACTGGAGATACAGCAGTGAACTATGAAGGTATTATTGTTCCAATTGTACAAGTGTGGAAGCTGAGACTCACAGAGGCTAAGTGACCTGCCTGGGCTCACACAGCCATGAAGTGGGCTCCAAGTGCTGTACCCCACCCCCGCCCCCATGCCATGGCCTCCCTGTGGGCTGAACACTCCAGAACACTCCCACCCCCACTGCCTGAGTTGGTCCTAGGGCCCAGCACCCTCAGCACTTTGTTCTCCGCCCCAGGAGCCCCCTCCCGTCCCCACCACCCGCCGCCAGCCCGGCTGCTGCCTCCTTGGGAGCTGCTGCCAAGCCGTCAGCTCCTGTCATCGCCCCAAGGCAGCCAGAGGGAGTGCCAGCAGCAGCCTTGGCAAACATCACCTCGAGCCGCCCCACAGCCACCAGGCCGGCAGGGTGGGCACTGCTTCTACGGCCACGGGGTGGGGGCATCAGCACTGGGGGATCCGGCCCTCCCAGTGCAAATCAGGAAACTGAAGCTGGAGGGGAGACTCTTGAAACTGGCTAAATTGGTAAGACCAACCTGTCAGGGTGACGATCAGAAGTCTGTGGAAGGCAGTCCCCTCTGCCAGAATGCTCCCATTCCACCGGCCACTGGTCCCTCCCAGCTCAATACTGGCGGGCACTTTCTCAGAGGAGGGTCCTGACCTCCAGTCTGGTCAAAGCTCCCTCTCAGGTGCCCAGCAACAGACAGCCACGGGTGGGCACTTCACAGCTAAGGTCGCTTAGGGGTGGGAGATGAGGCTCCCCAGGGCTCCTCTGCTGTCCACTTGCGGGTGCTGCTTCTCCCCGAGCTTGGGCGCCTGGCTGGCTCTTCATAACGGCTGTGTTTGGCTCCTGGAGGCTGGACTTCTGTGTCTCCTTCCTGACTCTGAGCCCACAGAGGCAACTGAGGGCCGGGCAGGAGGACATCTGATCCCCACAGATGCCAGGACACTCTGCCTGCTGGCCTTGGCCGTGAGGTGAGGATGAGAGAGCCTAGGGTCACCCAGACCTGAGACCCGCCCTGGCTCCAAGGTCATCTCGTGGAGTCACTCACTCCCTGTCTCTGAGCCTCGCTTCCTCCTCTGCCAAACTGATTCTGATATTTCCGGCCAGGCTGGTGGCAGGTGGAAGGAGGTGAGGGCCCAGGCCCCAGCCCCCTGCTGCCCCCTTGCCCCTTGCAGAGGGAGAAAGCTGTGAGCAGCCCGACCGCCCTGCCTGGGCCCTGGCAGCACTGGGCGAGGCCCCTCGCCGGCCACGGCGGGCGCGATGCGGGAGCGCGGAGCAAGGGGCAGCGCCAGGTGGCAGCGGCGGGCGCCAGCGCACGGCCGGGAGGGGCTCTCCGGGGCTGGCCTGGGCTCGCCCGGCAGGCACAGGCTGGGTAACTCTCGGCGGCAACAGGAGCCCGGTCCAGGAGTTCGGGGGAAGGGTGTCCTCTGGGAGGGCAGCGGGCAAAGGAAAGGGCAGGAAAGAAGGCGAGGAAGGGAGAGATCCGCTGGGCACTGGGGGCCTCAGCCGCCACAGCTGTCAGTAACCGACTCCAGGCCCCAGAACCGCGGGAGAGCATCCCATTGGGCCACAGTTGGGTCAGGTGTCCAGCCTGGACCAATCAGCCACGGTGGGAGGTGGGGCCACCTTGAGTGGGTTTGGCCAATCCCAGAGAAGCGAGAAAGTCGGTGGGCGGGGCAGTCACCAACAGGTGGCTTCCCATTTTACAGGTGGGAGGTTGACAGGCCCCCAACAAAAGGTCGCTGGGCAGTGTGTCCCAGCGTCCCTGGACCAACCCAGACAAAAGCCCTGAAGTGGGAGAGAGCCAGGTGTGTCCTGGTGGAGAGGAGGGAGGAAGGGGGGTAGGGCCCCAGGGGAGAGGACCTGAGATGGACTTCAGGGCCTGGGGCAGGACAGGCGTGATGAGGTCCCTGTCTGCAGCAATGACGCTGGTAGTGGGAGGCCAGGAGGCGATCCGGGAGGAGGGAGGGAGTAGATGGGGACAGGGATTGAGGGTGAATGCCTGGATCCAGGCCACTGCGGGCAGGTGGGAGGGAGGAGCTGCCGCCGGGGCTGCAGGATGCACGATGGCGCGTGCTGGGGAGGTGGGGAGGAGGGCGGGCAGCCTGCTGGGGCGAGGATGAAGAGTTTAGCCGGGGACATTTCAGCATGAGGTTTTGTGAGGTACCCGGAGAGACAGCGAGAGGGCAGGGGCCACAGGGAAAGAGGCCTGAGCTTTAATCAGTGACTTGGGGTGACTGGAATGAACAGAGATGGCCCGGGAGGCCAAGGGAGTAGTCAGGATCACTTGGGAAACACCCAGGAGACAGGGGGCCCTGGGCTGAGTCCTGGGGAACCCAACATTCAAAAGAAGGGTACAGAAAAAACAGGGAGAAACAGCTGGGGGTGGGCGGGACAGAGAGGGAAGAGACCAGGTCCAGGAGCAGGGCCCCAGTGAGAGAACTGGGGCTTAACAACGGGAAGGCCATGGGGGACCTTTAGGAGAGGGTTCCCGAGGGGGCTGGGATGGTGGCGGTGAGAAGGGGAGACACCCCCTGAAGCAGGGCATCTCTCCAGCGCTCGGGAGCAATTCTCTTTTATGTTGAGAACAATGACCCCAGTGTTTGTCGGGGCAGAGATTTCTTTGGCTAGAAGGGACCGGTGTCTGAAATGTGTCAGGAAACAGCTACATTGTGTTCCCAGGGCCCCTAGCAGAGCCCCATTTTACAGATGAGAAAATGAGTGGGGGCAGCTCGTCCAAGGGCAGAGCCAGGCCCAGGATCAGGGCCCCCGGTGGCAGCGCTCTCTCCTCCTGGCCCGACCATGCCCCAAGTGATGCTAGCAGTGAATGTCATGGCCATTGCAGGGGAAGGAGACTTGGGCTAGACTTCTCCTCAGGCCTCAGCCCCCTGCC
This sequence comes from Lemur catta, assembly GCF_020740605.2. Lineage (NCBI taxonomy): Eukaryota > Metazoa > Chordata > Mammalia > Primates > Lemuridae > Lemur > Lemur catta. Next base: position 5,408,172 of record NC_059133.1, read on the forward strand.
CCAGGAGCCTCAGCTAGGCCTCTGCTTGGCTGTGGTGTCCTCTCTAGACCAGCCTGGTGCGGCCAGGGAAAGCCCAGCCTGCAGGTGCCCAGCTCTCCCCGGGAGGCCTCAGGTGGGAATCAGCCCCCGTATGGCCTGGGACATTCTGGGCAGACACCCACTCTGGCCTCCAGGGAGCTGCCGCCACACACACTGCAACCCCGGGAGCGGGGCACACAGGCAGATGGGCTCTCAGATTAGGGCAATGCCAGGAATATTGTGACTTTTTGGAGCCCACATGAGGTTTGGGGCTTGATGGGCTCAGGTTCATGTCCTGACTCTGCCACCTGCTACCTGCACGATCTTGGGCGAGTCTGGACCCTATGTCAGAACCTTGGTTTCCTCATCTGCAAAATGGGGTTTATGTGCCTATCTCCCAGGACTACCTTGGGGATTGAGTGAGTTGCCCTTTGAATAGTTGCCTGGAGAGGGAGGAACCCTCTTTATGCCAGGTCTTGATCTTAGGACCAGCCAAAAGACAAAGACAGATCCAGGGCAGAACCTGGCCTCACATAGCTGATGGGGGAGACAGATGGGAACTCACACACTCTAACAGCAGACGGATGGACGGCCCTGTGGGGGTGCCAGGGTCCCAATATTCCCTAAAAATATGATCCAGTAGTATTTCCCTCCTCCCTGCCTTTGCCTGTGCCGTGCCCACATCATGCCCATCCTTCGAGGCTCTCACTGACCGTTGGCCTGTATCTACACCCTCTGGGCTGACATGCTCTCCCGGCTGTCTTCTCTTGGCGGCAGTTGTTGGTGCCACACAGACGGCCCATCTGAAACCACCCACAGGCCCAGGAGGCTGAGGAAGCCAAGTGCCTACCCCCGCCCCCACCACTCCTGCCTGGCAGCAGGGCGGGCAGGCAGGACCGGGCAGCCGCACAGGAAAGTGGGTGTTTACACTGCAAACAGAGGCTGAGGGGAGATTGTGCCATGGATTCAGCTTCAGGGAGGTGCAGACGCCCAGGTGCCAGGCCTTGCATTTGCCCTAGTCCCCAGGGGTTCTCGCTGCCACCAGCAGCCAGAGCATTGATTAGCTCAATTTGTCTTCAGCTCGTGCAGCGTGTGCTGTGTGTGGGTGGCGGAGCGCGCTTTATCTCTACATTGTTAGGGAGGCTCACCCCCCCACAAGCCCGCTTCCTCCCAGCTGGGATTTGGCTGATGCAGAGATGCAGGGCAGACCCTGCTTCCTGTCCCCAGTGCTTCCCCAGCCACAGCCCGCCACCCCCAGCCTCATCTGCCCCTCATCCCGTCTCTGGCGTCACCTCTCTGCCGGCAGCATCACCCCTCTAGTCACTGTCAAAGCTGCCCCAGAAAGCTCCATCCCAACCCTCATCCCTTTGACAAGCAGCCCTCATGCTGGGCCCGGTGCTCCCTGTCGGTGGACAAAGGTGAACGAGCCAGCTCCTGCCCATGGGCCAGGGGGACAGAAGCCAGGAGAGGCCAAGAGCACAGGCTCTGAGCCAGAACCCCAGCCCCTGCTCACTGGCAAGTCACTGCACGGCTCTGGGCCTCCTTTCTCCTTCACCTGTGAAACGGGAGGGTGTGAACCACAGTGTCCTCACAGGGCCACTGTCTGGGCAGGAACGCGTTCAGCAAAGCACTGGCCACAGCCCGCGAGCCCCGTGGATGTCAGTCATTGGCACCTCGCCAACATCACTGGTGCTGGGGCCTGAGGGTCCAGAGCACGGGCAGCGGTGCTTTGCACTCGAGACTCCATCCTCACAAAACCTCTGCAAGATGACTGTCATCAGACCCACAGGATAGGGAGGAAACTGAGGTCCCGCCAGAGCCACTAGGCTGTGTGGAGCCTAGATTTGACCCACCAAGCCCTGGTGGAAAGGACTGGACAGGGAGGAGGGGGACAGTGCACAGCGTTTTGCTTTGGTAGGGAGGTGGCTTCCCAGGGGCCAGTCCAGGCCCCACCAGGGCCAATCCTAGCTTCCATGTCCCTTAGGAGGCCAGCAGCCTTGCGGCCCCATCTCAGCCAGAGCCAGGGCAGCCATCCCTGCCTTTGTCCCCATATGCTGGCCCAACTACCCCTCCTCCAAGAAGCCTTTGAGCATCCCAGGGATCCAGCTCCTTTGGAGCCCCCACGCTGGGGCTCTCAGGTCCCTTTCTGTGCTGAGAAAGCTGGGGACAGAGACAACGCTGACCGGTCCTTGCCCTCCAGGGCCTTCCTTTGAGTCTGCACCAAGGTCCCCATTTCCACAGAGGTGGGAAGTGGCCATGAGGAATCCACTCCTCTCTCAGGGTCCCCTCCCAGTGGTCTCCAGCCCAGAGCTCCCTTTAGGCCTGTGTCTCATCTTGGATGTCCTGGGCCCCAGCACCTGGCAGGATAATCCACCTTTGGAGAAGCAGAAAACAGGGGCAGCGCTGGTGGAAGAAGCCCAGGTAGCTGTTGGCCAAAGCTGCCCCTCGGTTCAGGAGCAGCCGGGACCCAGCCTCATTCCCGCATCTGCACAGTGAGAGCCACAGCAGCTAGGGGAGCCCTGGGGTCCTGACCAAACCTCCCTGAGCCTGTTTCCTCATCTGCAAAGCGAGGCCAATGACATCATGCCCCACATCACAGGACTGTGGGACAAACACACCAGAGATCAGAACGTCAGGCAGCAGCAGGTACGTGGCGCGTGCTCAGCGGAAAGAGCCATGCTAGCCATCAGCTCTCCAGTGGAAGTGCTTTGCAGAGTGTTCTAGTCACGCAGAGTGTTTGTAGAGTTATGAAGAAGGATGGACGCGGGGCACAGGGGCCTGGCAAAGTGGGAAAGGGCCCAGCGAGGGTGTCAGGCATGCATGGGTTTTGATGCTGAATCCATCACATAAGAGCTGGGTGACCTTGGTCGTGTTAGTTAGCCTCTCTGAGCCTCTTTGCAGGGATTAAATGGGAAAGGCACATGAAGGGGTCTAGGAGTGTCTGCACACAGTAGGAGCTTAATTAATATTAGTCTCATTAGCACTTCACTCCTTGAATCTGTGAATACTTGGGAAAAGATGCTCTTATGCATTCTCCCTCTCTCCCCTCTCTCCCTTCTCTTTCTCAAAGCCCTGACTTGTAGCATTTGCCCATTTCCATGGTGTAAACACTCCTGTGATCAATTTGAAGCTACCAACCTGCACACAGCATTGTGCCCAGCTGTGCACAGACGGCCCTCAGGAGTGATGAGGGGCAGCTCCATGACCCCACAGCTCCCCACAGCCACCCTTCTCTGTCACCCACCCTCTCCTCAACAGAATACCCTCCTACCACACCCACCATGTTTCTGGTCCCTACACATGCCGGGTGTGTTCCTGCCTCAGGGCCTTTGCACTTATGGTTGTGTCCTCTGCCTGGAACATTCCTCCCCTAGTAGTGGCATGGGGGTGGACAGCTCACGAATAGATTAATGGCCTCCCCGGAGGGGGCGGAGTGAGTGAGTTCTTGCTCTATTAGTTCCAGAGAGAGCTGGTTGTTAAAAAGAGCCTGGCATCCCCCGCTCTCTCGCCATGTGACCTCTGCACACGCCAGCTCCCCTTCCTCCACCACGAGTGGAAGCCGTCTGAGGCCCTCATCAGGAGCAGGTGCTGGCAGAACCGTGAGCCAAATAAACCCCTTTTCTGTATAAATTATCCAGACTTCACTATTCCTTTATAGCAACACAAACAGGTTAAGACAGCTGGTGGTGTCTTGCTTTCCAGATCTTGGCTTAAACATCACCTCCTCCAAGAAGCCTGCCCTGACCACCTTGTTAATCTTGCTTCCTCCCACCCCACCACCTGCCATTCTGCGATTTCATGCTGTTTTACTTCCTGTGTGGCACTTTACTCAACTTACAAGTGTGACCCATGTTTATGTGTTATGTGTATTTATGTGTTATTGTGTGTCTTACCTACTACGTACGGCGTTCGCTCTGTCAGAGCGGGGCCTCATCCACACAGTCTCTGCTGTGTCCCTGGTGTTTAGCACAGGGCCTGGGTCTGGCACATAGTAGGTGCTCAGGCAATATCGACAGCACGAATGAATGAACAGTGAATGTCGGGGCCCACCTGGGCTGATCCTCCCAGGCCCTGCCTGGGCCCCTGCCCCTGCCCCCAACTCCTCCCGCAGTGGCCCTAATTGGCAGAGGCCCCCTTGGCACGGCCCCCTTGCCTGCGCCCATTGTGGGTCCTGTAATTGCAGCCTCCGGCCTCTCGCTCCCCCACCCAAGTCTCCCTCTTCAGCAGGAAGGCGGAGCCGGCCCTATTGTGCAGCTCCTGTTGACACAGGGGTGACCTCACCAGGGCCTCCCGAGATGGGGCCCAGGAGGGGACAGGGAAGTGGGGAACAGAGGGGTGGGGGTGGCCAGGCCTAGGTCGGGAAAGGCCCGGGGGCTGAGGCCTGGGACAAACAGAGAGAGAGATTGAGATTCCAGGGGTAAGACAAGACAAGGGTGTTTTTCATTAGCAGGAATAATTAGGGGAGGGGAGATTTAACCCTTCAGAAAGGATCCTGGGGAAAGACTGTGTGCTTGAGTGGGTTTTGGAGACGCAGAGCGACAGACAGACGGACCAGGGCCCAGAAACTGCCTGCTCTGCAGCCTTGGACCAGAGACTCCCTCACGCCGAGCCTGTATCCTCTTCTGCAAACGGGCAAATAATAGTAACACCTTCTACATGGGGTTGTTATGGGATCTATATTAGATAATGGAGGTCCGGTGCCAAGCACACAGTAAGTGCTCAATAAATACCCATTTCTCCCTGCCCAATGACTCTGGCTCACTTGCACTCTCTCTCCTCCTCCTTCTTTTCTAGACTTTTCTCATTCCTGGCCCTCCCATCTCCCACAGCCTGGCAGGACCCCCTCCCCAGAGACCCCTGGCTGAGCCCCAGCACCAGCGTGCCTCCTGCTCCGGTTTCCTGAGCCCAGGGCCGGGGGGCTGGGGGGCCTCCATCCTCACATGCGAGCCCGGGCAAGGCCGCCTGGTGTCCACGCCTGGATCTCTGCCTGGGCCCCTGGTTACTGCCCCAGCCCTGAGGGGCCCCGAGGAGGAGCACCTGCCCCTGGGGTCTGGGGAGCCCTCGCCCTGCCCTTTGCCATCAGGTCCCTCTCCCTGGGAAGGGGGACAATCCCTGGGTCGGGTCGGCTGCTGGATACGGGGGGCCTTGTGTCCTGGAGGGAACAGAGCAGGCTTGGTGGGGGCTGTGTGCAGGGTGCGAGGGAGACGGGACGCCTGGCCAGGCCTTCCAACTCCTTGCTTATGAATAATAGCATTTTCATCAGAGTTTTGACGGCATTGTGTCATTTTCAAGAGCAAGTATTTTTCAGATTAGAGCTCCGTAAGTTAATTTAGTTCCTTGGCCAGTCTTCTGTTAAGTGTGGTTCAATTGTTTCTAGTTTATTATTTTTATTTTCATTCCATTTTACTGAACTTATTTTTGTTGGCATCAATATTTTCCCTATGACATTTCCACTGAAGATTTCGTCTTCTGAACGGTTTTCAGCCACATCCCATCTTAGCTTCTGCCACTGTGAGTGCCTTTGGAGACCATTTTTTTTCTGCTAAGGCCACTGTTTCAGAGACAAATATTGTAAGTTCTAAACTTGGTTAGGCGGCTGGGTGCAGTGGCTCATGCCTGTAATCCTAGCACTCTGGGAGGCCAAGGCAGGAGAACTGCTTCAGCTCAGGAGTTCGAGACCAGCCTGAGCAAGAGTGAGACCCCCGTCTCTACTAAAAATAGAAAAAAATAGCCAGGTGTGGTGGTGCATGCCTGTAGTCCCAGCTACCCAGGAGGCTGAGGCAGGAGGATCACTTGAGCCCAGGAGTTTGAGGTTGCTGTGAGCGAGGCTGATGCCATGGCACTCTAGCCCAGAGCAAGATTCTGTCTCAAGAAAAAAAAACTTGGTTAGGAAGGTTTGATTCTTCCATCAGTCTCTAAATCAAAAGGTTTTCCGTGGTGCAGGTTTGGTTTGAGGCTGGCAATTCTCCCGGTGAGATGTACCCTGCACCGGGTGAAGGACTCTGGGTTTGTGCTGACTTCCTGCAGCCAAGAGATTTAGGGCTACAAAGCAAAGTGTCAGGACTCAGGCAGGGTCAAAACGCCCTCGGGGGCAAAGTGCCCTGACTCTGAAGGAAGCTGAGGTCCTTGACAGCAGAATGAGGATTGGAAAATAGTCAGTGGGAACCACAATAACCCAGTTCAGGCAGGATTCCTAAGGGCCTGGACCCTTTAGGAATGAAGGTTAGGGTCGGCCCACCAGGCGAGAAACCATGGCCCGCTAAGGCACTGCCATTGTCTGCCAAACCTCTGCCTCAGGCCGCTGGTTACTGCTCTGGTGGGCAGCTTCCAAGAGGCCCCCAAAGAGCTCTGCCTCTTGGTCTTCCTGCCCCTTGCCGGGAGTGTGAACAGGACTGGGACTTGAGTCTGGCCAACGGGATATGGCAAAGGTGGTGGATGTCCCTTCTGCGATGAGGTGGTATAAGCTTATGGCTTTTGTCTTGCAGACTCGCTCCCTTGCTGGCTGTCACGAAGCAAGCTGCCACCTTAGAGAGGCCACATGTGGCCAGGTACTGAGGCTCTCGGTGCAAGAGCCAGAAAGGAGCTGAATCCTGCCAACAACCACAAGAGCTTGGAAGCAGATCCCTCCCTAGTCCAGCCTTCCGGTGAGACTGCAGCCCCTGTTCCAACACCCTTATTGTAGCCTTGTCAAAGACTCTCGAGCAGAGGACCCTGCTAAGCTGCACCCAGGCTCCTGACCCACAAAAACCAGGAGAAACAAATGCATTTTGTTTTAAGCCTCTAAGTGTTGTGGTAATTTATTATGCAGCAATAGACAACTAGTCTACCAGGCAAACGACAATAATTGATAGTAGTAGTAGAAAGACCACTGAGCACATACTATGTGCCAGGCACCATTTTAAGCGCTTCACTTGCATTGTCTTATTTATTCCTCACACTAGCCACGACCATGCTATGGTTACCATTTGCAGATGAACGGGGGCTCGGAACAATTGAAATGACGGGCCTGGCTCTGGGCTCAGAACTGGCTGGAGAAGCGGAAGGTGGCCCGGGAGCATCCAGCCCAATTCCCTTCCCCCCCCCATCCACACCGTGTCATCTTTGGGTGCAGACCCTTTATCTTGTCAAGCAAGTGATCATATGGACACAAATGCACCTTCAGTATCTTTCTGCAGACATAGTTCCCAGAAACATAACATCAATTTTACCTGCACTTTTAATAAGCATTTAATTCCTTCAATCGTCTGGTGGTCCATTTGCAGGGGAAACTGAACTACCTGATCATTTCTCACTTCACCTGCCGTACGGGAAATAGATTCAATTAGAAAAATCTATTGCTAATTTGAAAGCTCTGATTCTATAATTTCCTACAGGGAAGACATGTAAATTGCGTGTTATTTAACACCCTTTCATGGCAGGTGAGTTCCGCGGGGGGCAATTATAATCCGCTCTCCACTCTTCTTGCAGACTCCTGACAAGAGGGGAAGAGGGAGGAGGGAAAAGGAGGAGGGAGAACAGAAGACTATTTTGCAGGCTGGTTTCCAGCGGCCTTAAGAACCCCTGAATTCAAACGGCCTGGGGGGGGGGGTCAACTGGTTGGTTCCTACCTGCTGCCCAGGCACACAGCCCAGGCCCCCCCAGTGGCCTGGCCTTTCCCTAACCATCTGGAAAATCGCCATAATGGGGGAGGGAGGGGCAGTCAGGATACCCCAATTTGTGCCGCAGCTTCTCTGTCACCAGCTGTGTGGCACACAGCTGTCCCTTAACCTCTGCGGCCGTGGTCCCCACCTGTGCAGTGGGAATCCATAACACTCCCCAACCCGGGCTGTTGGGAGGACCAAAGCCAGCATCAAGCGTAAAATTAAAAAGGGTACTTTGCAAACTACGAGGTGCTGTCCACTGCGAAGGGCACAGGCAACGGGAGCCAGACCCCGAAGCTCCACTCAGGGACTCAGCCTCTCCCCACCCCACAAATTCCCAAGAAGGTCATTCTATAGCAGGAACTATAATATTTCTGGCTAAGGGGTTTTTCAAGATGAGACTGTTTCTTCCCACACGGTTGTAGCAAACAGGCTTCGTGCACCAGCACCCCTGCACACACACACATCTGGGTAGATGTCTCTGGAAAAACGTTCAAGAAGCCAAGAGGACTCTGGGGGTCTGTGGGGGTCTCTGGAGTGGGGAGGGGGCGGGGGCAGCAGAGATACCTGCTCACAAGCATGCTTTATACATTTATTCATTTTTAACAAATGAAACATGCGACCCAGGGCTGCTCTCTCCTTCCCCAACCCTAGACCCCTCCCTCCTGACCTCGCTGGCTCTGTCCATCACTGAGGCCACAACATTTGCGCAGCCCCCAGCCAGACCCCAGGCCGGGCTCCGCGATGAGGGGTCATTTCCACCTGGAGCTGCCCCTTGAAGCTGCCCCCGCAGAGCTGGCGTCAGAGGAAGAGCAAAAGTCCACCGCTCCTGGCAGGGAGCTGGAGGCAGACACACCCCCAAACCGAATACAGCGGGATGGGGCGCCCGCATCCCCGCGCGCAGGCAGCGGGGCGCCCACTGGCCGGCGGTGGGGACGGGCGCCACCTGCTGGTCACAGGTGAGACGTGCGCGCCGGAGCCCGCTCTTGCCCTCGGGTCTTCGGGACTGAGACTTGCTGAGGATCCCGCAGCCCTGGGCGTGTGTCCTGGGCTCCTGCCCGGTGGCAAAGCATCCTCCTCCCCACAAGTCTCTCCCAACAGCTGCTCCAGGTTTTGTTCACAGACGTGACATTTTTACATGTCACAGGTGTGTCAGACTATAAATCTTCATTCACTCCCCAAACATGTGCTGAGGGCCAGCCCTGTGCTAGGCACCGATGGCACTGTAACCAACTAGACATTCATGGTCCCTGCAGGCTCTGAGGGCTGGAGGCTGAGATTAAACAAATCATTATACAAGGAGCCATTTAATTGCAAGCATAATCATGCTTAATGGGGAAGGAGAGAATGCAACATTGTTTCATTTGATCTCCCCACCAGTTCTGCAAGGCAGGATTAATTGCTTTTTAAAGATGAGGCTCAGAGAGGTGGAGTGACTCCCCCAATGTCACATAGCAAGAGGAGGTGGGGCTCAGAGAGGGACCCAAGTCTACCAGGCTCTAAGAGGCTGGGAGGGTGCAGGGTCCCCGGCAGACCCACTGCCAGGCTGCAAAAACAACCCCCAACTCCCTCCCTAACAAGGCTCAGGAGGCTGCTGTTTCTCCAGAGGCTGGTTCCAGCAGGTTTCAGCCACTGCTAGGGGTTAGACCAGGCCTCCTGCAAGAGCTGTGTTCTCCATAAGCAGACAGAACATGAGTCCTCAAACACTGTCCACCAGAGACCAGCTCCCTCTCCCCGATCCTCACCCCCTCCACCCAGCCAACAAGCCCACCAGCTTTCATGAGGGAAGAGGGCCCTGCAGTGAGATTGGCAGAGCCTGGGCCACCTACAAATTGCCATCTCCTACCCAGCCTCAGTTTCCCCTCCTGTCTACCTAGTAAGAAGTTGATCTGAAATATTATAACCCTCTCTCCCTGCCTCCCCTCATCAGCAAGTGCAAACACACATACCTCCCAGTGGTGCTGGGCACCCTCAGTTTCCCCAAGGTGACCCATCTTTAGGAAACCAAAGCCAAAACGGTTTGGTGAACATGGAAGCAAACAGGACTCCCCGGCAGTGTGGCAACTCAAGGACGCAGCAGGCAGGACAGCCCTGCCTCCTCAGGGTCAGTGATACAACCCCTGGCCAGCCCCCCTGGGCGTGTCCCTTCCCTCTCCGAGTTTCAGCCCCTCGCTGTACCTGCAGACCCCCCTTCAGCTGGAATCCAAAGCCCCTCTGGGGCCAATCATGCCCTGTCCATAAATGTGGTGGGAAAGATGGGGCAGGGTCAAGCCCAGCGGCACTGTGGTTTAATGGCCGTGTGCCCTTGGGCAGCTGCCTGTTCCCTCCATCGGTGCCCCGTCTCATCTGCCAAAGGGGGCTGGTGGTGGTAGGACGGGATAGGACGACCCTGTGCAGCAGAATGCAGAGTACCTCGGCATCACTGGTGCCCAAGGGTCAGCCCTGACGGTGACCGCCGCCCAGGCTGGCCGTGTCAGCGTCCTCGAAAGAAGGATGAAGGGTGGCCGGGCAAACGTTGGCTGTGCACACACCAATCAGCTCACACAGTACTTGGCACCCTCGCATCCATTACCTCACTGAACCCTCACCAAACCCGTTTCTACCCCTGTTTTCCAGATGGGGAAACTGAGGCCCAGAGGAGGGAGAGACATTCCTAGTGTCACACAGTGCTGGGGCAGGGCTGTATTCAAATTGGGCAATGCTGGAATCAAACCTCGGGTTCCAGGGAGGGTCAGCTTCGGCTCATCAGGGCAACAGCCTGCACCTGAGCCTGCGTGCTGGCGAAAAACCACACTCTTCTCCGAATCACAGCCGCACCTCCGCACCTTGGCCACAGGGGGGCAGCAGCGCCCCAGCCATCGCGGCCGGGCAGCGCCTCTTCCCCGCCCACCCGCGCGCCGCCTGCCGAGGCCTGGGGGGCGCAGCTGCCGCGCGCGTCTGAGGGCCTCTCGGGTCTGCGACGGGCCCAGGCTACGTCCCGATGCTTCCACTGCCGTGGAGCAAATGCCACAGGTACAAGGCTGGCGGGCTGCGGTGCCGGCAGAGGGCTGCGCCTAGCCCAGCTCGGGGAGTTTTGCAGTGTGACCTGGGCAAGCCCCTCTCTGGGCCTCAGTTTCCCTGCAAAATGTGGGTCAGGTCAGGGATAGCAAATTGACAGTCTGCACTTTTTTTCAATCCACGCAGTGTTTTTCAAAATTATAATTGGTTGACTGCTTCTCCTACAGAGTGGCCTGGCCAGACAGGTGGCCCATGTGGCCTCCCCCCCAGCCTCTGCCAGCGTCCAGGTCCTCTGCCACCCACCTGAGCAAAGCCCCGGCTTGTTGGCCACCCAGCACCCCCTCACCCCCACCCCAGAGCCAGCAGCCCCCGGGGAGCCAGGCTGGGAACCCGCCTTCCAGGAGGGGCTCACAAGGCCCTGCCCCAACTTCTCGTCTGCCTGCCCTCGGGGCGACCCCCAGGGTCCACCCTCAGGACGACCCCCAGGGTCTAGGACCACCGTCCTCTGTGGGAGGAAAGGCTTAGCCTTAGGCACAGACAACAATTTACTGGTTTTTTTTTTTTTTTTTGGCCTCACTTCTCCTCTGTAAAAGTGGGTATAACCTGGAGTGGCTGTGAAGTTTGAGATTTTATACGTATGTATACACACACGTGTGTGTGTGTGTGTGTGTGTGTGTGTGTGTGTATACACACGCCTGTCTCAGGGCCCAGCACAAACTAATCTAGAACTACATCAGTCCACTCCTCCAATCCCACCGTGAGACGACACCTGAGACCTCTCTCCCCCTTCTCCCCTCCCCACCCAGAGCCAAGCCCCAGGTGCTGGGTAAACACAGACTCCAGGACCACAGAGCAGTAAGACGTCAGGGTCCCTGGACGCCCCCAAGACAAGCTATTAGCCCATCAGGGAAGTCGTGCGGAGGGCCCCTCGGGTCAATCTCAGTATGTCACACAGGGTTGCAGGCCGGGGCACGTGTCCCCAGCGAGGAAGCCCAGGCTCTGGATAACTTCCATTAGTGCTTGTGCCTGGCTGGCCAGGCTGGGGGAGAAAAATAAAAGGGGTCAGTGAGCCACGCACTGGTTCCATTTCACAGACGTGCTGGCTTGATGGTGTTGCTGCCTCCGTGAGGGTGGACAGGAGACTCCAAAGGCTGGAGCGATTTGCCAGGGTAGGTGCAGAGTCAAGACTAGGAGGCCCACCATCTCCCAGAGAGAGCTGGCTGCTTGCAGGAGCCCTGAGCCACCGACAGTGGCCTCCAGGATGTCCCACAGCCGGTCACAAACATGGCCCACCCAAAGCCAACTCATTGCTCTTCCCTCCTTCTGTACCCCCTCAGTGAGGGGTTCCACTGCACTGAGACCCCCAAGCCTGCAACCTAGAATCACCCGCAACTAGTCTGAGTCCCCGTAACCCCCCATCTCCCCTCCAACCTGTCACCCAGCCCTGTGGATTGTCCCTAGACCCACCTCTTAGGGTGACAAAAATTGGCTTGAACCACATCTAGGCTGTCCTTTTGGATTGGGGTGTGCTGCAGGCTTCACCGCTCCCTGCTGCCTCCCTGACTCTGGGGCCCCAGGTCAGCTGCTGTCGAGTGCTGGGTTGCACTGATGTGCTTTTTACATTGAGGAGATGTCTCTTTGTCCCATCAAGTGTGTAGGAAAGAGAGCTGGCCAGAGGCCGGGCACGGTGGCTCACGCCTGTAATCCTAGCACTCTGGGAGGCCGAGGTGGGTGGATTGCTCGAGGTCAGAAGTTTGAGACCAGCCTGAGCAAGAGCGAGACCCCGTCTCTACTAAAAATAGAAAGAAATTATCTGGCCAACTAAAAATATATATATAGAAAAAATTAGCCGGGCATGGTGGTGCATGCCTGTAGTCCCAGCTACTTGGGAGGCTGAGGCAGAAGGATCGCTTAAGCCCAGGACTCTGATGTTGCTGTGAGCTAGGCTGACGCCACGGCACTCACTCTAGCCTGGACAACAAATCGAGACTCTGTCTCAAAAAAAAAAAAAAAAGAGAGAGAGAGAGAGCTGGCCAGAGAAGCCTGCCTATTTGAAGAAACAAAAAAGCAGAGACAATTTTCTTCACAGGAGAGAAGGCAGTCTCCAGGGAGCATGCAACAAAGATGTATCCCATGTAAAGCATATAATACACAATATTTCTTACACTCAGCTCCACATCACCTATTTTTGGCACCTGTCTGGCCACAATAGGCCTTCAAGGTTGTAACTCCTGGGTTACAGCAATCACAGAAGAGAGTGGGGTGGGTGGGGGTGGGTGGGGTGAGAGGGAAAGTCAAGTCTTTTTCACTAACTTGGGCTTCCTTTCCAGACAAATGGGAAGAGGGGGTGGGTGAGCACCAGCCCCTATCAGATTACGGTTATTGCCATTTTCATGCACCCCCCTCCCTGGTTTCCCCATCCGGTCCCCATAGACTGAGCATCTCTGTTACCTCCTGCTCGAGGTGCAGGTCACACAGCCTTGGGTTGTCCCCATGCTCCAGCCAGGGCCATGGTGGTTCCTGGTGCCCCCCAGGTCCTACTGAAATGATTATATGATTTTCCTTTAAACTGTTGATATTATGATTGCATTAATTAATTTCCTAACAGAAAGCCAACCTTGCATTCATAAGATAAATACAACTTAATCATAATGTACTATATTTTTCAATGATTATTATTGCTGAATTCACTACGCTAATAATTTTAAAGACTTTTTGGAATTTATGTTCACGAGTAGAATCAGTTTGAAGTTTTCCTTATTATACTGTCTTCCTCTGGTTATCAAGCTTACACTAAACTAACAGGGAAGCTGAGGAGTGCTGACTCTGCCTCTGCACTCTGGAGTGGAGATTCGGGTAAGCTGGAACTGTCGGTTCTTTGAATATTTAACCAAATTTACGCATCTGGAATTGCCATGTGGAACAGATATTTTCTTTATAGGAAGATTTTCAGTTACTAATTTAATTTATTTAATAATTATAGGACCATTCAGGTTTTCTACTTCTTCTTGAGTTGATTTTGATAAATTGGTATTTTTCTAGGAATTTGGTATTTCACTTAAGACTTCTAATGTTTTGGCATAAAGTCACTTGTTGTGTCACTCTTTTAATCTATGAAGCATCTAGAATTATGTCCCTTGTTTCATCCCTAGTATTGCTTATTTGTGCTCTCTCTTTTATCTTAATCTTGTAAGATATTTGTGTAATAATTTTAGTCTTTCCAAAATTTAATCTTTTGTCTTTGATCAACTTCCCTACAAGTTTTTTTCTATTTCATTAATTTCTGTTCTTATCTTAATATTTAATTCCTTTTATTATCTTTGGGTTTATTAAAATATTCTTATTCTAACTTTTTAAATTGGATGCTTAGCTCATTTATTTGAAGCATTTTTTAATCTGCCAATACAGGCATTTAAGATTATAAACTCTCCTCTAAAAACTGCTTTGGTTGGATCTCACAAGTTTTGATACAAAATATTTTTGTGAATGCTCAGTTCTAACTATTTTCTAACTTTAGTTGTGACATTTTTTTTTTAGCCTGTGAATTATTTAGAGGTACTGTTTTTCCTAAAGTATAAGCATTTGTTAGTTGTCTTTTGGGTTATGAACGTCTAACTTGTTTAGATTGTGATTAGAGAATGTCATCTCTATGCAAATTGTGGAGGATACTATGAGAACCACCCAGCTTCCCCTTCCAGAAGGAAGGACTTACGCCCCCAGGGGCCCTCAGCTGCAGCTCTCCTTAGCGGCGCCTGAGCTAAAGACATTGCCCTGCGCAGCCAAGGCCATGCCTCCTTCAACAGGCAGCCCACGTCCAATGGCTGCTCCGTGCAGGAGTGTAAAGGCTTGGCCCGTTACCCAACTCAAGATGGCTCTGAAGGACCAGCCCGGCTCCAAAGCTCTCCGCGGAGTTGGCTGAGGCTCCCACTGGTACCGTACGGACCTGCTTCTTCCCCTCCATTCCACAGGTGCTGATCCCAGGTGTGTTCTCTAATAAAACTCCTGCACCCCAATCTCCATCTCAGAGTCTGGCTCCCAGGAGATCCAACCTGCAGCTCTAATCTTCAAAACGTGTTGAGGTTAGCGCTACAGTCTAGCATATTTTCTAAATGTCCCATGCGTGCTTGGAAAGAAGGTGTTTTCCCCAACTTGGGGGTTCCATATGCTACATGTTAATTATTTTAGGCTTGTAATTGTGCTCCTCAAACCTTCTGTATCCTCCCTGAGATGGCCTAAAAATATCCCTTCACGAAGGTGGATATGTCTATTCTTGTTCTTTCCATTTTTGTTTTATATTTCTTGCAGCTATGATGATATTAGTTATATATAAACTGAGAACTGTTACAGCTTCCTGGTGAATTGAACCTTCCACCATTATCTAGTGACTGTCTTATCACTAATGCTTTTCTCTCTTAAAGTCTGTTTTTATCTTATATTAAGACAGCCACGGCAGCTTTCTTTTAGTTGGTATTTGCCCCAGCATTTTTTCTGTACTTGGACTTTCAACAGTTCTGGGTTCTTATGTTTGAGGTATGTCTCTTGTAAACAGAGCCTAACCTGTATGTTTTAAAAATTCAGTCTGGCAACCATTTTTTAACTGAACAGTTTAGTCCTTTGACATGAATTACTGATAACGTACATTTATATGAATTTCTACAGTCTTATATTGTGTTTTCTATTCATTCTGCTTTTCCTGCCCACAATTTCCTTTCTTGCCTTCCTTTGAATCATTTAAGATTTTTGTCTTCTTCTTCTGATCCTAATTTTTCTTTCTAATTATTTAGAAGTTATACACTCCAAGACTACTTTTCAGTGCTTACCCTAGTTATTTTAACACTGAGCACTTAACTAATGAAGTCTAAACTTAAACAATATATTTGCCCTATTCCCAAATAGTTGAAAGACTTTAAAACTTCAATTTTCAACATCCTTCCCAAATTATATGGTATTGTCCGATATTTTAGTACTAGCCTTTTTTCCTACCATAAATTAGACATTATTATTGTGGAGCCAAACAGTCTGTGTTTGCTTAGTTTTTCCCCAAATATTTGCAGTGTCTTTGCCCACTGTTCCTTCCTCTGAATCTGGTGTTTTCTCTGGAATAATTTTTATTCTGTCCAAAGTACATTATATTTAAAATTTTCTCCAGTGAGGAACTTTTTGTTATAAAATCTCACAGTTTTTATTTGTCTGAAGATGTCTTTATTTCACTCTCATTCTTGAAAGACAGTATAGAGTTCTAAGTTGACAAATTATTTTTTTCTCAGCACATGAAAGATAGAATTCCACTGTCTTCTGCTTCCCATTGATGACAGTGACAAGTCAGCCGTGGATCTAATTATTGATTCTTTGAAGATAATCTTTTTTTTTCCTCTGATGCTTTTAACATCTTTTCTTTTTCTCTAATGTTCTATAGTCTTACTAGGATGTATCTAGATGTGAATTTCTTTTTATGTATCTTGCTTGGGATTCACTGGGCTTCCTAGATCTGAGATTTGTTATATACAACAATTCCACAAAATCATCAGCCATTATTCATACATTTCCTGTTCCCCTATTCTATTAGCTCCTTTTAGAAATGTGAATAGATGTACATCAGGCCCTGTCACTTTATTTTTCTGGATAATTCCTTTGGTTCTACTAGCTTATTGATCCTCTCTTTGTGTCTTATCTGCTGTTCAATCTGCCCATTTTTAATTTCAAATATTATATTTTTTACTTCTATAAGTTTTATTTGATTCTTTTTCAAATCTGGATGTTCTTTATAATCTCTTATTCCCTGCTCATATTTTAAACTTCTCTTTTATTTCTTTAAAAACACAAAAATTCTTATTTTAAATTTGTATTCTGCATATGATAATTTCCAATCTGAAAGCTCTAAGGATCTACTTCTACTATCTCTTGTTTCTGCTTATCTTTTTAATATAAGATAAAAATAAACTATAAGAGGAAAAGGCATTACTAGGGATAAGATAGTCACTAGATAATGGTGGAAGGTTCAATTCCCCAGGAAGCTATAACAGTTCTCAGTTTATATATAACTAATATCTCTTTTGTTCCTTGTGAGATTTATTATTTTTCACTGCGAGGTGCTCATTTTCTTTGGAATTTATTTGTGGCACTATCAAAGAGAGGCCACTTTAAATTTTCAACTTGAGTTTTTGTGAACCACACAAGTAGCAGGAATTCTAATTGAAAATCACGTGAGGGCCAGCTTGTGATTATAGATTCCCAGTGGAAATATTTTTCTCTCAACCCAATGTCAAGGGCAGGGCAGGCAGGTTTCCTTTCTGTTCTCTTTTCATTCTTTCTGACACTCGGGACATAGACTTGTTGGATGCTAGCTCGGAAGGGGTCTCCTGTAACACTCCCCCTTGGGAGAAGCCCAGGCTGGCTCTCCTGTTCCTGGCATCTCACGCATCGGTCAAAACACAGGCTCAGCTCTCCAAGGCTTCTACCTTCACTGCATGTGGAGATTCATCATGTTCTTATTTTCATGTCAACTTAGCAATGCATGAAAAAGAAAAGACTCTACAAAAATATTTTATCCGGCATTTTAGTTATAATCAGGGGAGTTATTAAAGGTATCTAATCTGGCAGAGTGCCAGAAGCAGAAGTTCTCTCTGAAAACCTTCCAGAGCTTGTTTTGACCTTACGCCTATTCTTCCCTTTTAACACACACCACAGCACATTTAGGTAGCTGTCTGTGGGCTGTTGTCATGGTGGCCGTGTTTCCTCCCACATGGGCTTCTCAAGGGCCAGGAGGAAGGGAAAGTTCAGTGTTCCCAACCTTGGTGTGGGCTTGGAACAAGGAAGGCACTTCAGAAACATGTGGGGACAGTTGACTAACTGAATAAATGGATGAATCCTCCTTATAACATCCAAGCTGCTTCATCTGCACCATCTGAGAATGTTAAGTACGACCCGTGTCCTGGGCCTGTCTCAGGTCTCTCCTAGCGTGCGGGGACAGCGTGTGTGCAGGAGATTTGCGTGTCACCCGCTGTTAATCACAGCTTCCCCTCTCTACTGTGGGCCACGTTTCAACCGGGATACAGTCACAGAAAGCTTCAAAACTGACCTGTACAAAAAAGTTTTAATGCCACAAAATGAAAATACTGCTTGCCAGTTGGAATCACACCAACCAAATTTGGGGCCTGTGGATCTTAGCGGCCCTAACCAGAAGGCCCAACCGATGGGCGGCAAGAGGCTGGCAGGGAATAAGCCGGACTGGCTGACCGAGGGTGGATGCCTCAACCCGCACCTTTCCTAAAATGGAACCAGCCCTGGTACCTAAATATACACAGGTCTTTCAAAAGCTTGCTCCTTCTCCCACCTACCTTCACACTTCTGACTCAAGGGGGAAAAATAACCCACCAGCAATTCATCTCCTTCAAGGGCTGCCGGCAAGCTTATAATTTTTTTTTCACAGCTGAGTTATTTCTGATCTTGGTCCTGGCAAAAAGAAATAGAAAGCAGCCGTGGCTGGGAGACGCTTGGAAGCTGTGCCAAGCCAAACAGTGTCTCAGTGTCTACATCTGCGCTGCCAACCTCGGGAAAGTGTGTTTTAACTTTACAAAAAACACCTTAAAACACTCGCCATGTAAAACCAGTTAAAAATACAGGTCAGAAAGGGAATTCTCACCAGCTAGAACGTGAGGCAGCCCCTCAGCGCCTGCACACGTGGCCTCCCGCACACTCCTTCTCAGGGCACAGGAAGAATCGCAAAACCCTGGAGCTGAGCAGGCCCCAGAGGTGACAGGCGAGGTTGTGAGTCCGGCAAAACTGAATTTGAGGCCTTCCCCACTCCCTCTCGGTTGTGTGATCCTGGGCAAGTCATTTGACCTCTACTTTCTGCGCTGTAAAACAGAGATGAGGCTATTAAACCTACCTTGTAAGGTCAGATAACAATCAGATGAAAATATACATGCAACTGTGTATAATCACAGGGCTTAGCAAGCTTCTAGTGCTCACTAAGTGCTCATAATGACAAATGCCACATTTTTATTGTTGCGTTGACACTTTTGAGATGATGATGATGATGATGATAAAGGAGGAGGAGAAGAAATGGAACCTAAGAGAGAAAGAGACAGGATTAAAGTCATTTTTAAAAATGGTCAGTGGCAGACGCAGGATTGCAGCCTAGCTTTCCTGTCTCCAATCCTGTGTTCCTTCTACGATTGCTTGTAACTAACACTGCCGTCGTTCTTTCAGTGTTACTAGTAACTACCTACATCTCTAAAGAGGCTTACTGCCCAGTCACTGCTCCCACACACATCTTTTGTTTCTGTTTTATATCAATTTTGTGAGGTAATCTGTGTATGCCCATTTTGCAGATGAAGAAACTAAGAAACAGAGAACTAAAATAACTTATCCAATTCTAGTAGGTCAGAAGCAGAACTGGAATATGAACTCAGATCTCTTGGCTTGAGATCTGCCTCCCTTGTGGGAAGGTCGACCCTGCTTTTCTGCTGTAAAACATCAAACTGGCATTTACTGAGGCCAGGGACTGTGCTCACTCAGGGGACTTGAGCAAGGGTACCCTGAGGGCACCCACAGAGTAGAAGGCAGAAGGACATTGAAAGAAATAAACAGAGGTTTCCAACAGAAATGACAGATGCAACACCTGCATCTAGTGTTTCTCCCTCCCCAAACCCTATCAAAGCAGCAGTAAAGGGACTTCTTCAAACCCCAGAAACTGAGAATGATGGAGAGGGCAGGAGAGGAGACAGCAGCAACCAAATTCGGGAACCTGAAGATCAGACCAACTTTGCAGGTTCGGGGACAATCCTAAGATGACGGTCTTGACTGCACTTATATCACAAGTCCCCAGTGCTTGGGGGATGGGCTATACCAGGAAGTGAATGGAGCTAAAATCAGGAGCAGACTGTACTTCTGCTCAGAAGCAGGATGTCAGTACTTTGAGACGGGAGTCTACCAACCTCCTCTTTCTTTCTCCTCAAAAAAAAAAAAAAATCAGGAGCAGAACTAATGGAGCATCTGTTCAAGGAATAGTTAAAAACCCCATCTTCTCCCCAACTCCAAGCAACCAAGCAACACACCCCTTGCCTGAGACAGAGGCCTTCTGGACAGGTGTATATGGGATGGGAATCCTAGAACTTTCCTCCTACCTCTGTCCCAGAACACTCAGTCCCAGCCAGTCCTGCACACTCCAGGCAAGAGATTGGAAAAGCTTTCTCCAGGGAATCTTACCAGCCCAAAGGAAAAGGTCTCTACACACAGATGTTAACATTTCTCAAACCAATCATCCAAATGACTCCCAGAGACACTCATACCACCAGGCTCCATGCACACATTCAGAAAGATCAATCTTATGAACAGACAACCAAGAGTTATTAGTCATGGGAGGAAAGCAGCACACATGCAACAAACAACAATCAGACAAAAGCAACTTGGAACAAGTCTCTATTTGTGGGGAGGAAAGCCTTTTAAATAGCTGCCATTGACATTCTTAAAGAAGAGAAGATACTGTACTCATGAAACAAGAACAGGATGCTATAAAAAATGTACATCCTGAGAATTTAAAAAGAGCTTTTGGAAACTAAAAAAAAATAGCAGAGATTTTCAACACTTAGTAAAAAAGCTGGAATATAAATTTGAGTGAATGCGCCCAAAGGACAGAGATAGAAAATAGGAGGTGTGATGATTAATTTTCCGTATCAACTTGGCTGGATCATGGGGTGGCCAGATATTTTGCTAAACATTATTTCAGAGTCTGTGAGGATGTTTCCAGATGATATTAGCATTTGAATGGGTAGACTTAGTAAAGCACACCGCACTCCACAATGCGAGTGGGCATCAACCAATCCTGAGGGCCTGAATAGAACAAAAATTGGAGGAAGAGCAAATTTTCTCTCCCCACCTGACTCCTTGCTGGGACACTGGTCTTCTCCTGTCCTCAGACTGGGACCGATAGGTTCTCAGAACTATACCACTGGCTTCTCTGGGCCTCTAGCTTGTAGACAGCAGATTGTGGGACTTCTCACTTGATCCAATTCCTTATTTTATATATAAATATATAAAATATATTGCACCCAACCACAACTTGGGAAATTTTTCAAAGCAAAAGGATCCACCAAGTACTTCTCTGGACGAATGCATAAGAAGAGACCCACACCAGGCAGATGTGGGTAGAGAAGACGCAGTGCTCCTGGAAGTCCTGCCAGGAAAGTTGGGGGCGGAATTAGCGACAGTTGTGTAGAAAACTAAGCAAAAAAGAAACAAGCCTATTAGCTGGGCACGGGGGCGCCACTGCAGGAAAGGTTTCTTCACTGTTTGAAGCATGTTGCCGGAGTTGACTCACTGAAAGCTCAGGCCCGGCAAGGCTGGGTCAGTGGCTCCAACCGAGAGGTCGAATGATCTGCCCAAGATCACGCAGCTGAGAGGCAGAGGAGGACCAGACTCCATACCCTTCATTGCTGACAACAGAGGTGACCCAAATCCTAGGCCTGCACGGACAGGTGTGAGGACATGGGAAGGTGTGCGTGGTGAGGGAGAGCCAGGAACCAGCCCAGTCCTCACCTTCCAGGATGGCGGGTCAACCTAGAAGGCTGACAACTAAAAACAACTCAAGCTGTGGTCTCAGGGGCACGTATTTAATGACACAGGTAAAAACCCGAGTAGCTAGTTAAAGGAGGTGAAATAGTTGCCTCCGGAGGGCACACAGGAGGGGGAAGAGGGACAGGGCAGGAAATTGCTGTTTTTCCTAACAAACCTTGTAGAACTATTTGCCTGTATAAGCTTGATAAAAATAAAAGCTAAAAATAAAGAAAAGAAATAAACAATGTTCCCTGATCCTAGACAGATCCTGCAAGCCAGGGCTGCCAGGGCGGGGCCTGGAGGCGGAGAGCCCAGGCTTTTCTGTTTCCCCTGGAGACTCCGCCTTTGACCCGGGAGACACCCCTCCGACCCTCCAGCACATGATGCCTCCCACACCCCGTATGAATTATGGCCGCAGATTGGTTGAAGATCCCAACAGAGAATCGCCTGCCTGCAGGAGACCCATCTGCACCAACCTTCCTGCTCACTCACGGCCTCTGTATTGACCTATTGATGTCAATTGCAAATGAGGAGCCCGCCCAGGGCTGCCCTGCCGGCCCTCATTCCAGGCTGCTGCTCCACAAAAGGAACTGGGCTGTAGAGGGCTGTCACCGCACATGCTAATGACACGGGCACTGACACATCAGGCCCTCAAGAGACACCTCAAGCACCTGAGGTCACAGAGACAAAGTAGAATCTGTGGGAGGGGTACCCCAGGGATGTGGGGGACCATCGAGTCACATCGAATCCTGTGCTGTTGCCCCCACCCCAGTCCCTGCCCTTTTCTGCCAGTTTCCTCCACACTGACTCACAGTTGCAGGAGGCAGATTTTACTGAAGGGTCACAGGTGATGGCCCCCAGAACAGATCATCTGAGACTGAGTATTAGATGCCACTGCATACACATCACCCCCCCTTCCTCTTTGTGTCAAACTCAATAACCAAACTTGGGGCTGAATGGGGACAACCCCCTTCCTATGGAAGTTTCAGATCCTAGAAGTCACACCTTTCCCCTCACACCTATGACAGCTGTGTCGTCTACTCTGTCCCTTACCTTGTTTCAGCCCAAGCAAACTCTCAGCTAGTGGAATTAATACTTCTCGCCTACTTCTCAGGGTTCCTGCGAGGGCCACATGAATCACGCAGGCAGGGGTATTTTGGGAAATAAAAGGGTGTGAAATCCAAGGACTATTTTGAGAAACTCAAGCAATCAACCCTCTCAGATGTTAAAGCAGATGATTAAGTCCCTGATGGAGCCGCAGAGCAGGCGTGAATGGAACCGACTGGAGAGCAGAGAAACGTCCTCGTGCAAAGAGTTCAGTACATGACAAAGTTGTCTTTAGTAGACAAAGAGCCACGGAAGGTGTCCCGAATAAAAACCCAGTGCAGACGCATTCTTCAAATCTTTCACATACACTGAAAAAAAGGAATATTTATAAAGCAAAGCAAATCCTTGGAAGACTGGCCAAACATGTAAGTGAATATTTACCGGCTCTCTGGGGAACGGGAAGTTTTCGAGCTTTGAAATCATTAGGGAGATCTTTTTTTTAAAGGGAAAAGAGAACTGATTGACTGTATAAAAACAAAAAATCTTCTATACTACAGAAAAAAAATGAACAAGGGAGAAATAGACTGACAAGCAAATGAATGGCGAGGGGTTAAGACCAATAATCTATGAAAACACTACGCTCAGTGGTAAGAAAAGCCTTAAACCAACAGAGTTTTTATTTTCTTTTATTTTTTGGAACTTGACAAAATGATACCAAATTTCATCTGGAAAAATAAACATGTGAGACCAGCCAGGGAAATTCTGAGCAAAAACAAAAGTAGTGGAGGACAACTGGCTTTACCAGATGTTGAAATGTCGTATGAAAGTACAATAATTTTTAAAGTTTAGTGCTGGAAAAGAAATAGACAGCTCCATCCAGACCTGAGTGCAGACACGGGGTGGGAACGTGGGGATGTGGCCCGTGTGCAGGGAGGCAGTTCCCACCACGGGGGACAGACGCATTCGCCGCTCAAAGCCTGGCGTGAGATAACCGGGTCATCAGCCATCTGGAAAAAATAACATTGAATCCCTACCTCACCCCTTACACCCAAATAAATTCCAGATGGATCCAAAATTTAAAAAAAAAATTGAACCATAAAAATTCTAAAAGAAAACATAGGTGAACGTATTTATGACCTTGGAAAGGAAAGGTCTTTCTAAGCAGGATACAGAACCCAGAAGCTATAATAAAATTCATTTGCAGAAATACATGGGTGAGACAGCCAAAGAGTATTTTGGAAACAATGAAGAGTGAGTCCTCCCTGACATGAAAACATACGATTAGCAGAGAGCAGAGAAACAGGCTTCCCTACGTAAAGTGACTCAATACGTGATCACGGGTCTTCCTCGGAGAATGAACAACGGGAAGAATGTTGGCTCAATGCAGTTGGGACGCCACGTAAGGACAAATATCAGTTTAAATCCATTTTCACATATACTAAAAATGAATTCTTTATGAAGCAAATCGAATCCTAGAAAGACTGCCCCCAAATATAAGGGAATATTGAACAGATCTCTGGAGGAATGAGAACCTTCCAAGCTTTAAAATGATTGAGGAAATCAAAAAAGGAAAGAACTGATACAGCTATGTAAAAAAGGTTTCTGTACCAAAAAATCAAAGTTAAATAACTTTGACTACATAACATTTTAAAATTACGTATTTTAATAAAAATACTGAAAAAATAAGTATAAACAAAGTAAAGATAGAAGCTAGATGGGGGCTGACATGTCACAGGATTAATTGCTTTAATTTAGAGAACACCCATACAAATAAGTGAGAAAAAGCCTTAAAACCTAGCAGAAAAAAATGACAAAAGCTGTATATGAAAAGGAACTTCCCAGAAAAAGACATTAAAATGAACAATAACCATACGAAAAATGTCCAACCTCATTCATAATTAAGAAACATAAGTAAAAACAATAAGATGCCGTTTTTACCTATCAAATTGGCCAAGATTTGTAAGTTTTCTTTTTTTTTTTTTTTTTTTGAGACAAGAGTCTCACTCTGTTGCCCAGGCTAGAGTGCCGTGGCGTCAGCCTGGCTCACAGCAACCTCAAACTCCTGGTCTCAAGTGATCCTCCTGCCTCAGCCTCCTGAGTAGCTGGGACTACAGGCATGTGCCACCATGCCCTGCTAATTCTTTCTATATATATTTTTGGTTATCCGGCTAATTTCTTTCTATATTTTTTTAGTGGAGACGGGGTCTCGCTCTTGCTCAGGCTGGTCTCGAACACCTGAGCTCAAACAATCCACCTGCCTCAGCCTCCCAGAGTGCTAGGATTACAGGCGTGAGCCACTGCGCCTGGCCTGTAAGTTTGAAAATGCCCTGAATATATGGAGAAATAGCTATTCTCAAACACTATTAGAAGGAGTATAGATTGGTCTATTCTATGCCTTTTGATTGCTGTATGATACTCCACGTGTCGCTGTAGAGAAATTTATTTAACCAGTCCTTGTTTATAGATACTTAGGGTTGTTTTTCCAGTTTTGGTCTGAAAAGCAGCGCTGTGACGAACATCCTTGTGCATCCGGCTTTGCACACGTGCATAAATATTTCCTTAGGAAAGAGTCTTGGCGTGGATTGCTCAAGGAACGGCCTTTGCTATGCAAATGTTGAGGGGTGCTGCCAAAGTGCCTTCCCACAGGGTTGCAGTGGTTAACACCAACCCGTCGTGTGTGTGAACGCCTGGGTCCCTGCACCTGCTCCAGCACCAAGAATCATAACATTAATATTGTTTTCATTGTTAAGTCCATTTTTTTTAAAAAAAAAAAAAAAGGACACTGTGGGTGCATGGGTGGGATAGAAACCAGTCAGGAACTGCAAACTGTGCTACAAATGTAAGGAATTTTTCTTCTTTCTGCCTTTGCCACTTACCTGCTGTGTGGTCCTCAGCAGATCTGCTCCCCTCCCCGGATCTCAGTTTCCCACCTGTAAAACAAGGGGGATGAAATAAATTCACATTTTTAAAGCTCCTCACCGAATGACAAAGAGTGAGTTGGCCTTACCCTGAGGGTCCCGGGTGGCGGGGGTGGTGGGAGGTGGTCCTTGCCCGCCTTCCCTCGTACACACCAGCGAAGCAGCCACAGAGGGGCTCCAGCCTGGCCCAGCCCGGGCAGACAGGCGCGGGTCTCATTCCTAAGCTACAGCTGAGGACGGTGGGGAAGCCGATGTCTGCTCTGTTGGAGAGGTGGTTGTTTTCCTGCCACTGTGCGGTTGGGCCCCAGGGCTGCCTTTCCTGGTGGTTTAGGTGTGGGCCATTCAAACACCGATCTTGCTCAGAACCATCTGTGGCTCCCCACTGCCCAGGGATGTAAGGCTCCAGGCTCCACTTCCAGCCTCCCACTACCGTCTGGCCCGAAGCATAGTCTCTATTTTCCGCAAACTGAGCTTTGAACATACATCTTACCTGAGGGCTTCCCTTCCGCCAGAACTGTGTTCACCTGCAACGTCCTCCCATCCATCTCTAGGGACTTCCTTTTCCACCAATCGTGTGTGCCCTTCTGCATAATCTGTAGCGTGTAATCTGATGTAAGAGTCAAAGGCCACAGGGTCAGGACAGTGAAAATCTATAAGCCCTTCATCAGGGCTTTCTGGCTCAGTGAATCTTAGCGAACCAAAGAGGAAAAAAGCATGCACATTCCAAATAGGCATGTGGTACAGTTACAGTTAAGCTTGGGTGTGTGTAATGTGTGGGAAAAAAAGACCAGAAGGAAATATGATAACTAAATGCTCTTTGTGTATCTTCAAGGTAATAACATTGATAATGGTGAGACAATAGCTTACATGAGTTAAGCACTGCATGCCAAGAAGCACACTAAATATTTTATAGGTTCTCGTTAATCATATTAATATATTTCAAATTCTATGTAATTTATATGGATGACTTTTGTAATCAGAAACACATGTTGCTTTTTAGTGTATTAGAGTTAAATTGTGAATTATTTTCATGCAGTTAAAGGTTCTAGACACAGACAGCTAAGGTCAGACTCCCCCGACCACCTTCCAGGTGAGATGTCTAGGCTTCCGGACCCCCTCCTCTCCTGCCCACTCCCCCCTCCCCTACAGCCCCCCTGAAACCTGGGCCCGACAGCTGCCTCTAACTACGCATCCTCAGAGGGTGAAGCTAGAACCCCAGATCCCGGGAGTCCTCTCCCCTGATTTGTTTTAACTGCTACCTGACAGAAAGAGGGGTGGTGAAAAGCCCAAACTCCAGAAGTCTGACAAGCCCTGACCCTGGTGTATGCTCTGTGTGAACTTGGCCAAGTGATCCCTTTCTCTGTGCCTCAATTTCCCCATCTGTAAAATGGCCATCACAGCAGTAGTCACCTCCTTTGTAGACCTGGATGAGAATGAAATGGGATGAAGGAAGAAAAGTGCCGAATCCAAGGCCTGGCACATAGTAGGCACTCAATAAGGAGGTGCAGTCATCATCATCATCATCATCATCATTGTTTATTGCTAACTTGTCGGGGGATGTTCAGAGGCAGCAGGCAGGCAGCCCCTCTAGTAAGCACTCACGGAGAAGGCCTCCCGACGCAGGCTCAGAAAACCAGAATGTTAAAAGGATAAATAAAGAGTCTCTGGGAGCTGGACAAAGTCTGGGCCGGCCGGAGGGGGAAGGGGAATTCGGCTGCAGAGAAGGGTTTAAGCCCTGGACAATGGGCGCCGTCTGAACTAACCAGGGCCGATTCTTTGAGTCGTGAGAAGAGCTATTTTCTTGTTTAAAGCCTTAAAGAGCTATTAAGTCGGGCAAATCACTGGTAAAACAGCTGGAAACCTAAGTAGCAATTTAAACAGTCCATTGCCCTTCCATCCCCATGTGGAATGTGAGCGCCGGGCAGAGGATCTCCGGGTCCCACTTTGTCAGGCCTAAGAGGATTGAGTGGGGGACCCTTCCCCAAGCTCTGAATACAGCCGGAGCTTTACTTAGCAAATCCACAATTTCTACCCTGCCCCCTCCTCTTTTTTTTTTTTTTTTTTAAGTGAGCAGACTGAACTCTAATTTTCCCTCTTTTCTCTCCCCTGGTCTCCTTGAATCGGCCCATTCTTTCATTATGTGGAACTAATGAAGGCCTCGCAGAGTCCCCGCTCAGGAATAGGGCCCTTAAATAAAACATGTTTCATTGATCAACTTCAAAAAGTCTTTGGTCGGGTGGGAGGTGGGAGCGGGAGGAGGTTGGGGTGGGGGTGGAGTGGGGAGGGTCTCCTGGTCCCCCGGGCTGCCTGGGAGGG
Organism: Lemur catta; assembly: GCF_020740605.2. Lineage (NCBI taxonomy): Eukaryota > Metazoa > Chordata > Mammalia > Primates > Lemuridae > Lemur > Lemur catta. The sequence goes on from NC_059133.1 coordinate 5,435,665, forward strand.
GGGGGCACTGGGAGGCTGAGCCTGTGGAGTGATGGCCTGGGAAGGGGGAGGCGGGGGCCATGCATAATGTCTGTTTCTGTCCCCAGGATCCCATCCCCAGTCCGTTTGTTTGTTTTGTGGGCAGCAAGTCTGCAGGCGCCGGGGGCAGGCCTGCCTGAAGCCCCACCATTCACCCGCAGTGGACGGAAAGGAGGGCTGGATTGCTTTAAATTTTTTATTTTATTTTTTCTTAATCTCCCCACAAATAAAACTTTTGGCCGACCAAACAGAGCTCTGGCCTTAGAGCAGTCCCCCAGGGAAACGTGGCTGCCAGCTTCACGCATTCCTAACATCTATTCCAGCAACATCCCACAGGCCCATGGTCTGAGGGGGAGGCACCGCCTTCAACAAATATTTAGTGAGCACCTACTATGTGCCAGGCACCTCTACCGATTAATTCTATTTTTATGGGTTTTTAAAATTGTTTTAATTGAAAAAGCAGTGAATGACAATTGCAAAACAATTCCATGGCACGCTACGGGGTTTGCAGTAAGAAGCAAAAGTCCCACCAGGGACCTCTTAATCCCACTCCTGGGAGGAAACCACTGTTAACATTCGGATGTGTCACTTTTTGAGACTTTCTTTATACAAATACACACACACACACTCTCACACAAGCAGAGAGGGTTTTTATAGTTTGTTGTGCTTTTGCAAACACAGGATCATAGACAAATCCTGTTTTAAAACTTGCTTTTGTCACAATGTAGCAGGAGCATGTTTTGAGATACTCTTTAATGGCTGCATATTACTATTCTATGATGTTTGTGCATCACTGGCTCAGTCATTCCCCTGCTGGAGGATTTTTAGGTTGTTTTCAAGTGTTCTTCATAACCAGTGATGTTGTCCTGAGCACCCTTGAACAGGTATCTCTGTCCGTGGGCAAGTATTTCTTTCTTTATTTCTTTTTTTTTTTTTTGAGATAGAGTCTCGCTCTATTGCCCTGGCTAGAGCATTGTCATAGCTCACAGCAACTTCAAACTCCTGGGCTCAAGTAATCCTCCTGCTTCAGCTTCCCGAGTCACTGGGACTACAGGTGCGCACTACCATGCCAGCTAGTATTTTCTATTTTTAGTAAAGATGGGGTCTCACTCTTGCTCAGGCTGGTCTTGAACTCCTAAGCTCAAGTGATCCACCCACCTCAGCCTCCCAGAGTTGCTAGGATTACAGGTGTGAGCCACCATGCCCAGCCTCTCCACGGGCAAATATTTCTGCAGAGATTCTTGGATGGGCAATTGTTGATTCAAAGGTAGTTGCATGTATTTCTATTTTCCCTTTTTATACAACGCATAGAGCAAGGTGCATTAGGCACTTATCTTAAGTGTTCAGCTCAATACATTCTACGCATCCCTATGTCTGGGTAATCCCACCCAGATCAAGACAGAAAACACTTCCCACACCCCCAGAAGGCTCCCTGTGTGCCCTCCCTGACAACCCCCATCCCCAGGTAGGAAGGAGTATTTAAAATTACAATCCCTCCATAAAAGCTGCTCCATTTTACCCCTCACTGGCCATGTTCAAGACTCTGTCTCCCAACACCCTGGCCAGCACTGTGTGTCACTGATCCCTGTCTTTTTTGCCAATTCTGCAGGGGAAAGGTGTGTCTTGTGTTGACCTAGTTGAACCCTTGGATGGGAGTGAAGCTAAAGTTTTTTCTCCAAAAATACTCTGCCTTTAGTAATTCTTCATCTGCGAATTGCCAGTTCACATCCTTTGCCCCTTTACTTAGTCCCTTAAGACTTGCCATCTTGGCCACCCTGCAGCCTGGGGTCGGTCTGAGCCCTTTCCCTCCCCACGTTCTGCGTCCTCTTCCCCCACGCTTCCGGGCTCTTCGCCCTGGTAGGGAAGGAAGGGTTTAAATATCGTCCTTTGTTTGCTGCTGGAAGTCCGCCTTCCTGGCATTCTTACCACAGAACACCTGGGACAGCTCACTTAACCTCTCTGAGCCTCAGTTTCTGCATCTGTAGCCTGGTGAGATGCACACCCTCGTGGCAAGGGTGTTTTATGAACGAAATGAGATTGTGAATGGTTGGCCCTTATTAAGAACTTATTTTCCCAGCCCTTTCTTGGGTTCCAAACTGAGGAGCCCCCTGGAACTGGATTCCTATTGCTGAAAGATGAGGAAGGACCAGGGATTTAGGGGCTCTGGGTCCACAGTGGGGAGACCCCCAAGGGTTACTTTAAAGCAGCTTTTCTCAAACCCTGGGATCAAAAAGGACCTAGACTGTTCCTCAAAGAGTGTTCCAAAGAATCTTAAATAGATGCTACATGGTTGAAATACAGGGGGTGGGAGTGGTCAAAGCAGTGTGGGGTACTGTGGGCCCCGCAGACATAGGATGTCTGTGCTGCGGCATCTCTCAGAGCCCTTAACATGCCAGCAGCGAGGGACCACTCTCCAGGGGGTGGGCTGCATGTGGGGTAGTTCCCGAGTGGATTTGACCCTGAATTCCCAGAGCAGCGGGAGAAATACCCCGGGTGTCTGCTCTGGGAAAGCCACCACTTGGGTGGGGTAAATAAATGCCCCAGCCTTACTTGCAGCATCCTACCCAGGCCAGAGGGACCTTTCTAAAACACAACTCTGCCATGCCATTCCCTTGCCCGGATCCTGTCTGTCCCCTGTGGCTCACACCACTGCCAGGATACAGTTGGACCCCCGCCCCGGCTCACAGCTTTGCCTCCAGGCTCCCCAAACTATTTGCAGTTTCCTCTGCTTCACGTCTGTTCCTCCACTTGGAATGCTGTTAGTCTCCAAGCACCTGTTGAACTCCTAGTCATCCCACAAAACCCACTTACCTCTCCTGTGAAACTTTACCCTTGCACATGTGTCTCCCTCCCCTGCCACCAGGCCTGCTGGGTTGCTGCCACCCTCCTTCACCACAAAACTGCATGTCATATGGGCCTCAAATCTAGCCCCTATCTCTCTGAGGGGTGACTGTCTGTATCTCCCTTCCGCTAGGGTCTGAGTTCCTGGGGAATAGAAACTGTGCCCAGAACAGTGCTTGGTGCTTAGTAGTGCTTGGCACATAGTAGTGGGTGCTTGGTTAAATGTTTGTTGAATGACAATGAATGTTGCTCTAACAGAATGTCACCCAAACACAGGCACAGAGGTTTAATGACAGATGCTTTCTCCTCACTGAGTTGTGCGGAATCAATTATCCAGGACCAGAAACCCAAAGAAGAAATTAAAGCCTGGACATTGGCGTGGCAGGAAAGATACTGCCAAAAATGCCACTGGCCCTTAGGTTCTAATGATGTGGTATCCCTCAGTAAGTCCTTCTGGGTAGGTCTGGGTGACAGAGGACAGCATTCCTTTACCTACTCTCCATACCCTTTGGGTGTAACTTTGTCCCAGAGCCAATGCCACTTCCCCACAGAAGCCTTCCTGGAGGCACACGGTGAGTTCTCAGGAGAGGTTTCCTTTCTTCCTCCCTCCCTCCTAGAGCAGGCACCTGCTGAGCCTGCAGCCTGCTCTCCAGTGCTCCTCTGGCCACGGCACCTCCTTTGCAGACTCCCCAGTGCCCCACGGCCTGCAGTCTGGTGGACTTATCGGGCAAGGCACCCAAACCCTGGCTGGGCCCACGACCCTGGCTTGACCCACTAGACTCACTCCTGGGCTCCTAAATCTTGACTCCAGGCCAGAGACTCACTGGGGCAGATCCGTCCCGCCCTGGAGAGCATGGCCTCTAGTTCCTGCTTCCCGAACCAGATCCCTCGGCCGCCTTGACCCTGCCCCTCCCGAGGCCTGCGGTCTGGGACGTCTCCCTTCAGTGGGGTACCCACCTCTTCCCAGGAGATCTTGTGCTGCTTCAGGTAGCCAGAGTTATAACCTATCACCTCTAGGCCACGTGCCTTGTCCCACCCAGGTTGGCACTCCCTACAATGTTCTTTACAAGTGTATGTTGACACTTATTCTATCCTGCCAAAAATTTACGTCAGTATTTATTGAGTACCGGCTGTATGCCAGCCACCATGCCAGGACTTTACATGTGTCATCTCATCTCTCCCTCACTGAACCCCAGTGATGAGAGTTTTTAATTCTCATTTTATATATGAGGAAGCCAAAGCTCAGAGAGGCTAAGTAACTTCCCCAAGGACACACAGCTGGTTAAGTGGTTGGGTCCACTGAGACCAAAACCAATTCACATGGTCAGTTGCAGGAGACTTGCCATCTAGCAGACAGGAAAAAGGGCCCCTCTGGCTGGAATCTTGGCGGCCTCCTGCAGAATTCATTCTTCAAGTCTCCTTCTCCGGCCTTGAGCTGCTCATGAGCAGGGGCCAGGTCTTGTCCTGTGTTCCTAGCGTCTGGCACAGGGCCTGGCATGGAGCCATTGCTTAGTGAGTTTCTTTCTATAAGTGAAATAAATCCTCTTCCATCTCTGCTGGGCACTATCGCAACAACTAAATAGCTCTTTTTCTTTCTCCAACAACTTAGGTAGGACCAGCACAACCTGGGGGAGGGGTAATTCACTTTCTTGGCCTCAGTTTCTCTGCCTGAAAAACAGGATATGAGATTCCCAACCTCAGTCTTTGACTATGAGGATCCAATAAGATGAAAGGCGTGACTGAGTCTGTGAAGTCCTGCACAAATGCCCATTGTCACTATCTCCGTGACCCACCCCGGCTACATCACAACCACGAGGCTACTTATCAAAGAGCATAGCTGGCCTTGGGGGCAGAAGAGCCCAGGTCCCTTGGTGGAGCTCGCTCTGGCCAGTCTCCACTCCTCCAGCATTCTGGGAGATAAGGACGTCAGCAGGAGGCCATCATGGCTCACTGTGCGTGGGGCATGTGTCTGTCTACAGCCTGGCGTGGGCAGCTGTGGGAGACTTTTATCCTGGTGATACTTATGCCCTCCTCCTTTGTGCTGGGGACAATCTTGGAATTGAGCTCAACTAGGCCTTTTCCACTCAAAATGGCAAAGGAGGGCGAGGCCCCAGAGGACAGAAAGCTGCGGGTCCCTGGGCTGAGACCTTAACTTCTCTCTGGATCCCAGGAGACGCACCCTGGGATGTTGCTGGCCAGCATCATAGCCTCCTACTTGTATATCATCACTGCCAGTGATTAGTCTGGGAGAAACACGTTTGAGGGGAATCCAGGCACGTGTCTGCACTGCCATACGTATGTTCAGTATCTGCCTTGCTGGCCCTCTGCTGGCACTGGAGGAAGAAGGGGGGAAGGGGACTAGCGACCCCCTAATTTACTGATGCCCCAAAGTCATAGGGTCCCCCCATGTACCTGGTATCAAGGCTCCTCTCCGAGCAACTGCAGCCTTGATGTCCTTACCTGCTTCCTGTTGGTGCCACCCCCTTGGAGGTCAGCGTTGGTCTTGGGTACAGAGAATTGCTCACAGCGCAGGTGGGTAGCATCCTCGCACAGGGGCCCCAGGAAGAGTGCTAGGCAGTGACCCCCAAGGGCAAAGGGTAAGATAAAGAGGGCTCCACAGATCTCAGAGATACTTGGGAGGTAAAACTGACAGAACTTGGTAATGTCTTTCTGAGAAGCCGTTTGGCAGTAGATAGGAGACAAAAACCTGATTCCCTTCCAACCAGTTATTTCACCTCCACAGATTTATTTTAAAGACATGATCAGACATGTGGGCAAAGATTTAGGTCAAGGATGTTCCACTCTGTGTTGTTTATAACAGCGAAAAATTTGAATCAGTCTATACTGCAAATTATGGTGCATCCCTGCAGTGGAATACTACATATCCAACTTAAAAGTCACTCATTTTAGGCTGGGTGTGGTGGCTGTAATGCCAGCACTTTGGGAGACCAAGGCAGGAGGACAACTTGAGGCCAGGAGTTCAAGATTAGTCTAGGCAACATAGTGAAACTCTGTCTCTACAAAAGTTTTTGAAAAATTAGCCAGGCATGGTGGCACATAGCTGTGTAGTCCTAGCTACTCAGGGGGCTGAGTCAGGAGGATGTGAGCCCTAGAGTTCAAGGTTACAGTGAGCTATGATCCCACCACTGCACTCCAGCCTGGGCAACAGAGTGAGACCCTGTCTCTAAAAAATTTTTAAAAAAATTAAAATCACACATTTTGAAAGATTTTATGCTAATGATTTTGAGTGAAATAAGAGAAAATAGGTTGCAAAAATGTATGTGTCAAATGAAACTCAGAAAGTATGCCCAATAAAAGAAGCCAGAAAGAAAAGGGTACACCGTTATGCATGATTCCATTCATATAAAGCTCCAGAATAGTCCAAATTAATCCATAGTCAAAGGTATCAGATCAGTGGCTGCTTGTGTTTGGTTAGGGCAATTGACTGGGAAGGGCAAGTAGAAATTCTGGGAGTACTGGAAATGTTTTCTGTCTTGAGTGTGGTGGAAATTATACAGGTGTGTGCATTCGTTCGTCAAAACTCATTTGAGGGTGCAGCCACTGTGGAAAACATTATGGTGGTTTCTCAAAAACTTAAATATAAAATTACCATGTGATGCAGGAATCCTACTTCTAGATATATCGATATACCCCAAAGAACTGAAAGCAGGGACACAAACCAGTATTTGTACAGCAGCGTTCAGAGCAGTATTATTCACAATATCAAAAGGTGGAAATGACCCAAATGTCCATCCACAGATGAATGGGTAAACAAAATGTGGTACATACATACAATGGAATATTACTCAGCCTTAAAAAGGAATAAAATTAATTCTGATACATGCTACAACATGAATGAGCCTTCAAAATGTTACGATATGTGAAATAAGCCAGACACAAAAGGACCAACATCATATGATTCCACTTATATGAGGTACAGAATCCGTAGAGACAGAAAGTGGAGCAGTGGTGACTGGGGGCTGCGGGGGAAGAGGAAGGGAGAGGGGAAGTTAGCATTTCATGGGGACAGAGTTTCAGTTTGGGAAGATGAGAAAGTTCTGGAGATGGGTGGTGGTGATGGTTGCACAACAGTGTAAATGTACTTAATGCCACAGAACTGTTCATTTAAAAGGTAAATTTTATGTTATGTATATTTGACCACAATAAAAAAATTTTAACTCACCCAACTATTCACTTAAAACAGTGCATATTACTGTATGTAAAGTACGCCTCTACAAAGATCATTTAAATAAAACAAAAGTAAACATAGAGGCCAGAAAAATACGCTGTATGTGTAATATGGTCTTAGTTTTATTTATTTTTTTAATGTATATGCTCACAGAAAAAACACTGGAAGGACAGACAGTAGAATGTTACTTGTCCTTCAGAGTCTTTTCTGTATTAAGCAGATAGATAGGACTTTAAATAGGAAAAAAATGTTAATTTCTGGAGTGGTGAAGTCAGGCCAGCCTTTGCGAGCTGACTCCGGCTACCCTGGCGGGCATGGCTTTGAGCCTCTGTGGAGTCACCGGGGTGAGAGACAGTAGTGGCTCAACAAAGCCAGTGGCCGCGGGGACGGACAAGAGAGATCATGGATGCAGGTTGACAGGGGCTGGAGAGTGGAGTGAGGAGAGGAGAGAGGCACCCCCCAAGTGGGGAGCCCTGACAGGCTTGGGCAGGAGGGCCCACTTGGCAGAGTTTAGGTGCCTGAGGGGGCTCTGGGTAGATGTGTCCAAGGGGTAGTGGATCTGTGAGGCTGGGCCTCAGTTTCCCCAGCTGTAAAATAAGAAGCATAGGCTGGGCTGTCTTTAGAACTCATCTGCAGCTTTTCCTGCCAAGATGTCCATGAACTTGCAGCCCCAGAGGCCATGGGTGGGGACGTGCCCGGCACGCTGCCAGGCTCTGCAGGACGTGCTGCCAAGGCAAAGCTGCCGGTCCTTGGGCTCCCGTTGTGAAGCTCTCCTAGGTGTCGCCCTGTCTCATCTGCCTCCTCGACACGGTGGGTGGGGGCGGTGGAGGGCAGCGGTTCCAACAGATTTTGGAACTATTAGAAAGATGAGAGAACATAAAACTGAGTAGACCTAAAATCAACCATTCAAATTATGAACTGTTACACGTAAAAACCACTTTTCTCAATATGGAAACACAGAAAGTAAACCTTGAAGCATTACAAGGAGGAGCGCTCTACTGCCCCTGCCCCCCCAGCCCTTTGAGCCTTTGAGTGTGTTTCCTTAACAGGTAATGGTTAATTTCAGAGTGTGTCTTGTTGGGGGGGTGTCACATAGACCTAGGTTCAAATCTCACCTCTGCCGCTTTTTGGCACTGGGTCCTGGGCAGGCAGCACGAGGCCCCGTTTCGCAAGTGTGGAGTGGGGCTGGTGGCAGTTTCTGCCTCGCAGGCTTACGTACTGCAACACCCAGGGCATTTCAGCACAGTGCCAGGTACACGGGGACGCTGTTGTTACCCCTAGGGGAGGAGTCAACAGCGACAGGTCAGGATCTGCTGAGTGTCACAACCCAGGCAGGTCATTTCAGAGGGACATAGGCTCCTGGGAACTGAGATCCTCATTTGACAGGTCAACCCAAGAAACGGGGCCTGTGTGGCTCAGGGTCACCCAGGAATTGGGGAAAAGACTACCCTCAAAGGTCTAGAGACGTGTGCAATACTGGAGGTACCACGCAATTTCGTTTTTATGAAAAAAGAATGACAAATGCCTCTAATGTCCTCAAGACAGAGGCTTGACGTCTGTGTAATGACATTTTATGCTTGCAGAGAAACTTATTTTCTCTAAGAACTGTCACACTGTTATTAATCAAGAGGATTTTTCATGAGGAAATTTTAAAAAGTAAGGTGCTCTTAACCAGTTGAATATTACTACCACCTGCTGCTATTAGTAATAGTATTAGTACTAGTAATAGTGTAATAGCAGTAATTGTAATAACAGCACGTACTGACTACCTCCATGTGCCAGGGCTTTATGTACAAAATCTCATTGAATCCCTCCCACAGCCTCGTGAGAAAGACATTAGCATCACTTCCATTTTACTGATGAGAAAACTGAGCCTCAGAGTGGACCCACACCCTTTTTTGCCTGTGTTTAATCTTCCCGACAACTCTAAGGGGTCAGTTACACAGAGGTGGAACCTGAGGCGCACGGAGGTGTTAAGCAATTTAGCCAATGTTGTGGGGCTGGTGAGCATCGAAGGTGTGGTCTGAGCCCAGACCTGCTGGATGTCGTGCTAGGGCTGAGGTCAGCTGCTGGAGTCAGGGTGGCAGAGGGTGTGCCTGGAGGGGAGAAAGAGGGGAGCTCACCTCTTCCCTCCTCTTCTTGCTAGATCTGTGCTAGGCGTCACCAGGGGGAGCCAAAGGGCCCAGGTCGGCTGCCCTGGGCACCAAGAACTGTGGTCCTGCAACCGGCTGTCCCAGCTTGCCCACAGGGCATGGAGGGGGAGGTGGACAGGAGACAGTGAGCAGCTGGATTCACTTCTCAATGCCCCATCAAATAGCCAGAGAATCTTTTCCATGGAGCAAAAAGACATCTCAGTTAAATAACGTCTGTCTTGTTTCTTTGTTCCTTTCTTCATTCATTCATTCATTTGACAATAATTTCTCAGGCCCCAACGGGGAGCTGTGGCCTCAGACATAGATCAGCGGCTGGGGGGTGGGGGTGGGCAGAAGAGGAGGGCCGCGCCTTACAAGGGAGGGGAACAAAGGGTGCTCCTGGCAGAGGGGGGTGTGCGGGCTCAGGGGTGTGGAAAGCAGGATGTCTGTGGGGCACCCTTTGCAGCAATTTGGTGAGGCTGGGGTTGCTGTGGAGGGCAAGGGCTGCCTTGTTTGCCATGCAAAGAGCTCACAGGTCATTTGGAAGGTGATGGGAGCCACAGAGAGCTCCCTCCCAAAGTCACTGTGTGATTCAGCTGTCACCCTCCGCTCTCCCAGCTCAGTGTCCAGAGGCTCCAAGGCACCTTTTGCTGGGGGCTTGATGTACAGGTTCTCAGCCCCCCCACCCCACTCCCAAACACACACACCAGTCTCCATGGGCAGCCCCCCCCCCCCCGTCACTGTCACACTTGTATAGTGCCCTACAGTTTTTAAGGTGCTCCGAGAACATTCTCTGGCTTGCTTGCTGGGTCCTTGCCTTCTCTCGTGGACCTTGGCATGTTCTCTCGTCTGTCCTTTCTTGTCCATCGGGAAGATTTACTGTGCTTTGTGTCCAGCCCAGATCACCTGCCCTGGGGGACCTCCCTGACGGCCCCCTGGGCCAGGAGTGACCTCCTCTTTCTCTGCTCCGTAAGCCACCTCCTTTAGTGCACTCATGTGTTTCTCTCCACTTCCCTCCCCTTTCTCTGAATCCTCCACACAGACCCCGATCTCCTTCTGAAAAGAGCCACTTTTTCTCTGTCTGCACACCTCAGAGGGTGTTAATTCACCAGCAAACTTGACCTGACCAATTACTTGGGAGCAGGCTGGGGACTGAAACTTGGTATGAGTGAGAGCTACCCCTGGGCACTGAAGGTCACAGAATAACAGCCTATCATCTGCCTCCATTCCCACCTTGATTTAGGGGGACAGAGCCTGGAAGAAGGTTCTGCTGCCATCGAGCTTGGGGGACACCTGGCTGGGTTGGGGGGCCCTGATGAATAGGCACATTAAAGGACATTGTTCCTAGCAGGTCACAGCCCCCTCTCACACTTCCTGCCCTTGTTGCCCAGTGCACAAGGTATTAATAATATGTGGTTCTGTCCCACCCCCAGAAACCCAAAGCCACACTGAGAGGAGGACAAAATAAAACCTGATGACAGGGTCTCCCAAGTTAAACCGCCAGCCAGGAGCAGCTGTGCAGAGGAAAATGTCCAAGCAATGGGGAGCGGGCTTAGTGGAAGCAAGAAGCAGCACTTCCTCTCTGGCCTTTTTGGGACCCGCATGTCGGGGACCCCTTGTCTCAGATCAGTGCACCAGATTAGTGCCACAGCTGAGGTGAAGTCAGATTGGGAGCCGTCTGGACACAGATTTAACGTTGCGCTCGGAGGAGACTGTGTACAGAAGGGCGCATGAGCATGTGTGGGGCTGTGTCCCAGTGGCTGTGTGTGACAGCGGTGTCTGTCTATGCGTGTGGGGGTGTGTTGGGGCAGGGAAGGGAGCTGGTGTGCAGAGGCAACGTTGGGCGCAAACTGGTGCAGGCAGAGTGGACAAAAAAGAGAAAAGTCTTGTCTTTGAGTCGGGCCTGGAGGGCAGGAGAGAAAAAAGGAGCTCTTATTGGTGGTTGTCAAGGAGATGGGCCTTGGGGTTTGCTGAACTTTCTTGCCTTAAAGCGTCCTGCCTGCAGCTGAGAGGGGCCATTTATTTGTGGCCTCGCCTCCCTCCCGGGCGGTGGGGCCGGCCGAGGCCGGCAGGGCAGGCGTCAGGTGTAGACCCCAGGCCAGCCAGAGACGTTCCTGGGCCGAACGACCGTGATGTTCGTCCCGCCCCACCTCCTGTCCCCGACCCCGTCGGCCTGTCGCTGTCCCAGGAGGCCCAGGCCTCGCATCACCGGCGGCGAACTCGCTGTCCCGGCTCTGCCCACGCGTGGGCGGCGCCCGTCGGGACCCGGCGCAAAGGCGCATTGTCCGCCGGAGCCGTCCGGGGCGCCCGGTGCCAGACGCGGGTCCTGCGGCTGCCCCACGACGAGCGCACTTACGGGCCATTGTCTTTTGGGGAGGGGTAAAAAGTTCGTTTGTTTTGAGCATGAATTTTAAGATGATTTCACTATTTTTCCGCGTCTGGCTCGCTCGCTGCTGCCGGGCCCGCGCTGGGCACCCAGTGGCGCTCAGGGGACCCTTGCCGACTGGCTGCGCGCAGTTCTGCCGCGCGCGTCGCGTTTCTCCCGCTACAAACGCGGGGCGCCGGCCTCTCCCGACCTCCGAGAGTCGCTTCGCAGCCCCCTCCTCTGCCTGGAGCGCTGGCGGCGGGGGGAGACGCTGCCCCGGGGGCGACCACCCTAGACGACTGGGGCCGCGGGGGCCAAGAGCAGGGGGGGCAGCCCCGAGCACGCCCCGGCCGGGTCGAGACAGAGCCCCCCGCGGCCGCACCACCCAGCCTGGCCCCCACCCCCCACCTGCCGCCGCCCCGAGGGGAGGGGGCCGCCCCGGCTGCCCGCGCCCGCCCCTCCCCCCACGGGCCGGCGGGCGGCGCCCATTGGCCGGCCGCGAGCAGCGCCCCGCCCCCTAGCTGCCGCGGGCCAATGAGCGCGCGCTGTCAGCTCGTCAGCCGCGCCGGCTCGCTGGCTCGGTATCCCGAGCCCTGGCGGGGCTGTAGGCAGCGAGGAGCGCTCGCGGGAGCGGCCGGTCGGTCGGGTCCCCGAGCCCCGCACGCCCAGCCGGGCCCGCAGCGAGCATGGGCGCGGCAGCCGTGCGCTGGCACTTGTGCGTGCTGCTCGCGCTGGGTGCGCGCGGGCGGCTGGCGGGGGGCAGCGGGCTCCCAGGTAAGCGCCGGGCCCGGGACTGCGGGCGGGAGACGCGGGGGGCGCGGGCCGGGCGCCCCCCACTCCGCGCCGTCCAGAGGCCGCACCCGCCCGGCCCCGCCTCTTTACAAAGTAACTTCTGGGCCGGCCCGGCGCCCCCTCCCCGCAGCCAGGCGGCCGGGCTCCTGCAGCCCCGCGGGCCGCGGCAGGGGCGGTGGGCCGAGGCCCGGGGAGGGGAGAGTGAGGCCGGAGGGAGGAAGGAAGCGCGACGGCCGAGGGCCCGGCGTGCGGACCGCGGCTGGGACGGCGGGGCCGGGAGGGGCGCTGCCTGGGGAGATGGGGCGCGGGCGGAGGGAGGGTCCGGGGAGCCCCGAGGACGTGCTCGAGAAAAGGACGGACCCCGAGAAAGGGGAGGGGAGGCGGTGGCTGGAGGGACAGACGGACAGGAAAGCAGGCGCAGAGGGAGCAGACAAAAGGACACGAGAAGCAACCAGAAAAAGACAGACACAGCGGTAGAGAAGAGGCGAGAAAGGCCGGGGGCGCAAGGAGAAACCCGAGGGAGGGAGGAGAAGGCAGAAGGACCGCGGGAGGAAAGAGATGAGAAAGGGATGGACTGACGACGGGAGGAAGCGGGAGGCGGGACAGACGGACGCTGCGAAAGGAGACCTCGGAGGGGCGAAGGAGGAGGGAGACGGGGAAGGAGGCCGGGGCTACCTGGGAGGCTGCGGCCGGAGGACGGTCAGACAGGAGCGGTGGGGATGAGGATGGAAGGCGGAGAGGACGGACTCGGGAGCGCGGGACCAGGCTCGGGACATAGCGCAGGGGATCCAGGAGAGGGAAGCGGGAGCAGAGGATCCAGGGAGGGGTCGGGGCAGAGGCCAGGTGGGGCCACGGGAGGTGGGGGCGTATTTCACGGGGACTCCCCGTCCCCCGTCCTCCCACCCCGTCCCTCCTGCTCTCTGGCTGCCTGGAGGGGCTCCTGGCTAAGCTGGAGTGACATTCTCTCCTCCCACGTCTTTAGAGGAGCTTCCTCCCCTTTCTCTCCCTGGAGAGGGACATGGCCGGGAGGGTCCTGCCTGCCCCTCTGGGCTCCCTGAGGTCTGTGTTTGGCGGCTTGGGGGTCTATTCCTGGTAGTCACGCCGTGAGTCAGGATGCCAGGCCATTTAAACTGTTCCGCTCACCCTGCTGTCCACACCCCCTCATACCTGTGTCTCTCTCAAGCTTCAGGCTCCTTTGCCTCTGAATGACTGTTCGTGTGTGTGCCTCTCTCCACCTCTCAGTCCCCTCTCAGGTCTCTGTGTCTGTCTCCTGCCCCCATCCTCCCACCCAGGGAAGCCCTGTGGCTGTGAAGCCCCGCCGGTCCCCAGCATAAGCAAACCAAAGTCAAAGTGAGCAGCCTGTGATGGGAGGCCCCGGCTCCCTGTGATTCCCTGAGAGTCCCTGTGAGGGAATCTCCAGCCCAGACCAGGGAGCCCAGGCCTTCCAATGGCTGTGGCTCCTCACCCTCTCTCCTGGAACTTGCCAGCCCTCTCCCCACCCTCCACCTAAGGACATGCTTAGGAGGTGTGTTGGGAGATGGCTCCACCCACCCCTCACCAACATCGGTCCATTTCCATCCTGACAGGACAGCTACCTAGGTGGGAGACTGGGGGTGGGCAGCGCAAGGGGCTCCAGAGCCCCAGGCAGTTTCCCTCCCCTCATTCCCAGACACTGACCCTTGGGAAGTGGGAAGAGCCGTCTCTGTGGCCACTGCCCCCGCTGGTCCTGTCTTAGAAATGGCCCTTCCTCCCCGCTGGAAGCATGTAGATTGGCCCCCTCTGGCATCTGATTTCCTTCCCTTGAGGCAGTGCCACCCCTGCACTGGGCTCCCTCTGTTGCCACTTCCCCAGAAGGCCCCTCACCAATGTTCCTGCTGGCCCCTGGCCATCTGAGCGCCAGCTCTGACCCCCTCCGCCCACTGCCTCCCGGGCAGCTTTTCACCCTTCCTTTGGGCAGCTGTAGAGGATGGGCTGCCCACCTGAGCAGATGCAGCCCCCTGACAACTGATGCTGCCTGCCGTGTGTGCGTGCACGCACGCTCATCATCCTGTTATGTTTCTTTTTGATGCCTCTCTTCCTTCAGGGCTGGGCTGGAGCCTTGGGGGCTAGAGGAGAAGAAGCCCTGGGAAGGGGGATATGGTCTCTTACAGAGGCCCCACATGCAGATTTAGAACCCAGATGTCAGCCAGGGGAGTAATTCAGGGTGGACACTTGGGGACAAGGCAATCTGCAGTAGGGCCAGAGGCATAAAGAGATGGGGACATTCTGAGCTCACCCCTAGGGGGCTGCCATCATATTAATAGCAGCTGCAGAGAGTCCCTGGTGCTGCCCTCCTGTCCTTCTGTCATCCCCCTGCATTTTATTCATAGCTAGTTGGAAGTAACTGGCACGTAGAAAAGCTTATTCTGTGTTCTAGTCTCTGCCCCAATGAGCTACCGACCTGTGACACACCTCACTGCACCTCAGGTTCCTCATCTATAGCCTGAGGAATTCAACTGTGTTACAGCTAAGGTTCTTCTGGCTGTGCTATCCTAGGCCATGAGGGTCCTCTTTCTGTCTGAGCCCTGTGTGTGTGTGTGTGTGTGTGTGTGAGTGAGAGAGAGAGAGAGAGAGAGAGAGAGAGAGAGAGAGAGAGAGAGAGAGAGAGAGAGAGAGCGCGCGCAAGAGAGGGAGGGAATGTTGGAGTGTATACACAGATACACAGGATCCGTTTTGCCTTACTTTGCCCCAGTAGCTCTTCCAGACTGGAGCTGTACATGTGTGTTAGGGCAGGAGGTGGGGGGTGTCAGGGGCCCTCACCCTAGATGGAACTTTAGTTTAGAAGTGAGGTTATGAGAACCAGGTCACATGTAGATTTCCGAGGAGGGGAAGAGGGACCACTGGGGAGACCAGAACCATCGGTCAGCTGAGTTAACCCAGTGAGGGTGTGGTCCTGCCACCGGACACTCCAGTGTGGGGTGTGGAATGAAGAATCTCATGTCCTCCCAGCCTAGGGCTGGCTGGGATCCTGTGTTCACCTGCAGGAGACTGCTGGCCTGGCCTCTGCTCACTGCTCTACCCTGGCCTCAGTTTTCCAAGCTGTAACCCAAAGGGGCTGGAGTTAAATCCTCCAAGGACTCTTCTGGCTCTAAATTCTAAAGTAATGAGAGCGAAGAGGGTTGCAGTGAAACCTGTAGGAAGAGCAGGACACACAGAGAAAGGCTTTTCCTCGTGTGTCCCTAAGCCTGTTTCCTTATCTGTTTGCAGAAGAATAGCCCTACTCAGTGGGGTTGTGATATAAATGAAGCCAGGCGTATTGGTAGCACTGTGCCTGGCACAGAGTAGCTGCCCCAGAGATGCTACCAGTTGCCACTTGTCACACCAGACTGTCACGCGACAGCTGTTGCTGTTAATTACCCCAATGGTCAGTGGCAGGGAGGAGGCAGGAGCTCCCTGCACACACTACCCACTGCCTGCTCCCAGGCCACAGCTCATCTGTTGTCCCCCCACCAGGGGCAGTTGACGTGGACGAGTGCTCCGAGGGCACAGATGACTGCCACATCGACGCCATCTGTCAGAACACGCCTAAGTCCTACAAATGCCTCTGCAAGCCAGGCTACAAGGGGGAAGGGAGGCAGTGTGAAGGTGAGTGGAGCCCAGCCCTCCCCATCTGACACCAGCTAGGGCCAAGCCTCCAGCCTGCCACCACCGATGCTGACAGAACTGGCTTCTCTCGGCCTTGGGAGGGAGGCCACAGGCTTTCTGGGAATGCAGGCTGCTTCCCTGGGAGATGAAGCTGGAGTCATGGGGTATCTGATTCTCACCCGGGTTTGAAACTTTGTGTTTTAGAGCAACTGAGTGAAGCATTGAATGATGTGTTTATACATCTGTTCCTGACTGGATATGTGTGTCAGGGGGTGTTAGGGGGTGACCCCTCCCTCCAGGTCCCTAATGTCAAGTCCAAAACCAACCTAGGTAGCCTTAGCTTCCCCAAAGGACCTGCTCAGTAGCCAACCATGGCATTCATGAGGCTGGCTCAGGTCTCCAGCTCCAGAGCACAGACAGAGACTGGTAGATTTGTGGCATCTGTCTGTCTGTCCAGCCTTCCTTCCTTGCACCTGGGGTGCTAGTTTGACTGCCTGGTGTTAGAAGCTGCCTTCCTGGCAGGCTGAAAGTCAGAGTGAGGAGAACTCCAGCTGTGTTTGGAGTCTGGGGTCTGGGGCAGAACTCGGCATCGGGGGGCTGGAAACAGCTCTCCATGACTGACGTGCAGCCTGGTTGGGGTCACTGATCCAGATTGTCCCTATCTGCCCCACTGTATGAATGAGGAAAACTGACACTTAGGGAGGAGAAGCATCCTTGGCAAAGTCCCCAAGTTTCTCAGTGACATGGCAAGGACTGAAACCCGGGTCTTCTAACTCCCACCCAGTGACTCTCCAGCATCTCATTTTCTTCTCCCTGGGCCCTGCCAGTTTGCTTTTTCAAAATGTGATATTTGTGTTAGGAAAGCGACATGTTCTTTCTACGTGAGGCTTTGCAGGGCCGGCATTTTACAGGAGATGGAGATATGACTCCTCCGGATACTGACAGTGTTTGTCCATCTCATTTATTGAGCAAATACTTAAGGCTGAGTGCTGGGCAGATGCCATCGTCCTGGACCATGCCTGGTTTGGTCATATCCCTGGCTTGGTCAGGGCCCAGAAACCACAGTGGGGAGCTGGCGCCTATCCACAGACCTCTGGAAGGAGGCCAGGCTGGAGGCAGATAGATCAGGCCGTTAGCAAGAAGCCTAGCGGGACGGGCTGGCCCAGCTACCGGCAGGGCCTGGAGGCCAGCTTCATGGTTCAAGTGGCACATGTGAGGCTGTGGGCAATGTTTTCTGATCCTCCCCTGGGCCTCACAGACCCAGTGCCCTGGCAAAGGAGGGTCATGTTTCCTCCCCCAGCCCAGCTCCATAGGCCCTGTCCTCCTGTCTTCTGCCCAGGAGCCACTGTGTCTCCTGTTTCCTTGAGGGCCTTCAGAGTCAGCTTTAACTCCCCCCTCTGCTTGAGCCCTGGGTTAGGGGTCAAACTGTGTCCCAAGCCCAGCTCTGCCACTCGCTGGCTCTGTGGGCCTCACATCCTCATCTGCTAGGCATGAGGAGGAGAGAGGACGAGGCTCGTGAGTGTGCTTCAGGAACTGCCAGGGGTCTCCCTATCTCTTCGGCCAGGCTCCAGCCTCTGGCCCTTATATCCTGAAACGCGGAACACTGCGTGTCCCAGCGCACACACGCACGCTGGGCTGTTCCACGCTTGTGAGCCCCAGCTCAGGTTTTCCCTGTGCCTAGAGCTTCTGCCCTCTTTTTGTGTCCTGGCTAAAGGATAATCATCCCTTAGATTTGCCTCCTCTCGGCAGCCTTCCCTGATACCTCTACTTCCACACACACCTGCACACACGCACGCTGGGCTGTGTTAAGTACCTACTCTGCTCCAGTGTCACGCTTCCGACTCTGGGTTATAATTACACATCTTGTTCCCCCACTGAGCTGTGAGCTCATTTGCTGAGGGCCTGCCATGAGCTCGGTGGTGGGGCCACCACACTGAAGCTGTCAATCTCAGGCCATGCCCCTAGGAGTGCCCAGCGAGCTTCTCAATTACAGAGATGCTTTGTGCTTGTCACTGTGTTCCCAGCTCTTGAGGCAGGGCCTGGGGCTAGCATGGGTGTGTGGAAAATGTCTAGTCTGAGTTGGCTCTCTTCTGCCCAGACTGGGGTTTCACATTAAATGAGCAATCTGTGAGATACCCACAGAGGGAAGTGCGGCATGCTGGGTCCCTGGAAGGGCTTCTTCTTGCCATGGTGTCATCTTGACCCCGTGTAATGAAAGAGGAGAGCAGGGACAGGCCTGACCGCTCATGGGAGCCTGAGGTGCAGCCCACCGCTGATGTGAAAATGTGGGTGGTGATTTGCCCTCACTGAGCCCCAGTTTCTCCTATATGGGCCTCAAGTACTTTCTCATAGGTCATTCTGAAGACTGAGTGAGATGCAGTGTAGTGCACTGGGGGCCTGGCACTCAACACACGGCAGGCACTTGGTACACAGTTCTGTGCTCAGCACACAGATGACAGTGCCATTGCCTCATCATCACCGTCATCATCATCAGCTCTCACTGCCTCTCACAGTGGTTTCAGGCTCAAATGAGATTATGAATGGTGGAGACCTTTGAAAATGACTCAGCTATATACTTTAGAGGTGATAGTTAGGGTGCAACCCAGTCCCTGCCTTTGAAGAGCTTGTGGTCTGGTCCGGCTGCATGAGCTGGAAATTCCTTGTTAGCAGATTTAGGATAGCACAGGTCAGTACCTGCCGAGTTTCATACTAACAGTATAAAAATAACATGAGGAACCAAGAGGAAAATGCCATTTGGTTACTCGCTCCCTAAGCCTTCAGTGAGTGAGTGCTGGCGTGGGTTCTGGGGACCCGAGTGGACCCTATCCCACTTGCACTCAGGTTCTCTCATCCCTGGGGACCCACCCACAGTCATCAGTCAGAATCAAGGCAGCCTGCCGGAGTGTTCCCCCGAGAGATGTCAGATCCCTGCTGGCTTCCCCGGGATGACTGTGCAGGGACTTCTGGGAGCTTTGAAATCTGAAGTGTGTGTCAGGCCACATGCAGCATGGCCTGGGGGAGCTTGGAGACCAGCCAGATGTCCACTCCTTGGTTTGCAGATGGGGAGATGGAGGCCTGAGAGGACAGGGATCTTTCCTGAGTGTGGACCAGACCCCAGGTTTGGTAGGCCCATTTCTCCACACCGCATTTCTGCGAGTGGTTTCTTCCGTCTGTGGCTTTCTGTTCCGAGAAGAGAGAATGAACAGTCTGTATTCAGTTGAGCATAATGGTTAAAGCATTGACTTTGGAGCCAGACTGCTTGGGTTCAAATGCTGCCTGTGTAGCATTACTTAACCTCTATTTGTTTATCTGTAAAATGGACATGATACTAGTACCTACTTCATAGACAGTTTGAGAATTCAATGAGTTAATGTACTTAAAGCATTTGAACATAGCCTGGCACACAGGACACACTGTATAAGCATTAGCTGCTGTTACTGTGATGGTGATGATGGTGGTGGTGGTGATGATGACAATGATGAAGATGTTGATGACAGCAGTGTTGATGGTGATCATCGTCACAATGTTGATGATCATAATTTGGTTAATATGTGAAAAGAGGTGAAGCTTTTCTTTTTCCTACAATTCCCAAGATCTAAAATGGTTGGGAAATGGGGTATTCTGGTTCATCGACTGTTCCTATAAACCATATGCATACATCCATATCCCCGTAGAGGTGTACAGACAGGTGTGCCCTTCACAGGTGATGCTTTATCAAGAAGGTACAATATGAGAGGCCAAGGTGGGAGGATTGTTTGGGACCAGGAGTTTCAGGCTGCAGTGAGCTCTGGTTGTGCCACTGCACTCCAGCTTGGGTGACAGAGTCAGCCAGACCTCATCTCTTTAAAAAAAAAAAAACGGAATGTACAACAAAAAATACACAGAACAGAAGGCCTTCCTTTGTTCAACTAAACCTACTCTTCAGGGACGCAGATTTGCTGCTACCTTCTCCCGGAGCAGACATCAGTAATCAATCCCCACACCCTCCGGACAGTCATTTCTGCAGTAGATGAAGTCTGTTTTCCCTCCCTGGGCTCCTGCATCTGCAGGTCCTGAGCTGCTGTGGGGTTCTGCAGAGGTCAGGGTTGGAGTTTTGGGGAAAATGTGCACCCTATCCTACAGATCTCATCGACGTCGCTGTTTGCTGTGGTAGACACAGAGGAGGCACTCAGCAAAACGGACCCTGCGAGTGCGTGGTCCACAGTCTGGATCTTCACGGGAAATGAGCCCAGACCGTGGGAAGCCCTGCGGGGGCTGACATAGCCTCTTACACCCTTACCCATGTCACCCTGAAACTCCACTGCTTGTGAACCCCCATTAGCAAACCCCACACTGGAGGCAACCTGCCTCTCATTCTGGGGACAGTTTCTTACCACAGTTTCCAGGCCATCTTGGCATGTGGCCAGTGGACATGTGATGATGACGTGGCCTGCACACGTGCAGCGACGTTGCGGCTGTGTCCAGAGGGCGGTCTGGGGCCCCGTGTGGTCAGCTCAGTGCCGGCCGGGGCTTGCTGTAGCCAGACTGACGAGGCACCTCGGACGGCTGGAAAGGCTCTGAGCAAGGCTGAGGATAAATCCCGTTTTCTTCGTGACTGGCTCTTGTCGGGATCTGAAGTGACTCACGGATGTGTGGAGTTGGAAGAAACTTTAGAGGGTATGCGGGGCAGCCCCTGTGAGTGACAGGTGCCGTCCCTCTCCACTGCCCGTCCCACATGCACACCCATTTTAGCCTATGCCACACTGCACTTACGTTTTCCTGTGTCTCCTCCTGAAATGTGGGCTCCTCCAGGGCAGGGTCTGTGACCTGTTCAGCTCCCATCCCTGGAACCCAGCACGGGCCCGGCAAGGCCATGGAAGGCATTTGTCGGGTGAAAGGATGGGTCTCGAGGGTCATCTCCTCCAGGAAGTCTTGCCTGGTCCCCCAGACAGGTAAGCTACCACCTATGAGCCTTCCTCCTCAGTGCTTCTGTCACACTAGGTTGTGTGACTTCCCTCAGGGCCAGGCCCAGAGCTGGGGTCGGTGGACAGTGAATGACCGTTATCCTTCCTGGGGGTTCCCAGAAAGGCCTCCCAGAACCTCACAAACTCTGAAGGTTTTACAGATGAGGAAGCTGAGGCCCAGGCGGGGAGGGGCCTATTCTAAGGATATCTGGTGTGGCCAGTGGCAGAGTTAGCCTGGGGAAATTGGGTTCAGAGAGGTCAGCCTCTAGCCAGGCCACCTAGGTGAGAGGCAGCAGGGCCTGGCTTCCACCTCCACCAGCCAAGGGGTCCCAGCAGCAGGCCAGGCCCCATAAGCCTGTCAGAAGGCAGTGGGGGAGGCTTCTCAGCTACAGAGTGACAGAGGGGGCTGCAGAGACCCTTTCCTTTTTCACACATCCGCTCCCTGCTACTGCCAGCTGGTCTAGGACAGGCCTCAGGAATGTGAGTGCCAGAGACTCATCACCCCTCGGTACAACTGGGGGATGACGCCCTGGGGCTTAGCTGCAGCTCACCCACTTTGAGCTGCTATTATTTGCTATCCTTCCCTCCCTAACCTCACTCCAATACCACTCTTTTTTTATAATAGTTTCCCACACTTGCCAGCTCCTTCCTACCGAAGGGCCTTTGCACATTCTGTGTCCTCTGTCCCTCTTCACTTAGCTAAGCCTGCAGATCCCCAGCTCACCCAGCCCCTTGGGTGTGGGCCTTTTGGAAGCTTCCAGGCCACCCTGCACTGGCCTCCTACTCTGAATTAGCCAGGCCTGTCTGTGCTCATTCTGGGAGGGGGCAGGCCAGGGGTAAGGAGGGGGCATTTCATCCCTTTTGAAGGCTTCAACTCATTTAACCTTAATTGCCTTGTTTTCATAGACATTTGCTAAGGAAAAGGACCAAATTATAGCTTGAATTGGGTCTTACTAATCTTAATTAAAAGCTCTCATTTATAATCAGGACCAGGCCCCAAAGGAGGAGCAAACGGCCTTCAGACGGCTTGTTTAGATAACTGAGACGCTCCGGGTAATCGCTGCTTCACCTGAAGCAGCAGCACACATCACCCCATCTATGTGTACTTCATTTTTTAGACCATTTATTCAAGTGGTTTATTCCACTTGCAAGTTCCAACTCCGGCCTTTTCCAAATGCTATAATTAAAACTCTTGGGGGAAGTAACTTTTTGTTTTGGCCACAGTATATCAAATATATTACTATTTTCCTTTTTTGTGTGAAAGGGAAAAAAATGACAACCTTCTGGCCATGAGAGATCACAAAATTAGCATGTGTGTAATGAATCTAAATAGTCACTTCCTGAGTTTTATATCCCCGGGGTCTGCTTGTCAATCACTGAAGTTAGGTAGATTACAGAACATGTTATTAAAGCGTTTTAACAAAACTCATAATAACATACCCAGTGATCTATTTAGTTTAACATTAGGGGGAAAAAACTCTTGAAACCAATTGGCCTTCTTAGGATATAACGTCCATGACCTTATTAAATCATTTTCATCATCATTACTGCACACTGTATTGAAACTCCAGATAAAATTCTGCTATTTGGGAGGGCAGGAAAGGCGGTAGGAGGTAAGTGGGGATGGGGGACAATGGGGGAAGAAGGGGAAATTCTTCCCCTTCGAGTCTTAAAACATGCAATTATGTATGCTAACGTGTGCTGTGCCGAAGATGAAAGCATTCAAGTCCAGCAGACCAGCGGGCAGGAAGAAATTGGATGTGACTTAAAATTCCGAGTTGCTGTCAGCTAGTAATTAGGCAGTGTTGCTTGCAACTGGGCCCAGCTCTGCTGCAGAGTTTAGGCTCCTTGGAGAGTTCTTGGAGCCCATGTTCATTTTTAGGAGGAAAAATAAAAAGCTCAAGCTGTTGCATTTAAGCCTAGGAGGTCAGTTTGCCTCTCTGAGCCTCAGTTTGCCCGGCTGTAAAATATATGCACTGGACTGGATTCAGTTAGGGATCATCTACATTCACTGAGTACCTGCTCTGTGCCAGGCTTGGTGCTGGGGCCAAGACATGTTTCCTGCCCTTGAAGACCTTGCTGGTTTGTAGGAGAGACAGACTGGAAACGACGGGATCATAAGGGGATATGGAAAGTGCAGCGAAGGAAATGCAGACAAGACTCAGTGGGGTAAAGTAGAGAGAATGCATATTCTGCCGGAGGAGGGGAAGAAATCAGGGAGGGCTCCCTGGAGGAGGTGTCATCTGCGCCAGGTTAGAAAAGCAGAATAGGGTCTCTGAGGGTCCTTCCAGCTCTGATGGTCGATGGAAGCATTTGTAGCAAGGATTTGGAGGCGTGTGGTTTGGTCCTTGCTAGCTTGGTAAGCCTAACAAGTGACTTAACCTCCTGAGCCCTGGTTTCCTCGCCCATCAAATGGGCGCCACCACACCTGCCTTACAGAACACGCGTGTGAGTAGAGATTGGAGGGAAAGGCCTCACTGCCCATGAGCACATGTTGAAGGCAGCACCGGTGCCTGCGTATTGGGCTTTTTTCCTCTAAATCCACATTTCTGCCAGGGTTGGGGGTCTCTGTCCCCCACCTCCCGCCCCCCGTGTCTCTGAGCTCCCCGGGTGGCAGCCCTTCTCTGCCCTCTTCCTCCGGGCCCTCTCGCCTCCTCTTGGCCGCTTCTCATTACAGTGGCTGTATTTGTTTTCCCATCAGAGGAATGCTAACCAGAAAAAACCATTATTTCTAAGAAAATAAACTGTGGGCTTATGTGCCTTTGAATGCTACTGAAATGGATGGCGGCCTTCCCCAAAGGCCTTGAGACAAAGAGGGCTGGGGGGCTTGTGTGTAAGGGCAAGGTCAGGGGGTCTAGAGGGGGTGCTCTGAGGGGGTCCTCCAGATGGGCCAGGGCTGCAGCCCCTGGGCAGAGGGAGTTGCAAACTCCAGCCAGCTGGCCTGGGCTGATACCAGCTGGTGGTGGTGACCACTCCCCTCTCCAAGGTCTGTAAGATGTACCCCTCCCTCCAGGAGCCCCCATGCCTTCTGTCTGGGCCTCCTACCCTTCATGTAGAGGGGCGTTGAGATGAGAGTAGGTCCGTGGAGACCTGGGTCCTGGCCCTGTGTGACCTGGGGCAGGTCTGTGGGCCTTTCAGCCCTTAGCATGCCAACTGCAAAGTTCAGGGGGGCCAGGAGATCCCGGGCCCCTCGGCCTCTCATTGTGGGCAGCTCCTTCCACCTGGCGATCCCTGCTTTGGTGGTGCCCAATGCCAGCTCAGACTGCAGGGGTGGTAGGTAGGTTTCAGCCAGGCTTAGCCACTTGTCCCTTCCCACTGCCAGCCCCATGGGCAGACCTGGGCCTGGCTGGTCCAGAGCAGGAGAGACTCACCCCACATGAGGTTGTGTTTGTCTGTGTTGGGTCATTTTCCCCCTCCAGGGACACTGTGGTCAGCGTCCAGGCTGAGGGCATCCTTTGTCCCTCAGTTGCTCAGTTGCCCCTTTATAAAACCCAGGATGGTGGAGCAGAAGAGCTCTAGGATTCTGGCTTACTGATTCTAAGCGGTGGTTCGGGTTTTCTGGCAACTGTATGTTTCTGATTATCCTCCTTTAGAGCTCAGAGGTGGCCAGGCCTATGGAGTGGCCCCTCAGAGCCTGTAGTCTCGGGGCCTGGCACATCTCCCCTGCCTTTCCTGGAGGGGTGAGAGAATGACCATGCCTGTGATTGGCAGGAGGGAGCAATAGGACCCTTGACCCAGGGCTAGCAGAGCCAACTCAAGCCTGGCAGGTCCCCTGGGGCCCCTCCTCACTTCTATCTCAAACACTCCAACAGGTCAGCTCCCTTGACCAGGTCGCTTCCGTGTCCGTTAGTCCTGATGCCCGAGGCTGGAAACAGCCCCCAGCAAAGGGTTCGGTGTGTTTTTGAGGGGTAAAGGAAATAATTAACTGGGCCTCAGCCTACTGGTTGGGTAGGGGAATCCCCCTGGTTCCTGGGAGCCACGCCCCCCACCATGTACCCAAGCTGGGCAGGTGGCATTTGAGGTCAGTTCACAGTGAGTAGCCTTGTGGTTTCCCTGCATCCAGGCAGACCTGGCCCAGCAGATAAGAAAGCTGACAACATGAACTTATTTTATTTTTATTTTTTAAGCAGCTTTATTGAGATATAATTCACATACTATATAATTCAATCATTTAAAGCATATAATTCAATGTCTTTTAGCATATTCACATTGTTCATCCATTACCACAATCAATTTTAGAATCTTTTCATTACTCCAAAAAGAAACCCCATACTCCTTGACCATCTCCCCTTCGAGCCTCCAGCCCCTCCAGCCCTAGGAAACCACTAATTTACTGTCTGTCTCAATTGATTTGCTTTTCCTGGAGATTTCATATAAATGGAATCACATAATATGTGGTCCTGTGTGACTGAGATAGCCTTAACTTTGAAGTCAGGGGGCCTGGCTCAATTCCTGGCTCCCTTTATATTAGCTGTGTGATTTGAGGCAGGGCAGGCAACGTCTCTGAGCCTTGGTTTCCCTTGCTGTAAAATGAAGATGTTGGCACCCACCTCTCAGGGCAGTCATGTGTGTGGGGCCTGCAGATGGCCTCACACGTCATGAGGGTCAGTAAATGAGGCCACGGTCATGACTGTTCCTCTGTTCAACGATCAGCAGGCTTATGTCGAGCACATTCTGCCAGGTTCTGAGGCTTTAGCCGAACAGGACACAGTTCTCCTCCTCATGGACTTGCAGCATGGAAGGACACATGCATAAGCAAGCGAGGTCAGGAACGGTAGTGTCTGTTTGGGGGCCACAGAGCCCAAGGCGGGGGGAGGGCTTATATCTGCTAGGAGATGGGCAGAGGCTTCAGGGAGGAGGTCGTGCTGGGGCTTGGGGTACAGAGATGAGCAGGCATTTGTGCAGGGGAAGGAGCTCCAGGCACAGGGACCAGCATGAGCCACACAGGGAACTGGGAGAGGTCACCAAGGAGCTCGAACCTCATGGTTATCTTGGATCACAGGGTGGGACGGGGGAGGGAAACTTCCCACCCTCTGGCTGAGCCACGGTCAATTGTGTGCAGTTAGGAATGAAAAAGTATATAGATTTGTGTTGGTTTTGTGTGACCTTTGACCTTTCCCGTAATTAACTGCTGGGCCCACTTCTAGCATTGTCTTTGCAGAAGAGAAACCTGATCAATGGATGCCAGGGGTCCTCCGAGAGCGGGTCTCATTACTCAGTCATTACAAACGCAGAGCTTAACCCCGCGCCACCGGAGACAGGGGGCTTAATCCTTCCTGCTAGGCAGCCCGAGAAACTACCTTCCCGAGAGCGTAATTAGCCAACAAACCGGATTAAGATTTATTCATCAATAAGGACTCAACTTCCTAAGCCATACATCTCTCCCAGAATGGTTGCCTGATCTAAGGAGTACATGGTTTTTCCTAAAGCCCCCAGACAAAGGAGAGGACGTCCTAGAGCCCAGCCAGGGAAGGGGTCTTTGTTAGAGTGTTTGGTCTCCACTGTCTATGAGGAATGTCTAGAAAAATGCCAGTTTCAGGGGGAAATGAGAAGACATTTTCAGTAACGATTGCCTGGAGTGGAGAGTGGGTGCTTTAAAAATCCTCATTTTGAAAAGTTTTCCTGATTTTGAGGAAAATGCCCTAAAATAGTATTAAAATAAAATGAGAAGGCACTCTGATTCATTGCAATAGAAACTTTTAGAACGTAGCCACCACAGAATAAATATATATTTTATGGAGCAGCAAGAATCAATTTTAATTTAATTTAATTAAATGAAAAAAAACCAATTCATCCTACTTTGGGTTCCAAACCAGTATTGTTGGCACATAACCATAGCTATGGGATTGTGTGTGTGCACACTGCCATTTTAATATACAAAAAATGGAACTGTTTGATTTTTCAAAAATCCCATAATGAGCAGTTCCCTGTGCTGTTTTTCTCTGCCTTATTGGATGCTGGGAGCTGTCTTTGGTGGGAATTGAATTTTCAATTAAAAAAAAAAAATCTAAGCAGGGGCAGGAGCAGGGATGCCTGGAT
This sequence comes from Lemur catta, assembly GCF_020740605.2. Classification (NCBI taxonomy): domain Eukaryota; kingdom Metazoa; phylum Chordata; class Mammalia; order Primates; family Lemuridae; genus Lemur; species Lemur catta. Next base: position 5,462,608 of record NC_059133.1, read on the forward strand.
TGAGCTGTTGGACTCCTTTTCGTCAGTGCTTAGAGTTCTGAAACCTGGCCAGAGTTTTTGTCCTGCCCACTTTCTCCATTCCTATGAACCAGCTCTGTCACCACCCATCAACTGTCACCATCCTTCAACCTCAAGAGTAGGTACACAGACATTGGAAATAGAAATAATAATGCACGTGACATCTCTTCCACACCTTTCTCCTCAATAACTTTTTGGAGCATGAAGCAGTATTTTTAAAAGCATTCATCTCATGCACCCTGAAGATGAGGATGTGGCTCCAGCCACAGGAATAGGGCTTGCATTTGAATGCAGCCACCAGCTGGAGGCCTGGAGACGAGGTCCTCAGCCATGCTATGCCTCAGCCTCCTTTTCGGGGAAATGAGAGCGGCATTCATACCCGCTTCATGTGCAGCTGTGTCACTCCAGTCTCTGCCTCTGTCTCACATGGCTGTCTTCCTTCTGCGTGTCTGTCTTCACAGGTATTCTCCTTTCTGTGAGTCTGTGTCCAATTTCCCTCTCTTAGAAGGACACCATCCATTTGATTAGGGACCACCCTAACCCAGTATGACCTCATCTGAACTTGACCACATCTGGAAAGACCCTATTTCCAAATCAGGTCACATTTTCAGGTCCTGAGGATTAGGACTTCAACACATCTTTCTGGGGGACACAATTCACCCCACAACAGCCCTTTAGTAATAAAGATCCAGAGAGCCTGCTCTGTCCCCTCCATTCCTTTACCCTCTCCCTGCCCTATCTGCCTGTTCTTCATTCTCTAGGCCTGGAAAACTGGTCTGAGCCTAATGGGTGTCTTGGCAATCTGTGGGGCCTCTTCCAGGGAGGGGACTTCTGGACATGTTTTTATAATAATAAATCCATTTGGGCCTGGTGCAGTGGCTCACGCCTGTAATCCCAGCACTTCGGGAGGCTGAGGCAAGAGGATTGCTTGAGCCCAGGAGTTCAAGACCAGCCTGAGCAACATAGCGAGGCCCCATCTGTACCAGAAATAGAAAAATTAGCTGGGCATGGTGGCATGCACCTGTAATCCCAGCTACTTGGGAGGCTGAGGCAGGAGGATCGCTTGAGCCCAGGAGTTTGAGGCTGCAGTGAACTGTGATGACACCACGGCACTCCAGCCTGGGCAACACAGGGAGACCGTATCTCAAATAACAGAAATAATAAATCCATTTGCTTTGGCAGAGATTTTTTTTTTATTTGGTTTGTTTGTGTGTTTATCTCTTATGTATTAAAGGAGGAGACTCACATGATTTAAAGAAACAAAAATTCAAGGCACAAACACAGAAAACTGGGGGAGGTTTGGTTTGTGAGCAGATGTCCTCCATCCAGGGCACTGGGGAAGTAAATCTGGTTGCCGTGGGAGTCCATGGGAGCAGGGCAGGCCTGGGGATCTCAGAGGAACTAGTCACTCTAAGAGTTGGTCAGATCTGGGGGGACTCTTTGGGGATGAAATAAGGGAAGAGATGAGAGCAGCAAACATTCTTGCACTCTCCAGCCCATTGGCAACTACTGTGATCTATCCTATGCGGAGTCAAAGGAAGGAAATGGCTAGAGTTGTTTTGAGTAGATGGATATGCATGCACACATGCATGTATGTGTGTGTGGATGGATGGATGTGGAACAAGAATAGATGGGCATTGCTTAATGACTTGTGATATAGAAAAAAAAGAATAGATGAGTAAAGGGGTATTTGGGTGATTGGATAATACTTTCTTGGTACAGTGTAAATGTGCCAAGGGTGAAATATCATGTATAAATAACTTTGCCAATGACTGACATGTCATGGGCATTCTAACTTATTAGAAATGATGTGGGGTTCATAGACTGAAAGACTTTGTTCTGATCCTTGCCCTCCCACTTACTATGTGACCTTGAGCAAGTACCTAACCTCTCTGCACTTTAGTTTCCTTGACCATAAATGGAGTTAAAATACCTACCCCAGAGGGTTGCTATGAGAATTGAAAGGGCTGGTGTTTTTTTCAGGAGTAAATACCTCATATTTCTTTCTGAGACACAACATGAGAGAAAATTTTTTTACCCAAGCATGAAATAAAAGCCCTTTCCCCCAGTCTTATTGATCCAGCCTAAGTCATGTACCCACCCTGGGACCAATAGCAGTTGCTAATGGCATGTGTTGTTTGGATTAGACTGATCAGGCTCTACCCCAGAGTCAGGACCAGGCCAGCTTACCCTGGGTCACCTGCTAGAAGGAAGAAAGCCAGGGAGGGAACAGTTTGAGGGTTGCTCTGTCAGATCAGATGTGAGGTGATACTCATGCTGACAGGCAGGGGAAATAAGTGACCAGTGGGCAGGCTGTAACCATGTCAAAGGTGTAGAAAAAACATGCTTTGGTAGCTGATTGTATGTCAAGGGAGCAGTGAAAGGGAAACAATATTCACTGGGATGGGGAACTTCAAGTGCAGATTGATGAGTTGGGCTATGTTGCCTTTGCAGTCTGTGGAAGATCCAGGGGGAGAGGTGGTTGGATTGGTGTATCTAGGACTCTGGGGAAAGGTCTGGGCTGCAAACAGAGACTGGGAATTAACCAGTATCTCTTTATAAATCTATGTGCCCTTTCAATAAACATAAAATCTTACATCCTCCTTTAATGATATTTACAATGGCTAAGTGTATTAAATATCATGATTAAAAACAATTCAAATGAGTTGCAGAATTGGATCTGCTTCCCAGCTGATGCAGATGGCCATTATGGGCAGGTTAGGCAAAGCCTCCTGTTTCTTGTTCCTTTGGAGACTCAGGCTATTTTGTTCTTATCTCATCGTGTCTGGGCCAGACCCCGTACTCTGGCATTTTTGCTTCTGTTTTCACTTAAGCTAACTCCTCTGCTCTGCAGTATCTCTGGCAGGCAGGTGTCTGGGCAGTGCTTAGTCATTTGCAGAGTCAGGGAGTTCACTACCTCCTAAGCGAGCTTCTGCCTTCCAGATTGGCTCTCTTACCCGTGAACGCTGACTGGCCCCCATGGCTTGCCCGGGCCATGCGCAGCCCTGCCCTGCGGACCAGCATGGAGAGAGCATGGAGCTCGGCGTCCCCCTGTGGCAGCTCCTCAGGCAGTTGAGGGAGCGGCCAGTCCTGCCTCCAGTACAGGCTGGCCCCATCCTCACCTTCAGAGCTAGAACCCAGCCTCAAAAATCCCTCTTCTACCGAACGGAGAAAGACTGCTTTCTCCAAGCTCAGCTGCCTCTTGAGCGGCACTTCCGGTCCTGCTTAGTGGGGCACTTCCGGTTCCACTTAGCTCAGCGCTTCCAGTTCTGGTTCCGCTTCCGCTGTGTGTGGGGAATTTCCGGCTTCTTCCCTGCTCTGTCCCGGAGCCTCTGGAGGTCAGGGTGGGTGTAGGCTGAGGTGGGCGAGCCCAGGGAGCACTTCGGAGTGGGGAGGCTGAAGACCCGCACCCCCAGGCCGTGGGTGACCGGGTCTCCCTGTGCCCGGTACTCCCGGAGAGACCGGATGTGACCCGGGTTAGGGCCCCCTGGGCTCCTGCGCCAGGCCGGCAAGTGCCAGTCCCACTCGTACCACCTCCTAGGGGTGTGACCCTTGGCAAGGTTTTAGCTTCTCTGTCCCTTGGTTTCTTCAGTGCTCTTGTAAACTTGGAATAATGATAGTGGTGCCTACATCACTGAGTGTGGGGATTGAAGAGATGATGACATAGTCTAGCAAGCAGAACTTGGGTTTAGAAGCAACTCCCTGAAGGTTAACTATATGTGTTCCTATTATTCTCCGAGGTCTCTCAAATCTCTCTGGAACTCCAGAATTGATAGCCCTTTGACCCTTGATGGGAAATGTTGAAAAAGACTTAAGACAGCAAAAAGGGTGACCTTTAGAAAGGCTATTGGCCATTGTTTATGAGACAGAAGCCTTTGTTATAACAAGGAAGCTGGAGCAGTTGAAATTCAGGCATCAGACTGCTGATGTGGAAGGAAACTATTTGGAGGAGTTAGTGGACTTTTCTTTCACTCCAGAGATTACAGTTTTTGGTGGTGTGCAAAGTTAATTTTACTGATGCCTCTGCTTCAAGAGAGCTAGTTTTCAGGAATTGTAGACTGGATCCCCACGAACTGTTAGTGTTGAGAGGCTTTCTAGGGAGGCAGAACTAGGTGTGAATCTTGCCTGCTTCACTATGGTAGGAACTGGAAGGTACCCCATACATCCCCAGCAATGTGCTCTGCAAGGTGTTGGCCAGCCTTGTTGCAGAGCTAGGATCTTCATTTTTTATGACTATTGGGTCCCCAGCCCCCAGGGAGGACTTCACCTAACACCTGTTTAGTCATCTCCTAATCACTTATATTCTGTTGGCTTCTGTGGTGGTGGGAGAGGGACCCCCAGGCTCTTCCTCTGACACCTCTCCTGCCACTCATTTTTCAGACATTGACGAGTGTGAGAATGACTACTACAACGGGGGCTGTGTCCACGAGTGCATCAACATCCCAGGGAACTACAGGTGCACCTGCTTTGATGGCTTCATGCTGGCACATGATGGACACAACTGCCTGGGTGAGTGATATAGCCATGCCCTGCCCTCTGGGCGCACCTTGCCTGTTTCTCAGCTCTAACTTGCAGAGTAGGGGGCTGTGGGAAGGCTTGCCCTCCTTTGCCTCCTTATATTAGTTTGGTAGGGGTGCCATAACAAAATGCCACAGACTGGGTGGCTTAAACAACAGAAGTTTATTTCCTCACAGTTCTGGAGGCTGGAAGTCTGAGATCAAGGTGCTGACAGGCTTGTTTTTTTTCTGAGGCCTCTCTCCTTGGCTTGCAGATGGCCACCTTCTCCCTGTGTCTTCACATTGTCTTTCCTCTGTGCATGCAGAGTGTCTAGTGTGTCTCTGAGTCCTAATCACCTTTTCCTGTAAGGACACCAGTCATTGGAGTAGGGCCCACCCTAGCAACTCCATTTTTAACTTAATTAGCTCTTTAAAGGCCCCGTCTCCAAATATAGTCACATTTTGAGGTACTAGGGGTTGAATTCCTTCAACATAGGAATTTTGAGGGGACACAATTCAGCCCATAAACTTATATACCTCCATATTCCCATGGTTCAAATACATTTTTTAAGCCAGTTGTATAAAATTTATAAGAGTAGTCCACATTTGCCAGATGAAATTGGAAAATTGTGGAAGAGTAGGAAGAAGAATTTGGAAAGCGTCTTAATTATGCCGGCATGTTTCTTTTCAGTCTTCTGTCTGTATGCAGGTGTGTTTTTACCGTAGTGGTGATCAGGTGATCAGTATGGTTTTGTCCTTTAACGTCATATATATCTCAGCCGTTTTTACGGGGTCCCTGTTACCACCATTTTCCTAGTTGCCCCATAGTCTGATCAATTAACAAAACCTGTATTAGTTTCCTGGCACTGCCATAACAAAGTAACAGACTGGGTGTCTTAAACAACAGAAAGTTTTTCTTTCACCCTCATGGAGGCCAGAAGTCTAAACTGGAGGCATAGGCAGGACCGGTTGCTTCTGACGGCTGTGAGGAAGAATCTGTTCCAGGCCATTCTTGTAGCTTCTGGTAACCTCAGGTATTCTTTGGCTTGTAGATGGCACTCTCTCTCTGTCTTCACATTGTCTAAGTTCTCTGCATGTTTGTCTCTGTGTCCAAATTTCCCTTTTTTATAAGGACACCAGTCATATTGGATTAGGGCCCACCCTAACGACCTCATCTTAACCTGATCATCTGCCAAGACCTTATTTCCAACAAGGGTCACATTCAGGAGTACTGGGGGTTAGAACTTTAACATTTTTTGAGGGGACATAATTCAACTCATAATAGAGGTGGTTTGAAATCTGTAATAGGAGGAGCGATATCTCACGCTAGAAAGTGCATGGATTTCAAAGCAGTCGTGCCTGTCCCCCAGTCCCTCATCTGCCACCGGCTGCTAGGGGACCTGGGGCACAGCCCCTGAAGCCAGGGGAGTACAGGCGTAGATATATTGTTGACTTGCGTGGGTCTCAGGCCCTTGCTGGTAGAGGAAGGCTGTCAGGAGCAGCGACTGGGAAAATGTCCAGACAGCTGAGGAGCAGGCCTGGCTTGGGCTCTCAGCAGCTGGCTGCTATTAACTGTCCTCACAGGTCTCTGAGCCTCAGTCTTCTCCCCTTTAAAGTAGGGAGAATTATGCTACCTACTTCTCAAGGTTGTGTACGAGGATGACGTGACAATGTGAAGTGAAGGGACTGGTACTTAGTAGGTGCTAAATAGTCAACAAACAAGCATTATTACTTTAGGTGACTCAGCCACTGTAGATTGTTTGCTTTTTTGTTTGTTTTTATCATCAGAATCCACAGGTGGTTCTGAACATAAAACATTTTTTTCCTGTTTTCCCAATTATTTCCTTAGGAATGCTTCACAAAAGTAGAACTGGGTCAAAGGATCATTCAGATTTTGTATGGCTTTCAATGCAGTGTTTTCCAAAAGGGCTCTGCAAACCTCCCATTGTGCCAGCTGTTTTGTTGGGGCAGAGTATAGTATAAGAAGCTGGACATACTGGGTACTCTGGAACTTTTCCTCTTAGTGATGTATTACCCTTAGATTTCCCTGCCTGTTTTTGTTTAATGCACGCTGGATTTTAGATGAGCTTGTTATGGGAAACAGATCTGTGAACATGTAATTATACCCCAAATAAGTGCCAAAACGGAGGTCAAGACAGCAGGTTATTGAAGCCCAGAGGTGGCCTGTGAAGAGCTACCCCTATTGTTGGGTGAGGGTGGGGGTGGAAGTGGGGCTGACTCCCCAGGGGGGCTTCAAAGAGGAGGTAGCATTGAGTGGGCCCTCCAAAGGCTGGGGAGCAGTTTGCTGGGTTGAGGGCACAGCCTGAGTAGAGAGCTGTAGGCAGCTCCATGGAGCCTGGCTCCGGGTGTATGGGAGGAGTGGCAGGCAGGGGGGGTGGCTGTGGAGGTAGGCAGAGCCTTTGATTAGATTATAAAGAATGAGGACCCTATGTCATTTATTGTGCCAGAGGCCAGGTTAAGTATTGTCCAAGTGTTATCTCATTTAATCCTCCCAAATTGTAAGCACTTAGCTTTCCTGGTCATTTGCTCCTTTTTCAAATGATAGAGAGGGTACATTTTAGTAATTGATTAGTCAGTGAAGGCAGAGCTGACAGTCCCTGTGGGACAACTATTTAAAGCAGGCTGTATCACCTAGAGGTTGAGAGGACAGAGCTTGAGAACTGCCAGTTTGAGACTTAAATCCTGGCTTTCCAGTTATCAGCTGCGTGGCCTTTGGCCAGTCACCTCCCCTCTCCACGCCTCCCCTCCTCACCTACGAAGTGGAATGTGTAGTCTCTGTCTTGGAGAGTTCTTGTGAGGATTCAGTGAAATTGTGGGTGTAGGGCATGTAGCAGAGTGCCTGGCGCCAAACACTTAAAATGTGACAGGCATCCATCTGGTCATCAACTTCCAGATGAGATGTGTTGATGCGGGCTGGTTTGATGCTGCCAGGACCTCGGGGGAGTGGAGGCAGAACCCACTGTCTGCACCCCCAGGGCTGTGTCTCCATACGGGCTCTCCTTCTGGCCACAGCACTGTTACCTGGGTGGAACCCACCTGTTTGTAAACACCCTTGTTCTTGGCCATGGCAGGTCCACCCATGCCTCTGACAGCTGATGCTGCCAGCCTCCAGACTAACAGAGAAGTCTGTGCGGGTCTTTGTTTCAACAACATTGTTTTCACAATGGATTCTTTTTAGACTGATTAATTTAAAAGAACTGGGTAAGATTCCACTCCACTACCACCACCTCTGAGTACAGATTGCAACTTTACGCGGCTCTAACTTGCACATATGGCAGCCAAGAAAAGGCGCTCTCTGTTGTTCCTCTGCTTTTAGCTGAGGGCAGACCCTTCTCAACAGACTTCTTTTTGTTTGTTTTTTTCCATCGCAAGACAAAACTCCAGCTCTAAAGAAGTCACACCATGCTTCCCACCAGCTCCACCCCAGACTGACCGTGTGACCCCGGGCTTGTTGGCTGACCTCTTGGAATCTCAGCTCCTTCATTCACGAAACTGTGGGAATTAGAGTACCTATGAGACTGTCAGAATCATGGGGGCTTGATAAATGTTGGCTGAAACAAATAATGCTATTAAATATAAGAGTAAGCTGGGCTTGGAGTTTGAAGATTTAGGCTCAAATTCTGTCACCACCACATGTGAGTTTTACAGTTTGGGACCTGTTCCTCAAGCCCGCCAAGCTTTGGCTCCCATAACTATGAAATGAGTTGGTAATACCTGACTCAGAGGGTTGATGTGACAGCTAAATCTGGAAGGAGATGTGCAGAACTGTATGTACAGATGTAAATTCTGTATAAGCGCCAGATGTTGTCATCATGTTGTAGCAGGGGCTTCCTGCTGGCCACCCACAGTTCTCATGTAGCCCACAAACATGTTCAGTTTGTCCCCACAGTGGTGTCATTTGTTGTTACCAAATTATTTGTCAACAGTTAAAGATTAGAGGTTTTCACGTGAAAATTGCTATTTCCAGCATCACTCCTATTTGGCCACGGTCACCGAGCCCATGACATTTGTGGGACTTGGGGCAGGAGTGCAAGTGGAGGCCCCTGTCCCACACGGCTAAGTATTTAAAAGTAATTATGAAGCTCCAGAACTAGAATATATGTCTTTTGCCTTGACAAATATTCCTTCTTACTGACCTGGCAGGCTAGATTTGAATTTAGAATTCTAGGACTCCTTGGAGTTGAACCCCAGGACACCCTGACCTGAACATTCAAGCTCTGGCCAATTGTCTCCAAAGCAACTGCCTTTTGCTGTTGCTCAGACCTAAGTGTCATGTGTCCTTCTGAGAACCGACAGACTTGGGGCTGCTTGGGGCCAGTTGAGGGAAATTCTAGGGTCCCAAATAACCAGGATGTGGTCTAAAGTGGTGGATATGTATTCCAGGTGCCCAGGAACCTGGGCCCCTTACTCCATGGGAGGGCTGCGGCCACAGGAGAAGTAGAGCAGGGACCCCCAAAGCATGGGGCCCAGGGCAGCAGTACCTCTTGCCTCCATCTCAGGGTAGTACTGGCTACAGCTGGAGGGTGTGGCATTGCAGCTGTCCCCTTTGGAGGGTGTGTGCTCTCCTATTTGCCACAATCCCCACCAGTCCCTGTTGCTCACAACCAGTGGGCTTTGGTCATTTGACTACCTGCTTGGAATTATGTTTGTGCTGCCTAACACAAAGCTTCCAGCACGGGGCCTGGCCTTGGTGGGTGTTCGGTGGCCATGAGCAATGAAATTATTGGAAGGTTCGATTCTCACTGCCACGTGCAGTCCTGATGGCCTCACCCGTCACTGAATCTCCCCCCATGGCCCATCACCCATCAGGGACAGTTAGGCCTCTTGCACCTACTGTTGTTTTGTCTCCAGAAGTCTGGGTCAAGAGTCTTGTCCAGTTGTGACATTCCTCTTTGAACCACTGCTGAATTCCTTAGGGATGATGGCTGGGGTGAAACCCTGATCACCTTAGAAATAAACACACGGTTTGAAAAGCATTCTGAGTTAATTAGGAGAAATGAGGCTGATGACTTAAGGGTTATTTTCTTGCCTAAGTTTTCATAGTTGAACCTTTTCTTTTGAGTAAACGAGGTTATTTTCTTGTGGAGATGGCTTGCCTGTGACTGTGTCCTGGAGGGTGGCCAAGTCTGTCCTCTGGGGAGCAAAACCCTCTCTCTATTTGACATCTTTATTGAGGAATTTCTCAAATATAACAGAAAATGACACCAGAGGGAATTGAAACCATGATGAGATCTTGCTCAACCCCAAATGGCTGCTTTTAGCTGTGTAATTACTTGAAATAGCAGTAGTTCCATTTGAAAAATATTATTCCAAACTCCATGCAATTGGACAGCGGAGCGCTATTTAGGCTAATAGAATAAGATTTTTTTCATCTTAAATTAAAACCAGCAGTGGATAATTTTTTCCCGTCTCCACAAAGCAAGTCTCTTTTTTCTCTAAAGCCATTAGTTCACTTAGCCAGATGTTTTCTTCGACCCCGATCTTTACCTTGACTCACTGAAAAATATGTTTCTCAAGTCGCTCACAGTTTGAATTTTGGACTTGCCTCTCAGCACTTTTTTGCCCTGATGAAGAGAAGTAATTCATAGCCATGTTCAGCAGAAGAATTTATTTATTGACCAGATCACTCTATTCCCATTACCATTTTTATTGAGCACCTGCTATGTGCCTGGCCTGGTGCTAGATAGACAGTTCTGCTTGAGTGAATTTTGGGTGAGTCTCTGCCATGTACCCGGAGTTGCATGGGATGTTGTGCTCACATTTTCTCGTTAGTCCTCACAGCATCTCTAGGCAGAAGGCATTAGTATCTTCTTTTTACAAATAAGGAAACTGGGGGGCTCAGAGTGGGAAAGTGACCTACCCAGGGTCACACAGCCAGTAAGTGGTTGTGTGGAGCTGGGACCAGGGACTAGGTCTGTGATTTTGCCAGTCGAAGCCTCTAAGCCTGCCCCCACTGCCCAGCCTGCCCCACAGCGCTAGCTGTGGGAGGTCAGCTGGGGTCAGGGAGGGCCTCCCTGTCGTAGGATATTAGGTATGCAGCCCGTACCTGTGCGTGAGTTTGGAAGTCACTGAGGGTGTTCAGAAACCCTGGCATCTGCCAGGCCAGGCAGTGGGAGGGTGAGCACCCTTGCTCCAGAGAGTCCATGCCCTCCTGCCCAAAGCTTGTTCAGCCTCCCTGGGCCAACGCAAGAGCTTGCCGCCTTGATTAGGCACCTCACGTCACCCTCGAGCTTCTCTTGGGACATTGTCTCACCCTATCTGACCATGCAGAGCTGTCCTCTCATGGTTCCCGTTGTTGTCACAGTACCACCTGTTCATCAGCCCACTGGCTCATGAGGCCCCTCAGGCCAGAGCCCTGCCAGCTTCTTCCCCTCACCACTCACCCTTACTTACCTGTGCCCTCTGACCCAGCCTTTCTCAGACCCTTAGGGTCCTTCTGCACATCTCTGCTGTCTACAGTCTGCTCCTGTGTGACCCCCCACCAACCCTCATACACAGCACAGATCTGGTGAGGTCCAGCTCACCATTCAAGCCCCAGCGCAAATCTCCCCTTGCTCTGAAGCCTTCTGTGACCTAAACCAAGCTGCGCACCTCCACCGTAGCTCTGTGTTGGGGTCCTCTTTTCATGCCCTGCAAGCAGAATTTGTCCTGTTTATCTTTCCATTTTCCTCCTCGGAACCTAGCACAGTGTCAGACGTATCGTAGGCATTTAATAAATATTTATCGAATGAATACACACATTTGTAAAAGTGCCTTGACACGTAAAAACCCTCGTGCTCAGCAAACCTCTGTGCTGGCACAGGGCAGAGAGGGAGGTGATCTAGGTGAGGCATCTCTCGCAGGCCTTCCCAGGAAGCAGATACTCACAACCGTAATGAAAGGTAGAAAGTGTGATGTTGGCAGAATACTGTAGCCTTCCACCTAGAATCATCCATTTGTGTATTCCAGAAAATTGTTCTGAGCACTCCTGTATGCCACACATGGTGTTAAGTGCTGAGGAAACAGAGGTGAACAAAAGTGGCAACATCCCTGTGCTCATGAACTTGCACAGTAAGGGGAGAAAGGCCATAAACAAGCGCGCATGTAGCTCAGTCATTGCAGTCGGGTCAGATCCGTTGAAAAAATAACAAAATAGGTGATAAAAGGCAACAGAGGGAGGGCGACAGCTTTGGCTAGGGCAGGATTCCAGTTATTATTGCTCCGTAAAAACCACCTTATGCTTAGTGGTGTGAAACACCATCTCATTCTGCTCAGGAATTCTGTGGGTCAGGAATTCAGACAGGGCACAGCAGGAACAGATAGTCTCTGCTCCACAGTGTCTGGGGCCTCAGCTGGGAAGACATGAAGGCTGGGGATAACTTGATGGCCAGAAGCTGGAATCATCTGGAAGCTTCTATGCTCATTTCTGGTGGTTATTGTTGGCTGTCAGCCAGGATACTGTGGGTAGCCCTTTATTTAGTCTTTCTGCATGGGCTGTTGTGAGCTTCCTCACAGCATGGCAGCTGGGTCCCAAGAGAACAAAATCCAGTGCTTGGAAGTTTTACAGTCTGGCCTGAGAAGTCACTTCCACCAGACTACCAGTGAAGGCAGTTACGAAGGTCCACCCAGATGCAAGGGGAGGAGGCCTCCGTGAGGAGGAGGAAGTGCCATTTGAAGATCTAGAGAAGGTCCTCCATCCAGGCCGAATGGGACAAGTGCAATGGCCCTGCAGCGGGAACAAGCTAAGTGAATTTTGGGACAGGTCAGTGTGCCTGGAGGATCAGGAGTGAGGGAGAGGGGCTGGAGATGAATCAGGGAGGCAGCCTTGGGCTGGCCTCACAGGGCCCTAGAAGCACAAGAAAGGGGCTTGGATCTTATTCTAAGTTCCTGGGAAGCCATGGTGCATTTTCACCAGGATTGTCATGTTCTGATTGACATTTTAATAAAAAACCTTTTCTGGATGCTGAATAGGGAGGTGTTATAGGTCATAAGAGGTGGAGTGGCTTGAACAGGGAGACTACTGCTGTGTTCTGGGTCAGAGATGTTGGTGGCTCAATTCAGTGACAGTGAGAGAGAGGGGACTGTGAACTCAGTGTATTTTGAAAACAGCCAACGGGAATGGCCGGTGGAAGAGACATGAGAGGTAAGGGGGAAAGAGGGTCAAAACTGACTGCAAGGTTTTGTCCAGAGCTGTGTGGCTCTGCTGCTGGGCTGAGATGGGGAGGACGGTGGGGAGACAGATTTGCGGGTGGGGTGCAGGACTCTAGAGTCTGTTTGAGATGGTAAATAGCCATCTAGATGGAAATAGTGTGCAAGTTCAGAAGTCTGGGGAAAATATGAGAATGGTCAGCTCCTAGATGGCTGTGGATGCCAGAAATACTAACATTTGCACGTTTCATAAAGATTCCATGAGCACCTGCCCTGTGCCATGCCCTTGGCTGGGAGCTCAGCTAGGAGATGGATGACATTATTTCTGGCCCTCAAGGAGATAGGAAATCGACCTGCCTGGCTTTAAACCCTGGATCCGTTGCTTACTGTTGTGACCTTGAGCAAGTAACTTGGCTTCTCTGGGCCTCTGTATCCTCTTTTGGAAGGCAGGACCAATAGTGCCTGTTTGGCAGGGATGATGCAGAGGCCTAATGGGGTGAGCTTGCGCAGAACGTACCACTGTGCCTGGCGCATAGCAAGAGCTCAGCAGTGTGAGTTGTCTAATTAGCACTTACTCCTAGTGTGCAAAGTCAGAACACATTTTAGAGAAAATGGATGTATTTTTGTGCTGGCAGAGTTGCAGGGGACGAGCCTGGGCCCTGGGCTGTGTGGGAAGCTCTTTGGCTGGGACCTGCCCCTCCCATGCCACAGGGCGCTCCTGCCAGATGAGCTGCTGCCCACAGACCACTGCTCCCTGCCCCCAGGCCAACAAGCTTCCCCATCCTCTTGCATTGGTTCTCACACTCATCCATTGGCCGTGGGGTCACATGACAACCGGGTTTCAAATCCCAGCTCTGCCGTGTACTTGTTTTGTAACCTGGGACATATCACCCCATTCCCTATAGTCTCTCAGTTTGGGTCTCTGTGAAATGCAGACGGTCCCTATCTGTTAGGATCAGATGAGGACATGGATCTGCAAGTGACACTGGAGGCTGCCAAGTGGAAGGAGAAGAGGATGGGCCTGATGGGGCCTAGATCCCAGCTGCACCTGGGAGAGGAAGTCACCCACGGGCATCCCAGATGCTCCACGTCACCACAGCAGGCGCAGCTCTGCCCACACTGGGCTGGGCTGGTCCCTGGCATGATGAGAGGGCCTGCGCCACCCCGGCCCTTTTGAAGGCGTCCCTCTCATGCTGCAGGACAGCTGGAGACAGTGTGCTGCTCCCTCGAACCCCTAATGAAGGCTCGAGTGCTTCTGTTTATTTGTCTTTATACTTCAACAGCTCAAATGCATTTCTTGCTGGGGAAAAAAATGCTGACCATTTTAATGTAAAACTAAACAATTTTGGACAGTCATATAGTTACTCCATAAACAACAATATTTTCTAAGGTAAACTCAAGAGGTTTCTTCCCGTTCTCTTCCTTTATGCCCATCTCCCACCCCCCACCTTTTCTCCACTCTCGACCCGCAGTCAGGTGATCTGAACACGCTGGTTGGAGGGATTTGCTGTCAGAGCCCAAGTCGGATTCAGGCCCACTTCTCTTAGCTTTTTCCAACTGCTAATCTGATGGAAATTCTTTGCCCTGAGAAAAAGGAACATGCTGGACAGTTTTGTGCATCTTTATGAATGAGCTTCCTTCTCTCCCCAAATCACTACAAAAGTGGGGAGATCCTGGAGCAGGGTGCGGGGAGGCAGACTGACTCAGACCCAGTTGTGTGTTGGGGTGCAGTGGCCTTCCACAGCCTCATGCCCATGCCGGCCTGGGATTATGTGGGGGACAGTGGGGTGCCTCATACAGAGGGGCCAGGTGGGGGCTGGGGTGAAAGAGGGGTGGGCCAGGAGTCAGGCTCTTCGGGTCACTGACTTGTTGGGGGACCTTGGGAAACTCCCTGCCTCTTTGTGCCTCAGTTTCTCCATCATATGTGAAATAAAAGGATGGGATTCAACCAGTGGATTTAAGTTTTGTGGGGTTTGTATGTAGCAGCAGAACCCTGGTTTACAACAGAACCACAAGGTGCTCATGCTGCACTGGCCATGTCGGGCCAGGACTGACTGTGATTAGGGCCCCACTCGCCGTGGAGCCTGTCTCTACCTCAAAAGTTCCCTAAAGCCCCGGGGGGCATAGTTTGGAACCCCCTGGCTGGCTGCTGCATCAGAGCCCTTCTTCCTCTAGCATCTTGTGACTTAGCAGCCTGATGTTCATGATTTGGCTCCAGGGACAGTGGCTTAGCTCTTTTCTGTGTCCTCCTGGTCCCAGCAAGACACAGTCCCTGTCTGCCTCTCTCCTTGTTTCTCAGAACTGTAACCCCTGGCATGTGGAACAAGTTTCCTCTTCCTAAGGTGCCAGCCTTCCCTTCTGCAGCCTATCCTTATACCTGCTGTTCCTTCTGCCCCTGTCGCCCTTCCTTAGACTCTTAATCAGTGCTTTGTTTTGCTGACCCCACTTGTCCCTTAGGACTCAGCTGCAACATCAGCCCCTAGAGGAAATCTCTCTGAGCTGCACACCCTCCCCTGGGCTTTCCTCGGATTCAGCACTGAGCTCCCGGGACTGGCACTGGGCATCTCAGGGTGGCTCTCCCCACCTTCCTTGGGAACTCCTGGAGTGCTGAGCTCTGGGTAGACTTAGCTCTTCATCCCGAGGCCTGCAAAGGCTGGGCCCAGAGCAGGCTCATTTGGTGATGGAGCAGTAGGCGGATGGCAGGTAAGGGGCTTTGATTCTGACAATTGGGAGGAGCACGACTGAATGGTGGTGAGTGCACAGGCCTGCTGCTGAGGCGGAGTGTCTGCGCACTTGAAACCGGGGAGGTCTGCTGGCAGAGTCTCCTAGCCTCCTCCTGTGGCCTGCGGTGGCTGGTGACTCCCCCTGTCCACATCTCCATGCCAGGCTCCTTCTGGCCCCTGTTCTAGATGCAGGCAGAGCATGGAGTTGGGAATCAAGCACACTGGGCCTTGACTCCTGGCTCCCTCCTCTCTGCTGGTTGGGGGCCAGCTCTCTGCTCTCACTTTTCTTACCTGGAAAGGAGGCGTGATGATGTTCCTGGGAGGGGCCTCTCGGAACACAGCGTGGTGGTCTGTGTGAAAGAAAGGTGGGATCTGGTAGGCACCAGGAGCATTCACCTCCTTCCTCCTTCCCCCTCCCTCCGGTTGTATGTTCACGTCAGGGATTGCATCCCTGGATGAGGCCACCCTTCCCATTGGTAGGAGTGTTTGTTAATGGTCAGACCTGTCCTCCCTTCACTGCGGTGAAATCAGTTGTCACTCAGCCTGGTGCCAGCCCCACCTTTGGATAGGTCTTGATTTGGTGGCTTGGGGAAGAAGTCCTGCTCTGTCCCAGGGCAGGGAATACCAAGTCCACAAACAGCAAAGAAGAACACCCACTGCAGACACTTGGCTTCATCTGTTCCTGTTTGCAATCCTTGTGCCAAGGGCTTGGTCATAACCCTGAGAAATAAACACAAAATAAGTGTCTTGTGAAGGTTCTTTAAAAATATCCTACCACCAAAACATGTGCCCCAAACCAGACACTGAGCCATGTACCTAAAAGGGGGCATTAGCAACAGATGAGGGTGTCCCAGAGTCTCCGGTCCTGCACTTCCTCTGCCAACAGTTTGCTTATCTTGGAGTAGCCTGGGCCCTGTGTGGCATTTGGGGTCACCCTGGACATTTGCTGGGCCTGGCTGCATCTGGGCAGATGCTGCAGTGACTCGTCTCCCCCAGCAGGACAGGCTCAAGCTGTTTATAGTGGCCATTAGCCAGCCCTGTGCACCAGGCTGCCCTGGCACCCCTCCCTGTCACCCACCTCGTCCCAACCACATGCAGCTAGAAATAGACTGCTGGCAGAGACACCCTGCGCCTGGCTGGCACTCTTTATTTGTGGGAAGTGGGCAGCCATGGCAGCAGCCCAGCTGCTTGGTCTAAGTAACCTCCCAGGTGCTACCTTAATGGTAGGGAGAGGAGCCCAGAGGCTTGTCCTCCTGTTGCCTCATCTCCTGGCCACCAAGGGGTCAGATGCCAGTGGAATCATTTGGAACCAGCCATTGGTGGAGGCCCCCGTTGCCATTGGGGAAGTCTGGCTTCCTCAGCCTGGCAGCTGGCCCCTCATGGTCAGTCCCCTGCTTGCCACTCCAGCTTTCCTTCTCTCCCCTTGCCCCCAGCAAACTAAATGTTAAGCCTGTGCCCAGGCACCCCATGCCCTCCGGGCCTCTGCATGTCCTGTTCCCCCTGCCTGTCCCGAGCACTCCAGTTCTTCCTCCTGCACCTCTTCGCTGGGCTCCTGGGCAGTGACCTGCTCCCTGCTCTCTGCTCCCCCTGCACTCGGACCAACCAGGATTAGGCTGAGTTGCAAATGTCTGTTTACTTATCCATCTTTCACACATGTAACACTTATACAAAAACACTTAGAGAAATCAAGAGAAAAGACAGAAAATAATTCCCCCATTCTCTTACCACCCCAGTAGATCAACAGTTTTCATGTCCTGTTGTTCATGTCCAATATTGTCTGGGTTTAGACATAACTTTATATGGTTATAATCATCACGTCGATGTTTGTGCACTGCTTCCCCCCCAATATTCTAGCAGAACTTTCTTCACTGTTGATATATAATTGTGTTGCTGAGATGTGGGAATGTCACCAAAACCCAGTATGTGGGGAGCCAGCAGGCACTCTGGTTGGCACAGCGAAAATGCCCAGACTCTTCTCTGTCAGGACATGTCCCCTGAGTGCCTATATCTGCCAGGTCGGGGATTCTGAGGTTGGTTAGACATGACTTCTTGTCCTCAGGGAGCTCCCAGGCCACGTGGAGAAATAATCTCAAAATGGCATTCCTTGTGTAATCAATACCAGGTGTATGTGCAGAGGGTGTTGCAGAGTGAGCAGTTCACCCTTCCCGGAATGATTAGAGGGTCCCCAGGTGGGGGTGGGGATGGGGGAGGGGAGGACATTTTAGGAGTTGGGAACAGCATGTGCAACGCCTAGAGGTGGGAAAGGCTCAGCCAGATAGGAGAGTGGGCTTGGGGGTGACGGTGTATGAAAAGACAGTCTCTGTCAGGCGAGCCAAGCATGCCAAATGCTTTCTGGGTCTGAAACCTGGAGACTTATACCTGCAAGCATAGGGATGTCAGGGGATCACCAGTGGCTGTATATTGAGCATGCCGTGGACTTGAGCTTGGCTCTCAGCCCTTCCTGCCACAGCCGCCAGGGCCCTGCTGTCCAGCCCCACCTCTGCTCTAGCCTCTACACATGCGTGCATGCGCGCACACACACACACACGTGACCCACCGAATCCCACCACCAGTAGCACCTTTCTCTTCACTGGTCCTTGCCTGGCTATGCCAGAGAGAGGCGTTCAGCCTGTCTGCTCCCTCTTATTGTCCTGCAGAGCTCCAACCCCACTCAGTGGCTGATGGCGAGTGGTCTGCCAATGTCCTCACCACCTCTTGCTCCCCTGGGGAACAGGCCTTGGCCTCTCCTTCACTTCTTTGTCTCTGCACCAGCATGGTGCCTTGTGCCCTTGTTGAGTGGCTGAATAAACCGTGTGGCTAATCACGGAGGTTCTCTTTGGGGGAGGACGTGTGCAGTAGGAGAGACCACAGCACACGGGGCCACTGCAGGTTTGTACGTGGTATGCAGGTTAGCGGGGGTCCCCAGGGAGGGATGAGAAGTAGAAAGCTCACCCTCTGTGACCCAGGAATCCTGCTCTGGGGATCGTCTGAAGGAAATAAGGCCTCGGCTGAAAAGGGCTGTAGCTGCCCAGATGTGTCCTTCACAGGGGAGCCCATTAACAAGGATGGAGCAGGGACAATTGCACGGAGAGCCTAGGGTAGGGGGTCACTTGCTGAGTGGACAGGCAGCAGGTTAGAAGGGTGGTCAGGACCAAGTCACAGCATGGAAAATGCTTTAACTCAACTCAGTGAAGCAGGCTGTGCAGACCATGTGCAGAGTGACTTGTTACAGTGAGGAGAAAATCGGCACACGAGAAAAGACAGAAGCAAAGTAGGTGCTTGTGATTGTGGTTGTATCTAGAGTGTACGATTGTTGATCCATTTTTTTTCACTATTTTTCAAAATTCCTTGTCAGTTCAAAATCTTAAATAATAAACCAATTTTATTGGACAAGTGATGGGAAGCCACGCTAGTTTCCTGTGGGAAAGAGTGCCACGGAAAGCAGGTGGCCGCAGACTCAGATTGGAGAGGATGGGGTTGGCTGTGGGGAGGTGTGCAGTCACCCTGGTGCTTCAGCCAAGTTGAAATGCCCTCTTTTCCTCAAAGCTCCCTGGTGCCCACGGTCAGCCCTCTGCCTCTGCCCTCTTAGAGGCCCCTCTGTCTGCCACTTTCTCAGAGGTGCCAACTCTGATGAGACAAAACTGTTTCTGAGTCCTGGTTGTTGTCGCATGACCCACCCCAGAGCCTGACAGTGAGGGCCTGCTGGGCGCAGGAAGGAACAAGTCAACATAGCAAGCCCAGGTGAGAAGCTTGCAGGACATGGGCCAGGAGGCCGAGTGGCCTGGACCAGGGTGTGGCCACAGCTCAGGGTGTGCTGATGGCCCCACACTCACGGAGACCTCTCAGGAGGGGACTGGTGTGCAATTGGCAGGCGCTAGTGAGAAGGAAGAGAATGGACAGCCGCAGCAACCTGGAAGTAGAAAGGCCTGGATTTTACACTCACAGCTTTGGAAGGTAGAAGAAAATGCCTAGTTTCACTGGGAGGAATTAATGCCTGAAGGTTCACTGGGGGGTTATGCTAGGACTAAATTGATCAGCTTGGGTCAGAGGACCTGTGTCAACTGGGAAGTCATGGGAAGCTCCAGGGCCCCTCCCTGGTTCAGGGAGTTTTTTACAAGGAGGGGGACTTCCCCTGCCACCCCATCCACCGGCCTGGAGGTAATCACATCCAGCTGGGCCTGCTTCAGCTCTGCGGCTGTTCATTAAGAATCCCGTTGGAGCACTTCCCCTGTCTTTTCTTACAGCTTCTCGCTTTGGTTCCGTGATTTGTTTGTTTGGTTTTCTTCCTTCCCTCTCTCCAGTCCTCCATTCTTATCCCCTTCAAAAGAGATTTTTAACAACTCCAGTGCCTCCCACAGATGTGCAGCCAGGATCACACTCACAGCTGCGCCGTCAGGGGCCTGAGGGTGGGGATGAAAGCGTCCAGCTCCCATCCTGGCTCTGTCGCCCACGTGCTGGGAACCACAGGCAGGCTGCTCCCGCCCTGGGCCGAGGTTAAATGAGATACTGTAGTGGAAATGCCTGCCACAATCAGGGGCTCTGCAGCCTCCTCCCCTGCCTGCACTTTAGAGGTTAGAGGAGGAGCTGGTCTTGCCTGGGTGGCCTAGACGAGAGTCAGGGAGGTGCCCCTCAGGAGGGCATCCCACTGTGTCTCCAAATCCCTCCCTTCTCCACCTACTTCCTGTGACTCTGCCCAACTAGAGCGACTTCTCTTTAGTGGAAGACTTTGGTCCTCATATGAGTGAAGCTGCCAGCAAAGCAGGAGGACATGCTGAGCTGCACCCACTGGCCAAGGCCCCCAGCGTGAGTCCCTTTGTTCACAGAGCAGTTATGAATGGCACTGAGCACCACAGCCACAAGCTGGCAGTGACTGTGAGGGCATCTGGTCTTCCTCCATCATGATCTCTGCAGGCTCCCCACGGGCAGGCTGTGCTCAGCCCACAGTGGGCCCACTCCCAGGCTTGGCTAAGGCAGGCAGATGAGCACTGGCCTTCTCTGACCAGACTTCTCCTGACGTGCCAGCGGCCAGCATGTGCTCATCTCACTCACCTAGACCTGCTTTCTTAACTGGGTCCTGGGACCCCCGGGCCTCATGGCAGCCCCTCTGCAGTCAGCACTGCACTAAATTCCAGCTCATCCCCAATGGGACAGGCCTAGAGCCAGGGCCAGAAGCTCTATTCCCCAACCACACTTTTATAGTGCACAGTCAGTTACTCGGGTCACAGACATATAGCAAGTGCCCCATGTGCTATTCAAAATCCTGGATAGAGTGATCCTGTGTCACACACGATCCCTGTTCCCAAGGACTCTGTATGGTCCGGAGAGAGCCAGAGGGAAACAATCATGAAAGAAGACAGCAGGTGGATGGAACATGCTCTGAAGGAAGCAGGGCAGGGTAGCGTGGCAGAATGGCTTGTCTGCTGCTTTAGGTTGGTGCTCAGGGAGAGTGTCCCTGGGGAAGTGACATGTAAGCTGAGGCCTGAAGGAGGAGTCAGCCATGCCAAGATGAGTGAAGAGCACTCCAGGCAGAGAAGCATGTGCAAAAGCCTCAACGTGGGAGCAAGAGAGTTGTGGTCACGGAGAGCAGGCCACAGCAGCATGACCCGAGCTGGGTGAGTGAGGAGGTGGCTGGCAGGGGACGTGGGCAGAGTAGTTCCCATAGGTCTTGGTGGCCACGGAAGAGAGTCTATGTTTATGAGAACTTTGGGGGCCTTTAGGCAGGGGAATCGCACAGCTGGCTGATGTCTTCCAAGGTCCATGAAGGATTGGGGGGGTGGGATGGGGGCAAAGGTGGAGGCTGGGAGGCCAGTGGGGAGGTGAGGCCAATAACCTAGGCCAGAGACAAGGGTGGCCCAGCCATCCCAGCAGTGGAGGTAAGGAGAGAGGGTATACTCGGGGGTGATTTTGCAGGCAGAGCTGACAGGCCTGGACCTGCTAAAGGATCGTATGTGGGCATGGGGAAGACAGTATTGAGAGTAACTGCCAGGTATTTTGGCTGAAGTGACTGTGGGTTATGCAGCCATTTGCTAAGACAGGGAAGGCTGAGGGCAGACTGGGCTTCTTTCTGTTCTGCTTTCATGGAAGGGCAGTTAGGAGGTTAGCTTAGGCCCTGTAAGGTTTGTCATGCCTGTTGGACATCCACATGCAGGCACCAGGTCTGCCATTGATGACTAAGTTGGGAGGGTGGTGGAGCAGACAGCCCTAGAAGTTTGGGGTGGCGTTGGCAAGTGTGTAGCTGGTGAAGCCATGGAACAGGGTGAAATCTTCCAGGAACAGAACGTAGATGGGGAAAAGGCAGAGCCCAAGGGGGGCCCAGGTCTCACTTGCCTGGCCCCAACACTTGCACAGAGCTCCTGGTATTTCTTGCTGCCCAAGGCTGATGTATAGGAGGAGGTGTCCACAGCATGGAGAAGGTACTTGTCAATCATATCTGGCTCTAATATCTGGAATATATAAAGAACTCTTAACAACTCAAGACAACACAATTTAAAAATGGATTTGAATAGACATTTCTCCAAAGAATATATACAAATGGCCAATAAGCACATGAAAAGATTCTGAACATCATTAGTAGTTAGGGAAATGCAAATTGAAACCATAATGATACCACTTCATACCCACTAGGATGGCTATTTAAAAAAAAAACAGAAAATTATAAGTGTTGACAAGGATATGGAGAAATTGGAAACCTTGTACTTTGCTGGTAGGAATGTAAAGTGGTGTAGCCCTGTGGAAAATAGTTGAGCATTTCCTCAAAACATTAAAGTTACCATATGATCTAACAATGCCACCCTAAGGTATATACCCAAGAGAATTAAAAACATATGTCCACATAAAAGCTTATACATGAATGTTCATAGCAGCATTATTCATAATAGACAAAAAAGTAGAAACAACCCGAACGTCTTATCAACTGGTGAGTGGATAAACAAAATATGGTCTATCCACACTATGGAATATTATTCAGCCATAAAAAGGAGTGAAGTACTAATCTATGCTTACACAGATGAAGCTTGAAAACATTATGCTAAGTGAAAGAAGCTACTCACAAAATGACGAATATTATATGATTCCATTTACATGTCATGTCCAGAATAGGCAAATCCACAGAGACAGAAAGTAGACTTGTGGTTGCCAGGGGCTGGGGGGAAGGAGGAGTTGGTACTCACTGAAAATGGGCGTGGGGCTTCTTTTTGGAGTGATGGCAATATTCTGGAATTAGATAGTGGTGATGGTTGCACAACATAGTGAATATGCTAAAACCCACTGAGGTGTACACTTACAGATGGTGAATCTTATGCTATGTGAATTATATTTCAACAAAAAAAAAGTGGAGAAATAGAGGAGGTGGCACGTGCAAAGCAGCAGAAGGCTTGTCCCACACCCTCTGAGCAGACCACTTGCACGGCCTTGTGTCCAGTTCTGGGTCAGGTTTAAGCACCTCAATTAGCTGGGGTCCCCCAGAGAGGGGCGGCCAGGTGGTGAGGGGCTGGAGGCTAGGTCAGGGGGGGAGCAGTGTGAGGAGCTGCCGCCGCTTCGCTCAGAGGCCAGAAGGCTACAGCAGGCTGAGCTTTCCCTTCTGATGTGGCTTGTCGTTGCTGTTCCAATTTGGAAGGGACTTTAGAGCCCCCAGATTACGTTCCCAGTGGTGATTCCCTGAGGCACTTACAGCAGCTTTGCGAGCAGTCGGCTGCCATGTCCCGGTGGTTTGTGTGTTGTGTGTGCCAGGCGCCGTGCTGAGTGTTCCCTTTTAATTCCCCACACACTACAGGTGCTATTATCTGTTTTATGGGGAAGGAAACCAAGTCCCAAAGTGGTTAAATGACCTACTCAAGGTCACAGAGCAAGTTACTCACTGAATCTTGCACCCCATCTGGTGTGACTTGTGGGGCAAGAGCCAGGTCCCATGGGTAGCGGCCACAGGGCAGCATCATACAGACCATCCTAAGAAGGAGTGGTCAGCAGTCTGTACTTGGTGGCAGACTCCCTGTCCTCAGGGATGTGCCACCGTGGGGGACGGCAGGGCTCCGGTGGGGGCGCATGAGGAGCAGGCCCTCACAGCCAGCAGGCTCCAACAGAGCTCAGCCTCTCCCGGGCTGGCCCACCGGACCTGGGTGTGAGCAGGAGCCTGCTGGTCTGCCAAGCGGACCCCGCCGTCCGCGTACCTTGGACTTAGGCCCAGCCCAGGGAGCCACAGCCGTTGACCCTGTGTCTTCTCCACACAGCCGGCCTACTGGGGAGTCAGGGGCCCTGGGCGAGGCCTCAGCTGATGCCCAGGCCGGGAAGCAGACAGGCCCTGGGAGACCCCAGTCTGCCTCCTGCCTGCCTGTGCCAGCAGCTCTTGACAGCTCAGAGAGTGTTCTGGATCTAGCAGAACCCAGGCCTCAAAGCTCTAAGACCCATGTGTATTTTACCCGAAATCTAATCCATCTGGTTCTCATTTATTTACATTTAACTCATCAAATGCAGTTTTGCAAGAGCCGCTCGATAGCCAAGAGGCCTTTCTGCCTAAGCCACCCTTCTGAAAAGAGCCAGGGGAGGGCTGGGGCCTCAGCCCTCGGGGACCGGGTGGGAGCTCTCAGTGTTCGAGGTCAAGTTTGGTTCCTAAGATGGGCAGGGCACCTCTGCCTCTGTTCCCAGACCCTCAGTGGGACCTGGGGTGCCGGAGCCAGTGCAGGGCCTGACACACAGTAGGCTCTTGACATCCATGAAAACATGGGTGGGTCCAGGCAGTCTCTGTTTCAAATTGTGAAACATTCAAGGGAAACACAAAGCAACCAAAGCTGGATCCAGAAGTAATTTTTAGTTATTATAAATAACTGAAAACCTGGATTCTTGGTCCAAAGTAGGATAAACAACTAGCTATTAATAAAAACAAACAGCACCTTGGACCAAAAAACCAGACCTCACAGGCAAACCATAGTCCTGCCTGCATAGACCTTTCAGAAGCCAGTTGACCTACAGTCTGTTGGTGTCGGTTCTGGAAACTCTTCTTGCTGGAAAACAGCAGTGTCAGTCACCATGTATGGGTCCCATCCCAGACATGACCCTTCAGCAGCTGGCAGGAGCACGGGAGACATGGCCCTTGCCTGCGAGGAGGGAGCACCCCGAGTGGAGGTGGGCGGGAGTCACAACTGAGGGCTGCTGTCCCCACCCCAGTAGTCAGGGTTGTGCTCATGCAGGGCACTGCAGAGTGAAGGGAACCTGGCCCCAGAGACCCTGTTGAACTTTGGTGCCAAGATCCCATGTCGTGTTCCAGCTAGAGTCATCACGGTGGCTGCTGCCCATAGAGAAGGGATTGGGAGGGAGGGGTAGAGGCTGGCGACCCAGGAGAAGTGTGCAGTCTTCCCCGAGAGGAAGCTGAGGGCCAGGCCAGGGCTATGCCATGGAGACATGGAGACAGAGTGAGGACTTTGGACTCCCTGGGCTTCAAATCCCCCTTCTGCCTCTTTTACAGCTTTAGGCAAGTCTCTTCCTCTCTCAGCCTCAGTTTTCTCATCTGAGACCCAAGGATGATAAGAATAACGCCCCAGGCCGGGCGCAGTGGCTCACACCTGTAATCCTAGCACTCTGGGAGGCCGAGGTGGGAGGATCGCTCGAGGTCAGGAGATCAAGATCAGCCTGAGCAAGAGCGAGACCCCGTCTCTACTAAAAATAGAAAGAAATTAGCTGGACAACTAAAAATATATATATAGAAAAAAAAAAAATTAGCCGGGCATGGTGGCGCATGCCTATAGTCCCAGCTACTCGGGAAGCTGAGGCAGTAGGATAGCTTGAGCCCAGGAGTTTGAGGTTGCTGTGAGCTAGGCTGACACTATGGCACTCTAGCCTGGGCAACAAAGTGAGACTCTGTCTCAAAAAAAAAAAGAATAACACCCTGGTGTGGAGCTGCTGGGTGAATGGATTAAGATAGTGCGTGAGTGCCTGAGCGGGGCCTTGCTGGCCCCAGCACTGTTATTAATATTTATGGTAATAAGGCTGCCAGCCCCGCCCAGCAAGCCCAGATGCTCACCTCTGTGTGCAGGCCTGGGGCCAGCTGCATGCGAAACCTCAGTGCATGGAGCAGTCAGTTCCATGGGGCAGAGAAGGAAGAGGTCTGTGCGTGCCATGGGCACTCCAGGAGGGTTCCTGGAGGACACAGTCTGCAGTCCCTGAAGCTCTGGGAGCACTTCCTGTGGACAAGGCCTGGGCACCACCCCTAGGCTACAGGGCAGGGTGGGGCAGAACTCAGGGAGTCTGACTCCCAGGTGTGGGTTCCCTTCTTGCACCTCTTATAACAGAGTATGCCAAGTACTAGGGGCCATGGGGCAGGGTGTGCTGGGCTTGCCCCACTTCTTGGACAGGGCCAGGGGTCTGTTTCCCATAGTGACTTGCAGGGCCTCCAAGTGAACCCAGTCTGTCCTGGGCCCATGAGCAGCCATCTCACAGACCCAACTGCCCCAGCTAGACACTCTTCCTTCGTACCTTACTGTGGGTCCTGTTTGGAGGGCTGGAGACACAGGGGTGCAAAGGGGTAAAAGTGGGGCCTCAGGCCCTTAATCCAGCCCCTAGAGATGTTGGTAACAGCCTCAGGCTGCCCAAAGGGTTAATTTGGCAGCATAATTTCCTGTCCGCTCTGTTTGGGGACGGGGGTGACGGGAGAAGGGGAGGTCTGAGTTGGGACCACAGTAGAAAAACGATGCAGAGGGGCAGCCCCCTCTTCCCGCCTACTTAATCCTGGGGCTTTGTCGTTTGGGAGTGGGGGAAAGAAATGTTTACATGGCTTTGCATTTGTTTCTAATTATTCATCAGTGTTGGCAAGTCATTGTTCCCTGCTAGTGTAAACAGCCCTGTCCCAAGGCCCAGCCACCCTGCCAGGTCATCAAGGGTTTGTAGATGTGTTACGTCAACTGCCCTTTGGTTCCTAGCTTTCAGCGAGGTGAGGAGCTGGGCCAGGCCAGATGGCTGCACATGGGTGACACCAGGAGCTTATTCATGGCAGGGACAAGGTAGTATTTCTGTACCATGAATTCAGCATTTGAGGGACTATATCTGTTTTGTTTGGTTTACAGCTGAACCTTTACTAAGGTGGGGAAGCCAAGGTACAGAGCAAAGAGTCTGAGAACACAGGAAGAAAGGCAGTGACTGTGGCTTGAGAAGGGTCTAGACTGAGTCCAGGGACAGCTGCCTGTGCTCAGATCTCACCATTAAGTGTGTGCCAGGATGTAGGCATAGGTGCCCCTGCAGGACCTTCTAGGGCCAGAGATGGGACTAACTCCAGGAATGCTGGGTCATTCTTGATGCTAGCTATGGCAGTTTGCATCTGGGGTTCACTTGCACATGCTCAAGTTGACACCCGGACTCCAGCTCGTGTTAGGAGTAGCCGGTTCTTCATAGCATTAGTCTGAACGCACGGGAGCCAAAGGCACACGCTCTGGAGCTAGATAGCGGGTGAGAGTCCTGCCCTCGCTCTCACCCACTGTGTGACTTTGCCCCAGTTCCTTCAGCGCTCGGCCTCCACGTCCTCACCAACACAGTGGAGCCGGCAACACGCCCTACCACACCGGCTCTGTGAGGATCGTGAGTCTGCGCTTGACACTCAGTAAACACTCGAGGGCTGTCCGCTTTGTGTTTGAATAGGATGAATAGACACGGTGCTGGTCGTGGTCCAGTGCAGGCTGGAGACGAACGCTCTGAGGGGTGGAGGGGAGGCAACCACTTGCCACACCTCAGGGGTCCCCCCAGCAAAGGTGACATTGGCACTGGGCCTTTAGGGAGCCATGAGGAAGACTTTGCTGGGTGGAGAAAGGTATTCAGAATAATCCCTGTCTATACTTCCCAGGCTTCCCCCAGTCAGACTCTCAGGCCGTGGTATGATCACGTGGCTCGTCTCAGCAAGAGCCACCTTTACCATTTTAGCTGTAACTCCTGGTGGCTTTTAGAGTTCAGAGCTCTGCCTCCCCCCTCCGGCTGCTGCACAGCTGACATTTGAGGTTGCAAGAGAATAATGACCTCGCCGTCGGCCTCAAAGGCAGCCGCACAGTCTCCTGGGTGGTGAAGTGGTCTGTTGTCTGTGAGCCTAAATAGGACCCAGCTGAAATCATTCCAGAGCCGAGTCCTCTCCCAGCCCAGTGCAGGTCAGTCTGCCTGACTCTTTACCTTCTCACGTCTTTTTGGTCCCAATAGTAAAAGATGTCTGTGTTAAAAAGAACTGCATCAAAAAGCTCAGTGCCAAAGTGTGCGTGCATGTGTGTGTTGGGGGCCGAGGATTGGCCAGAAGCAGCCAGTAGCTCACGTTGCCTTTGTGGTTTTATATATTTGCCTATTAAAATGACAATACAGACATGGAACATTAAGGTTTAAGAAGCCCTTCTTTCATTAAACAAACCAACAGAGTAGGGGGTTATGACTCTGGTAATTGAAACATGCTGTTCTGTTCAAGACCAGAACTCCATAAAGACTCTTCTCAGCCAATAGCACCTTTTGTGCCAGTGGCCCCTGGTCAAAAATGAGTGTCAGCCCTGAGGTCTGTCTCTCCTGGAGAATGGGAAAGACCACTTGGCAGCCTTCCGTGGCAGTCTTGGCAGCCAGAGGTCAGGACCTTTTAAAAACCTCCCCGTTCTCTGGTCTTGTGGAATCAATTTGCAGGGCACAAAGCCTCAGGTTGCTGCCTTGTTCTCCGGCCTCTAGTGCCGAGGTCTTGTGCTGCTGGCTGTAGACCTGAGGTGGCTGTGGAGGAAGTGGGGGGGGGGCCTGGTTGGTGAGGCTGCATGTGCTGGGGAGCCGGTGCAGGCTGCTCTGTCTTCCTCGAGAGGGGCAGTCTGGCGACATCAGGGAGATCCTAGGTTTGAGAGTCAGACCACCAGGTTTAAATCCTGCCTCTGCCACGTACTGTGTGTGGGGCCTTGGACAGGTGACTTTGCCTCCCTGTACCTCAGTTTCCTCATCTATAAAATGGGCTAATACCTGGATCTGACTTACAGGGTTGCTGAGGAATCAAAGGAGTGATCTCTTTTCCAATGCAGGTGATATGCGTAGACCAGTGCCAGGCACTCGGGAAACTGTCAGGGTCAGATAGCAAGACAGCTGTGCTAACTGGCTGCTTCTGAGGAGTCCCTCTGGCGAGTACCTCTGTGCTGCCATGGTGCAGCACCCTGGAGTACCTCTGGAGAGTACCTCTGTGTGCAGCACTGTGCAGTACTAGTGTGGAGTACGCCTGTAGAGTGCCACCATGCAGTGCCTCCTTGGAGTACCACTGTAGAGTACCGTTGGAGTGCAGTGCCACAGGGTCCCTCGGGAGCCCCTTCGGTGCATTCTGGGGACATTCATTGCCTCTGTGTCCAACGAGCCCATCACTCCTCACTCCAGCTCCAGGTATGATTTCTTCTCCCCCTATCTTTCTCTCCTCGCAGATGTGGATGAGTGTCAGGACAACAATGGTGGCTGCCAGCAAATCTGTGTCAATGCCATGGGCAGCTACGAGTGTCAGTGCCACAGTGGCTTCTTCCTCAGTGACAACCAGCACACCTGCATCCACCGCTCCAACGGTGAGTATGGCCCGAGCTGACCAGGCACGCTGCCCATCCCCAAAGAAACGGGCGGCCCCGTGGAAATCCCCTGTCCACGTCTCGATTCCAGGGGCCCTCAGGCTCAAGACAGGGCATCTTGGTGGTGGCCTGCATGTCTGTTTTGTGCTTCTGGTGTTGGTTCTGCATGGAAGTCTTTCCAGCTCCTTCTCTTCCCTGCTGTTCCGGAGCTGTCAGTGTTTCTCATGTTTATGTATGGAGACAGGTGGGCCACAAGTGGCAGATGTGACTAAAGAAGCTGTTTTCCTTTCTGGGTTGGGGGCTGGCTGTGGCCAGGAAGAGTGGGGCTCAATTCCCACTGGTCCCCTTTTCCAAGGGTGTCTCGAGGCCTACCCGGGTTGCATGCCAATTTCCCCATCTCTGTGACTCTGGCAGCACCAACGACTCTCTGCTGTGTTAACTGGGTCCCCAGCCAGCAGAGGGTCCTTGTGGTCAGGAGCCTGCTGTGCCCTGGAGGCCAGGTGGAATGGCAGGCCAGCCTGGGGAGGTACAGAGGGCCCCAGGAAGACACCCTGCCAGCTGGAGTGCCAGGGTAGCCTGGGGACAGATCCACTGCCAAGCCCAGCAGTGAAGGTACTTAGTGTCAGGACACTGGTGGTCAGATCCCGGAGTTTGGGCCCAGGACATCAGGGCTGTGAGGTGGGGGCAGAGCTGACCAGAAGCCAGGACACATGTGCTTGGAAGAGAGGGGCTTCCTGGCAAAGCGAACAGCGTTTGCAAAGGCACAGAGACATCTCTTGCTTGAGATAATGGCAGGGTCTGGACCCCCAAGGCAGTGTTGTGTGCTACAACAGAGCAGGCCCTGTGGGCAGAGGCCACAGCCGAGGCTCCTGGGGCCAGGTGTTCTGAGTGACCAAGGGGTGAATGAAAGGAAGGAGCCAGGACAGCCCCCTGCCCTGCCTGAGCCCTCTCCCACCACTGACCCTTGACAGGAGGAGGTGCTGGAGGCCTGAGGCCACGGAGAGGCCTCCAGTAAACACAGGGCACCAGCAGAGGCCTGTGGAGTAGCTCACACTGAAAAGTGGGGAACAAAAAGAGCCCAGGCTGGGCTCCTGCTCAGCTGGACCGGGAGTGAATCCAGCTCCTCCTCTCCCTGCCATTCCTCGGGCAGCTCCGCCAGCTGCTCTGAACCCCGGCTTCCTCATCCACAAAATGGGGACTTTGGTGTTGACCTGGCAAGGTGTTCAGGGAATGAGTGAGGCCGTGGGTATGAAGAGCCTGGGGTCCAGGGAGGCTGGCAGGGGGCTGTAAGGTGATACTCCGGGGACCCCCGACATGATTTTTATTAGAAAACAGTTCCTGAGAAAGTAAAGGCAAAAACATTTAAAAAGTACAAAACTCAGGCCGGGCCCGGTGGCTCACGCCTGTAATCCTAGCACTCTGGGAGGCCAAGGCGGGTGAGCTCAGGAGTTCGAGACCAGCCTGAGCAAGAGCGAGACCCCATCTCTACTAAAAATAGAAAGAAATTATCTGGCCAACTAAAATATATATATAGAAAAAAAAAAATTAGCCGGGCATGGTGGCGCATGCCTGTAGTCCCAGCTACTCGGGAGGCTGAGGCAGTAGAATTGTTTAAGCCCAGGAGTTTGAGGTTGCTGTGAGCTAGGCTGACGCCACGGCACTCACTCTAGCCGGGCAACAAAGCGAGACTCTGTCTCAAAAAAAAAAAAAAAAAAAAGTACAAAACTCAGAGTAATAAGCAGAAATACTTTAATGAGCTCCTTAGAATTCTTAGTGTTTGCTTTGGGAGTTTCCTCAAAGGCAAGAGGGGCCTGCTAATCCCCAGCACTGCAGGGCTCCCGGAGGACGTAAAGACCCAGCTCTGTGGCTCCTGGCACTCACCCCACTGTCCAGACTCCCCCAGGTGGCTCCTCTGCCGTCTGGAGCTCCTTTTGCTCCTCACGAGACCTCCCAGCCGTAGTACCGTGGGTCAAGCTGCCCAGGGTGGAGGCACAACTCATAAATGAGATTCCAAGCCCAGCAGGGTTGTGTAAGAAACAGATCTATGTGGGGGAGAGAGAGTGAGGGTGGGAGAAGGAGTCCTGCCTTCCTCGGGAGATGGGACTTCACAGGGTGACTGCTCTGAGCAGGCTGGAAAGTCCTCAAGGCCAGGGTGGCCTGAGCCTCTTTTTCAGCCAGGTTGTGTGTGCTGTGTTCCTCTGAAGAGTGGCTTCCCCCAAAGCAGACTCCAGGTGAAGTTGCGAGGCTGCTGGTTGCAAGGGCACGTGGGAAGGGAGGCCAGCGCCATGTGGGACAGTGGCTGGGGCCTGTTTGTCACAGGGCTCTCGTTTGACCTGCAAGCATTTGCCGTACTATGGAGGCTGCAAACTTGGCATCCACCAAAGGAGTGGGGTGGGGGAAGTGGGGACGTGGGGTACAGTGACAGGAGCTGCCGTGGGGCCTGTGCTTACTGGAGCCTGTGTGGGCTGAGCCCTGCCTGCAGGCCAGCTCACTCCACCCCACCCGGCCATGGGGCTGGATTGATGGGGAGCCAAAGCCCAGGAAGTAGCAGAGCCCAGGCACACTAGCTCTGGAGCTCGCTTCTCAGAAGGTGATGACGCTCGTAAGGAAAGAAATAGGGTGGAGGAATAGAGAGGCTAGAGCTGGAGACCTCTCTGAGGAAACCACATTTGAGCTGAAACCGACTGATGAGAATGAGCTGTGCCGGCGGTACGGGGGGGAGTGTGCCAGGCAGGGTGTGTGCAAAGGCCCTGAGGTAGGAATGGCCCAGGCACCTGTGAAAAGCAGACAGAGAGCAGGACAGAGGAGCGCACTGAGCAACAGAGAGAGGAGCCCAGGATGTGGGGCTGGGGGCCAGACCCCATGGGGCCTGGTGGGCTGTGGCAGGAGGGCAGCCGTGGAAAGCTGGTTAAGCAGAGGTGGGAAGATGATGCTGGAGGGGAGATGATGGTGGAGGATTTCCAGGGACACTCGGATGCTTCGGGGGCTGGGTATCCAAGGAATTGTGCAGCACCCGTGGCTCACCCCACCCAAAGGCCCCCGGTGGCCAGATCCTGATTAGTAAGTAAGCCAGGAACCCAGATTTAACCAGAATACAGATTTGGAGGCCTTAGCCCCAATCTGTGTTAAAGAAGTCCCTTTTCTCCTTAGTATTTTTGTGTAGAATCTCCTGATTTTTATTAATAAATCTGGGCAACAAGACCAATCTAAAAAGCAACAGATGACTTCTTGGATACCTCCTGAAGGACAGGCAGCAGCATTCCCAGGGCTCCCAAGGCTGTGTGGCAGGTCTGAAGGGGACAGAGCAGGCACACAGTCTGTGGGCCAGCAGCTCACTAGTGCTCGTGGGGGAGACAGACCTGGGTGACAGCAGGTTGTCTGCCTCTCTGAGTCTCAGTCTGTTGTTGTGACAGTTGCCCACCATTAGTTTCAACTGTAATAATGATTGTCGTAGCTCAAAATCAGAGCATGTTGGGGTGCTGAACCTGAGCTTGTTTTGCACATAAGTGACTTCCGATTCCCAAGGCTCCTGGGAGGGCTGACGGATCCAGAGCCTCGTGTAACCTGACTCTTCCTAATGCCTGTCCAGCTCTTTGGAGCCTACCCCTGAACAGGGGCAAAGGCACACAGACTGGTTTTGGTTAGACGGAGCCAGGTGCACAAGAGAGGTCTGCCAGAGTCAGTCCGGGTTCCTGGCCAAGAAACAAGGCCACAGGGCTCAGCCCTTCTGAGTGGCCCCACTTCCCAGGCGCCGGCTGTGGGTTTGGGAGTGTTGAGTTCTCAGCTCCAGCTCTCCATGTGGCCTTGTGGCCTCCACACAATCACTCCTGCCTCTTTGGATCCCTTCAGTGTGAAATGGGCTGGTAGTCCCTCCCTGGCGAGCCAGAGATCTGTTAGGGGAAAATGCTCTGAAGCAGTCAAGTGCGGTACCTGTCCTACAGGTGGTAACTGATGTAGGCCGCTTCTTCAGGTCTTTAGAACTCAGGACTGATTTGGGGACACACACAGGCTGCTCCTTTGTCCATGCACTGGACAGAAGGGTATCTAGAGCATTTGAGATCGGCCAGTCTCCCTCTGCTCTGCGTTCCCCAGCGCTGGTTCTGGCCCCATGACAGCTCATGCTCACCTCCCACTGAGCCCCGGCCCAACAAGTGCATCAGCCCCATATTTGGCCAAGGCCCAGCCTCCACCGTCCCGGTAATAGCCATGTGCCTGGTCTGCCCAGGAGCTGGCACCTTCAAGCTCTCTCCCTCTGCCACATTTGCTCCTCTTGTCTTTAACTTATGTCATATTTGTGCTCCAGGAAGGTATTTCCTCCTGGAGGAACTTTCTCCTTTTCTCTCAATGAAGAATTCTTTCTTTCAGTCTGAACAGAACTGATTTGGGAGTAGAAAGGGCTCTGAAAGGCCTGGGTTTACTAGCTGTGTGATTCCAGGTCACTGTTCATTTATTCTCTCATTTATTCATTCATTTGTGTGCTAGGTGTTCAGCTAGTCCCTAGGATCCCAGGCATGGTCCCCTGTGAAGCTTTCAGTCTAGAAAGAGGATAGAATGCTAAACAAGGGTCCTAAGAGTTACTGTATAATAATGAGCTGAGAAAAATGCTCTGGGAAAGACAGGTGTGGTGGCTCACCCTTGTAATCCCAGTGACTTGGGAGGGTGAGGCAGGAGGATCACTTGAGCTCTGGAGTTCCAGCCCAGCCTGGGCAACATAGTAAGACCCCATCTCTAAAAAAATGAAAATAATGAGTTAGTCATGGTGATATACACCTGTCGTCCCAGTTACTCGGGAGGCTGCGGCAGGAGGATCGCTCCACCCCAGGAGTTCTAGGCTGCAGTGAGCTATGATGATGCCACTGTGCTCCAGTCTGGGCGACAGAGTGAGACCCTAACTCTCTGGGGCTTCTATAGCTTTGACTTTCTCATCTGAACAGCAGAGATGTTCATGATCACATCTCCTCTTGCCAGCACTGACCCTGGGCCACACCAGCTGTTGACAGCCTGTGGGTTGAGAGGCCTGTGCCCCTGTACACAGGGACTGTCCTGCAGGGCTCTGCTCTGAAGCCTCACTGGACACCCACTGTGGTCCTGCCTCAGCTGTGGTGGCAGACACCAAGTGAGAGGAAACATCGCGTTGTTCCAACAGTGTATGATCCCACTGTAAGGAGATCACATTCGCCTCTGTTGCACGGGGAGATCATGCAAGGAACAGGGCAGGGCGGCTGGCAGCCTTCAGGGTCTGGAACTCACACGGGGGCAGCATGGGTGGAGAGCAGGATGGCTGAGAGGGGAGATGATAGGAGGGTGACTGAGGGGACATGACAGGAGATGGCTGAGGGGAGAGGACAGGAGAATGGCTGCGGGGAGGTGGCAGGAGGATAGTTGAGAGGGGAGTTGACAGGGTGGCTGAGCGGGGGGTGGAAGGAGGGTCACTGAGGGGAAGGTGATAGGCAGGGCAGGCACACCCTCAACTGAGCCCTCTGTCTGCCTCAGATTTACACTTCAGAGAGGTCTGTTACTCGTGTCACATAGGTGTGGAATATTTTAGTGGCAGGTGTCTCTGGACAAGGTGAGGCCTTGTTCTCTTTATGGCAAAGAGCCCTGAGGTCTGGGGGACTAGCTAGTCTGCCTTTTAAGAGGCTGAAAATGCTGAGTCCTCAGCATCTCATTCAGTGTCTATTTCAAGTGTCCAGGAAAGGCTTATGCAAAGGGCAGACGTCCACCCTCCCTCTCCTAATAGGCTGGCGCAGAATGGCTGAGAGGGAGGTAGCAGGCTCCGGGAGCCTGAGTCTGTCACTGGGACTTGACTGGTATAAGTGAGGAAAAGCTCAGGAATTGGGGCTTCACTGAGAGTCAGGAGCTTGGGAGACTCATGGGGTTTCAGCTGTCCCTGTAGGTGTTCTAGGGCTGTGGGGACAGCAGGACTCTTCCTGCCCTCTCTGTACTGCATTTCAGTGACCATGTGCCCAGACCCCTCCATCCCACCTGCACAAGTAGAGCTTTGTGCCAGGGCAGGTCCTTTCAGAACCCACAGGCTGTGGGAGAGGCAGACCTGCCCTAGGTCCCGACCAATGGGTGAAGGGCTCGGCAGATGCCTCACGGGGGGTGCGGGAGACTGGGAGGGAGCTCACTCCCTCAGTCAGCAAGATTGCATGCCATCTTAGCCCGTTCCTGCTGCTATAACAAAATAGCTGAGAGGGGTTAGTTTATAAAGAACAGAA
This sequence comes from Lemur catta, assembly GCF_020740605.2. NCBI lineage: Eukaryota > Metazoa > Chordata > Mammalia > Primates > Lemuridae > Lemur > Lemur catta. The sequence continues at coordinate 5,497,740 of NC_059133.1, forward strand.
ATTTACCTCTCACACTTCTGGAGGTGGAGGTGCAAGACCAGGGCACCAGCATATTCAGTGTCTAGTGAGGGCTGTTCTCTGCTTCTTGGATGGTGCCTCTTTGCAGGCAGAGGGTAGAAGGGCAAAAGGGCCTAGCTTGTCTCTCCAGCCCTTTTAAAAGCCACTAATCCATCCATGAAGGCAGAGCCTCCTAATACTGCTGCATTGGGGATTAACTTTCAAAACATGAATTTGTGGAGGGGACAGACACTTTCAAGCCATAGCACATGCTTACTGCGTGGTGGACTTAAAAATCAAGTGTTTCTTTCCAGGCAGCACTCAGACTCCTAAGCTGAGTGGAGGTGAAGCCCTGTACCTTAAACCCCGTCAAGTGGGCCATGGTCAGAAGCATTATAGGAGACCAGGCACACCCTGCCCCTGCATCCTGAGCTCCTGCTCCAAGCCCACAGCAGTCTCGGGACTGGCTGGGGGCTCCTTGACAAAGATTACCCAAGAGTTTTCAGGTGCAGATTCCCTGGGGCTGGGTCAGGGCAGAGATCTGGGAGGTCTCACTGTAGGGGCAGCCTCTGGGGCAGCCTGTGTCTAAAATTCTTATTCTTGGCCCTCCTGCCACCCTCCTCCAGCCTAGTCCCTGGTCCTCCTCCCGACTGGGTCTCCTGCTCTGCCTATCCTGCTCCCACTTGCGCGTGGCCTGCAGGCCGACTGGACACCGCCCTTCCCCCAATCCTGTCTCAGCCCACAGGTGTCCTCGGCAGGTCCCCTCCGCCCTCCGGCAGCTTTGCTGTGGTTTTCCGGGCAGCACCACCTTGATGCTCACAGCCAGCCCGTGAGGCACTCCGGATGAGTGCCACCATCCCCGTCACAGAAGGGGAAACAGCTTCCCTGTGCCGCTCTGTAGGCAGCACTTCAGTAGCAGGGCCCGGATGTCTGATGCCAAAGCCAGTTCTTTTTCCCCAGCTCCATCCCGCTCCCAGACTCAGATAAACAAGCCAATGGGCAGAGACCCACAGCCCCTCCTGAGCCACCCCAGCCACATGTGGGCGTAGGATCCTATCCCTGTGCCTGGCTGTTGGGCTCCTATTGGCTTCTGGGATGTGATTCCCACATTGTGGGATGTGGGCCAGGCCTTGACCTGAGGGGCCCTAGCATGGCCCTGCACAGCCAGGGACATCTGCTGCCCTGTTCTAGTGCTTTCCCTCATCGGCTGTGGATGTTGGGGTAGCATGGCTAGGAACTGTTTAAAATGAGGGGAGATGGCTCCAGCCTCAGCAACTGCCCCTCCACCACTCCTTGGGGTGGACCAGCCAGGCCAGAGCGCTGGGTGGGACGTGTGGCATTGTAGGTTCTCCTGCTCCCCTGCCTGCTACAGACCAGGAGAATAAACAGCTCTCTTGCTTAGTGGGGAGATTTACGGTGCTACTGGGGAAGACCTGTCCTGGGCCTGTGCGGTCCGGAATGGCCCTCAAGGCGGGGACAATAAATCCAGCCCATTATTTTTTATGAGCCTCCCACCCCATAAACAACTCCTTTGGCTGGTGAGCCCAGTTTCACGCCCCTCTCCTGGCCTGGCCTTGAGCCAGCGCTGGGGGCACCCCCAGTACCTACTTCACGACATTAGCAGTGGAAATATTCTCCGAGCTGCAGAAACTTCAAGTCTCCTGGAGTGGACGGTACAGGGCAGGGGCTGATCTGCAGCTCAGAGGGCACCAGGCCAGGAGGTAGCTGCCCCGGCTCTGGCTCCCTTCTCAGCCACAAGTCCTGGTTTCTTATCTATAAAGAGGGGCAAATGTTAGAGTCTTTCATTACAGAATTGTTTATGAGGATTAAAATTAGATCATATATACAAGGTATAGCCCTAGTGTAGCACCTGGCCCTGGGGTCAGCAGAACAGCTATCACATGCATCGTAGCTGAGCATCACTACGGGCCAAACATTGTGCCCAGATTGACACGAGTCATGTAATCCTGAGAACAATCTGTGTCATGTAGCTACTGTTATCCCCATTTTGCAGGTAAGAAAATGGAGGCTGAAAGCAAAGTGATTTGTCCGTAATGAGTAAGTAGCAGAGGCAGGATTTGAACCCAGGTCTGACTGCCTCCTAAGATCAAAGAAACCAAATGAACAAACAGATGGAGGGGCAAGAGCAGGGGGTGCCACACAGCCCAGACCCCCATGATGCAGAGAGCCCCCACCTCACCATCCCTTTTGCCTGGGCCAGGCTGCCATCCTTTTCCTAAGTTAGCGCAGCAGCTGCCCAGTGCGTCTTTCCGCCCCAGGCAGAGCCACTGCTCCTCCTGTCCCTTTGGCCACATCATTCTCCGCCCAGGACCTGCCTGTGGCTCCCCAGAGGGCTCTGGCTCTCAGCCTCTCCTTACCTTGCGTGTCATGAACCAGCCACAACAAAAGTCTTGTCCCAGCCTGCACTCACAGAGCTCTCTCTGTCTGAAGCACCCTCTTACCCTGACCGCCACTTACTCAAGAGCACTCTGCACAGAGCCCTCCTCCCTGTTCCCTGCTGACACCCAGGCAGAGCAGGTGGGCCCCTGCCTCTTTGGACCTGTCTCTGTCTTGTCCACGCCCTACCCTCTGCCTCCTTCCGCTGTCTCTCCTGTCTCTGCTCCCAGGTCTTTCTCCCTCAAATGAGGTTTTTTTGTTTGGACACAAGGACCCCTTGTACCCCTGGTGTCCAGAATGTGGCCTGGTAGGGAGCAGGCAGTCTGGGGAAGATGAGGACATGTCATTGAGCCAAGGCGCACCAGAACTGAAAGGACCATTTGGTGGGAACTGGCCTGCACGCCTGCTCTAGAGTAAGGTAGCAGAGGCCCTGGAAAGGCCATGTGGCCTGTCGGAGGTCACCTCACATGCTGGTGGCAGAGGCCTCTAGGCCAGAGCCCATCGCCTACACTGCAGCCCACGTCCCCGCCTCCAGCGCGGGGGTTGTGAGCAGATGCCCAGCATGTAAAAAGCTGCGCAGATCCAGAGTGTGGGTTCAGAAACCGCTGGGCAGATGCCTGGCTGGCACTGTGGAACCAGCCACAGTAATCCTGGGTCATTTGGGGTCTTATTCCTCCCCAGCCTCTGTGGGCCTCATTAGGGGAACTGGGTTGTGACTGTGGCCATGAGGCCTCAGCCGATCTCCTGGCAGGACGTCTGCCCAGCCACCCACTAGCCGCAGCATTCCCAGGGCCTCGTCACCTGACTGAGGCCAGCCAGGCAGGCTTTTGTCCCCCAGCCTGGTGGCCACTGGATTGTCTCACGGAACTCTTCCGGTATTTATGGCCCATGTGTCTTCCATTCCTCCTCAGCACCAACCCGGGCTCCTCCTTGCCCTCAGCCCTCTCCTAGTCCTCCCCAGGGCTGCTCTGGCCTCCTCCCTGACCAGCAGTGGCCACTTACCCAGCTCCAGCCGTGACCCCGAGCCAACTGTCCCCTGGACAGAGTCCCCAGCTGCAGCATTGCCAACTGCTTCGAATCAAATGTATTATCTTCCCATGCCCCCAGACCTTCTTCCCAGCGTGTTGTCACCCTGGACCCTTCCACGCCCTTGGCTTCCACATCCCAGCCTGATCATGTTCCGCACCTCTCAAATCACCCTCCTTTCTTCAGGCACTGTGGTTGCTAATTGGCATACTTGGCATCTGCCTCTTCCCCCTTCCCTGCTGCACACTGTGGCCAGGGTGCTCTCTCTCCAAAGCCCACATCATTCCTGTCCCCCCAGGCTAGGCCCTCACTGCCTTCCAAGGCCTCTCACGGTCCAGCTCCCTCTGGCTCCTGCACGCAGGCCCTTAACTACCTGTGCCCTCGTTCCTGCCATGCCCTCTGCCTGGACTGCCATTCCCTGTCCCCTCTCTCCCTGAAGAACTCAGTCACCCTTCAAATCCCAGCTCACATTCACTTCCTTTCTGACAGTCTCTGGCTCTTTGGCAGGCATGTCTTCCTCTTGACCCGCACTCGTGTTGTAAAGAGGTTCAGTCCTCTGCTAGAGGACCAGGCTGCGACTCCCAAGAAGAGACGGGATGCGTCTGAGTCATCTTTGTGTTTTTATGTCGCACACAGGGCTGAGTGCAGAGGACACATGTCAGATGGAAGTGAAAAGGAGATGAGATCCATAGCATGAGGGAGACAATGCCTCAGTTATGTGTGGCATTGAGTTGCAAAGTGCCCTGTGTGCCCAGCCGTGTGCACAGCCACCCCCAGGAGAGGGCTGCCCAGGGGTGTGCCACATCTTGCGATTTCTCACGGTTCTGCGGTTTGGCTGGGTGCCGCTGCGGCTGTCTCCTGGGCTCCCTCCCTCAGCTGCAGCCAGCTTGCAGGTCCGCTGGGCTTTTCTCGCCACAAGGTCTCTCGCAGGGTAGCCCAAGTTTGTCACAAGTTCAGAGACCCCAGCCTCCCACGGGTTGGTGCCTCCAGGTCTCTGCGTAAGCCGGTTCCTCATTGGGAGCACCTGTCCTCCCTGCTGCCGGCCTGCTCCTTTCCCCCAGGCCTCACTACAGCATGCACCCGCAGATCTGTTTACTGAATGCAGCCTGTTTAAGTGAGAATAAATGGTGGGAATTGGCCTAAGTTCCCAAGGGTGGTTGTACCATCTGTGGATCCAAGGTGTGGGATTTGTTGAGTGCCTACCGTGCCCTAAGCCCTTGGGCCCTTCAATCCTCGAAGGGCCTGGGGAAGTACCAGCTGCCGCCCTGTCGTGTACATGGTGGAGGGAGGTGCTTACCTCTGGTGTGCTGCTGCCAGGCTCGGGTCAGGCCTGTGGCTCTGCAGCCCCTGCCCCTCGCCGTGGACGTAGGTGGACAGTGGTGGAGGGTGGCTGGCTGTGGCACTGGGGAGCTGCTAACGGCCTTAGAGAAACTCCTGCTAGTGTGTCCCCCAGTGTTCCTGTTGGCTTCTCCTCCCGGGTCCCCAGGGGGCTGCTGTGAGAACACCTTAAGGATGCTACCACCGTGGCCCCCGTGCCTGGGCTGCCTCCATCTGCTCACCTATTGGGAAGGAGAAACAGACTTGTTCCCTGCTCACAGCAGGGCTGAGGGTGGCACCGGACATCAGCCCCCCCACCAGTGGCTTCCTTTAGGGTCCCTGCGAAAGGAGGGGTAGGGTTGGCAGATAAAAATGCAGGGTGCCCATTTAAATTGGGATTTCAGATAAACAAGAGCCTTTTTTAGTATAAGTATGACCCATACAACTTTTGGATATACTTATACTCAGAAAGCATTTGCTGTGTATCTGAAATGCAGATTTAACCGAGCATCCCATATTTATATTTGCTAAATCTGGCAACCCTAGTGAGGGGAAGAAGGACGCCTCTGGCCTCCAGGCCACGGGCAGTGGAAGCTCAGGAGGTGAGTAGGTCTCTCCGGCAGGTCCTCTCTGGGCCTCAGCAGGGCCTTGACTTGAGTGGGGTGACACCTAGCGATCAGCTTGGGGAACTTCAGGAGTTGAGGAAGAGGAAGGAGGGATCGCCCTGGGACGGGGTGGCGGCAGGAGACGCCAGGGTGCTGGGGAGGGGGAGGCCTCTCCTGAGCACCCCAGTCTTGGGGGGCTTCAGGGATCTGAGCTGGAGCTCATCACCCTTTTTACTGCCCTTTAGCACTCTTACAAGAGGGCTTTAGTCTCCCTGCCTTACAGATGAGGAAACTGAGCATGTTCTAAGACCACACACCTAAGAAAGGGTGGGAACGGGGACATGACACGGAGCTGCTGAAGTCAACCTACCCCACCTCCATGATGCCATGTGGCACTTTGTGGCTCTACAAATGATTCTTAGTCCTCCCAACTGTCAGAGACAGGATCACCTCCTATTTCATAGAGGCAGCTGTCCTGGGGTTCCCAGTGCCAGGACTGGCCGAGGCACCAGGGCAGGGAGGGGAGGCTGAAGGGAGGCTGCTGTCCATCCTGCTTTCGGAGATGGCAGGACCCAGCCCACCCCTCTACTCGCATCTGGTGTGCCAGGAGCCGACCACAGCCTCAGCTCTCCGTCTGCTATCTGTGTACCTGGTGCCTGCCTGCAGTGAGCAGCGTGGCGACGGACTTGGTATCCAACTGAGAATGCACCTGTGGGCATGGGCACACCGGCTGTTTCTGCCCAGAGTCTCAACACAGAACTGCACACAGGTGGCGCTTAGCAAAGGCTTATATTATAGAACAAGGGAGTAAATGAATGCATGAGCTGAAAGCCTGATTGACAGTCCCCAAACAAGGACAGTGGTGCCTTGTGAGCCACCTCCTGATGTGATGGAAAGAATGCTGAGCTTGAGAATCCAGGTGCTGAAGCAGGAGGTTACACATGGACTCTGCGTGATGGCTGCATGGCCCAGGGCAGGTGGCTCTGTGTGACTCAAGACAGTTGCTATCTTGTGGGCTTCATCCTCTTCCATGGGAAGGAGAGCCTCCATCCACGCACTCTCCAAGGGCCCTTCCAATTCTAGCTTTCTGGAAAACCCACCCACTCTGGCCATTTGCGTGAGTGTTAACACAAAGCAGGACAGTATCTCTCAGGGCTGTGCCCCATGTCCCTACTCAGTGAGCTCATCGAGCGACCGCCCTGCAGGTGTTTGATGGACACCTGCTATGGGCTTGACTGGTCTGACCACTGGGAGAGCAGGACAGGATGAAAGGCGCAGACTGATCATGTGGAAAGGCCGGCGCCTGAATGGGATCTCAGGCCTGAAACAAAGGAGGCTCTCCCTGCACGTCTGCGGAATGAGTGGGCACGTGAGCAGGCGAGCAGATGGACTTGGAAGGCCTTGGGAGCCAAACAATACCAGGTGGGCTTTTGTGGCTGGACAGGCTGGGTGGCAAGTGCATGCCCAGAGGGACTAGTCCTCCTGGGGCCCTGGCAGTGGCCTCCAAGCCCCAAAGGAGGGCCTGGATGGTGTGAGAGCAGAGGGGCCAGTACTCAGGCACGTGGGGTGGACAGGAAGAGGAGCAGGCAGAGAGGCTCCAGGGAACAGTCTCTTTCCTCTGCATCCGCTAGAGTGGCATGGGCCAAAGCAGTGGGGAGTGGGAGGGAGGGTGAGAGGAGCAGAGTCCCCTTCAGGGGCCATCACCTGCTGCGTGGGCACTAGGGCAGGAGTAAGGTGAGCATTTGGCTGAGGGCTGGGACACCTTTGGACCCACTGCTGGAATGGTCATCAGGAGGGTGGATCCTGGCTCTGTCATACAAGTTGGCAGATCTGGGCAAGTCTCTTTACTTCTTTGAGCTGCGGCATCCTCACCTGTCAGGTGGGGCTACTGGTGGTACCTGGCAGTCGGTTGTTGAGAGATTTAATTAGGGAAGTTTGCAGAGAGCCTGGCATGGGGCCTGGCACAGACCCTCTGGGTCGGTGGAAGCCCACAGCCTCTTCAGTTGCTCCCATTTTACAAATGGGGCTGCCTCTTGGGGTGCTACCTGGGAGTGGCTAGGCTCAGGGTCAGCTGGGGGTCTGGTCTGGGGCAGCTAGCTACTAGTACCTGGCCAGGACTGGATTTGCCCCCAGAGGGGAGTACAGGGTGGGAGGCAGAGTGTTGCATCTCTGCTAAAGCCCACCACATAATGAGAGGCTCTCAGCACACTGCTCCAGGGGCAAATGCTATTAGCGTGTAATTAGGGGATCTGGGGGAGCCAGACCGGCGGCCAGGCAGACAGACGCACCGCTGTTGTCTGAGTGTTGGCCCCTGTTCTGATGCAGAGTCCAGATCCTAGAGTGGCTGAGCCCAGGCCTCTCACCAGCATGGTTGGGTTCAGCGAATGTTTCTTGTGCATTCGTTGGGAGTTAGGCACTGCCTGGGGCGTGGGAGCAAAGAGGTCACTTAAGTGTGGGCCCTGCCCCCTTGAGAAGCCCCCCTCTGGTGGGGTGAGGGGGTGATATATAACCGGTTACAATTCGTGTGGTGTCCTGAGTAAATGGCAGCTCTGGCGTCCTCAGCCCACAGCAAGCTCCTGGTGGCCTGTGTTGCAGCCACAGCTGCCACCATTCTGTCTCGTTCCCACTCTGTCCCAGGTGCAGCCTCTCCCCCCAGTCACTGACCCCTGTGTGCTCAGTGTTCTCACCTGTTAAGTGGACGTAATGCAGGCCGAGGGTCCCTTATCCGAAATGCTTGGGACCAGAAGTGTTTCAGATTTTGGATTTTTTTAGATTTGGGAATATTTGCATGTACGTAATGTGACATCTTCGGGATAGGACCCAAGTCTAAACACAAAATTCATTTGTTTCATTCATTTGTTTTAGACACATAGCCTGGAGGTAATTTTATACAGTATTTTAATTTGTGCATAAAACAAAGTTTGTGTTAAGTACTTATGTGTGGAATTTTCCACTTGTGGCATCATGTCAGTGCTCAAAAAGTTTTGGATTTTGGAGCAGTTTAGATTTCAAGTTTTCGGTTGAAGGACTCTCAACCTGTACTGCGCCATACCCGCCTCCTGGGGCTGCCGGGGGAGTCACTGAGGTGACGCATCTGCGGTGTGTGGACAGCACTTGGTACACAGGTAGTTCTAGGTGAACACATGCAGCTACCACTGCTGTCATCGTCCTCAGTCCCCACAGCTGCTCCTGTACCTTTTCGCTGGCAGAACCTTTCTGGTACTTTCTTCAGGCCCCCTTCGAAGTTGGTGGGAGCCCCTGTTTGTTTTCTCTGCCTGACTTGGACAGCTCGCTGAGTCTGGGTCGTGGCAGCAGCCTCCGCCTGCCCCCGCCCCCAGGGCTCTGGCCTCTTTCCTGGCTCCATAATTTTCTGTTGATGAGGTGAAGGGAAGGAGGGTCCCTTCCTCCCAAGTTGTGGGGGGAAGGGCGGGACAAGGTAATTGTTCTTTTCTTCCTGCTCTGCCGTTCCCAGCTTGCCGTCCCTTCCCATGTGTTTAAGGGACATGGATGCAGAAAATGATGTTATTGATGAAGTTGCCATAGCAATGACCCTCAGGACACATTCCGGCTTTGTTGTCCCGGGCTGGGGGCTCCCAGTGTGTTTGTACTTAGGCCCTGCTCCTAAGTACAAACACTGGGCCTGCCACCACTCCCTGCCTTGGATGCATCCATGAACTTGCCAGAGGGTGGGAGGCGCACACTGGCTGGGGCCAGGCAGGTCCTGCCATTGTTTCTCTCTGTGAACACTCTGGTGGAGTATCCAACAATGGTAGCCTTTAGGAAAAACAGGTTCTAGTGGGGAAGGGGCCTGTCAGAGGGTCCAGAGAGGGCAAGGAGTTGGAGATGGGGCCCATCAGGAGGAAGCTCGGGGCACTTGGGAAGAGAGGGCACATCTTAGGGCACGTCTTTCATCTGCTCTGCCCCAGCCTCCAGGTGCCTGTCTGTGAGGTGGGCCTGGCAACTCCTGCTTCTTAGGCCTGTTGTAAGGGCCCAAGTCCATATGTCATGCCTTCCAGAAAACTCAGGGAAGAGGCTCTTAAATATGTCCAATCAGCTTTCCTCCCTGTCCCCACAGCCACTGTCCCCCCACCAGGCTCCTTTATCCTTTTCAGGGTGACAGCAACAGCCTCTCCTCTTGTCTCTGACCTGCAGTCCTGCCCCTCGGGGCACCTTCCACACAGCATCCAGAGATCTTTCTGACACATCAGTACATCGTTTCCCTGTTGACAGCCCTCCTGTGACTCCCTCCTGCCCAGTGCACCCTTAGCCAGTGCCTCACTCACGCAGAGCAGGGGCCGCACATTCGTTGTGCATCTGGGAGGCAGGTCCTGTGACTTTAGGCACTAAGGTCCAGAGGTGTAGTGAATTGCCTGAGGTCACACAGCAAGTGGCAGAGTCCGAATGTGAACCTGGCAATGTGGCAGCAAGGCATCTGTCTCCTCACTGCTCCCAGCCCATCCTGGGCACCAAGGAGACACTCGGTCAGAGTTTGCAGAGTGTAATTGGATTTGGATGGATTGGATCGGATTAGATTCGACCTGGCAGGCAGCCTGGCCTAATGGGCACTGGCCCTCTGAGGACCAGGGTTTCTGGGAATGACTCTGAAATTCTATCTCACTTCCCCTCCAGGAGGGAAGACAACAGGCTTTCTGCTGAACTCATCTCTGGCTGCCCCCCCATATCGAGGCTGAGGGAGATGTGTGGCTCCCAAGAGCAAACATGGAACAAAGCAGGGAGCCACAGGGCAGAGTTTGAGCCAGGGCCCCTTAGTCCAACAGGCTCAGGGAAGTCTGCTCTGTGCCTGGGCCAGGGCTGGGCCTCTGGGATTGGGGGTGGACACGTGTAGGCTCAGCCTGCTCTTGAGGAACACGCAGGCTCACGTCAGGGTGAGCAGTCTGCCAACCGGAGCCAGCCCCAGTGGGCCTGGCTGGCTGGGAGGAGTTAGGGTGGGGCTGGAGGCTGCCTCCGAGGCTTTGGCAGAGGAAGTGGAGTCGCAGACCCACAAAGTGCCAGGACCATTCTCCTGGAACAGCAGTGCTTAGTACTGAGACCTCACATGCCCCAGGGTTCACCTCTCCACCTTTGGTCTCCACCTGGCCCCCATGGCCTTGGCAGTAACCATGCAGCAATACTGCCTGCAGGAGGAGGCACACTGGCATTCCTTCCCGTTAGCTCACTGCCCTCAGGATGGCCCTCCTGGGAGAGGACAGGGAGGGGATGCCACCCGCTCTGCCCCAGAGGCTCTGAGGCACAGAGGAAGCCACACACGCTCCGGGGTGGAGTGGTGTCCTGTCTCTGCACCAGCCTGCTGCCCCTGTCCCTGTGCCACTGTGGCTTAGTCTATCAGGTGAGGCACTGGAGTGGGCCATCTTCAATTCCTGCTAGTCCTGGGGTCTCCTCCACTCCAGGGTTCTGAGCTAAGTGAGGGGGAAGGGACTGACCATAGGACTTCTCAGAGCTGTAAGCTGTGAATTTCCTGCATCAGGCGTCCAAAGCACTGTGTTTCAGAGAACACACAAGGGATGCCACAATAGCTTTCCGGAATTCTTGTCTTGCCCCCTAAAATAACAGACAATGGCTTGATCTGTTCTGAGATAGGAGAGCCTTTATTTCTCTCTCCTTCCTTCCTCCTTCCTCCCTCTCTTCTTTTCCACCCTTCCTTCTCTCTTTCTCTACTCGTTCTTCTCTTTCTTCCAGCCACTGTTTGCTGATTCCTAGCGCTGTGCCAGGCCCTGTGCTGGGTACTCGTGATACAGAAAAGCAAAGCTCAGGCCTCCCCCAGTTACCCATGGCTGGCAGGAAAGAGAGTAGCATAAGCAGCTGTTCCGATTTAAGACAAGCAGAAGGAAGCAGCAGCAAAGTGGAAACAGTGTAGTAACAGTCACACTTTATTGAGAACCTGCCCTGTGCCATACTTGATACAGTTATCTCATTTGAGCTTCACGGCAGTCCTTGGAGGTAAAGATTATCACATCCCCATTTCACAGCTCAGAAAACAAGCGACCCAGAGAAGGCAGCACGGCAGCCAGAGGGGGGTCCTGCCCCCAGCCCATCTATTGAGTGGGGCAGTCTTCCTCTGGCTGTCTTGAGTGTGGTGAGCCCATGGCTGTGCCACCTTCGGGGCCTGGAGTTGGCCTCTCCTCCTGGTGGCTTTTCAGGTACTCACTAAGCATTGGCTGAGCGTCTGCTGTGTGCAGCTGTGGTTCTAGATGCCGCAGCCAGCAGTGACCAGGACACATCCCCTGCCTGAGGAGCTCACCATCTAATGGGAGAGACCAAGAGCAGGTGTAGATACAGAGCTACCCCGTCAGCATGTTTTAAACTGGAGAGCCAAGGGAACCAAGAACAGCAGCTTGGATTGGGGTTGGGTCCTGAGCAGCTCTGGGAAGATGAAAGCATCAGTTAGGCAGAAGAGGGACTAGTTTCCAAGGCCAAGCCCAGAGGAGGAAGGGTTGTGGAGGAGGCTCTGCCAGGCCTGCTTCTGGCCTCAGTGGGGCTCAGAGGACAAGCCGGTGAGGGAGTCACAGACCCAGGCAGTCGTCACACAGCTCCTCGGGGGAACCTTGCCCCATTTGGAAAGGCTGGAGGGGTGGCGGATGCAGTCAGAGACATCCCGTGGTGCATGGGGCTGAGGCTCCATTCTAGCTCAGGGCCTTTCCGTGACAGCCACGGAAGGTCAAAAGAGGAGCCAGGTGTTGTGTGCTTTGTTGAAGGGCTGCCCAGAGAGCTGCAGCGGGAGGCAGCATCTGAATTGGCCCTGAATTTTAATAGGCTTTTAAGTTGGGGACAATTAGCAGTAACAGGCACCATGTATTAGGCTAGTGCTGTGCTGGTTCCGGATTCTGCTCACCCAGGAAATGTTTGCTGCCAGTCAGCCCCTCTGGGCGGACTCCAGGGCCGGAGAGCCTTGGCTGGGAGCCCGGCGGCCTGGGTTCCAGCCCTGCTGTGTGCTCTGAGACACTCGCTGCCCATCTCAGGGTCTCATTTTCTCTTCCTGAAAGGTAGATGGACAAGATGGGCTGCACGGATCCGCCCAGCCCTGACCTTCTGTGGTTCCACCGGCCACACAGCCTGTCTGCTCACAGCCTGAAGGCCAGTGCTGCCAGGGAAGCTGGATTATCAGCTCAGGGAAGCCACAGTCACCCCAGGCTGGTCACTTACAGCCATCCTTGGAGTGGTTGCAGGGGTCATTTTGAAGTGTGATGGTGATGCCCTGACACCCACACATCTTGGGGACACAGCACCCTGGGAGCACTCATGCTGAGCAGATGCCAGCCTTGCAGCACAGCCAGGGAGCCTGGCTCACTCCAGCCTGGGGGCTGGTAGGGCTGCGAGGGCTCTTGTCTCAGGCGGCCCTCACCTCATTTTGGAAAATACAGTTTTCAATAAAAATATATTAGTTATGTTAACTTGTAATAAGTTTTTAATTTTTAAGTAAGTTAATAAACATAAATTCCTCTCCTTTAATTTCTAGTATGGTAAATATTAATAGCTGTAACCCATAAACACATATACCAAAGCTCTTGGGGCTCCTCTATAATTATTACGAACATAAAGAGGTCCTGAAGCCAGTCCCACTAACGATCACCGCCCCATCCCTTGCCCTCCATTGGAGGGACAGTGGGGCCTCATGCTAGGGCTGCTGGGCCAGAGGCAGGGTGCGGGAGCCTGGCCTGGAGTGCTGAGGACTGATCACAGCACCTCGGCTCCACCTCAGGGTCTTCAGGTGGAGTGGAGGCCCCCTCTGTCCCCACAGTGGTTCAGAGGACTAAGGTGGAGACCTTTGAGATTGGCACTGCCAATGGGAACTGGGGCTCACCCTTCCCAGCTCTGCAGTTCTGTTGCTTCGTGTCATGGTGACCATGGATTACTATAGTTGGTAGTGATGCTAGATTACCCCAAAAATTATCCTATGATAGCAAAGCAACAACATCTTGGCTCATTATTAAAGTCAAGAGACTCAAAAAGAAAAATCACTTGATGGCAAGTCCACGGTGAATGAGAAAACTGAGTGATCTCTACAGCTTAATACTCTGTAGTCCGAGGTTCGGGGCCATGTGAGCTCCCCAGAGACACATTCATGGCTCTTGATGATTAGCAGGGCTTCTCGTAAATTGTGGTTCTTTGGCTGGGAATGGAAATTCAATCTCCCTTTCTTCATCACACGTAAGCCTGAGCTAAACAGGGGCCCTTGGGCTCTTCCCAGCTTACGAAGAAGCACAGCTCTGCTTACAGCATTGATCTCCGTGCCACCCGTGGGACAGCCCTGGGAAAGTAACGTGGGGCGGTAGTGCTAGGGAGCATAGCCCATGAGTCAACAAGATCCAAGAGGCCAGGGGTGGTGGCTCACGCCTGTAATCCTGGCACTCTGGGAGGCCGAGGCAGGAGGGTTGCTTGAGCTCAGGAGTTCGAGACCAGCCTGAGCAAGAGTGAGACCCTGTCTCCACTAAAAATAGAAAAATGAGCCAGGCGTGGTGGCGTGTGCCTGTAATCCCAGCCACTCGGGAGGCTGAGGCAGGAGAGTTGCTTGAGCCCAGGACGTTGAGGTTGTTGTGAGCTAGGCTGACACCATGGCACTCTAGCCCAGGTGACAGAGTGCAACTCCGTCCCCCCCGCACCCCCCCAAAAAAAGAAACAGCTTTGAGGAATTGGTGGACTTGGAGACGGGCCTAGGAGTTAGTTTATGGAAGACAGGAGAGGGTATCCAGGGAGGATGGAGGAGCAAAGGAGAAAAGGAGGATGGGGCACCTCTGGGGGACAGTCAACAGGCAGCATGGGATTGATTGCAGGCCCAGGCAATGCGTGTGGGAGGGTGGGACACAGGGCTGGGAAGAAGCTGGACAGCAGAGAGCCACGGGAGACATATAAGGAGGGAGGGCAGGTGACCCTGGGCCTTGAGCCCACCACTTACCATGGACATTAATGATGGTCAGGGAGACTGCTTCGTGGCCACCACCCCAGGCCACACCCTCGCCAGGGCAGGCAGGGCAGGAGTCTCCCAGAAGACCTGATGAGAGATTGAATATGTCTCAATGGGCCAAGGAAGTCCCTCTACTTAAAGCCACCCCTGAGGTGGGGCTGCCTGGCTAGGGCCCCAGGGAGGAGTTACACTTCCTCCCCCTCTGCAGCCTTCAGAAGTTAGTGCTCCGTAGAGAGATCCAGTCTGTGTGTGCCTGGCGCTTTTCCTGTCTGACCACATTTCATTCGCATCCCTCCTCCGGAGGCAGAGGTTACCGTGCCCATTCTACAGAGGAGGCTCAGAGGAGGGAAGCAGTTGTCTGCAGAGCACACAGCTAGTGAGGAGGCTGGATTCACACCTACACCTCCCTGACTTCACAACAACCTTTCTAAGAAAGCCACGTGCTAGGGCCGGCTTGTCTCAGCTCGTAAGAGCCAACTGTACACAATTTCTTTCCAGCTCCGCCTTCAGTGACATCTCCCTGGTAGCTTGGAACCAGCCATGGTCAGAGTATTTATACCACAGAAACTGGCAAACGCCACGGATCAGCCCTCCACCCTGCAGGTGGTTAAATGCCTATCAGCATGCCACGGTCTGTGCGATTCGTGCATAAATTCTCTTGGAATTGAGTCAGCGGAAAGCTCTCTCCACGTGAACGGGTCACTTCTGTGAGGAGCAGCAGCATGAGAGTGCTTTACTTATTCAGTCATTGGTTAGCTGGTTTTACTCTGCGTCAGTCCAACAATTTGATTTGGAGATATGAGAAAGTCAAGGTGAAAGAATGATAAAAATGGCAAAATCCGGTGAAACCAGGAGTAAGGGTACTAGGAAGAGTGCAGGCTTCACTCTTGTTCGTTTGTTTGATTTTAACTTAAGACTTTTTTTTATCTTTGTCATAACTACCAGGGTGTTTGTGTTTTCAACATATGCTAAGTTGCCACACACCCATGTTTAAAGTGGAC
This sequence comes from Lemur catta, assembly GCF_020740605.2. Classification (NCBI taxonomy): domain Eukaryota; kingdom Metazoa; phylum Chordata; class Mammalia; order Primates; family Lemuridae; genus Lemur; species Lemur catta. The sequence continues at coordinate 5,513,003 of NC_059133.1, forward strand.
AGGATTGAGATTGAGCTGGGCCTCACCTTGAGCAAGAGGCCAGTGTGTGCCCTGGGGAAGGAGGCCGCCCTGTGTGTGTGCAGCTGCCCACGGCGTTCACTTCCTCTCTCCAAGGCCAGCCTCGCTCCCGCGTTAGTTTCCTGAGGTGGAGGTGGGAGTCGGGTCACAGAGCTGGTGTGCTGGCAGACAGCAGCTCTTCCCTTTCATCTGCCTTTGGCCTCTTGATGGACTTGTGACTTACAACCTCTCACTTGATCCCTGACCTCATAAATTCTGGAAACTCCTCACAAACCACAGGAAGATAAACATCAGCTGGGTCAATGGAAGAGGGTCTGAGCTACCCCAGGCAGACAGGGAGGGGAGGTCAGTTCTGCTGGGGTGGGGGTGTCCTAGAACCATGGGTGACTGGGGCGGGGGGAGCAAATGACTCCAAAATGAAAGTAGTTCCACAGACCACGTCTGTAACCTGACCTAGGGCAGGAGCTTCGCCCCCGTGGGTCCCGAGGTGTCATTGACAGTGCAGCTCACAGAGCGAGGCCAACTCCAGACCCAGGCACCAGGCCCTTGGTTTCTCCCTAAGGGATCTCCATGTGAGTGGCTGATGCACACGTGTGTGTGTGTATGCGTGTGTGTACACGCGTGTGTGCACGGTGCATGCAGTGGCAGCCCAAGAGCGCACTATTTGATTGTGACGTACCATCTGGCTATCTCTTTTCAGCCTGAAATTTTCTCTCTCCCTCCCTCTCCCTGGTCCCCAACCCCTTTCTTGTCCATCTCTCTTCCCAGAGGGTATGAACTGCATGAACAAAGACCATGGCTGTGCCCACATCTGCCGGGAGACGCCCAAAGGTGGGGTGGCCTGCGACTGCAGGCCCGGCTTTGACCTTGCCCAAAACCAGAAGGACTGCACACGTAGGTAGATGGAGGCAACTGGGTCAGACATCCCCATGTGCCTCCTGCCTTTGCTTTGTGGAGGGTCTATCCAGCCTGCTGGACGTTGGCCAGGGAGGGCAAGGCTTGGGGGAGGCATGAGGGACAGGGATTGTGAACTCCAGGCTTGGAGTCTTCCCCACTAGGCACGACACCACCAATGCTGCCCCAGGAGCTGGGCTGGATCTCACACTGGGCCCTGAGCCTGAGCTCTCCAGCAGGAATGGAGGGCTGTGGCACAGAGGTCTAAAAGCCCAGGTTTCTCCATAGGCCTGGGAAGCCCTTGGTAATGGGTTTGTACGAAGAAGGACAGGAGTTTGGTTTCGGGGTCCCATTCTGGCTGTGCTGACCTTATTTCCAGAATCAAAGATCAGAACTCATATTCTGACCCTTGCAAAGCTGACTGCAAATGATGATACCTTGGGAGATTTGGGTCAAATGAGGCCTCTGGCCAAAGGGGCCATTTCAGAACCTGCTCGGAGGTCTGCCTGCAGGGCTCAAGTGTAATCCAGCCTCTTAACAGGGTCACCCAGTTCCCCAGAAGGAGTGGGAGCCAGGAAACAAGTAGGACAATAGCTGAGCACACTCAGCTGATCCACAAATGCTTCAGACCCAACACACTTGCCCAATAGCCATGTAGGGGGATGGCAGGATGTGGCCTCTCCTCATTGGGCAGCAGGGATACCTGGACTGCTGTTGCATCTGCCCTTTGTCTACACAGAGTGGAGGGGGCTGTTGTGAGCACTTCCCATCTCTGGCCAGAGACAGGTGTTTCATACCAAGCCCACTTTCTGATGCAGAAAAGAGTTACGGAGGCATCCAGTTCCAACTCTCGATGGAGAAAGCGGTCCTCACCTAGCTGTTGAAATGGGAGACTGAGGCTGACGGGCTGTCATAAAGAAAATGACCTTTCTTTCTCCCTCATTCTGTGGAGAAGACAGCTGGCCCCTGTTGGTCCGTCCTCCTTAGTCTGCGATTCTCTCAGCTGTCCTCAGCTCTCCTTTGGGCATCTCGTCACAGCTTTCCAATTCATGCTGTCCTCAAGCAGCCGCCAAGGCCCTGGGGACCCACGTGCATCAGCCAAGATCTGATTCACCCATTCCCCAAAGTGGAGGTGCTTCCTTTTGCCCCAGCTATGGTCCGAGGGGTGGGCCAGCCTTCCTGTGTTCTGGCTCTTTCCTGTGGAATAACAAAGATAAGCAGGTATGCTGTCACCAAGGGCAGGACCAGGTGGGGGCAGCTCCAGCCCTGGGACCCCAGTGAGGCACCCTTTCCTCTATGCCAGATGGATTCCTTTAACTGCAGAGGAACCTCCTGCCAGCTGGTGCTTTCAGAACAGAAAATGCTGACTTCATTTTCCCCAGTCTTCCCTGTTGCATGATCCAAGTTTCCTCACAAGAAAGGCCAAGGGCAAGAACACGTGGAGTTGGCAGGCTCCTCGATAGCCAGAAGGACAGTGCACTCCCTCAATCAGGGCACGGGCCGCAGGCCAGCGTGGCTGGGACAGCTCACTACCTGATTCCACAGTGCCATCTGGGACAAGTGCTACAAGGAGAGTTTGTTCAGAGAGCATCTCCTGAGGAGCTGGCCTGTTGTGAGAGGTCAGGGACAAGGCAGGGGTCTGTGAGCAGTTAAGACCCCCCACCCCTACCCTGGCTGCCCCATCAGAGAGGAGCTAAACCCTTGCCCAGAGCATTGGCTGGTTTCCGAAGCAGTAGTCCCACACCCCCACTGGGTGGCTGGGTGTTGCCAAGGTGTGGAGAGCCTGGTGCGGTTTCCGAGGCCCTGAGGCCCCCCATGAAGGGCCTGCACAGGTGGCTGCCCAGCCAGTCCCGCTTTGGCCCCTCTATGTGGTTAGGGAAGCAGTGTTGGTGTGAACTTAGCTCTGAGCTCTGAGACTTTCACTCTAGTCCTTGAGGTCACTTGTGGTCCAGGAAATTATCATTTCAAGTTGGGTTGGGGGCTGACGCCTGACTTAGCCAGCTTTTCTGGACCAGGGGGACCAAATTCTCCTCTGTCCAGAGCCCGGGATCCATACTAGGGCCACAGCAGGCTTTCTCCATCCTTCCTTGTCTTCATAGAGCTTGGGCTCAGTTATTTCCATGAGAGCTGTAGGCTCTCCAGGTGCTCGAAGGCTCGGCCCGTGGGGGTCTGTGAGATGCACAAACACCTGTGTGGAAGGAACAAGGGCCCTGAGTGGAGACCTCCCTCCAGTTGCCTCAGGCAGGCCTGTGTCCTCATTGGAGGCACTTTGGGGGTGCAGCCCATCCCAGAAGTCCCCTGGAGCTTGGGGAGAGCTGTCTGCAGTATTCTCACTGCCTTCTCCCTAGCTCCATCCCTGCGCACTCTGAAATGGGACTCTGCTTAGTCCCAGAAAGGCACAGGATGTCCAGCCCAAGCTGGGCTCTACCTGGGTCTCTCCCCATCACCTGAGATGTTTGCAAAGCTGCAGCCTCCTGGAACCCTTGGCTTCGCTGAGCCTCTTTCTGGCGAGAGAGACAAGATGCTTCAGAGATGAGCGAATGTGACTTCCGGATGCCAGGCTCCATCCCAGAGTGCTAAGAGAAGAGTCACTTCTGCGAAAAAGGGGCCAGAGGGCTTTGTGCTTGAAGCCCCAGTTGTGTTTCCAGAAGTATTTTTTAGGTCCTTTAAATTTCACCCTAGAAGTTGAACCCCTCCTTCAGATGGTCACCAGCTCCCTGCAGAAGAGGGGCAGCCCCTTAGACCCTCTGCCTGCTGAGGACAGCATCTAAGGCACTGAGCAGACACTTGTCCCCATCAAGCCATTCTCTTTATATCCTCCTCACCTGCCGTGGAGGCTGCACGTGTCCAAGGCTGAAAGGGCCACCGTCACTCACGACAATCTTTGTGAAAGGAGGAGTGCCTGAGGAGAGCAGCTGCCAAAGTTACTTCTGAAATGTTTGGAATCCTTTCCCGGGGAGTTGCCACCAAATGACTTTCCTCTCGTACCAGCCATGCTAATGGATCAGCCTAATAGAATCTAATTAATTGAAACTCTCAGGGTTTAGAATTTTTGAACCCTCTGACTATAGTTGGTCTGAGATTTATTTTTGCATATTTGATCATCACTAGGGTTTTGCCAAGTAAATTCAAGAGTGGAGACAGAATTCTGGACAAGTGGTTAAGGTATCCAGGAACACACCGTGTGCTGAGGCCCTGGTGTACCCTTTGTGTGCAGGTGACAGGCTTGCAGTCTCACTAGCATAACAAAGCCGGGGCTCTGAGAACCCCTCCCAAAGGGACCTTGGATCACCTTGTCCTCCTCCAGCAATCTCTCTCACCCTGGAAACTGATAATGGGTTTTCTTTTAAATAAACTGGAATTTGTAATTTTTTCTACTTCAGACTGACTCCTTTCTGTTCAGCCTCTTTTTCAACCAGGCCAGGTTGCTGCTGTTGTGGAACACTTTGAGATTCTGGGCTGAAGGGCACTAGGTCCTCCAGGCCACAGGCATCAAAAACTATGCCACGTGTTTTTATTTAGGCCATTTTCAGAGCTGCACCTCGATGATATTAATTTGCATTGCCAAGCTCCAGGAGGATTAGGGCTTTTGGGCATAGAGTTTGAGATGGCCACTGGGACTTGGCCATCACCAGGCCATCCCCTCGGTAGTCTGGGGCTGTGGTCACAGGGTGCTGCTGCCTGCGGTGGTTCTCCCTTCCTCTGGGTGGACATTGTGGGGACATCCTTCCACGTACCCCAAGACATAGGCAGAGAAAAGAAAGCTCTGCAAGAACTAAGGAAATGAGTGTCACCTCTAGCCATCGGCCTGCCATCTCCCCTCCTCTGACAACTTGCTGAGTTTGTCCTGGTATTAATAGACATTTGCCCCATTGAAAGAGTCCATTGTAAAGTGTCTTGCAACCTAGGAAGGATAAAGGTGTCTAGCTTGTCACTTTCTTCAGCTACTACTGTCTGAGCACATCAGCTGTGTGCCCACTCTGTTTAAAGCCCGCAGAACCCCAAATTCATTCTCTGTCCCCCCAGTTCAGCTCTAGGGAGTTAGCAGTCCCAGGGAAGACCCCGGCGGGGTGACTTGCTGGGAGATGCCCATCTGGTGCCTGGCAGGCCTCCGTGGTCCTGCCCACTCACCATCTTTGGCCTCTCTTTCCCCATAGCCTGAAACACACAACCAACACCGACAAACTAATTGTTTTTATTGTTCTGTTTACACACACGTGTGTATACTTTGGGCCTAACTAGTAACCTGTAACTATGGAAACGGAGGCTGCCAGCACAGCTGCGAGGACACGGACACGGGCCCCATGTGTGGCTGCCACCAGAAGTATGCCCTCCACTCAGACGGTCGGACGTGCATCGGTAAGTAGGTGCCTCTGCCGCACACCGCCCTTGCGTCACCACCCCCACGCGGGGCACACCGTGAGGCCTGAAGCCTGCCAGTACTCTCCCAGTCCCGGTTTCTCAGAAGGAAGCGTAAGGGGAACAGGAGGAGGAAGGCCCATGGGAATGATGGAGATGGCAGGCGTCCCCAAAGGCAGCCCAGGGCCATGCCCGCCTGCCTTGTGTTCCCTGGTGACACCTGCCTGGGGGCTCCCTAATGGGGCTTTCTGCTTGTCCTCATCCTCAAAGTGAGGGCTGGTCCCAGACAGGTGTTCTGTGGGGAGAAGGAAGGTGTGTGTACCTGAGCAGGCATCTGCCCTTCCTGAAGTACAAGGTTTCCTCCCCTAACACGGAAGCCCACGGCCAGACCCACTGCAGTGGCTCCGTTAGTCACGTGAGCTGCCCACCTACAGCAGTCTGGAAAACCGAGAGGTTTTTCTCAGAACTTTGCGTTAAGTCGCTATTGCCCAAAAGTCCAGGGTAGATGGGTGGCGTGAATCCTGTGTGGGGTTGGGTGTCTTATTCCGAGGAACCGGCCTCTCTCAGAACTTCCCTCCCTCTTGAAGTCCACGTTTCCCAGCATTGCCCTGCCCCATTTACTCACCTGTCACATGAGTCTCTGTCACCTCCTTCCTCCTGCTCCATATTTCCAAGGGGAAGCTAGAATATTTGTATTTCCTACCATGATCGCTAGTAGGCTCTTTTCTCCCACTCAGAAATAACAGCGGATTTTTTAACTAAGAAAGAGGGGGATTGCAAAGTTGACACCAGAGTTCGCCCTCTTCTTTCTCTTCAGTGTTAGCAAACGTTAGAAACCCCACACAAATCGGTTATCACATTTATTATTCATTTTAAAAAGGCCCCATTTCTTATTGTAAACTCAGAAGGTATTTCTTGAGGGTCAGTAAGCAGGCAGAAGCGCGGGGAGCAGAGCTGGCTTCTGCCCTGTCCCCTGGGACTCTGCTCCTGCCTCTCCGGGAGCTGGGCCCTGGGCCGGTGGGGGCACCAGGCCGTCACCTCTGTCATCTGGGGCTGTGGTCACAGGGTGCTGCTGCCTGCGGTGGTTCTCCCTTCCTCTGTGTGGTCTCTTCTTTCAGACAACCATTTTTTTTATTTCATTTTTATCTCATTCTTCCTGCTTTTCTGGTGATGGTCCCTGATTGCCTGTCTTGTCTGGTAACTGACGTTCATTAATTATTTTCAGAGCCAAAAGCCAAACCAAACCAACCAAATAATCAAAAAAAAAAAAAAATTGAAAGTCAAACCCGGTCTCAGACCAGTGTCTCTATTGCAGCCTGATCCCGTCTAGAACCTCCTCCCCTCCAGCCTCTCCCTCTGCTGTCCCGCCTGGGGGCTCTCCCAGGCCCTGCTGGCCTCTCCGCTGTCTCGTGTGCTCCAGGTCTCCCCCAGGGTTTGCCATCTCCAGTGGAGCCGGCTCTGCGGCCGCTGGACCGGTGCAAACAGCTGCCGGGCCAGACACACACCCAGCCTTTGTCTAACACATCTCGTCTTTGTCTGCCTGACTCATCCTTTCTGATTTTTTTATTTTTTAATGTCTGCTGCATGTGAAGGTCCCAGCTTGAATCCGCTTTCTAAAGTAACTTCCAAGCCCCTCTTCCCTCCCCTCTCATTAGAAAATATCCTCCATGCCAGCTCCCGCTGCCGCTGCTCCACTCCTGCCAGGATGAGCGCCTTTCATCTGACTTTGCTCACTGTTCATCGGTCCCCCCTTGGGAACGAACGTCTTCTGACTGAGCAGAGAAACTCAAGCCCGCTAACCTCGTACACCGCCCCGCAGGAAGCGTCTTGGCGCAGCCAGCACGCTCCCTGGCCCGCCCCGGGCCTTTGCTTTTCTGTATGCTCCTAAAATGACTGACCCCTCTCAGCAGCCCCTTGTCGGGCACCTGGATGTTTAGCTCTAGTCCTCTATAGACAAGCAGGCAACCAGCGCTGCCCCAATCGATCCCGCGGCTTCTCTGTATCTGTGCGATTGGGTCCGTTGTTGTGTGTGTATGTGTGTTCCTTTGTGTGTTTTGTTCTTCATTTTGCACAAGTGTTTGGCACACTTCACTTCCTTGTGACAGGGCATCTGCTGTCCCAGGCACATCCATCACCGGACCTCGCGGCCCTGTCTCTGTTCCCTCGTCCTGTGCCTTGTCCTGCGCCTGCCTCTCCAGCCTGAGCAGGCCCTGTAATCACCTATGTTCGTGAGCACCGCAGTGGTGCCGTCTGCTGCCGTGGCCCTCTGCCTGAGCCGCCGCCACCGCCGCCTCTGTTTGCTCGTGGGCCCAGAGTCCCTTCTGTGCCCCAGGGCATTTTGTGGTCATTCCTCCTTTTCTGCACGACCCCCGCCCTCGCCCTTGCTGCCTCTCGCTTTGCCCTGAACATACCCACCTGGAGGTTCCTGGGATTAGCCCTCGGCGCGGACGCCGTGCTGGCCTGGCATGCTGCGTTGGCTTTGTGTGCGCCACGCCGAGAGGCTGACTGTCTTGGGCCGCGGGAAGTGGGCTCTCATTAACCACCGGCTCCATGTTTGTCCCTTACTTGTGTTTTAGAGAAGGATGAGGCTGCAATTGAGCGCTCTCAGTTCAATGCCACGTCAGTAGCTGATGTGGACAAGCGGGTGAAACGGCGGCTACTCATGGGTAACACTTTTCTTCCACTTCCTTTGTCGTACTTGCACTTTGTGTGTATGTGTGTGTGTGTGTGTGCACGCGCATGTGCGTGTCTCAGGCATGTGCTGGTGTGTGGGTGTGAGCATGTGTGTGCTGGTGTGAATCTGTGTGTTGTGGGGTGTGCCCACATGTGTGCAGTCATGTGTGTGTGTGAGTGTGGGGGGCTCCACTCCAGATGTGACCTCACCTCTTCCTTTTTAAAGTTTGTACCCTCCATAAAGCACATGTGTTCTTTGTGTCTGCTGGCCTGAGCCTGTGAGGAGACACTGGGGTAAAGCTCCCCTACTCGCAGGAAGCACCCACATTTGCAGCAGGACCCCAGCACCCGCAGAGCAGCACTGCGGCTCAGCCACAGAGCAGGGCGCTCAAGTAGAAGGGGGTCCTTACCTGTCTCCCCTCCAGGAAGGAAGCCACCATCCAGGGCCTCTAGTACCTCACAAGGGGAAAGCCACCTATTTCTCACGTGCCACTCAGAGTGTCTCCGGAGGCTGCTGGCAGGGTTGATCCAGGGCCAGTGTGTGGGAAGAGAAGGAAGAGGAGAAAATCCCTGCTCTTGGGCAGCTCAGTCTGCCTCCTCCCTCGGTCACTCCTGTGTCCGTCAGTTGGTTCCACAGTGCTAGGCTTGCTGGCCTCTGGGCTGCACTAGCTGCCCAGGGCCTCCTGAGCATAGCTGTGGTCACCCAGGGCTATGGCTCTTGGGTAGCTCACACCAGCCCTGGCAGCTGTGGGGTTGGTGGTGCAGTCTCCATTTTTCAGAGGAAGAAACTGAGGCTCCCTGGGGGGCCCTGGCTTGCCCAAGGTCGCACACTGCCCAACCTAGCTGAGCTCCGCCCAGAGGTCATGGCTGTGTGGGCTGTCTCAGGTGTTGGGGTCACAGGACCGTGAAGGTCAGAGCCTGAAGGTCCCAGAGAGGTCACCTGGTTTTGTGGACTGTGTGTAGACCTTAGAGCGGCTCAGTCGTCCAGAGAGGAACCAGGAGGAAGGTTGGGGCGGAGCACAGGGAGACAGGTGGCCTCGTGTGCTGGTGAGGAAGCCTGTGGCCAGCCTGCCTCTGGGGAGTTTGGGGGAGCAAAAGCGCCCATGGGCCTGGCTGATGGTGTTCTGTGAACCCTAAAGTCCATGCTAGGGAGGACTCAGATGGGCACACTAAGGGCCACAGAGGCCAGAGCCCTCCCCTCCTCTGGTCACACAGACAGACGGGACAAGCTTGGGCTGGAAGCCAGCTCTCCGCAGATCTTTGGGCAGGGCTTTCTCGTTGACTTGGGCAGTCTGGGTTGGCCTAGAAAGAGCTGGAAAGAGCAGAGGGGTTAGGCTTCGAGCCTCCAGCCCAGGCCCCAGCCAGCAGGAATGACCGGTACCCTCCAGGAAGGCGGGAGTCAGCACCGTGGACTTTCTGGAAAGGTGGCTGGAGGTGGCAGTGGGAGACCCAGAGTTGTCACTGTTCTGAGGCCATGCTCAGGTCTCAGAGGGCCCAGAGCCCTCAGCGTCACTCACTAGGAGTGGTGGCACTACTGTCCAAAGCCAGAGCAGGGCAGAACCAGGAGCTGGGCCCCTCAGGTACCCCGTGCCCTTCCTGGGAAGAGGATGGGTGGCAGAAGAGGGCTGAGCTGCGTTGGCATAGAGCAGGTGGGCGGTGCAGTGGGTGGGTCGGTGGGGAGAGGGGCCTCTGTACTTGCTTTTTATAATTAGAGTTTGGGAAATGGCCCAGAACCAGATCCTGGAGCAGGTTGGGGAGGTGAGGAGGGAGGCGCTGAGAGTACAGGTAACCTCACCCTGGGTTTGGAGGCAGACAGAGGGATTGCTTCGGGGGGTCTGTGCCAGGCATTGGGGTGGGGACCAAGGAAACGGCTCCCTGTGTTCCCACCTCTCTGGTTATCAAAATCCCCCCATCCCACCCTCTTAGAGCCTGTCCTGCCCCCCAGACGGAGGAGACTTCTCCCTCTGGTCTCCCTGCAACGAGGGGACAGGGCCCACAGCCCAGGCCTCACCCTGAACCAGGTAGCCAGACTCAGAGGCTTCCACAAAAGGTCAGTCTTGGGGCTCCAAATCTAGAGCACAGGTGAGCCCCTATCTGGCGAGCTCATAGTTCTTAGCACCTGTCTCTGAGAGCCACCTGTGTGATAAAGACCTAGTCCCCAGGGAGGCGTGGCTGCCCCCACGCTGTATTCATAGAGGCAAGGTATGGAGAGCGGGGGAGGTGACCCTCCCCTTCTGCCCCGTGCTGGTAAGAGCACACCTGGGCATCACACTCAGAGCCAGGCCCTGCGTGGAGAGAGCAGCCTGGATGGGGAGGGGACTCAGAGCTGCTCAGCCCCATCTGTCAGTGCTGCCAGCGTCACCGGCCCGTGGGAGAGAGCACCAGCGCTTTATCCTGTTAGCCTGTGGGGCTGCTGGGCAGCTCGAGCCCTGTTTGGGGTCCTAGGAGGGGAGTGAGGTAGGACAGGCAGAGGGGGAAGGACCCAGCAACAGATGGAGAAGGCGAGACATGGCAAAGTCAGACCCTGGGCCGCCGGGCTCCCAAGTCTGTGCCCTTGACTGCTGCACTGGCCAGCTCCCACGAGAGCACGGAGATGGGTGCTGGGTGTGAGAGAAGACTGGGCGGCCAGAATGGTCTGATGTGAGCAGGGCCCGTTGGAGTCCTGGGACAGGCTTGCTCCAGAGCAGGGCACCTGTGCCATAGTCACATGGGGGCTAAGACAGCCGCAGGTTTCTTCTGGCCCTGAGTTGCCAGTGATCTCCTGTGTTAAGGGTTTATTTTTAGAGTGGGTAGGGGAGGATCGAGAGAGGGCTCCCTTTCCCCCAGGAGTGAGCAGGTGCGGAGAGCTCAGGGCAAAGGGCTCCCAGGGCTGCTTTTGCCAGCCCCAGGAACCTCTGGGCATATACCCATCTTTGTCATTCTCCCTGCGGGCCACACATGAGGAGCAGACAGAGTGAAATCTCCTCCTTGTGAGCTTTCTCCTCTTGCCATGGGGTGTCCAGGGCCACACCCTCCATTCTGGACGGACAAGCCGTCAGTCTCCGGGAGGGGGCGTGGCCTCAGTGCCGCAGCTCTGTTGCAGGCTTCCTGTTCCAACTTGCTTTCCCCCAAAAGGAGATGCAGAATTTAGATTTCATACACTCTTACCAGCTGTTTGAATTAGAATTATTTTGGAGATATTTTGTGCCCAGACTGAAGAGGTCACAGTCCCTTAGATATCTGCAAGTCATATAATTAACAGCCTCACCTAACACCCAAGAGCCAGGACAGAAGTGAGAAACAGAGGACACAAAATATATGAACTAAAACTGAGGCGGTTTGCCCATCTCTGAGGCTCTCAATTCCTTGCCTGAAACCTGCCTGCTTTTTGTTTGCTCAAGTTGTGACATTTTGATTATAAGGTTCCCAAGTTTAGAAACCATAAGTGACGTGACATGAACACGAAGTGATATGAGCACCAGCATTGACTGAAATTTTGCAGCATTACTTGCAGCAAGTCTGTGCTCTTGGCTGTTGCCTGGCCAGCTCCCACAAGAGTCCTTAGGTGCACAGAACTCCATCCTCTGGCAGCACCAGGATGCAGAAAAGGCCATCTCCGATAGAAACCACAGAAGGGAGGACACATGGCTCAGAGGGGTTCAGTGGCTGCAGCTGCACAGCTGGTCAGGACAGAGCCGGGATTCTGGCTCCAGGGGCGAAGGGAGTGCTCCCAGCAGCAGACGCAGTGGTTGTCAGTCTGGAGTGTGCGTGGGGAGAGAGAATACCTCCAGAGAGCTATTCTCTGGGGGCCGGGGGCCCAGGGGCCTCTAGCACAGTGGTGTGGGGCCATTCAGGGCTACGTGGCCCTGCCGCACTCTTGGGTTCACAGTGGCACCAAGCAGTTGCTGTTTATGGCAGTTACCCCGTCACTGAGCACAGGGTAAGGGCAGGGTCAGTTATGTTTCCTTTGAAGAGGCCTCAAAACATGTAACCAGCTTTAGATTGCCTTGAAAATCAATTACAGGTTTTGAATTTGAAGGGTAAAGTGATAAATGTCGAGGACCTGGTAGGCTTGCTCCGTGACACGTCTGCATGCCTGGCAACGGGTGTGGGTCGAAGTTTGCCACGGGCTCCTTGGGCCCTACTTGTGGCAAGATTGGTGGGACGCCGTTGGTCAGATGTGTCAGCTCTGGTTGTACAGCAAGTTCCTTTCCCAGAGGAACACTGAGGGCACATGGTGTGTTCATTTCCTACTGTGGCTATTAACAAATTACCACAATCTTAGTGGCTTAAAACATCACAAATTTATTATCTTCTCTAGGTCAGAGATGGGACATGGCTCTCCCAGGGCTAAGAGTGTAGTATGGGCAGCTTCGGAAGGCTCTCAGTGAACCCCTTCCTCTGCTTTCCCAGCTTCTAGAGCTCCCCGTGTCCCTTGGCTCGGGGCCCATCCTCCACCTTCGGTGCCAGCAGCCTGGCCTCTCTGTGACCCACCCATTGTCACAGCCCTTTCCCTAGCCCATCTTTTCTGCCCCCATCTGCCACTTTTAAGGACCCCTTGTGATCTCACTGGGCTCATCCAGATAGTGCAGGGGCACCTCTCATCTCAAGGTTCTTAACACCTGCAAAGTCCTTTTTGCTGTGTAGGGTTGCGGGTCCTGGGGTTAGGACATGGGTATTTTAGGGGACCACTATTCTGCCTAAAACAAGTGGTTCAACTTGGGCTGCGAGGACCTCCGTCAGGGTGGAGCCCACACCTGCCCTCCTCGCTGACTTGTCCCCAGGACCACGAATGTCCCAGCACTCAGTGGGCGCTCCAGAGCCAGTGCTGAGAGTGTGGGAGGCCCCCCACCCCCTTCAGAAGGGCCGCTCTCATCCCCCAGCTCTTGCCTCAGGCAGCCTCACACTTCTCAGCTGCCCCCTGCCTGAGCTCTTCCGCCTCACCAGGACCACCGCAGCACTCCACGGTTTGCAAAGGACTTTCCAGCCAGCTCACAACCCTGTGAGGCAACTGTCCCCATTTTACAGATGAAGAACCTGAGGCCCTGGGGAGGGAGATTGCTTGGTCAGTAAGCAGCAATCTGGGCCAAGGGTCGAGCCCTGTGCACGCCAAGTCCAGGGCCCCCGTCAGGCCTGAGGGACACGCCCCGCAGGCTCAGAGCTGGACACGCCTCCTCCGGGCACTAAAGCAGCAGTGTCCACAGCCAGCCTACCCCGAGCTGACTGCCAGCCCAGCGCTCTCTGGGCTTTGCCTTCCCCCCAGGCTTCCCCAGCCTCACAGCCACCCTGTGGGCAGGTGCAAATGTGTTTTGGAGATGAGGAGACCGTGGCACAGAAAGGCAGCTCGCAATTCCTGTCCCTGTCCTCCTGCAGTGCACCTGCCTGGTCAGGCTTAGGCCCACGCTTTTCTGCTTCCTCTTGGGGTCTGGCCGGGAGTAGGTGCTAGGTGATGCTTACAGAAGTCAGAGCTGCCGGGACGCTGCCTGAGAAGCAGTGCCTGGTCTGAGGGCGCCTCAGGTTCCAGCAGGGACGGCCCCTGGAAGCCTTACCTGTCCCTTTGTACAGTAAGAGCCCTCTTCATAAATGTCCCCTGGGCCATTGCCCAACAGAACCTGGGACCAGCACCAGGGTCCGTGAGTCCCTCAATCTGCAAACATTGCTGGGCATCTCTCGGGGGCACAACCCAGAACAACAGGAGCCCCAGGGTGGCCAGAGGAGAGGGGAAAAGCTTCAGGCTTCGGTTCCAGGTCTGTCCACTCCCCAGTAGCTACACTTGGTCAAGCAAGTTTCTTCTCTGAGTGTTTCCTCATCTGTAAAATGAGGATCACAGCAGTGTGTGCTTCCTCGAGTTGTGAGGATGCGATGAGCTGACAAACAGAAAGTGCTTAGAGGGGTGCCAGGCAGAGGGCGCTCACTGTGCGTCTGCTGTGTTGGCATCGTTGGGGTGCCGAGGTGCAAACGCTGCAAAGGGAGGCCGCCAGGAGTTGAGTTGCAGGTGAGCAGGCAGGGCACAACTGGCATTCTGGTCTTCCCCAACCCTTCGTCCCCTAAACCTGTCTCCCCAGCAATGTGGCCATCTCTGTCCTGTTTAACCCCAGCCAAGCCCTCTGGGGCATGAGGAAGCAGCCGACCTGGACCTCATGCCTGCACTCAGGGACCCTGTCCTGCTGAGAAGAGGAAGAGGGAGGAGGCTTTCTGCTGCTATGACCTTAGCTTCTGAGCCCTGGGTTTTCCATCTGTCAAATGGGCATGACCAGCTTCCCTTGCCAGGGTCAACGGAGCTGGAAGTGAAAGGCTGGAGGGGCTGGCACCGAGCCAGTGCTCCATAAGGGGCTGCTCTGTCACGAGCATTCCAGGCAGGGGGCCGAGACTGGAGACCTGGAAGGCCAGGGAAGACTGGGAGGATGGGAGAGCTATTATGGTAACAGTGGCTGACACTTAGGGGACACAGACTGCTTCCCCTGCCCAGCTGCCAGCTCTGTGCCAGCTCCCCTGTCTACCCAGGGGCTGCCTGCCTATGCCGCCTCTTCTGCAGGCACCACCTCCAGGGACATGGGTCACTCCTGATGTCACCAACCTATGTCCCAGCCCTCCGCCCCACACATCCACACACCTCCTGGAAGCCACCCTCTGTCTGTCCCTTAGGCTCTGCACATTCAGCCCATCATGCCACCTATCACTCTACTCAGATGCCATCTTGTATGATTCTACCTGGCAAAGGCCACCTTGTGTGTCCAGACCTCACTGGACCTTCCCTCCCCGTCCCCTCTGCTCACCCCTCCTATGCCAGCACCCCCTGCCTGGAAATAGAGGCCAGGTCTGCACCAGCTCCTGCCCCCAGCATGCAGCACAGGGCCTTGCCCAGAGCAGGAGCTTGGGGCAGGCTGGTTAGCTCAGTCACGAATGAAGGCTTCCTGGAAGAGGTGCCGGGGATGGGTGGGGCTTCACTGCTCAGACAGGCAGGTGTCCGGCTCAGAGAGAAAGGATGGGACCTGGAGCCTGAGTGTGCCTGGCAGCAGATCTGAGTGCTGGCTAGTGAGGTGGTGACACAGGGCAGTTCCCCAGGCCCAGGTGCTTAGCAGGAGACCTGGTCAGAGTAGTGGGAGGCAGACTCTCTCTCCTTGAGCTGGGGCTCCCTGCCCACTGGCTCTGAGACTGAGCTCTGTCAGAGAAGGATCAGGTGGTCAGGCTACACCCAGTCACTGGACTGGTCCCAAGAGTGGCTGGTCTCTGGTCAGCTGGGGCCTGAGCTCCTGTCTCAAGTTTAGTCTCACACAAACACACAAACGCGGCTGGGGCTGGCAGAGGAAGGTAGGTCACAATGACTCAGCTGTCTCGAGGGGTAGAGTGGGCAGGGTGGAGGCACAGTGCCAGATAGGGCTTAGTAGAGACAAGAAGGGGGCAGGGCATTGGCTGGCCCAGCTGGGGAGACTGAGGCCTGCCCAGGGCCACCTTGGCACTTCTGGGGACCAAGCCTGGCTGGAGGGGTCCCTCTGCTGCCTCACCACCTGCTGTGGGCAGCAAGAGTAGAGGTGAGCCCCACAGACAAAAGGTGACCCTGCCCTCCCCCCCGCCCCGGCTTCCCTCATATTCCACTCCATCCCAGTGGGGACAAGGCGTGCTGGACCCCCACATGCTCCCGGCGCTTTGCACAGGGCCTGATGTGGGCGTGCTCAGCAAGCCTTAGCTGCTGTTTGGGGTATTCTAGGCAGGAGGGTCTGACCGCCAGACCTCCCCAGTCTCACAGCTGGGGGGCAGCCCCTTGCAGAGGACTGCCAGCCCAGCTGTTCGCCAGCTGTAAAACCTTGCTCTGGCTCCTTCCCCTCCCCATGCCTCAGTCCCCTGAGCCTTCTCTAGGGTGGGCACAAGGCTCCCACCCCATCTGCCTCCAAAGGATAGACTCCAGTGAGACACTGAGCGTGAGCCCCCTTGCCTGCCCCATGCAGCCTCTGAACAGCCAGGGAAAGGCAGGAGGTGAGGGGGCAGAGGCCAGGAGGAGACTCGCAGCAGCTCTGCCCCTGCCATGTGCTGTAGTGTTCAGCCACTATGTCCCTCTGAGTGGACGGGCACTCGAGAACCCTCAAGCCAGGTGAGGAGGCCTCTCCCAGGGTCTTCTTGTCTGGCTTCTGGATTGGCGTCTTCTCTGCTTCTGGCACCATCAGCCTCAGGCCTCCTCCCGCCCACCAAACGGGCACACGAGGGTATGGTTTGCCACGCGCTCAGCATGGCCCTGGAATCATGAACCCACGTGGTGTCTCTGGAAGACACTGACAAAGTTTTACCTTGCAGAGAACTCCCCTGAGCAGGGTGGGTGGAGGCCTGCAGGGTGGTTGGGCCTGTGGGCCTTTTGTTTCCACACAGCCAGGCCAAAGTCAGCAAAGGGCCTAAACAGCCCTGAGTCACCCGGGCTGTGGGCTAAAACGGCAGAGTCACAGGCACACCGGGACTGCCCCAGAGGCCACGGCACCCCGTCGAGGGTCCACAGGCCTCAGGTGTGAGCAGTGCTGGTGCTGGCTGCCGGGTCCAGGGACGCCTTCCCAAGCCTCCTTTCCCACTTTCTTTTTGGGAGCCCCCTGCTTTGTCAGGGCCGCAGTCCTGGCCTTCACAGCCTCCCTGCCTCCAGCTGCACCAACTCCCCCTGCCCCCACGTACATGCACACTGTCACCAGCACGTCCCCTAGGCTGCCCTGGGGCAGACTCATCCAGCAGCCACCCCAGCAGGCAGACAGCCTTCAGGAGTGGACGTTTGCTCAGCTGGCGGCGGACCTGGTGTCCCTGGCGGAGGTAAGAGTGGAAGCGTGGTCAGGACCAGGGCGCTGGCACTTGCAGGTGGGGTCAGGCCCCCACCACACCACTCCCTGCCGAAAGACAGGAGGTAGCAGGAGAGGTCATGCTCATCGTGCCCCGCACAGTGCCAGACACAAGCCTGCTGCACAGCACCAGGGACGAGCCACAGCCTGTCCCAGAGTTCAGAGGGCCCCTCAGGAGATGGGGCAGGTGAGGGGTACCAGGGCCACTGTGGAAGGGCCTCACCAGGGGTGTGGCTTTTGCCTAAAGTGATGGGGGCCATGGAGGGCCCAGCAGTCAGCGGAGGGAAGAGGCTCAGGGGGTCAACAGACCGGCCGAGAGAGCCAGTGGCTAACCCTCCTCACAGCCAGCTTCAGTTGATTTTGGTGGCAGAGAGCAGGTGGACCAGCCCTACCTGAGGCCTCGACAGGTCACATCAAGGACCTTGGGCTGCTCGAGCCACCAGGGTCAGGCCTTCTAGACACAGGGCAGATTAGGGCTGCAGGGTCTCCATGGGGTGCTGGGCCCACACAAGACTCACCGGATCAGAGCCCATGGGAGCGGGCCGGGCCCTGCACTGTTGACAGGCCCCTCAGTGATGTCCAGGCTCAGCACAGGCAGGAAACCCCGGGCCTTGGCCCAAATCCCCCACTGTGTTGGAAGCTGAGCCTGGCGCCACACCTAGTTGTCATTGCGGGGTGCCGTGGAGCGCCCTGTTGTGGCCTGCTCCAGCGGCCGCCGCATCGTGTCCTCAACCGGGTGAGCCTGTTCACCCTTCAGTTCCGCCCACCTCAGCTTCCACGTCGCTCTCCCAGCACCCAGGACAGAGGTGAGACTGCTTCTGAGACACTCAGAGATGGGGGACTGGTTCGATGCCCCAGGCTGATTGCCACTGAAGGCAAGGGACCCTTGGCAGCAGCGGGGGCCTCTGCAAACTAACAGGGACAAGGTGCTCAGTCCTACCCGGGTCCTGTAATGTAGACTTCAGTCCCCAAACCGCACTTCAGCCCAAAGGACCGAGGTAGATTTCATTGTTTTGCTGTCCACGTTCATTGCATTTTGTAGTGGACGTCTGTTAGCCTCGGGACAGTATAGCTGAGGTGGGCATGGCAGAAACTACTATCCCTGTGTTGTAGGGGAGGGATGGAGGAAGGTGAGACGCGGCGGGCTGCCTGAGGCCCTGCAGCGGGAGGAGGTGAGGGTGGGCAGCCAGGGCCTGGCACAGAGGAAGTCCTGGGGAACTTTGGCTCTGGGCATTATCGCATGAGCCCAACGAGGGCACATTTCTCTGGCTACCCCAAGTGAGGCAGTGGTTGGAAAGAGGGGCCGTTGGGAGGCCATGACAGTCAACGGGACTGTGATGACCTGGCCCAGATGGCAGCAGTAAGAGCAGGGGCCAGAGTCGAGGGATGTTAGGGAAGCAGCAGGCGCAGCCCCAGGAGAGGCGCAGGTGGGGGTGGCCTTCCGGGGGAGACTGGGGGAGGGGCTGCTGGGGAGGAAGATGAAGAGTGGTTGGGGGGCTTGTAGGGAGCCATCAGGTGGGCCTCCTTCCTCGAGGGCCTAGAGGGGTAGAGTCAGGCTGCGTGAGTCCCACCAGCCCCACCATGTGGTCTGCATGGCCTGGGCAGCGTCCCTCACGCTGTGCCCCGCACTCATCAGGGCGGTGGAGGGCACTGGAGCTGTTCAGGTGGGGGTGTGAGACATGGGAGGCAGAGCAGGGCCTGGCATGTGGCGACGGCCATGAGGAGACTGTGAGTGGGCTGTTGGCACCCAAGAAGGGCCCCAGGACCCTTCACTCAGAGCCATAGGCTGGGGCAAGGCAGGGAGACTAAAACTGCCTGTCCTGCAGTGGGCGTCTATTCCAGCTGTGCCCCAGCCCCCTCAGCCTCAGCCTGCCCAGCGGGCAGGGGCACAGCACATCCCTGAGACCCTCTTGGCTCTGGAGGGTGGAGAGTCCCAGTCCCATCAGGGCCTCCAGGGAATGGAAGAACCTGCAGGATCCCTGAAGCCTGCCTGGCCAGGTCCACTCCTCAGGGACATGGCCCCCAGCGCCTGCACCACACCCCACCTGTGCCTGCACCTCCACATTGCAGACCCAGTGCCCAGCCCAAGCTCTCAGTGCCTGGCCCCCACCCCACCCCGAGCCTGAGCCTTAATTACCCCACCTGGGAAACAGGCAGCCC
The DNA here is from genome assembly GCF_020740605.2 of Lemur catta. Taxonomy (NCBI): domain Eukaryota; kingdom Metazoa; phylum Chordata; class Mammalia; order Primates; family Lemuridae; genus Lemur; species Lemur catta. The sequence goes on from NC_059133.1 coordinate 5,531,896, forward strand.
TCTGCTCCTCTCCACAGAGGGCTCTCCCACCGAAAAGGGCTGTCGGTGGCAGGGTGGGGTGCATGGCTCCCTGATTTGGGGTGGGAGGCAGGATTTTGCTCTCTGGCTGTCAGCCCAGGAGAGGAAACTAACATTTGTTGAGCAACTGCTATGTGCTGGTACCCAGGCCAGGTGCTTTTAAGTGGGGAGATTGTTTGCCCTCACCTCTGCCCTGGGGGGGTGTTGAGGTCCAGCCCCAAGGGGGGCCTGCCTGGTCACCCTGTGAAGGACAGAGCCAGGGTGCATATCATGGCCTGCCCACCTCCACTGCCCCGGTAGCTGGTCCTGTGGGAAGACGCAAGGGCACGAGCAGGCCGAGTGCCAGTCAGAATGTGGCCCACATGGGCACAGAAGCCAACTGCGCGAGTACAGAGAAGGGTAGCACCTTCCCTCTGGGGCTTCAGGGGGGCTCCTTGTGGAGGTGGTCTTTGAGCTGGGCCTTGAAGGATGAGCAGGCAGGAGGCCTCCGAGCCCTGGGCCAGCATGCTGCAAAGGCAAGGCTGGGTCACAGCGACTGCCCATGGCAGCTAGAGGTCAGGATTTGTGGAGACACGAAGGCAGGCCAGGAGGAGTTGGCGGGTCTGCAGCTCACCCTGTGACGGTGAAGACGTGGGTTATGAGGGGGAGGACGGGTGGCCCTCCACAGCAAGCAGCCCCTGTGGCCCTGCAGAATCACAGATGCACAGTCACGCACACACACACACACACACACACACACGGGAACGTCCCGTTTCCTTCTCCCCCTGCACACCTCCTCCAAGGTAAGGTTCAAAGGAAAGGAACCATGAATTTGATTTAATTAGTAGCAGCAACTCCTGGCAGCTGAGAGTATGGATTCATTTATTCACTCCTACGTTTGTCCCCAGACCAGAGAGGACCCAGTGAGAACTGAAGGCAGCCTGCAAGGACACAGACACTAACAGAGTACACGGATTAGGGGGAACCTGCAGGGAAGGCCAGGACCAGGCACCCGGGGGAGCCAAGGGGAGGCCAGGCAGGGGAGTTCAGGTCACGGAAGATGGGCGCCTGTCGGCTCTCTACTTTCTAGCAGCAAAGAGAAGAGGGAAGCCCTCTCAGGCACAGTTTCCACAAGATAAAAGCCTGCCAGATGCTGGGGAAGAAGCCCAGGTGGCCAGGATGAGAGGTGTGGGGCAGCGGCTCCTCTGGAGCTGCACCATAGCCCTGCGAGCCAGCTCTGCCAGCCGCGTCTCCAGGCCTGGGGAGGATCACTCTCACCGCACGACGGCTGCGGTGACCTCAGTTATGCCCCCAGCCACTCTAGCCCCTTTGAATTTTGCAAAAGAAAAAAAAGCCCTAGACAAGCTTCAAGTAGACAAAAGCCAGATGCCGTTGGCTTATCGTTCAGTGAGAACAGATGTTGGGCTAAGAGCCTCATCAAGGTGATGGATGGTGTGCGGGCCCTGAGAACCTCAGTCGTGACTCAACGACCAGGGCCACAAGCCCCAGCTGCCTCCTGGTAACACCAGCCTGGACCTGCAGTCTGAGTCCAGCTGGGGCGAAGCTTGAGGAACCTGGCCCTGGGCAGGGGAATACCAGCCAGGCCACTCTCAGCACGGCTGACCTGTTGGCAGGCACCTTTGCACAAGCACAGCCCTGTGCAGTCGGCCTATCCCTCATCACGTCGGATCTGCACCAGCCACCCCACGGGAATGGTGTCCTCCCATTTCACAAATGGGAGCCTGAGGCTCAGAGAGGCAGCGCAGCTTCCCTAGCGCCCCATGGCTGGAGGGTTTCAGAGCCGGAACTTGAACCCAGGTCTTCCTGTCTTATAGATCCCCCCACCCCCGTGGACAGGGAAAGGCAGTGGCTTCTGCCCAAGGAGACTGAGCATCTCTGTCTCTTTTCCTCCCCAGAGACGTGTGCAGTAAATAATGGAGGCTGCGACCGGACATGCAAGGACACAGCCACTGGCGTGCGATGTAGCTGCCCAGTTGGATTCACGCTGCAGCCGGATGGGAAGACATGCAAAGGTCAGCACCTGGAGCCACGTGGGCTCGCCCCCACCTGTGCTCACCTGACCCCAAAGCCACATGGGCAGGAGCAGGGGCCGAGAGCCCCCATGAGCTGGGCCCAGCATGGGGCTGGGTGGGGGACGGTGTGTGGCTGCCGGAATACGGGCACTCAGCAGTCATTCACATTGTTATTGAAGAGGGCAAGAGGGACAGCCAGTCAGCACCAGGGTCCCCAGCAGGGTCCCAGAGAACACTGGTTCCATGGCACATCAGTAGGTTCCTGGCCCAAAGAATTTGGCTGCACACTGGGTTAAGCAATTAAATGGGTGTGTCTACCGTGGGCCCTCCTGGGCCTTCGGTGACTCGAGGCTTCCCAAGGAGGGTGGAGCGTGGCACATTTCCTACCTACCTGACCTTTAGTTGCAGGGGGTCTTGCAGAGCTGGTGGGCATAGTTAAGCACTGGGCCGTTTGGGAGGTGCAGATCTCATCGTGGGAAAAACAAGGACACTGTGTCATTGTCACTGGGTGAGCAAAGCAGGGAGATTTCAGCTGAAGGGAGGAGGACACGGAAGGATGTCCTCTCGCCTTAGAAAGTGGGGACTCATGAGGGTCTGAGTGACCGCAGCTGAAGAAAGGCAGGGAAGGGCGGTGTGCGGGGAGAGAGGACAGAGGTTTATCTTTCCACTCAGTCACTGATTCGTCCCACAGAGAGTTAGAGTGCCTGCTGGGGGACAAGGGACCCTCAGGAAATAAGCAGCCCAGTGAGCTGGAAGAGGAGCTGGCTGAGCTCTGGAGACAGGCGCTGGGGAAGGAATGGGCCAGCCCTGCAGGCGGGGAGGACCGTCACCAGGCCAGGTGACTGTGAGCCGGAGAAGCCACAGGCCCTCCAGGCAGGGCATCAGGCCCAAACAGCAAAGCCCCTGCGCGCCCATGGCCCTGGCCACTCTCCTCCCCGACCTTGCCAGGCCTCAGAGGGTGGGGCATGGAAGGGGAGAGGAACTAGAGCTTTTAAAGTCCCATGAGTGAAAATATTGAAAGCGGAGGTTAGAGTGATTTAAAATAGTTCAAGATGGACTTTTTTTAAGCCTGTAAAAATAAACAGCGTATTTGCCTTCTTCCTTGCCAACTCACTAGGAAGAACCCGGTGATTATTGACAGAAATAACAGTTCTTCCTCCTGTTTATTTGAAAATAAAGCCCTTCTGTAGCCACCACTCAGCCTGTTCATAGCCTTGGTGGGTTCCTGGCAGGCGGGTGGGCAGGTGGGTGGCATCTGAGTCCTTGCCGCACGCACTTGGTGCCAGGAGTGACTCACTGAGGATGGCAGGGGTCTGCGCAAATCTGGGCATTCTCAGGGCGCAGTGACGTCCGGGCAGGCAGCCACCTGCCTCCCTCTGAGGTGCAGCGCTGCTGCCCGGGGCAGAGGGGCGGGGCAGGGCTGCCCGGAATCGGGGGTGGAGGCCAGGGGCCAGCCTGTCTGGGCCCAGGAGTTCTGGCTGCTGCCCCCTGCCCCTGCCCAGCTCTTGGTGGCCCAAGGGGCACTCGTCCCCTCCCCCTCCATTTCTGGGGGACAGGAGGTGCTCAGGAGAGCCGTCCACATAGCCCCAAGCCAACCAGCCTGAGCTCCCCCAACCACCACCACCACATTTTCTGGAGCTCTTCTTGAAACAAAATCTTGTTGGAACAATAGGAGCCCTTTAACCAGGGCTGCCCCTTCGGCCAAACCCCCTCTGTGGCCGCCACCTGGGGCCTGCCATGCAGTGAGAGTCCTCAGGCAGGGCCGTGGGCCTGCAGTCAGGTGGTCGTCTCATTCACTCACTGAACAAACAGGTTTTCTGGGCTCCTACTGTGTGCAGGTTCAAGGGAGATGGGACGAATAAATCAGACATCCCCTACCCCTGGGGACCTCTACTGAGTGCAGAGGACAGATTTTAATTTTTTAAATTACTAAGATGAATGTGTATTACAGACCACTTCATGTTGGCTAGAGAAGTGCAGTGGGACAGGAGCGGGAGGAACTGGCCAGAGCTGGCAGTGCGGGAGGGCAGGGGGGCTGGGGGGACAGTGGGTGGGGAGCAGCATTCCTGAGCTGAGGCTGCCACGCAGAGGCCTACAGGCTCAAGGACTCCAGTCTGGGAAGGATGCGAAGGAGCCGGCCAGATGGTGCAGGGCCTGGGGGCCGGGGCAAGGGGCCAGCCTGTGACCCGGTGGCCTGGCCAGGCCTTGGGCAGCCCTGGGCAGGGGAGGCACAGGCCCAAGTTTCCCTTCTGAAATGATCCCTGGCCATACTGGCACAGTGGGCCCTGGGCAGGGTCTGGAAGAGCCGTGAGATGCAGCTGTGGTTGCCCAGGCTCAAGACAGCAGGGCTCTGCCAGGGCTGGCAGCAGAGGTGGAGAAGTAGAGCCTAGACATGTCCAGAGATATTTGAATTTAAAGACCGTGGGACTAGTCTAGAGCTGCATAGTACGAAAGTCGTCGTAATGCTGTGGAGTCAGGGAGCCTGAGAAACCAGGCAGTGACTGACCTCTAGAGCTCAGGGTCAGTACCTGGCGTTCTCCCGGCTTGGCTGGAGAGATGTGGGCAGGGGGTCCTGGCAGACCCGCAGCCCTGGCCCCAGGGCTTTGGCCCCTCCATCAGGGCACATACCCTCATCTCAGCAAGGAGTGATTTCAAAGGTTCAGTGTTTTTTGGAAGCCAAAAAGTCATTGTCAAGGAAGATGGACAGGGGGCAGGTAACAGAGGGCTTGGAAAACCCAGAGCTGGAAACCTATGAACAGTCCTAGGCAGTCACTTGTGGGCCCTAGGGTGCCAGGCAGGAGCAGATACCCCCATCACCGTGGTCCCCAGGCCCTCTCCTGCCCCTGAGGGCAGGTCCTGTGACAAGGGAGCAGCTAACTGTGGAGAGAACATCAGGAAAGGCTTCCCAGAAGTGCAGTCTTCCCGGGGGGTGGGCCTCCCTGCAGAGAGTCAGCAGGTGGGAAGTGGACTGCGGCCGGGTGGGGTGACCAGAGTCTGGGCAGCTGGCCCGGGCTGCAAAGGGAAGGCTGTGAGCCTCTGGAGAGAGGCAGCCTTCATCCTGGGAGACCCAGGGCCTCAGAAGGCTGTTGGCAGGTAGGGGACTCGGCCAGGTTTGCATGTGGAAGGGGGTGCTCGCTGGGGGAGGGGGTGTGGGAGCCAGTGAAGGAGGGAAGTGGAGAGAGAGGCAGAACGGAGCTGTACCCCCAGGGGCTATTGGAATGGAGGTCGAGGGGCCGTGTGAGCCCAGCACCCCCTCACTATGTCCTGGACTGGCGTGAGAAGGGGGCTTCCCCCACTCTGACCCCCAGGCAGCCAGCTACAGCAGCCTGGGCCTCAGGCAAACATGCCTGCCTCTGCCTGTCTGGTTGCTATGACAGCCCCTTAGCAGACAGGACCATATGGGGAAGAGGTTGGGGTTGGGGGGTTCCGGAAGGCCTGAGGCAGGGGCCCCTGTCTGCTTAGCAGTGTCAGCCCGTTTGATCTCGCTGAGGATGCTAGGAGAGGCGACGCTAGGAGAGACAACACCAGGAGAAGCGACCAAGGTTACCAGCCCTGTTTGCAGACAGGAACCTGCCTTTCCCTGCCCAAGGCCACACGGCTGGCCAAGGCAGGGCTGAGATGGGCCTCTGTTCTCCTGGAGTCTGAGCTTGTAGCTAGAAATTCTGCCCTCTCCTGTGATCCCGGGGTTGGAGGGGAGGGGGCGATGGAGATGCCCGAGGCTCTGCCCCGGCTGAGGCCACGCTGGACTTAATGTCTCTTTCTGTGGGGGCTGCAGGGCCAGGCAATGTGCTGGAGAAGGCCCACCTTTGGGGACAGCTGGTGCAGGCAGAGGTCCGGCTCCCACATGTGGTCTGTGACCCACCTGTAAGATGGGCGTTCTGCTCTCCCAGCCGTGAAGGTCCCGTGAGATGTTGCCAGAAGGTACATGGCACATTCCCCTCCCGAGGCTTCCAGGGCGCTGCGTGGGGCATCTCAGCCCCGCTCTCTTTAACCCATGTTCTCTGATATGCTGGCCCAGAGCCCGGGTTTCTGTTTCGTCCTTGTTGGGGAACATTCTGTGGGAACGCTGCTTTAGGACTTTGGGCAGGGATTGAGTCCAGACTGTTTCAGGCAAAAGAAATGAGGGTGGCCTGAGGCCAGTCGCCGTGACCGGGGCTTGGGGCCCCGTGTAAAGTGGGGCAGGTTTACCTTCCTCACGGGTCAGTGCCAGCCACACGAGACAGGGGCCTCCAGGCACCTGGCCCAGCAGCCACACTCAGGACGGGCTTGGCAGACGCTGGAATCGGTGTCGGGCAGCTCTGCTGAGACACGGCCATCGGCCACCAGGAAGACGTGCTGTCCGTTCTCCCTGCCGGAAGGGCCTCTTCCAGCACTTCCCTTGTGCCCCTCCGCAGGAGGGTGAGGCCGCGTCTGCCAGTCATCTCTTGCTTTGTCACCAATGCTGGGGTCATGTCTGGAGGGGGTGACCAGTGTGGGGGCCTGGAGACCGGGCCCCAAGAGGAACTTCAGGGTAGCTGGGACTATGTCCCCTCAGGGTCAGGGCCTCTGATAGCACAGAATATCGGGCTGGGGCCCGAGAGGGAAGCCCAGGTGAGCATGGTGGGGGAACAGGTCTGGGGGACTCAGGGGTCAGGGCTGTGCACAGGGCGAGGAGGGCTGGCAGAGATACTCAGGAGGACATCACTTATTTCACCGGATTGGGCCAGGCAACCTTCAGAATACAGCTGCAGTTCATTGCTTGCTGAGCAGAGAAAGAGGCCAGGCAGGTGGGGAGTCTGGGTGGGGTACTGGGACGTCAGTCGGCCCAGGGAGCAGCCCAGCTCCCACTCCCACTTGAAGCTTTTGAACCAGGTGCTTTATCCTTCTAAGCCGCAGTCTCCTCCTCAGACAGGGGCAGTAAGGCCTACCTTTTTTATTATTATTTTTTTAGAGACAGGGTCTCAGTTTGTTGCCCAGGCTGGAGTGCAGTGGTGTGATCACAGCTCACTGTAATCTCGAACTCCTGGGCTCAAGCGATCCTCCTGCCTCAGCCTCCCGAGTAGCTGGGACTGCAGGTGTGTGTCACTGCGCCTGGCTAACACCTACTTTTGTAAAAAAGTTTATTAAGCTCTGAGCAGCACCACCTTAGGAATGGGATGGCATGCAGTCCTCACGCTGTCCTTCAGAGCACGTGCGCTTCCTACCCTGGGTCTGCAGACAAGAGCCCTGGGAGGGGCAGTAGCTTGCCCAAGGTCGGCAGAAGTGGTTCTTGTCTGGTCCAGCCCCACAGCCAGGCTGCCTCCCCGAGTATGCAGAGTACGTAAATGAAAGGACGTGGGGGATGTCATCGTCCCTGCTGTCTTGCCTGGCACAGCAGATACCACTTCCTCTGTTATGTGTTGTGAATGCCAGGCTCTCCGAGCTCAGGGGAAGCAGGGAAACGTGGGGGGCTGCACCTCCACATGTAACCCAGCCCCCGACCCCCACCTCAGTGAGACAGGCCCAGCCATGTGCTCAGCTAGGGGCCTGAGGCCAGCCCTCGGCGGTGGGAGCAGGCAAGTGAGGACAGTGCCGTCCTGCACGCGGGTCCGGCGTGTCCCGCTGGGTAGGTGCACAGGCTCATTCTCCTCGCCTCCCCCCGCCCTTGGCTCCCACAGACATCAACGAGTGCCTGGTCAACAACGGAGGCTGCGACCACTTCTGCCGCAACACCGTGGGCAGCTTCGAGTGCGGCTGCCGGAAGGGCTACAAGCTGCTGACGGACGAGCGGACGTGCCAAGGTGAGCCTCCTGCTGTGCCCTGGGCAGCCCTCGGGGCCTGGGCTCCCCGTCCTCATCGGGTCCGGCAGGGTCAGTGTCCCTTCTCCTCCTGGGCCTATGCAGGCTGCTAGGAGAGGAGGTGAGTGTGGATGGGGTTGGCCCACTCTGCCGGGCTGGGCAGTTTTTCAGTCCTAAGCGTGTGCTCCCCCGCACCCTGCCTTCCCTGTCCTTTATGCGTCTAGGGGCCATCCGGTCCAACCTGTCCCTTTTATAGATGGGAACTGAGGCCCAGGGAGGGATCAGCACATGTCCCAGGTCCCACCCCTCCCCTCCAGGTGTCCCCCAGGCCGCCTCCAGGGGCTGAACCGCCCAGGCTCCCGCGGTGGGGTGCTGCCACCTGGTGGCCAGAATTGTACATCGCAGACGCTCTCCAACAGTCTGTCCTTAGGGTCCTGCGTGCCTGCTGGGAACAGGGGTGGTGGGCAGAGAGGCCAGAGCAGAAGCCAAGAATCACAGCCCAGGACAAGTCCCGTGGAGTGCAGGATGCAGCGGGAGCCCAGGGGGCGGACAGTGGAGGGAGGTGGTCAGGGAAGGCCTCCTGGGGAGGGTTCCTTAGTGAAACGCTTGAAGGATGAGTTTCCAGGAGGAGCCGGGCAGATAAACTCACCCAGGAGATGGCGCTGCTGGGCTGAGGAGGCTTCAGGGGGCCACAGGGAGCTCAGTGGGGCTGGATGAGGCCCTTAGGAAGGAGGTGAGTGCCCTGTGGTGGGGGGCTCCGTCTCCCCGGTGGTTACTCTGTTGTGATCAGTTGTTCTGTTTCTGCGGGGTACTGGTGGCTGCAGCTGCACATGGCCAGTCTGGCTGCAGGGCTCGCAGCTTCTGCCTGCCAGTGCTGCTCAGAGGCTGGCACTGGGGCAGTGTGAGGTCCTGAGGAAGGTGAGAGCAGGAGGCTGGCAAGGCAGGGTCCGGGGCCAGCCCGTCCTCGGCTCACCTTGTGACCCAGGTCAGTCAATGCCCCTCTTCGTCCCTGGCTGGGCATCCCAGCCTTGTCTTCCTCTCAGGGCACAGGGGCCGGTCAGGAGCAAGAAATCTGTCCAGGTCCTGATAAGGGCTCCTCTGACCTTGACTTTGTTTCAGTCGGCCTTGCCAAGTTCTGTGGAGGGCTGAGGGGGGCCCTTGGCCTGGCATTCCCAGCTGCCCCCTGAGAATGGCGGCCAGCTGCCAAGGAGGTGGTGAGACGGCGGGATAGCGTGTCTGCTTCTGGGCTCCAGGGCAAGGCTCTGTCCTCCCCTGCCTAACCCCACCCATGTCTTCTCCACCCTCTTCCGGGCTCATCTCTCCGAGGCCCTGGGCTCTAGGCTCCCCAGGTCCGACAGGGAGGGGTCCATGCTCCTTTGCTTGGCACTCTTGTGATGGGGACCCAAGACACAACCCCAGGCCCCTTTGAGCTCCACATAATCCCCTGGGCACCCTATGCTGCCACCTCCCAGCCTTTGCGTGGAGCCCTTCCTCCGCTGTCACTCCTGCATTCCAAGCTGGCCTATCCTACCAGGTCTAGCCCAGGTGCCACAAGCACCAGGAGGTCTTCCCAGATCACTCCTGGGAAGGGTCACATCCTCCTTTGAGCACTCACAGCACAATTCCTTCCTTGTGTTAGTGTTTTTGTAAACACGTGTGTATTATGAGTATTTGTGAAGTGGCGTGAGCTAATGTATTCAAAGAATGAACTCCTAACTGCTATGCCTGTGGAGGGTCAAGTGATGTCTGCTTTACCCTCATGGGCCCCCATCAGCTGTCCTGTAGGAGCCATTTTCCTCAGAATTTATAGCCGGGATAGACTTGTCTCCTGTCAGTATGTGATTCATTTTCTCCTTTCCAGGAACAAGCACTAGGTGACCCTTCTTCTTTTGCTTTTTACCTTGGCTTCCAGGAAACTCAATCAAATTTCACATAGTATCAGAACTCCCTTTTTACCCTTTATTGGTGGCATATTTTCCCTTCCCCTCTTTCTATTTCTGCTGTTTTCCTTATTTCTCAAGAAACATCCTGGGGTGATAGGAAAATATGCTTTGGTTAGCATCCAAGAGGCCTGGGCTCATGTCCTAGTTCAGCTGCTTCCTCAGAGCCCTGGGGCAAGCCCCAGTTTCCTGCAGGTGTGGATTAAATACCTCTACTAATCACAGTTGAATATGAGGTATTAAAATGGCAGAGATTCATAATAATCCCTTCTATGCAAACTATTCCTACCTCGCTTGCCTCCAGAAAAGAAGTGAGGTGGCTTCTAACCCAGCAACAGAAGGTTGATGGAGACAAAATGGAAAATTAACCAGCAACAAGAAGGCTAACATTTACCGTGGGTCACCTCTGTACTGAGCCTCAGGGCCCAGGGACTGTCCCACACAGATGTGCATTGAGTGACAGTGACAGGCCATGCCTACCCAGCACACCTCAAATTCCTCCCCAAACTTTGTCTCCCTGTGGCCACACAGACATCGACGAGTGCTCCTTCGAGCGGACCTGCGACCACATCTGCATCAACTCCCCCGGCAGCTTCCAGTGCCTGTGTCACCGTGGCTACACACTCTACGGGACAACCCACTGCGGAGGTCTGCAGCCTGCCCGCCAGGGCCACCTTCCCCCCGAGGCACGCGCCTGGCCACACGGCCACCTACACTGCATCCCACATCCCAACCCTGACCTCTACCCTGGTGGGCCTGGGAGGGATGTCGGCCAGGCTGGGGACTGCTGGGCAGAGGGGCTCAGCCGTGGGCAGGGCAGGAGCAGGGATGCGGGAGGGGCACCAGGCACCTGCTGGGTGCTGGGCCTTGGCCAGGTTGTGGGGTAGGCCTAGCAACCACAGGCACTGGAGAACCCGCCCCCACCCAGCCAGAAGGGGGCGTGGCCAGCACACAGAAAATCCAGAGGGTCACGGCAGAAGGGCAGTGCGTGGCCACAGTTCTGACGGAGGAATGCTGGGTCGCGATGGGGAAGCACTCCAGAGGGCTCTGCGGTGGAGGCTCTGCAGTGAAGGCACTGCGCAGAGCGGTGCGAGGGAGTAGCCTGCAGCTGATGCAGCTGGAGCCCCCCGGAGAAGGGGTGGTGGTGGGAGAGGCAGGCTGGGAGGTGGCATGACCCGACACGCAGGGTTCCGTTAGCCCCGAGGGGACATGGGGTTTTATCCCCAGTGAGAGGAGAAACCACTGGAGGGTTTGGGCGGGGGTATAATGTGGCCAAGTTCACATCACGAGATGCATCCGCTGGCATGTGGAAAGGAGTGGAATCCGGGGTCCCCTGAGGGGAGACAGCTCTGGGCACAGCTCAGGTGCTGCTGGAGCTGGGGCAGGGTGGGCTCAGCCGGAGAGGAGGGAAGGCTCTAGGTGTGTTTAGGAGCAGAGCTGAGCTGACAGGACTTGGTGTTATACAGGTGTGATGGGTGAAGGTGGCTCAAGGATGGCCCGGGTGTCTCTCCCTTTTCTGTGACCTGGGGGTAGCCACACTCACCGTGCCAGCAGCTTGGAGATCAGGTGGGGTCAGCAATGGACTGATCAGGGCACAGCTGGTGGGGGGTGGCTGCTGGAGGTGGGCTACAGATTCTCTGGAAAGACTCAAAAATCAGCATCGCATCCCTGGGCCTGCACTCCCTGCGTGCAGGCAGCCTGAGCGCCGACAGGGCGTGAGGTCCCGCCCTTGTCTGTCTCCAGCAGGAGCTCTGGTCAGAAGAGGCAGGGCGTTGGGCGTGACTTCTTTCCCCTGTGCCCACCGTACAGGATGGGCACTGAGGCTGGGAGGGGGCTTGTCCCCAGTCCTGCCATGAGATCAGGCAACTCCCTGCCCACAGGACCCAGCTGGGTGGGAACTTCACGCACCTCCTCTGCCCCCCCCCCCAGTCTGTGTGCAGCTGCTTAAGTTCAGAAAACCTCGGAGGTTCGAGGGGAAGGGAAGTGTGTTAGTGCCTGTGAGGAGCCTCGTGCCCCTGAGCGTGCATGTGTGTGCGTGTGTGTATGGCGTGTGCAGCTACTTGCTGGCGTGGCATGAGGGCATCAGGCTCTCCTGTCCCCGTGGGCCCTTGCCCTGCCAGCCGTGTGGGTGTGGCCTGGGCCGGCCAGCCCCACCTCCCCTTCTGCTCTCACTCCCCGCTGTGCTTCCAGATGTGGATGAGTGCAGCATGAACAACGGGAGCTGTGACCAGGGCTGCGTCAACACCAAGGGCAGCTACGAGTGCATCTGCCCCCCAGGGAGGCGGCTCCACTGGAACAGGAAGGACTGTGTGGGTGAGTGGGGGCGGGGCCACCTGCGCTGGCTCCTCCCCTTCCGCCTGGGGTTGGACGGCGGGGCAGTGGCTTTCCAAGGTGGAGGTGAGCAAGGCAGGGCCACCCTCTTCCTTTGGGCCTTGGGTTACTAGGCAGGGGTTCTCTGCTGGAGGGATGTGGCTAATGGAGTGGGTCACAGGTGACAGCAAGCTTAGGGTCAGCTGGAGACACAGAAACAGGGACCTGTGGCAGAGAGGGGTCCCAAGGAGGATATCCAGGAGTCAGTGTGCAGCCAGAGCCATGGGGCCAGGGACCCTGCTGGTGTCTAAGTGGGGCTGGGGGCTCATGGGGAGTGCGCGTGGAGGCCCCACCTCACCCAGCTTCCCCTTGTCCTGCTGAGGAAGCTGAGGGGAAGGGTAGTGGTTACAGCGGGTGTAGCAGCATCAGGTCCCATCTGTCTTTCCAAACCCTCCGCCTGTCCAGCTGCCAGACCCACAGCTGGGGAGCAGGGCAGTGCCCCCTAGAAAGGCTGAGTTCCACACGGCCCGCACATTCCCTGGGTCCCGCACACCAGCTGGGCCCTGATGGGGCACAGGGCTGTGTGCCTGCCCTCCGGAACCCGCTGTCCAGGTCCTTGCCCTGCTGGGCTCTCGGTCCCCAGGGCCGCTGGAGTGAGCGGGATGGGCACTGAGGCTGGGAGGGGGCTTGTCCACAGTCCCACTGTGAGATCAGGCCACTCCCTGCCCACAGGACCCAGCTGGAAGGGAACTTCACCGCCACCTCCTCTGCCCTCCTGGGTCCGTGTGCTGGGGAAACCTGTTATATCAGATCTGTTGGAACGTCCCTCCCGGCCCAGAGCCTTCCAGCGACTCCACGTTTCACTCAGAATCAAAACCACCATTCTCAGAATGGCCAGAATGCTACTCCCGACTGGCCTGGTCACCTTCTCCTCTCCCTCATTTGCTCGTGTCAGCCTCACCGCGCTGGGCTGAGCCCTGCTCTTCTCTGGGCCTGGAGGGCTCCCGTCCGCGCTCCGCACTCCTTCCTTGCTGGGGGGTCTGCTCAGCAAGGCCTGCCCTGACCCCCAGCCCAGAGCAGCAGCCCTGCCCACCTCTGGCCCCTTCTCGGCCCTCTTTGCTATCCAGCTTTCTTTTCCCATCGCACTTCCATCCACCAGATGTGACATATATTTTATGAGCTCATGTTGGTTTGTGTCTGTCTGTCTGCACTGGAATGTAAGTTTTATAAGGTTAAACAGGTATTCTTGGCCTGTCCCTTTTACTGCTACATCCCCAGCCCCTAGAACAGAGCCTGGCAACCACAGGCACTAAGTGTTTGTTTAATGAATGAATGCATCAAAGAATGGAGACCACCACTTAATATCTGAAATCACAAAGATGAATTGGTTGCTTACTTAAATTAGGAATTGCTGTGCTGCTCGGGCACAGTGTTTGTTGAAGGGAGCAAACTGCTGGTCTGAAGTTGAGTTTGGGGAAAGAGTCCGTTGTGCTGGTTACAGAGGCAGGACTGGGTGATGCGGATCCTGGAGCATGGTGTGTGCGGATCAGAGACAGGCATGGACTCTCACCAGCCTCGGGAGCCTGTTCACGCGGCTCTGCCTGGGGCTTCCAGAGGCGTGTCCAGCGCTGGTGTTTACTCGCTGCCCGTGCTCTAGGGCTGACGGTCCTTCTCCAGGGGTATAGGGAGGTGTTTTTTGGTTTTGTTTTTCGCAGTCCCCTTTTTGGTCCTCCCTCAGTCAGAGCTATAGGAGAGGCCGCCTATAGGGCTTGTCCAGATCTTGACCCTGTCACTAGACCTCCATGAAGAGTCGTTGGTGGAGGTCAGACCTTCAGGTCACATATCAGTCAGCATGGTGTTATCATATTTTTGTCTTGAAGTCATCTGCTAGGACTGAGGCTACATAAAAGCATTTAATATTCTGATAATAGACGTGGGATGACTGAGACAAGTATAACCAAAGGTATTATGAGAAGGTGCTGGAAGTTTCTCTAGAACCATGATCTAAGGTTTCCTAAGCCTGACCAAGGAAACAGGTCCCAACAACTCCCTAAGTCTGCCTTAGATATTCAGGTTGCTGCTGCTTTTAGCTCAGCGTAGATGGTTCCACCTCACCTCTCCTGCAAATGCAGGGTCAAAATGCGGTGCCTGGCAGTGGTGCACACTCTCCCCAGCTGGCCAAAAGGAAATCCAGGGTTGTACTATTGTCCGCAACTACTTGTGCTGGCGTGTCACACTGGTTTGTTGTGCCCCTGCCCTGCCCCACCACGGTGTAGGTTGTGTTATTTACTGCATGGCCCAAGGCAGGAGGGATTTTTAATGAGCATTGTGAGCTGTCCAGTTCCTACGGAGGGGCTCAGTATCTTCCGCAGTCTGTTTCACCAGCTGTTCACACCCTAGGCAGGGTAGTATACTTCAGATTCTTTGCAGGAAAGCGGTTCACTGTGGGTTTGGGGGTCACCCACTTGGAACAGTCTAACAGCCTCTGTCTATGGTGACTGTGCCGAGCCGGGTTTCCACACGGGAGTACGGCCAGCCTGAGTGGAGCTGGAGGTGTGTCGTCTGTGGGTGGCATGTGGGGGACAGATACATTGCAAGAATAGCTGAATCCACCTGTCCCGGTGCAATAGCACTTTCCTTCTTTTTTATGTATTATCTTAACATTATAATAAGGTGCAGATGATATACTTCATACCATTTGTCAAATTGGCTGCGCTAGCAATAGCTTGGGAGAGCTGATTTATAGAATTAGGGTAGTGGTTATCCCTAGTAAAGCCCAGAGCTAGGTGAGTTGTTATTTTTAAGGGAAACATGATAGGTTATGTCAGAGTGCGTAACCTTAAATCCTTAAGGTGGGAAAACACAACCAAAAGAGTGAAAAACAAAAAGTATACAAAGGAGGGTATGGAAATCAGCAGTTGCAAACATATAGGAGAATTTATTCCAGTGGTCTTGGGCAAAAGCTTGCTGCTTTATGTAGTCAGCTGACTTCAGAATCTTGGGTAGTGAGATTTCTGTGAACTGTCTGCTTTTGGAAGTTCTCTGAAGAACCTCAGGTTCAAACCTCTAAATGGTAACTTTAACTTTACATTTCTGAAAAATTCATTTCTATTTTTCCAAAAGAGTAGGGCAAGTAAAGACACTGAAATTTCTCAGTAGTTTATAAATAATTCTTCTGATAAAATGTGTTTGCATATTACTAAATAAATAAGTTGGAACATCCCAAATGAGAAATACAAAATCTAATATTTTGGCCCCTTTGAGTGCTATTATTTTTTTCAAGAAGTGACTGCTTCCGTTCATCCAGAATATGACCATACTGCTCGTACATACGTGTGGCCCACACGGTCCGCACAGAGGCTCAGAGGGTACCGTAGGGCCTGGTTCCTGTCTTTACAGTCTGCCCAGGATTCTGTTGGTTCCAGAACAGTCATGAACTGGCCGTTTCCTCTGCTGCCCTGGAGGAGTTTCTCAGCAGCGCTGCTGGCATCACAGCCGGTTTCTCCCTTACAGGAATGAGTCGTCCTAGGGAAGATGTTTGCAAACGTCTGTGGGGTGGTCTAGTGGACACCTGCTCTGGAGAACTCGGCCTGCCCTCAGGGAGCACAGACAGCTCGTGTCTGAAGGGGAAGAGGGACTAAGCCAGCATCCCTACAAGGCCAACTGGGTCTGGACCCTGCCATCTCCAAGCCCCTTCCCACCAAGACAGTCTAGCAGGGGAGGAGGCATGGCGGGTGTCCCTGTTGGTCCATGCTCAGGGGCCCTGCCAGCTCCAGGAAGCCTGCCCCCCGGCCTCTCTCAGGCTTGCTCTTGTGTCTTCCTTCTCCTCAGAGACGGGCAAGTGCCTTTCTCGGGCCAAGTCCTCACCCCAGGCCCAGCTATCCTGCAGCAAGGTGGGCGGTGTGGAGAGCTGCTTCCTTTCCTGCCCGGGCCACACGCTCTTCATGCCAGGTAACCCCAGGCTGTCTCTGGGATGGGATGGTGTTGTGGGGGGCTTCTTCCCTGAGGTCCAGCCCCTGCCCCCTCCTGTTCTCCGGGAAAGAGCCCAACCTAAAGAAGGGCCCTGATCGTAAGTGATCCAGGGCAGCTGCTGGTTCTCTGCGGACCTCACTGTCCTCCGCAAAGGCAGTGGCTCATTCCTGCCAGCCACTTCCCTGTAGTCTTGTAGCAGAAGCAAACCGGCACAGGGGTCAGTCCTGACCTTCATCTCCTTCAGCAACCGCTCTGAGGCCCCAAGAATCCGAGGGCCCGGGAGGGAGGTGCACCCAGCCCCATCTCACCCACTGGCCTCTCTGCAGACTCGGAAAACAGCTACATCCTGAGCTGCGGTGTTCCAGGCCTTCAGGACAGGACGCTACAGAAGCGCAACGGCACCAGCTCTGGCCCCGGGCCCAGCTGCTCAGGTAGCCCTTAGGCCTGTCCACACTGCACACACCTGGGTGACCCCTTGACTTTGCGTCCGGCACCATGAATGGGAGAGAGGGGCACCACCCAGGGAAGAGCTCCCTGGTCTGGGCCCTGCCCAGCGCGGCCTGCGGCAGTGGAGGTGGGCCAGGCCAGGACCTGGAAGCCCGCAGGGTGCGGGCTGCGTCCCAGCTCAGGGCTGTGGATGGTGGGAGAGCCCTTCTGGCTCTGAGGTCACAGTACAAGGATGTTTCAGTGACTCTAAAATGCGAGTCCACAGATCTCAGACTCTGTTTCGGTGGAGTGAGTTGCATCTGCTGTGGCAGTGAGGTTCTGAAAGCTGTCTGAGTCAGAAAGCTACCCTTGAAGACTGTGCCCAGTAAGTGCCGAGGCACAGCGCGCTCCCAGCCCTTTGGAACAGCAGCAGGGCTGTGGGCACAGCACAGCCAGCCTTCCCACCAGCTTGGGGGCGGGGTCTTCAGCAGCTTTTCTTATTCAGAATGCTGGATTCAATAAGATAGGTGCATTTGTGTAAATTTACCGCATACATGATGTGATTCTAAGCATCTGTGATTGTAGGATTTTTTAGTCCAAGGGGCCATGACTTGCCCTTTGAGGGAATCAGCAGTTCTGAGTATCTGTGATATTTCACACCCCTTCCCTTCCTTGTTCCCTGCTCGCCTCTGTTCTGGCCTCCTTCCTAAAAGCGTGAGGCACACTAATGGTTTGGTGATGGGGATGAGAATACCTCTGGCTAGATGGCCCCTGAGCTTACGCCTGACACCGCACCCCCAACACACACACACACACACACACACACACACACGTTCATCTTTACCAGGCCTTACAGGGAGAGAAAGGGGCAGGGAAGCGTCCCCTACTCTGGGAGGGCCGTCAGGGAAGAGTGACTCAAACCAAGCCCCACCCCAGCTCCAGGTGGATTTGTCCCCTGGCAGCCCCCGTCCCCCACCACCTCCTTGCCCGCAGGAGAGGCCACCACCTGGGGGATTTTGGCTTTCCCCAGATGCCCCTGCCACTACAATCAAGCAGAAGGCCCGCTTCAAGATCAGAGATGCCAAATGCCACCTCTGGCCCCATAGCCGCGAGCGAACAAAGGAGACCCCAAGGCAGCCGCTGCTGGGTGAGTGGGCCACCCTGGTGCCACCCCATACTAGAGGGCAAGGGGGGAGCCCCCAGGCCTGGAGCTGGGGCCCAGGGCCCAGGAGGAAAGCATCCCGCTCTGATTCCATGAAGATTCTTTCTCAAACCTGCCTGAACTCTGATCACGCAGCAGGCTTAGCCTGAGTCTCCCCTGGCCAGACCCTCAGCAGGCCCTGAGCTGGGGTGCACCGCTCATTAATGAATATGCAGGAGGTGCCTACATGTGCAGTGGTGTGGGGGACTCAGAAGGGCTCAGTGTGGGACCTGGGTCAGCCACCAAACCCTCATGAGACCCTGAGCCAGCCCTGGCCTTCTCCAGCCTCAGTTTCCCATCTGTACCATGGACTATTAGGCATGGAGGGACCCTTCCTAACAGCAGTCTGTGTGCAGGGATAGGTAAGATCCTGCTCCCTGCCCCAGGCCACCATGGTCCCTTCATTGTCTAGACAACTGTCACGTGACTTTCGTGACCCTCAAGTGTGACTCCTCTAAGAAGAAGCGCCGTGGCCGCAAGTCCCCTTCCAAAGAGGTGTCCCACATCACAGCAGAATTTGAGGTTGAGACAAAGATGGAAGAGGCCTCAGGTAGGTGAGGGCTTCTCTCGTGGGCTGTGGCGGACCTGAGGGAAAACAGCAGACTGGGCGCTGGCGGGGTCGGCTGGACACAAGGCTGGGCTCCCCACCCCACCGTGGCTTCTGGAGGAGAGGCCAGCCCGTGAGCAGAGGGGACTGGCCCATAGCCTGTGGTGGAAGAGGCAGCCGGGGCAATGAGAGGAAGGGCTCCAGGGACCACAGAGAGCCCCATGGCCTCTCCCCCCGCCCCCCTGCCAGCGTCTGGAAGGACAAATGTGTGCAGCTCCCCAGAACAGTCGAGCCAAGGACTGTCTCCCAGGTTGCAGAAGGGAGCTTGTCACCGGCTTGCTTCACCCCACTGCTTTCCTCCTGGCTGTGACTGAGTACTGAGTTGTGACAGAGGAGTTGAGATGTGTCTGCAGGTGTGCGCGGGGTGTGCCTGGCCCTGGGCCTGGGCACCATGGAAGGAAAAGTCTCTGCCCAGGCAACGCTCCCCACCACAGAGAGACACACGTACACAAAGAACACCCAGTGCCGGGTGAGACTGGGTGGTGGGCACGTGAGAACACACAGAGCCTGGAGCTGAGGTCTCTCCCCACGGGAGGGTCTCAGGAAGCTTGAGTGAGAGCTTGAAATCTAAGTTCATTGGGTGGAAGAGGTGTCAAGGAGTGGCACTGAGGCAGAGGGAACAGACTAGGCAAAGGCACAGAGGTCAGAGAGAGGAGGATGTGTCCAGGAAGAGAGGAGGGCAGGTGGCTCGACAGTGGCGTTCATACGCGCATGGGAGCATGGGATTGAGGCTGGCAAGGCAGGCGAGGGCGGGACCTCAAAGGGCTTGGATTCAAGGCCAGAGACCTGGATAGTATCCTGGGGACAGTGGCAGTCCTCAGGGGTGTTTGAGTGACAGAAAGAAGCCCCCACCCAGTGAGGTATGTGTGACGTGTTGCCATGGCAGAGGCATGGTGTGCACTCAGATCTTCGTGGCCTTGGGCAGGTCACACTTCTCAGAGCTTCAGTCTCCTCACCTGTCAGATGGGCATGACAGTGGCACTGCCCCGGGGCTGCTGTGAGGATGCACTGAGGTGGTCAAGCAGAGGCCTAGCACAGCGCAGGGCCTGGCGTAGGGGCACCCTCAGCAAAGCAGGCGGCTGCTGGTCAGGCTGCGGGTTACTCTTGTTCTCCTTCTCCGGTCCCTGCAGACACCTGCGAAGCAGACTGCATGCGGAAGCGGGCGGAGCAGAGCTTGCAGGCTGCCATCAAGACCCTGCGGAAGTCCATTGGCCGGCAGCAGTTCTATGTCCAGGTCTCAGGCACTGAGTACGAGGTAGCCCAGCGGCCAGCCAAGGCCCTGGAGGGGCCGGGGACGTGCAGCACAGGCCAGGTGCTTCAGGACAACAAGTGCGGTGAGTCCTTGCCCATGGCCACTCAGATGCTGACTTGACAAACTTTCTCTGTCCTTCTTTGCACATGCAACGTAGGTAAGCAGCGGTGGGCACATAGGGGCATGTGGGTGTGTGTACACGCTCACGCACACGCCTGTATTGTTTCTGTAGGGGTGTGCGTGTGCGTGTTATAAAACCATGAGTTCATACCGATACCCCCAGTGCAACACCCCAGGGTTCCTTCTAAGTCCCCTTCTCCGTGTTTATAAGGCTCTTCCCCAGCAGTGGGAAACCCGCTCCCTTTCTCCCGCATTTACTGATGCACCCGGTTTCCTTCTTTGCTTGTCAGTTTGTTTTGCTCAGTGTAGCCAGCCCACTCTGTTCAGCCACCATGTGTCTCTTCATTATTGCCCCTGCAGCCTCCCTCTCAGCCCAGCCAACCCCTCTGCACTGCCCCACGTCCCCAGGTGCCAACTCCTCCCCGTGCAAAGGAAAAAGGAAGGGAAGGAAATGGGAGCTTGGTTTGGGACAAAATGACTGTGGGACATCCAGGTGGAGACCTCCAGGAGGACAGGCCAAGAATCGTGGGCTGGAGGGCAGGATGTGGAGCAGAGAGCGAGCCCAGGCATGCAGGAGAGGACGCTGCAGGAGCAGCCAGAGGGGTCAGGCTCTAGGGTCCTCACAGGCCTGGATCCTGCCCCAGGCTCTTCTGGGATGTGTCTGGGGCCCCTCTGTGTCCTCCGAGCCCCAGGGAACACAGGCTGTGCCGTATATGGCAGGGGAGAGCCTGGGCTTGAGCACACAGACATGACCACCCGGCCACCACTCCCCACCTCCACCTCCAGCAGTTTCTCCACTTTGCCTCCCAGGGGCCTGCGGGCCTGGCACCTACTTCAGTGGCGAGCTCAGCCAGTGTGTGCTGTGCGTGCCGGGGACCTACCAGGATTTGGAAGGCCAGCTCAGTTGCACACCGTGCCCCAGCAGCGACGGGCTTGGTCTGGCAGGTGCCCGCAACGTATCTGAATGTGGAGGCGAGTGTGGGTGCACCCTGGAAAGGGGGGGGGAGAGGAGGCAGATAGGGCCCCTCCTGTCTAGGCTCAGGCTCCCAGAGCAAAGGCCTGGTGTGGCCACAGAGCATGGTATTTTCTAAAGCTCTTTGCCATTTCCAAACACTTTCACGATTTCCGTGCAGCACGCAAACACTTACGGGTCAACTTAGGGTTTATAACAAGGTGCATAAGTGCTTTGCGGTTGACCGAAATAGATTACATTTTATGGAATACTCCATGATCAAAACGCTTTCCACAGTGTACTGTATAGGGGAGCAAGAACTTTGCTGAACACAAAGAAGTTTATAATTTGCCTTATAAATGGTTTAGAAAGCCCTTTTTCAATTTACCAAGCACAACTGGGTTTGCAAAGAGCATTTCCAGTGACTACCCCCCACTTAACCCCATCTGTGAAATGGGCTCCTAGTCTCCCGTAGGCCTCTCTTCTGTGGGGCTCACCCCAGAGAATGCATGGGGAGAGACTCAGCGCCCTGAGAAGTGTGGTGCCTGCGAGGGTGGCTGAGTGGTCCTTGGGGTAGGACCAGCCTTTTCCCAGGGACGAAAGAGACCAGAGCCCCACCCTGAGTGTGCAGGCTGCTGGCTACTCTCGCCCACTGCCTGCTTCTGCCGTGCGTTCTCCACCCCCATGGGGACTGGCAACTGTTAGAGCACAGGGTGGCCACTCGGGGGAGAATCACTGGTTAGAAGCCGAGAATATTCCAGGGTCTGGGCTGAGAGGACACTAAACCTACACATTACTCAATGCCAGAATGTCCTCTGCATCCTGACTTTCTGCTGGAATGCTAGAATGTTCTTTATGTTGAGCTGAAACTGGCTTTCCTATGGTCTCCTCCCTTTGTCCACGGGGTGCACTTGGGTCCCTCAAAGACCGTCGCAGCCCCTCTTTCCCTCTGCTCTGGCCAGGCACTGCTGATAGACAAGGCAGCGTCGGTCAGGAGCTGAACAGGCCAGGTCCTCCTGCCCAATGGGGAGAGCCCCTCGGAAATAAATGACTGCCCCCCGCCCGAGGGGTGTCCACTCCCAGCTCAGCGTAAGGCCACATGTTCTTTGACCCCCAGCCCTTCTTTCTGGTGGGAGCAGTAAGGCCAGGCTTGGCCACTGCTGCACAGCGAGCCACTGGCAGCATCTGGACTGAGGGCCCAGCCTCCTGCCATCCCGGCCGCTGTGTCCTCCCCACCTCAGGCCTCTGCTGCCTTGGTGCCTTTTCCAGGGGCAGGGCCTGAGGCCCCCCACAGCCTCAGAGACTGCGGCGCCCCCTCCCGCCAGCCTGAGTCGTGACCTCTGCCTTCCAGGCCAGTGCTCTCCAGGCTTCTTCTCAGTCGATGGCTTCAAGCCCTGCCAGGCCTGCCCTGCGGGCACGTACCAGCCCGAGCCCGGGCGCACCGGCTGCTTCCCCTGCGGAGGGGGGCTGCTCACCAAGCACGAGGGCACTGCCTCCTTCCAGGACTGTGAGGCCAAAGGTGAGGATGCCCCACCTGCCCACCCGAGGGTGGGGCTGGGCTGCCCAGGCACCTTCTCCCTGAGCTCCTCCCACCTCCTCTGTGGTCAGAGGAGGAACCTGGAGCCGTCAGGCAGTGGACACAGGTGACCAGCACTAGGACAGGGCTGCAGTTACAGTCGCCACTTGCTGAGTGCCTAGAAGCACTGAGGGGACACTGGGGAAGGCCTCTGTCCTTCAGAGTATCTAGAAGGAAGGTTGGGAGGGTTGGGAAGGTGTAGGAGGGCAGGGCCAAGGTCAGGATCAGGGCAGACTGGCCTCGGTGGCCCCCTCCTCACCCACCAAACCCCAGCCCCCGCTCGGCTGGTGGCACGGCTTCTCTCCACTCCTGCCTCTCAGCAGCTGTCAGTCTGTCTGTGCTGCCAGCGGGGGCTGGGCAGCCAGGCCTGGGGTCCCATCGAGTGGGCTGCTGCATCCCCAGGGGCTCCCCCAACGTACTAACTGCTCCGAATTCTCCCATTCTAAACAAAGAAACGGCCACCTTCTAGCCTCCACCCCACTGACCTTATAGAAAGACTGTCTGGCCTCCTGGCCCCACTTCTGCACCTGAACTCCTCTGGTCACACTGTCACCCCCACTGCTGCCATGAAGGTGGCAGCATTACTGGGTGGTCCCTACATTACTGGGGCAAGCATCAGTTCCCAGCCTGGTCTGCCACGTGCCCCCTCCAAGTGCTCTTCCTGGCTTCCAGGAGGCCACCCTTGCTGGCCACCTTCCCCCACCTGTGGTGGACCCCGCGTGGCGGGAGGCCATGGGGTGGGAGGAGCACCTTGAACTCTGTGCTGAGCCGGACCTGGAGGGCATGGGAGGCCCTGGGGAGAGTGCCCCCTGCCCTGCCCTTCCCACCAGCATCCTTCACCCCATGTGTGTCCCCTCCCCGCAGTGCACTGCTCCCCTGGCCACCACTACAACACGTCCACCCACCGGTGTATCCGCTGCCCTGTCGGCACCTACCAGCCTGAGTTTGGCCAGAACCACTGCATCACCTGTCCAGGCAACACTAGCACTGACTTCGACGGCTCTACCAACGTCACACACTGCAAAAGTAGGTGCTGCCCTTCCGCATGGGAGGGGCTGGGCAGGTTGTGGGGCAGGGTGAGACCTGGTCGCACACCACGGCTGCGAGGAGACTATTGGCTCCCTGCTCCATTTCGCCTGCTCTCTGGCACCTGACATCCATCCCAACCTGGTGGCATGGAGCGGCAGCCCCAGCTTAGCCCTGCCTTACGCAGTGACACAGTGCCCATCACTCACCACTTCCCCTCACTCCCCGGACACAGCGTGGGCCTCTGCCCAGGCCAGGCCCTGCTCTAGTTTCTGGGTCTGCTGGGGGAGCTTACAGCCTGCAGGGGTACCGATTGGACCTCCTGGGGAGGGGACAGGCTGACCAGGCCCAGCCACAGAGAAATAGGGCAGGCCTGTGTCAGATAAGGCAGCCCAGCAAGAAGGAGCCCCTTGGGCAGGGCCTCTGAGAACCACTAGGCATGAGTGCGGAACCTGCCCTCCCACTCAGGGGCAGCCCAGGCAGGGTCCCCCAGGGAGGTGGGCTCAGGGCCTGGCTGGCATAGGAGGGCTGGGTGGAGGCTGGGCCAAGGAGGGAACAGGAACACCTGCCAGCCCTGCCCTGGGCCTCCCAGGCTGTTGGGGCCCCGGCCGGCCAGGGCCCCCTTCCAGCTGAGCCTGATCAGGCCCTCGGGCCGTGTGCCGCCAGACCAGCACTGCGGTGGTGAGCTTGGTGACTACACAGGCTACATCGAGTCCCCCAACTACCCCGGCGACTACCCAGCCAATGCCGAGTGCGTGTGGCACATTGCGCCCCCACCCAAGCGCAGGATCCTCATAGTGGTCCCCGAGATCTTCCTGCCCATCGAGGATGAGTGCGGCGATGTCCTGGTCATGAGGAAGAGTGGTACGTGTGGGGCGGGGGACCAGAGGCAGCCTCAGCCGTGTGCGCACACCCCTCACCATCTTGGCACAGCTCCGCCAGGCAGGGGCCTCTCCCCCTGGGACTCAGAGAGGACAGGCAGAGTTCACCTGTCAGGCAGGTTTGAAACCCACTTGGGTCTGACTGTAAGAGTTAGCTTTACAGAGCTCTGTGGAAAGGTCTAGAAAGCTTAGGGTATGCCCTGAGCATGAGTCAGGACCTGGTCAGGTCTGGTCTCAACTCTGGCCACAAGCCGGTCTCTCATCCCTGCTGTGAAAGGGCAGGGGACCTGCCCAGGGTGCCACAGCAGGTCTGGGCTCAGCCTGGGACCACTTCTCCAACCGTTCCTGTCACCAGCTCCACTGGCCCCAGCACCCTCCGCTTCATGGTCCACCCATAGCTGAGCTCAAGGGGGGCCAGCCTCTCCCGCCTCGGGGGCACCTCAGGAAGGCTCCCCAGGGAGCAGCGAGTGGCGGGCACCCCGGGCCCAGGAGGCTCACCATTCGCTCCCAGGGACAGAGGACTTCCCAAGTCTAAGCCTTCAGCCCCACAGCCCATGCCAGCTCATCTGCCACACCCTCCCTGAGCTTCCACTGCGGCCCTGGCTGTGCACCGGGTGCCACGTGAGCCCTGTCACAGAGGAGCAGTGAGCTGGAGGGAGACAGAGCTGGAGGGGGCTGCAATACGGGATTCACTAGGGCAGAGCAGGAACATGGTAGCGTGGGGAGGGAGCAGTCAGGGAGGCTTCCTGGAGGAGGGGGCACGGAAATGGGTCTCCAAAGGACAAGTAGGAAGCAGGGTTGAGAGTAGAGAAGGGCATTTGAGACAAAGGGAGCAAGCACAAAGGCAGGAGAGCCTTTGTGTTGGGGGGACCAGGGTTCCTCACAGGGGCTGCGTGGCTGACTGGGTGGGGGCATGCGGCCTGCAGCAGGAGGGTGGGGTCCGTGCAGAGCTGCCGTCTGTGGCAACTCAGCGATGGCGTGGCGCCCCTGCAGCCTCGCCCACATCTATCACCACCTACGAGACCTGCCAGACCTACGAGAGGCCCATTGCCTTCACCTCCCGCTCCCGGAAGCTCTGGATCCAGTTCAAATCCAACGAAGGCAACAGTGGCAAAGGGTTCCAAGTGCCCTACGTCACCTACGATGGTAAGGCACAGCCATCTCATCACAGTCCACTGTGTGCCAGCCCAGGCTGGGCCGCAGGACGCAGAGATGGGTCACACATACCCTCCCGCAAGGAGCTCCGACCTGGCAGGGGACAGACCCAGAAACAGGGTTCTCAGAGGAGCGATGCACACAGGCCGGGAGAGGCCGCAGGTGTGCAGATGAGGGCGCAGCCAGGTGTGTGCAGGCGTCAGTGTGAGGCACGGCCCAAGCAGGGTTTTGAGGTTAAATAGGGCTTTCCCAGGTAGCTGAACCCCAAGGAGGACAGTGCAGGCGGAGGGAACCCCAGGGTCAAGGGCACAGAGGCAGAGCTGCATGCAGCCACACCAGAAGGCCGCGGCGGGGCGGGGGAGGGCAGAGGCCGGAGGTTGGGGCCGCGGCTGGGCCTCACGGCCTCCTCCTCCGCGCCGCGCTTCCCAGAGGACTACCAGCAGCTCATAGAGGACATCGTGCGCGACGGGCGGCTGTACGCCTCGGAGAATCACCAGGAGATCTTGAAAGTGAGTGAGTTTATTGGGAGGGAACCCGTGTAACCCGGCAGTAGTGGCCTGTGGTGAGCCAGGCCGGCCCTGCCCCAGCCCTGCCCAGGCCACCTGGAGAGGGGAGGGAGGGAGGGTGGTGATGGGAGAGGAGGAGGAGGCCCGGGGACCACAGGGGCTCTGGGAGCGAGGACTGTCCCTCCAGACCAGGAGGCCTGAGACAAGCCGCCTGGTGGGGCTGTGGGGACCAAGACCTGGTGATGTGGCCTTGGGCAGGCTCCTTGCCAGTTCTCAGCGTCACTTTCCTCATCAGGGAAATGAGGGTAGTTCAACAGGGTGGTATCTTAAAATCAGTGGGAGCCACCCGACGCCATTGTCACTTGGAGCCACCCCTACCATTGGGACTAGGCTTCCTCCTCTTTCTGATTATGGCCTTAAGAAGCAGAGCCACCTTGACATAGAGTGGGGGCTGTGACTGTCACGTAGCGGGCACTGGCCGGAGGCCCAGGGACCTGGTTCTCACCCTCGGCCTGGGAGCCCAGGGTGGTGCAGAGGACGGAGCAGCGCCAGGCCACATGGGCCCCGCTCACCCTGCTCCAGCTGTCACGGGTCTGAGAAAAGGGACTGTTGCAGAGTTCGGGGAAGATTCACTTGGAATCGTCTGGGCCGTGCGGCGGGCGGTCCACCAGCCTGCGGTCTGCCCCCCTGCTGCACTCGGCTCCTCCCGTCCTCCTCAGGCCGCCTGTCTGTCACAGCAGAAACCAGAGTCCTCCTGGCCTTCCGCCAGTCAGTCTCGTAGGCAGGAGCGCTCTGTCCTCCTCACCCTCCCTGCCACCCGGCCCCAGCCCTCAGCTCTGCCCTTAGCTTCACCTCTCCTGGGCTGGGGCAAAACCGTGGCCGGCGAGGCCCCTGCCCTGCCTCGGCAGCAGCTCCCAGTTCTTCGTGCTCACCACACTCTTGCTCGCCAAGAGCTTCTCTGGAACATTCTTCCTCAGAGAATGTCCACCCATCCTTCCCTCCTCAGCTCAGGCGTCCCACCCTCTGGGCAGCCTGCCCAGACCTCCCCGACCAGGGTGCACACCCGGCACAGACTCTTAGAGCCCCCCCCGGCCCTCCCTCCTGGCACCCGTGAGCGCTGCACCTTGGGTTTCTTCTGTGGTTGTGTGGACCCGGCCCCTCACGGGGAGCAGCCGCGGGGCTCTGGGTCCCTATTCTGTGTCCAGCAGCCGGGACCCTCTGTTTCTCAAGGGTACGGATGCAGGCCGGGGGTGGGGGTGTGAGGGGCGTGTGTGGCGAGTGGGTGAGTGTGTGGTGTGTGTGGTGAGTGTGTGTGGTGAGTGTGTGTGGTGAGTGTGTGGTGTGTGTGGTGAGTGTGTGTGGTGAGTGGGTGTGTGGTGAGTGGGTGTGTGGTGAGTGGGTGTGTGGTGGGTGTGTGGTGAGTGTGGTGAGTGTGTGGTGAGTGGGTGTGTGGTGAGTGTGTGGTGAGTGTGTGGTGAGTGTGTGGTGTGTGTGTGTGGTGAGTGTGTGGTGGGTGTGTGGTGGGTGTGTGGTGTGTGTGGTGAGTGGGTGTGGGTGTGTGGTGAGTGTGTGGTGTGTGTGGTGAGTGTGGTGTGTGTGTGGTGAGTGTGTTGTGTGTGTGGTGAGTGGGCGTGTGGTGAGTGTGTGGTGTGTGTGTGGTGAGTGTGTGGTGACTGTGTGGTGTGTGTGTGGTGAGTGTGTGGTGTGTGTGTGGTGAGTGGGTGTGTGGTGAGTGTGTGGTGTGTGTGTGGTGAGTGTGTGGTGTGTGTGTGGTGAGTGTGTGGTGTGTGTGTGGTGAGTGGATGTGTGGTGAGTGTATGGTGTGTGTGTGGTGAGTGTGTGGTGTGTGTGTGGTGAGTGTGTGGTGAGTGTGTGGTGTGTGTGGTGAGTGTGGTGTGTGTGGTGAGTGTGTGGTGTGTGTGGTGAGTGTGTGGTGTGTGTGTGGTGAGTGTGTGGTGAGTGTGGTGTGTGTGGTGAGTGGGTGTGTGGTGAGTGTGTGGTGTGTGTGGTGAGTGTGGTGTGTGTGGTGAGTGTGTGGTGTGTGTGGTGAGTGGGTGTGTGGTGAGTGTGTGGTGTGTGTGGTGAGTGGGTGTGGGTGTGTGGTGAGTGTGTGGTGAGTGTGTGGTGTGTGTGTGTGGTGAGTGTGTGGTGAGTGTGTGGTGTGTGTGGTGAGTGTGGTGTGTGTGGTGAGTGGGTGTGTGGTGAGTGTGTGGTGAGTGTGTGGTGTGTGTGTGGTGAGTGTGTGGTGAGTGTCTGGTGAGTGTGTGGTGTGTGTGGTGTGTGTGGTGAGTGGGTGTGTGGTGTGTGGTGTGTGTGGTGTGTGTGTGGTGAGTGTGTGGTGTGTGTGTGGTGAGTGTGTGGTGTGTGTGGTGAGTGGGTGTGTGGTGAGTGTGTGGTGTGTGTGGTGTGTGTGGTGTGTGTGGTGAGTGTGTGTGGTGAGTGTGTGGTGTGTGTGTGGTGAGTGTGTGGTGTGTGTGTGGTGAGTGGATGTGTGGTGAGTGTATGGTGTGTGTGTGGTGAGTGTGTGGTGTGTGTGTGGTGAGTGTGTGGTGAGTGTGTGGTGTGTGTGGTGAGTGTGGTGTGTGTGGTGAGTGTGTGGTGTGTGTGGTGAGTGTGTGGTGTGTGTGTGGTGAGTGTGTGGTGAGTGTGGTGTGTGTGGTGAGTGGGTGTGTGGTGAGTGTGTGGTGTGTGTGGTGAGTGTGGTGTGTGTGGTGAGTGTGTGGTGTGTGTGGTGAGTGGGTGTGTGGTGAGTGTGTGGTGTGTGTGGTGAGTGGGTGTGGGTGTGTGGTGTGTGTGTGGTGAGTGTGTGGTGTGTGTGTGTGGTGAGTGTGTGGTGAGTGTGTGGTGTGTGTGGTGAGTGTGGTGTGTGTGGTGAGTGGGTGTGTGGTGAGTGTGTGGTGAGTGTGTGGTGTGTGTGTGGTGAGTGTGTGGTGAGTGTCTGGTGAGTGTGTGGTGTGTGTGGTGTGTGTGGTGAGTGGGTGTGTGGTGAGTGTGTGGTGTGTGTGGTGTGTGTGTGGTGTGTGTGTGGTGAGTGTGTGGTGTGTGTGTGGTGAGTGTGTGGTGTGTGTGGTGAGTGGGTGTGTGGTGAGTGTGTGGTGTGTGTGGTGTGTGTGGTGAGTGTGTGGTGTGTGTGGTGAGTGTGTGTGGTGAGTGTGTGGTGTGTGTGGTGAGTGGGTGTGGTGAGTGGGTGTGGTGAGTGGGTGTGTGGTGGGTGTGTGGTGAGTGGGTGGTGTGTGTGGTGAGTGGGTGTGTGGTGAGTGTGTGGTGTGTGTGGTGAGTGGGTGTGTGGTGAGTGTGTGGTGTGTGTGGTGAGTGTGTGGTGAGTGTGTGGTGAGTGTGTGGTGTGTGTGGTGAGGGTGTGTGGTGTGTGTGTGGTGAGGGTGTGTGGTGTGTGTGTGGTGAGGGTGTGGTGTGTGTGTGGTGAGTGTGTGGTGTGTGTGGTGAGTGTGTGGTGTGTGTGGTGAGTGTGTGTGGTGTGTGTGTGGTGAGTGTGTGTGTGTGGTGTGTGGTGTGTGTGTGGTGAGTGTGTGTGGTGTGTGTGTGGTGTGTGTGGTGTGTGTGTGGTGAGTGTGTGGTGAGTGTGTGGTGTGTGTGTGGTGAGTGTGTGGTGTGTGTGGTGAGTGGGTGTGTGGTGAGTGTGTGGT
This sequence comes from Lemur catta, assembly GCF_020740605.2. NCBI lineage: Eukaryota > Metazoa > Chordata > Mammalia > Primates > Lemuridae > Lemur > Lemur catta. The sequence continues at coordinate 5,561,250 of NC_059133.1, forward strand.
GTGTGTGGTGAGTGTGTGGTGTGTGTGGTGAGTGTGTGTGGTGTGTGTGGTGAGTGTGTGTGGTGAGTGTGTGGTGTGTGTGGTGAGTGGGTGTGTGGTGGGTGTGTGGTGTGTGTGTGGTGAGTGTGTGGGTGTGTGGTGAGTGTGTGGTGTGTGTGGTGAGTGTGTGTGGTGAGTGTGTGGTGTGTGTGGTGAGTGGGTGTGGTGAGTGGGTGTGGTGAGTGGGTGTGTGGTGGGTGTGTGGTGAGTGGGTGGTGTGTGTGGTGAGTGGGTGTGTGGTGAGTGTGTGGTGTGTGTGGTGAGTGGGTGTGGGGTGAGTGTGTGGTGTGTGGTATGTGTGTGGTGAGTGTGTGGTGTGTGTGTGGTGAGGGTGTGTGGTGTGTGTGTGGTGAGGGTGTGTGGTGTGTGTGTGGTGAGTGTGTGGTGTGTGTGTGGTGAGTGTGTGGTGTGTGTGGTGAGTGTGTGGTGTGTGTGGTGAGTGTGTGTTGTGTGTGTGTGGTGAGTGTGGTGTGTGTGTGGTGTGTGGTGTGTGTGTGGTGTGTGTGTGGTGAGTGTGTGGTGAGTGTGTGGTGTGTGTGTGGTGAGTGTGTGGTGAGTGTGTGGTGTGTGTGTGGTGAGTGGGTGTGTGGTGAGTGGGTGTGTGGTGAGTGTGTGGTGTGTGTGGTGAGTGTGTGGTGTGTGTGGTGAGTGTGTGTGGTGAGTGTGTGGTGTGTGTGGTGAGTGTGTGTGGTGTTTGGTGAGTGTGTGGTGTGTGTGGTGAGTGGGTGTGTGGTGAGTGTGTGGTGTGTGTGGTGAGTGTGTGGTGAGTGGTGAGTGTGTGGTGAGTGTGTGGTGTGTGTGTGGTGAGTGTGTGGTGTGTGTGTGGTGTGTGTGTGGTGAGTGTGTGGTGTGTGTGTGTGGTGACTGTGTGGTGTGTGTGTCGTGTGTGGTGTGTGTGGTCAGTGTGTGTGGTGTGTGTGTGGTGAGTGTGTGGTGAGTGTGTGGTGTGTGTGTGGTGAGTGTGTGGTGTGTGTGGTGAGTGGGTGTGTGGTGAGTGTGTGGTGTGTGTGTTGAGTGTGTGTGGTGTGTGGTGTGGTGAGTGGGTGTGGTGAGTGGGTGTGTGGTGGGTGTGTGGTGAGCGTGTGGTGTGTGTGTGGTGAGCGTGTAGTGTGTGTGGTGAGCGTGTGGTGTGTGTGTGGTGAGCGTGTGGTGAGTGTGTGGTGAGCGTGTGGTGTGTGTGTGGTGAGCGTGTGGTGTGTGTGTGGTGAGCGTGTAGTGTGTGTGGTGAGCGTGTGGTGTGTGTGTGGTGAGTGTGTGGTGTGTGTGTGGTGAGTGTGTGGTGTGTGTGTGGTGTGTGGTGAGTGTGTGGTGTGTGTGTGGTGAGTGTGTGGTGTGTGGTGAGTGTGTGGTGTGTGTGTGGTGTGTGTGTGGTGAGTGTGTGGTGTGTGTGTGGTGTGTGTGTGGTGAGTGTGTGGTGAGTGTGTGGTGTGTGTGGTGAGTGGGTGTGTGGTGAGTGTGTGTGGTGAGTGTGTGGTGTGTGTGGTGAGTGGGTGTGTGGTGAGTGGGTGTGTGGTGGGTGTGTGGTGAGTGTGTGGTGTGTGTGGTGAGTGGGTGGTGTGTGTGGTGAGTGGGTGTGTGGTGAGTGGGTGTGTGGTGAGTGGGTGTGTGGTGGGTGTGTGGTGAGTGTGTGGTGTGTGTGGTGAGTGGGTGTGTGGTGAGTGGGTGTGTGGTGTGTGTGTGGTGAGTGTGTGGTGTGTGTGGTGAGTGTGTGGTGTGTGTGTGGTGAGTGTGTGTGGTGTGTGTGTGATGAGTGTGTGTGGTATGTGTGTGGTGAGTGTGTGGTGTGTGTGGTGAGTGTGTGCGGTGAGTGTGTGGTGTGTGTGGTGAGTGTGTGTGGTGAGTGGGTGTGTGGTGTGTGTGGTGTGTGGTGAATGTGTGTGGTGAGTGTGTGGTGAGTGGGTGTGGTGAGTGGGTGTGTGTGGTGTGTGTGGTGAGTGTGTGTGGTGAGTGGGTGTGGTGAGTGGGTGTGTGTTGGGTGTGGTGAGTGTGTGTGGTGAGTGGGTGTGGTGAATGGGTGTGTGCTGGGTGTGTGGTGAGTGTGTGTGGTGAGTGTGTGTGTGTGGTGTGTGTGGTGTCTGTGTTGGGTGTGTGGTGAGTGTGTGGTGTGTGTGGTGAGTGTGTGTGTTGGGTGTGTGGTGGGTGTGTGGTGTGTGTGTGGTGATTGTGTGGTGTGTGTGGTGAGTGGGTGTGGGGTGAGTGTGTGGTGTGTGTGGTGAGTGTGTGGTGAGTGTGTGGTGTGTGGTGTGTGTGGTGAGTGGGTGTGTGGTGTGTGTGGTGAGTGTGTGGTGTGTGTGGTGAGTGGGTGTGGGGTGAGTGTGTGGTGTGTGTGGTGAGTGTGTGGTGTGTGTGGTGAGTGGGTGTGGGGTGAGTGTGTGGTGTGTGTGGTGAGTGTGTGGTGAGTGTGTGGTGTGTGGTGTGTGTGGTGAGTGGGTGTGTGGTGTGTGTGGTGAGTGTGGTGTGTGTGGTGAGTGTGTGGTGAGTGTGTGGTGTGTGGTGTGTGTGGTGAGTGGGTGTGTGGTGTGTGTGGTGAGTGTGGTGTGTGTGGTGTGTGGTGGGTGTGTGGTGGGTGTGTGTGGTGAGTTTGTGTGTTGGGTATGTGTGGTGTGTGTGGTGAGTGTGTGTGGTGAGTGTGTGTGGTGTGTGTGGTGAGTGTGTGTGGTGAGTGTGTGTGTTGGGTGTGTGGTGAGTGTGTGTGGTGAGTGTGTGTGTTGGGTGTGTGGTGAGTGTGTGTGGTGAGTGTGTGTGGTGTGTGTGGTGAGTGTGTGTGGTGAGTGTGTGTGTTGGGTGTGTGGTGAGTGTGTGTGGTGAGTGTGTGTGGTGAGTGGGTGTGTGGTGTGTGTGGTGAGTGTGTGTGGTGAGTGTGTGTGGTGAGTGTGTGTGTTGGGTGTGTGTGGTGTGTGTGGTGAGTGGGTGTGTGGTGAGTGTGTGGTGTGTGTGGTGAGTGTGGTGAGTGGGTGTGTGGTGAGTGTGCGGTGAGAGGGGGTGGATGTGTGCGTGGGAGAGAAGCTACGCGTGTGCACCAGAACAGGTCAAACCCAAAGACAGAAAATGCAGCTGAAGTCACTGGGACAGGGAGCCTCGGAGCCCTCGGGAGGTGGCGGTGGCCATTGGCTTTCGCCTTCCCCGCGCAAGGTCTGAGGACGCTGCCAGGGGCCAGAGGCAGCGGGCCTGCCCCCAGGGAGACTCGGGCGGGCCCCACATCTCCTTAGTCTCTCCTCCAGGGTGGCATTGCCCACTTCAGAGGATACTGGGGCTCAGAGGGGGAGCCTGGCTGGTGAGTGACGGCACCCGCTGAGGGCTGTGTCCGCCCCTGCAAAGGCCACTCAGTGAGGACAGCCTCTGTTTGCAGTTAACCTTCGTGGCAGCCCTAGGAGCAGGCACCATCACCCCTCTGCACAGGGCAGAGAGGGAAGTTGAGAGCAGCAGTGTGACTTCCCAAGGTCAAGGAGCTGGTGCGCTGGTGGGAAGGCAACGGTTTGAAACCCGGGCTGCGGGCCGCAAAGCCTGCGCTCTCGGCGGAGTGTTCTGTGGTTTCCTAAGTGTTCCACTTTGCAGCAGAACTCTTTTTAAATAAATACTATTAGAATCCCAAGTGTTAGACTGTTTAAAAACCAATTACACTATTATTAATAAAACCAAAAGACTATCTGTGGCAGAGAGGGTCTGTGGGTTCCTGAACCCACCAGCCAGCCCAACCTCTGCCCCCAACCCCACCTGGCAGAGACCCCACAGGCCCCTTCAGCCTCACCCCCGCTCACCCTGGTCTCGCCATGCCTTGCAGGACAAGAAGCTGATCAAGGCCCTCTTCGACGTGTTGGCTCATCCCCAGAACTACTTCAAGTACACAGCCCAGGAGTCCAAGGAGATGTTCCCAAGGTCCTTCATCAAACTGCTGCGCTCCAAAGTGTCCCGATTCCTGCGGCCCTACAAATAACGCTCGGGAGCTGCCCTGCTTGGGGGCGGCCGGGTCTCCCGCAGGGGAGGGGAAGAGTTCCTTCCCTCCACAGCAGAAGCTGCAAGGTGGCGTCACAGGCCTCCACGTAGCCTTGGGAAATCCGTGGCTTGTGCCCTTCAGGAAAGACCACCAGCCGGTGGGGGGCTGCGACCGAGCCCAGGCACCCCTCGGACCCACCGCCCCAGCGGGGAAGCATTGCTTCAGAAAGCCTCCCTCCCTTCCTGCCTCTGCCTCTTCATTTCCCAGGACGCAGAGAGCGCTCCCTCCTGAGCCAGCTCTGGCAGGACGCTGCCCAGCTGGGACGCCCGTGCCCACCACGCGGGGGGCAGGATTGCACGCGCCGTCCACCTGGCGCTGCAGGAGAGAGAGGAGCGTGGCCGACACTTTCCCATGGAGGCTCCCGGAGGCTCAGCCGTGGTAATCGCGACGGGAAGCAGGCATGGAAGGAGGGGTGTGTGAAGGCACCATCTGGGGGGTTGATGAGCCTGTGTCGTCGATGCCCAGATGCCCAGGGGCCTCCACACCTTGGCGACTCCTCCAGTCACAAGCGAGGACACCGCGGTGCCTTGCTGTTGGGCTCTAAGGATTCTGTGATGGGACGGAACAGAGCTGCTAGGGGAGGAAACTGTAGGTTTGTGCTTTCCCTTCCTAGAACATCTAAGTAAGTATTCTATATATATGTACGTATGTATAAAATATATATATACTTCTATTTGTGGGTACTTTTGGAAAATGCTCTTCAGCAATTGTAAATATTAATTGCAACCCCATTTCTCGCACGAACCCTTGGGAGTCCCAGCCATCGTCAGCCTCCCTGAGTGATTAAACTGCTCCTCCAAGCACCTGCCCCTCCGTTCACGTGAGGCCGGGAGCCCCCGGGACTAGGGCCGGCATAGCTTGCCTGGGCCGTGGCTGTTGAATACTTCTGAATACGCATTCTCTGAGAACGGGCCTCAGCTGCCTTGCTGGACTGCTGGCCCCATCCCAGTCCCCTCACAAGCAATGTCACTGCCCTTGGACAGGATGTAGAGGAAAGCAGTTTCCTCTCGGATCCATTGCCAGAGGCTGCAGGGGTCCAGCAGTAAACTCTGGAAGGGGCCTCAGTTCTGACCCCGCAGTAGTAACCTTGGGGTCCATGCTGTGCCCTCATGTCACCAAGAAGCAAAGCCTTTCCACAGGCACTCAGGCTGTGAAACCATGAGGGGCCTCAGAAGGTAGCTGCCCACTGAGGGAAACTGAGGCCCAGGGAGAGCAGGTAGCCACCCTCAAGGCAGTACGGGGGCAGGCGAGGCTGTCAGGAGGCCTGGCTCCCAGTGCAGTCTCCCTTCTGCTGCCTCTTCTGAGTCTCTTTAAAAAGGAGACATCGTGGGGCGCGGTGGTTCACATCTGTAATCTCAGCATTTTGGGAGTCTGAGGTGGGAGGATCATTTGAGGCCAGGAGTTCGAGACCAGCCTGAGCAACATAGCGAGACCCCCATCTCTACAAAAAATAGAAAAATCGGCCGGGTGTGGTGGTGCACACTTATAGTCCCAGCTATTCAGGAGGCTGAGGCAGGAGGATCACCTTAGCCCAAGAGTTCAAGGCTGCAGTGAGTTATGAGCACGCCACTGCACTCCAGCCTAGACAACAGAGCAAGACCCTGTCTCAGAAAATAGATAAATAAAATAAAAAGGAGAAGTGTGGGTGTGACCAGGCTGCATCATGTCCCACCCAGCCAGGAAGCCAGTGCCTGGAGTAGGGTGCTGAGGGCCGAGGTCTGGGTGGCCTCGCCTGCCCCCGGACTGCTTGCTGCCAGTGTAGGAAATGGCCTATATTTGAGGGGTTAGCAAATATTGAAAATTCCAGGGAATGCAGGAGAATTGTAAATTGAATTCCAGTGGCCAGCTCCAAGTTGCCTTTAGGTTTCCTCCTGGCCACCCCTGGGCCCATCTGACTGACCAGAGGAACGCACAGTTTGCCAGACAGCTGTGGCACTCCCAGGACCGTGCAGACGGAGGGCGGGCGAGTGAGGTCGCTGGAGATTCAGGGCTTGGTGATGAGGCAGGCAGGTCATGACACATTCTATAGCCCAAAAAAGGGCCTGGAACTCAGGAATGAGCCACTGCCATTACGTATGTGAGCAGCATTGGAGTTTGGCTCCTCAATTTGGCTACCGCTGCCATCACCTGCCTTCTCTGCTACGGTCCAGCTGAAGCTGGGAGAGGGGCAGGGTAGAGCCCCTGCACTTGGCGGGGACGAGCCCTGCAGGGGCCACACTGCCGCTCTCCTGGTTCCCATGCAGGCCAGCCTCCCTCTCTGTGTCAAACTCTTGGCCATGCCCAGAAATTAGAGACAAACTCCTCCTCCAGAATGAGCCCAAAACAACAGCCACCTGAGGGAGGAGACTGTGAGGGGTTTTGCTTCTTTATTAGGGTCCTCCAGAGAAAACAGAGCCAATAGGGTGGATTCAGATACAGATACAGATACAGGTACACAGGAGGGGTTTATTATGAGAATTGGCTCACAGAGTTCTGGAGGCCAAGATGAGTGTCCCGCAATCTGCAGTCTGCAAGCTGGAGACCCAGGAAAACTCGTGCTATAATTCAGTCTGAGTCTGAAAGCCTGAGAAGCTGGAGGGCCACTGGTGTGAGTCCCAGGGGCCAAAGGCCTGAGAACCAGGAGCTCTGATGTCCAAGGGCCGGAGAAGATGGAGGTCCCAGCTCCAAAAGAGAGGGAATCTCCCTTCTTCCACCTTTTGTTCTATCTGGGCCCGCATTGCATTGGCTGGTGCCCCCCCACCGTGGTGAGGGCAGAGCTTCTTTACTCAGTCTACTGACTCAAACGTTAATCTCTTCTGGAAACACCCTCACAGACACACCCACAAATAATGTTTTACCAGCTACCTGAGTATCCCTTACCCCAGCCAAGTCAAGCCATGGAATGCCCATCATGCCGTGTGTAGTGGCTCACACATGTAATCCCAGTACTTTGGGAGGCTGAGGGAGGAGGATCTCTTGAGCCCAGCAATTAGAGACCAGCCTGGACAACATAGCAAGGCCCCAAAAAGAAATTAACCATCATACTTAAGTCTTTGGGTTTTTTAAATCCTCTTAAAAACCAGAGAGGACCAGAAAGACCTCTTAACCTCTCTTGAACTCTTTCAGCAATTCTTATGAGGGGTTTCTGGCAGTTGGTGTCCGCATACTCACAGATCCACTGCCATCTCCCCTCCTGTTCCACGACCATGGTCAGACTGTGCCCGGCGTCCCCGAGGCCCAGTAGGACGAGGCAGGTGCAGATGCAGACAGAGGTGCAGGCCTCTCCTCTTACTCTCGCTCTAAAGCCCAGGTGCCGCTCTCACCCCACGCAAG